>NC_080064.1:165532705-166218955 GCF_949987535.1 Balaenoptera acutorostrata | reverse complement strand
TCCCTGGTTGGGGCACTAAGATCTCGCAAGCCGCACATGCAGCCCCCCCACCAAAAAAAGTCCATGAAAGTGTGATTATAGTATCTAGAAATACTTCCTAATAAAAGAAAAAAATCAGAGTATACAGCATTGCGATTTTCAGAATACATAATTTGGTGTTTTATTATTTATATGGTCTTTAAGAGATTCAATACTTTCACCACCAATTAGTTCTCTTAATAATTTTATTTTGTGTAGATACAAATAAACATGTTTTAGATTTAAGGATTTCAGTTTCCCCCACCACATAAGAACACTCCTCATGGGGACAATCTTGTTTTACTTCACCTGCCAAAAATGGCATTTGATAATAGACATAGCTCGGTAGAAAAGGCAAACGTTACTTATAAGTAACTATTCAATTACAATTATGAGAAAACTTAAGAGCTGGCTACTTATACCCAGTCCCCTGAAAAATAACAATCATAACAATAATAGTAATAATAGCTACCATTTATTGAGTTTTACTGTGTTCCAGGTACTGTGCTAAGGGCTTAAAGGGGATTATGCCATTTAACTGTCAAAGCCCTATGAATACTACTGTCAGCCCAATTTCCAGAGAAGAAAATGGAGGCTTAGAGAAGTACTGTCTCAAAAGCCACAGAATTGGGGAACAGTGGAGCCAAGATTGCAACGCAGGCAGTCTGCCTTGGAACCCCTGCTCTTAATCACTGCTGCAAGCTACAAGGACTCAAAGAACTCAAATAGAAGTCCCTCCCATTCCCGGTTATCTTCATAAAGTAGTGTTAAAAAGTGGAAGATGGGGACTTCCCTGGCGGTCCAGTGGTTAACACTCTGTGCTTCCAATGCAGGGGGCGAGGGTTCAATCCCTGGTCGGGGCACTAAGATCCCACATGCCATGGAGTGCAGACAAAAAGTAAAAAAAAAGAAAGAAAAAAGTGGAAGATATAAATGAAAAAGAAAAAGGCCAAAAAAACCTCCGGTTATCCTACTATGGGGGGAAAACACCAAAACCCAAAAAACCCTATACTATTTGATGTTACTTTTCTTAATCAAGAAAACAAAATGTCATAGCATACAGCTCAGAGAAAGTCATATAATAAAAGTACCAAGAAACAAAATAAATAAAAATGTATGTATAGCATCATTAGGCTCACTTTAGTCTAAATAAATATAGAATATCCCAGTCAAGAAATCAGTAATTCTTGAGAAGTTAAAAACTTAAAAAGAAACAATATATATTCATGTAATATTTTATTTACTGATCTCTCTGAAACATGCCAAAATTCATGGCTAATGGAACTTTCCATGTTAAAACGCTGGTCAACACAACAAATTCCTAACAAAAAATATTTTAATGTAGGAATCAACATGTGAACATTATATTTAGGTGGTAAAACTCAGGTTACAAATATAAGATAAATATCAAATAATATCATACTTCTGGTTTAATGAAGAACAGTTGTGAGAGTCATGCTTAACACCTTGGTTAAGTAATGAGAGAAATGGGTGGGGGTGTCATAGAGGTATGCAAAAATTTAACAGTTCAAATAATCCTTAGCCCTTCTGAGAAAACATAGATGGCAAATATGTGGCAAATATTTCTGTAATATGGTGGTTTCAATCCATTAGTGAGCATTCTGTTCATGCATTTATAGTAACAGCAGATGTTTCTGAGCACTGAAAATTAGATTCAAAGTTAGTCTTTGCTCAACAAGTTAATGATACTATGAATCCCTTATATTTAAAAATATAGTTTAAATTTGTAAAGTTTAAGGTAAAGCATACTTGTTTTCATAGTTATTTTTAGATATAATTGAGACTACACTACCATATATAATCAGCTATACTGCTGTGCAGTTAATTCCAGTTACCATATTTTATATTTGCTGGTCATCAACAGCACAAAATTTATGCTCCAAAAGAAATATATCAATCCAGCAAAATGGTTCCATTTAATTTTTCTTTTAAAGACAGATTAACTAAATTTAAGGAAGAATTGGCTTTTCTTGATATCTCGTTTTCAAATTACTGATACAAACTTACCAGAGAGTAATTATTTATTTTGCCTAACATCAAACAATCTGCAAAGTTTCCAAGATAGAGCCATTCCTTGTTCCATTTCCAAAAATAAATAAAGGCTTTCTAACTGGAAGCGTTTACAGTCCTAGCTCTCTAAAGTAAACATTAAAAAACAAAGTACAAAAAATGATCTCTTGGCTTCTGAATAGCCCACTTAGTTACATAAAGTATTTTCTGTCCCAACACTTTCTCAAATTCAAAAGATATTTACTTCCTAAGAACATGACAAACAGTCTTCATTTCAAACCATTCAGTCCGTTTCCATGGCAACACTGCGGGATTCCTTGGCCACCATAAGTCGCATTAGTTGACTGTGGAATTTCTCAATCTTCTTTACATCTTGAGCTTGGTCTGTTCTATATACCAAACACTGTCAGAAATTTTAAAAGCACACATTAACTATGTAAAACTAGATTATCAATGACGTAGCAAACATATGATTGGATAAAATTTTGAGTCTTTTCCTACCACTGTTTTGCTCTACGTCCTCTGGAGGTCATACTAAAGGAATTACATTGAAGTTTCCAAGTCCCCAACAACTACATTCCTTAAGTTTAGTATTTTATAATATTTTAAATGCCACTGCTGTGGTTAAAAAACAAAGTGAACTCTATTAGAAGCTTCTCAAAAATGACCAGTTGCATAATGTATTCAAATTCTGCCATGGTCTGATGAGAAGACTTCAAGATTGGAATTAGATATTTTCTCCCTGGGATCTGGTCATAAATGATTGAGTTACAGTGGGAAAAGCATATAAATCTTAGCATCCCTTTCCTCTATTTGTGAAATGGGAGGGGGGAGGGTTAATGATAATTTTTAAAAAATCTGGAATTCCTTGCTTACTGCTGGTCACTACCTAAATCAAACGAGATAAATCTATTCAACCTTGATTTTTCTGACATTATTTATAATTTTTAAACCAAACCAAATTCTTCCTTGCTATAAATTCAATTCTTCATTAGATAGATACTTAAGATCTGTTTATCGTTGGCCATAAAACCATTTGTTCTAGAATCTTCAAAATTATCAAATTTAAGCTGGCAGTCTTTTTTTCATCTTGTGACACTGATCCATTTTTCTTTAGCCCATCTTAGATTCACGTGAGTTTTAAACAATGGGAGCTTCATGATCCTACAGTAATATTCATCAACTTAAATAATTTGGAGTTCAACCCCATCACGTCCAACTGATCTGAATTCATACAGCCTTTAAATCACTTACTTAAAAAAATTTTATCCACACATTGTACAAATTTGTCTAACAATTTTGTAAAGTGGCCATAATCATCTACACCGTTTCAATTTTAGTATATGTTCTGTAGAAGAACAAATACCTTCTCACTACAGTTTAGTGAGAAGAACTAATACCTTCTCACTAAAATACACAGAAAGATTTTAGGTCCACAGAAGACAATATTATAAATCAGTCATGGCATTGGAAAAAAATGATGCATAAATGGGACTATAAAAAAGTCAAAGCTCCATGACGATAATAATGAAGTCTAAGACGAGTTTTGTGAAGGAATTATTAGCCATTAAAATGAATTACTGAAGTATACAAACTTTTCTTTAAGAGTCATTAGAAAACAAATTTTTATGTTGGAGTTGATTCATATATTTACTGTTTAGGAGGATGGGTTTGATTGTGTCTTTGGTCCCTTCTAGACATGGACTAGTTCTCAGTAGTTTTAAGAAAGGGAACAAAAAGTATTTTTCATATTTAGATCTTGTCATAGGAATCATCAATTTTAAATAAAGTTCTTTCCAATACTGCTTACCATGAATCCTTAACTATATTTAATCATTACCAGAGGCAAAAAGTCATCATCTGGAGATAAAGCCTCTTGTATTGAATTCAATTCTGCATTTTCCTCTATTTTTAAAGCAGGATATACCAATTTCTCTTCAGTAGATATATCTATTCACTCTGTGACAATCGTAAGTAAAATTTTTCTCAGTGTGAATGCTCAAGATTCAAGTATACATTTACTGAATCTACTAAGTGCAGGCACTAGTGCTAGGCACTTCCATATATTTCATTTACACTCCACAACAACCCAACTGGGTAAGCAGACTATCACTGTGGCACTTCATAGACAAGAAAATTATGGCCCCAAAAGCCAAACTTTTGGCCTGAACCTTCCCCAGGATGAAATGCTGGTAGATGGCTAAGCTAGGATTCAGATCTCTTGAATCTAGGTTTAGCACAATACAGCTCAATTTATTCTTCCTTTTTCACATTTTCCCAGTTACTTCACCAAACTGAACTGGTTCTTGGAAGATATGGTAATCATTAAAAGATCTGACTTCACACAACCTCACAATGGAACCCTGAACACAAACATAGTAAAATATATGACCAAAAAGTCATTTTTAAAGTCACTATTAAATTTTTAAAAGAATTAATCCATTAAAAAAAAAAGTGTTTGCTAAGTACCCTCTGGGTCAGGACACCATGCTAGTCACTACAAATACCGGTAAGAATATTACTGATCTATCTTTATTTTGAAGCTCACAATCTATTAAAAGTCAAATGTGATAAGACAATTGTGACACAGCACAAAAAGAGGCAGAAATAAAAGTAAGAGATGAAGCAATCCTTTTGAGCTGGGTTTTGAAAGATAAGCAGCAGGCTTGTCACACTGGGGCAGGGGTGGGATTCAGTATTGCAGAGATGGAAACAGACGGTTCAAAAGCTCAGAGGCCTCAGACAGCATGGCATATGAAAGGAGCCCTTAAGTAACATTGAAAAGACGAAGATTAGACAGGATATGAGGGTGGAATTTACATTATGAGTGATGAGAAGCCACTAAAGATTTTTTTTTTGGCCACTAAAGATTTTTAAGCAGGGTGGTAACAAGCAAATTTGCATTTTTAGAAACCACTCCGGCAGGGCAGCACAGGACGACTAAAGGATGAGCTGGAAGCAGGGACACAGTTAGAGCCTATTCTACTAGTCCAGGTGAGTGACGTTGAGCCCTTAAAGTTACGAGGTTAGCAGTCAAGATGGAGAGTTCATGGCAGAAAATGAGATGAGGGAGCTTGAATCAATAATTCACAAATGCCCAGCAAAATGTATGGAACTTATCGGAGGATCAAAATACAAGTTTTTCAAATGAAGGAATAGTTAACGTGAGAATGAGGGAATGGAAGGGACCAAAGATGATCCCCAGGTTTCTGAGCAGGTAGATGACAGTGCAACTAACAGAGAAAAAACGGGAAGAGCCAGTTTGATAAGACATGATGAGTTCCATTCTAGACAGGCTAATGTTAACGAGGAGAGGAGGAAGGATGCTCAACTTAGAGCTAGTCAGGAAGCCAAAAGAAAAATATGAGCTAAAGGTACAAAACTGGAAGCAGACAGATACAGGCAGTACTGGGCTTAATGGGTTGGTCCAGAAGTGGTATGAAAAGATCAAGAACAGAATCCTGGAGAAACCAGTATTTATGGGGGCACATCAGTGAAATAATTAGCAAAGATGCATGAAACAGAAAAAGAAAAACAAGGTAAAATGGAGCACAGATGCCAAAATAATAATTTCTACAAGAAGTGGTTTTCTCAGAAGCAGCCAGGAGGTCGCATAAAATATGAACTGCTGAGACTACTGGGTTTGAAAATAAAGGGGCTGCTGCTGAGCTCTCACCAAGAGCAGTCTGAGTGGAAGACTTCATGCAGAAACCAGATGGCAGAGGGGTAAGGAATGAATGGGGTGTGAGGAACAGACAAGAGTGAGCAGACAGGGGAGGTCAGAAATATAATTATAGAGCCTATAACTTGTGTTCAAATACCATTATTTACTTCTCACACGCGTATAAAGAAACCTTTACCCCTCATATCCACTTTTGGTCTCTACGTTCCTCTTGCTTAGGGTCTGAAGAGAGCAGTTATTAAACTACACTTAACATACTGCATTAATGAAGAAAGCTGAATTATCTTTCCAAGTGCCTATAACAATAGCTTCCAGGGGCTTCCCTGGTGGCACAGTGGTTGAGAGTCTGCCTGTCAGTGCAGGGGACACGGGTTCGAGCCCTGGTCTGGGAAGATCCCACATGCCGCGGAGCGACTAGGCCCGTGAGCCACAATTACTGAGCCTGTGCATCTGGAGCCTGTGCTCCGCAACAAGAGAGGCTGCGATAATGAGAGGCCCGCACACTGCGATGAGGAGTGGCCCCCGCTTGCCGCAACTGGAGAAAGCCTTCGCACAGAAACGAAGACCCAACACAGCCAAAATAAATAAATACATAAATAAATACTTTAAAAAAAAAAAAAAAGTTTGGTAACATTAAAAAAAAAAAAAAAAAACCAATAGCTTCCAGACCAAGGTTCTTGACTTGGGAATGCAAAGTGAAATAAGCATCCTAATGGGTGACCTGCATAAATTCTATGTAAATAATTTCAAACAAATGATTAACTCAAACAAATCTGAAAGTATGCAACAAGTAAAAACGTATACTTACAACTAAATCATCTGTTACTTTAATACACAAACTCCCATCAGAATGCCTATATTTGAGAACCACACGTGCCTGAAATAAAAATACATATTTAGAAACAGTGAAGTCAGAAGACATTTCTCATAAATAATTTAGTCTTCAGGTGGGCTAAAATGGATCCTTTTAGAATTAATAGCCAAAACATCTAAAGGCACCTTTACTGTAACCTTATTGAAATGCGGGAAAACAGCATTTTGTTCATTTCTATTGCTGCAATTTTTCTGAGACTTAAAATAAAGTCAGGTATTTTATTTTCAGCCACTTTGAAGAGATGTACTGAAAATTCCCAAGACGCATCCATATTCAGAGAGCCTGTGAGACTCTTAAGGTGGTTTGGCATTTCTTGCCAGTAAGAATAATATACTGGAGGGTATTCACAGCTTGCCACCTCAAAGTATACCACTTAGGCATAAGGAATGTTTTGAGCTGAAGGCGATTAGCTCTCTGCCCTTTCTGGCCAAAAGCAGGACATAAATTAACCTTTGTAAAGGTGACATAAGTTTCCAGTTGTAAAGGTGTTTCCCTCTCCCTGGGAAAAGAGAACAAGGTTTGTTCCCTAACAAACCTTACTAAACAACTCTTCTTTCCCATACATTTCCTAGTCACCTTCTCACAACTTACCCCCTCCCAGAAGCCCCAAACCTCTTTTCCTTTGTCCAGCCTCTTTCCCACCCTTTGTTAAGATGGCATATAGGTCCCAAATTCCTCAGGTCACATTTCTTTGTGAACTTCTGTGCTACGTATGTTTCTACCTGTTAATTTGCAGAGCCCCAGTTATAAAACCTAAGAGAGTAAAGGAGAAAGTTTTTTCTCCCCTACAACACCAACACACCTAGCCACAGAGGAATGACAGGAAAAGGGGAAAAAAATAGCAGAAACGGCTAGTCAAGTTCAAATCCATTCCCCAGGAAAGAGCACTGCAGTCGCAGTTCATATTTTCCATTTTCCCATGGCTCTCAGGAGGTGGACTCAGGCTAAGGTACTCAGCAAAATCACATCTTTATCATGATGGTACAAGATGTCTCCATCAACAACTTTCTAAATCCAGAATAACTCCTATATTGAGTGCCATGCTACACAGCACTTTTTGTTGTTTGGTATTCTACAGTTAGGAAGCCAAGAAAATGATTTAGGTATTACGATATTCCAGTAAAAGAAGACATCTCCCAATAGGGTTTACAACTTCCATGAACATTATTTTTACTTCTTTAAATGATGGATTCAAAAGTGTACTGCAGCAGAGTCAAGTTTCTTGTTAACCAAAATAAATAACTCTTGTTTAGTTTTAGCTAGCTGTTTTAAAAAGTGCTAAGTATCTATAAGCCAAAATAGGAACATAATTTTAAAATGGTTACAATGTAGCACAGGACCCTCAAGACAATTCTGGAAACTAGATAAAAAGGGCTATTAGAGCTTTTTCTATAGCTTTTCCCATTATGCTCTCTGCTCTCCTGGGATTGCAAAAAAAAAAAGTCATACCACCCTGAGATTTGTCTTGGTGAGGGAGGAAAGGGAACGCACCCAGCACTTAAGTAGGTATAAATAATGAAAACTAGGTTAAGTATCTTTAGACTACCTGATTCTATTTATTGAGCTATTAAATTCAGTTTTACATATTTAAAAAATTCAGTCCTCCAGAAACAAAAGGAAACTGAAACTAAAAAATATACTAAGCATGACAACTACGTAAAGTTTTAACTCTCACTTAAAAGAATCACTGGTGAGTAGGAGAAATGAGAGTTAAAAGGTCTGTGGTACTATAAGAGAGTCCATTTTGTAACTTAGGGAGCGCCTAAGTTACCATGTCAGATGCCACTAAGAGAGAAAAAGAAATCAAGGTTCTTGCTTTCTTAGGAACTTTGAATTCAACCAAGCAAAATAATCAAAACATAAGACAACATAAATTAAACCCTATAAAGGCATATACAGGTAAAATGTTAAAAGAGAACACAAGTAATTTAGATTGGGAGAAGGGGAAGTGTAAAAAGGCTTTATGGAGATGGCTTCAGAAACACATTTTTTTTTTTTTTCTTTTAGGGAAGAAGTTAGGAGAAAAGCTGAAGTGGCAGTCTGAAGATATGATGCATTATGTAGCTTCATGAGACTAGGGCTGAGGATGGTGGAAGTGGTGGAAGACAAAGCCAGCAAGACTGGAGAAAGGGTCAGACTGGGGACTGGGAGTCCGGATGTCTACCAGCAATCAATGAAGAACCAGTTTTAAAGCAGGAAACTGAGAATTCAATTTTTGTGTTTTAGATAGCTGTGGTAAGAGAGTGAAGAAGGGATTTTAAAAACAGGCAGACTAAGAGGTTATTACATGGTCCAGAAATAATGCCATCTTCAGTTAGAGCGGATGCAACAGAGAATGGTAAAAGGTGATGGATGTAATCAACAGGGAGAGAAGACAGAATTCTGTAAAACAGATCCCAAAGAGTTCTGACAAAATTTCTTTTCTTTTTTAGTCCCAGCAGTATGGACCGGTAGAAATAGCATGAACATGGGGTTTAGAGACGTGAGTTCAAATTTTAGCTTCATTTCTTAGAGATTAAGCAAATCATTTAATGTATCTAAGATTGTTTATTCATCTACCTCAAGGGGCTGTCTTAATTGTTCACATAAATCATACAAATAAATATATATATAAAATGTCTGTCACATACAAGGTACTCAATATAACTGTCAGTATCTCCCCACTCATCCCCTCACCTTCCTATCAAAAAAATCACTAGTTTTTAACTAGTGCAAGGCTATCATAAAAAGGCACAAGTTTTTAGGCCACTGGAATTTTCTGATTGGGGAAAGAGCTCAAAGATTCTCGCTCTCTTGCCTATACTAGACATGCCTTGTTCACAGCAATGCTCTATAATTACCATTTTATTTTCATTTTCCCTAAGAATGACCACATTCTTAAAATATGATTACTCTTGATGTGAATTTGTATATTCTTTACTATCTTTTCAAATATTTTTAGTTTACACTGTGGGTACTTCTGGACAAAAATCCTGTATTGTCCTCATGGTGCTTAAAGAAACAGATGGCCCTACAAACAAAATCTACCAAATGGAGGAGCCAGAGATTGTGTCATAAACAAAGTACTCAATTTCAATAATATCGAACTCATTTCATAATTTGTTATTATTACATCTTTGTATTGCAAAGAATGAAACTAAGAATGTTTTACAGCTTCTTGTTACTTATCTAGATCTAAAAAGCTAGCAGGATTTTTTTTTTTTTTTTTTTTCTGGCTGCATTGGGTCTTCGTTGCGGTGTGCGGGCTTCTCATTGCGGTGGCTTCTCATGTTGCGAAGCAGGGCTCTGGGCGCGCGGGCTTCAGTAGTTGCAGTACGTGGGCTCAGTAGTTGTGGCGCACGGGCTTACTTGCTCCTCGGCATGTGGGATCTTCCCAGACCAGGGATGGAACCCGTGCCCCCTTCATTGGCAGGCAGATTCTTAATCACTGCGCCACCGGGGAAGTCCCGCTAGCAAAATTTCTAATTAACAGGGAGCTGCTTCAAATATTATTTAGATGACAATAAAATAAATAAAAACCTTAGAGGAAGGTCAAGACCCAAATGCTATATTCTGATCCTTGCGACTTCTCTGCTTTTTAATAATAAGCTAACCTCTGACACTCACTTGTTATAATTTTTGTGGGGGCCATGAATGAATTACAGGGATCCATGGGCCCTCTAAAATTGTTTACAAACTTCTACGTACAAGTGGATTTTTCTGAGAAAAGGGTGAAGCATCTCATGTTCTCAAAAAGGCAGTGACCTCCAAAAGATTAAGAACCACTAAGCTAATGGCTGTAGATGCCTCCAAACTGGGGTCTTTCCAAAATTTCTCTGCGGTGGCAGAAAAACATAACCGTTTTATCTTACACGAGGTAGTACGGGACAAGGGCACCAAAACAGCTGAGGGACAGAAGGCCGAAACTGCAGGGGGAGAAGCCCTGCCCTTAGAGACACGTAAACCAACGACAGCCATAAGGGATGTTCAGTGATTGGGGGCGGGGGAAAGCTACCTAAGGGCCCTGAAATGACCCCGATCTTGCCCGTTTCAGGGCTTCATCGGGCCGTTAATAAGGGAGGAACAAGTGGACTTGGCAGGGTCCGTCTCTCCTCACTCACAGCACCTACTAGGATGCTGGAGAAGCTTCGGAGGCCGAGCGGACAGCAGAGAAGTTATCCTGACCGGGGGCTGGGACAGAGGCACTGGCCGCTCCAGTGATTTACCTTCATAGGGTCTGCGAGGTAGAGCTTCTCCGCTGCGCGACTGAACTCCTCCCAGGTCTGGTACTGCGGCATCGTGGGCCCGCGGCAGAACAGGAGAGGGAGGCAAAGCTACGGACCTGAGGCGACGCAACGCGGCCCACCTACCTCCCTACCTCTCGCAGCCACCTACCGCGGCAGTGACCCAGCCGCTCAACGATGGTGGCGCCTCTTCGCACCAACGCCTCGTTCCATTGGACTGCCCGTACCGCCCTCGCCCAATGGGAAGGAGGGATGTTGCCAAGGAGGAGGTGGAGCCCCGAGCGTGTGGCTCTGGGAGCTGGTCCAGAGAAGTGGAGAGTAGGGAAACGATGGAGGTTGCCACAGCGCCCCCTGTAGGACTGGAGGAGGATCTGTCCCGCTGTTCTTTGGGCTGGACTCCAATGGTAAAGCCCAGGTTTCTTCAGAAAACATTAAGCGGCTTAGTGATAAGCGCTGGAGCTACAAGAATGGAGACATTAGGGTCCAGCTGTCACACCTACAGCTTAGTAAAAGAGAGAGGAGACATAAACACAAGAATGCAACCGAAACCTTTATGTGATGGATATTTATGTCGGGTTAGTAGAACACAAAGGAAGAGTGAGCACGTGTGGGTGGGGGGATGCTAATAGTGATGGCACAAGCTGAATCTAGATAAACATGGTGGATGTCCAACAGGTGGGCAAGGCGGGGCAGGACATCTAGGCCCACTTTAGATCTGTAGTGTATTTAATGTGATAGGTATTTGGGGGATGGGGGAAGAGAAGAATCAAGTGAAGAAATCATGTCATCACTTAAGCCAGAAGACATTTGAACTTTGTTCTCCAGGCAATGGAGTGATGTAGAAGGGTATTTTTCTTTAATCAAGTTTATTGAAGTATATTTTTTTGTACAATGAAACACACCAGTTTTAAACGTACAGGTTGATGCATTTTGACACACACACACACATTTATATATTAAAACCACTGGGTATATGCTCATATACCGGATACCACAATCAAGATAAGGAACATCTCTTTCTCCAGAACAGTTCCCTTATGCTTCTTTATATTCAATCCCACCACCTGCACCCCTAACCCAGGACAATCACTGATCTGCTTTCTCCCACTCTAGTTTTCCTGCCCATGCAAGGGCTTTAAGCTGATTTGCATTTTATAGGGCTCCAGCTTCACACAAGGACTGAAGTGAAGTGTCAAACCTGGAGATGGGGAGACCTCTTAAGATGCTCATGCAGTAATACAGGCATATAGATAACTAAAAAGGACCTACTGTATAGCACAGGGAACTCTACTCATTACTGTGTAATGACCTATATGGGAAAAGAAATCTAAAAAAGAGTGGCTATATTGTATATGTACAACTGATTCACTTTGCTGTGCACCTGAAACTAACACTACATTGTAAAACAACTATACTCCAAAAAAAATTTTTTTAAAGGATATATTGTACAGCACAAGGAATATAGCCAATATTTTACAAAAAAAAAAAAATCCATGGATCTGAATTAAGGCACTAGCTTAGGAATGGAGAGGAGGAAACAGTTTTGAGATTTACTCAGTGAATGATGTGGGGTATGCAGGAGAGGAAAAAGTAGAATGACTCCTGGGCCAGTGGAGGTGGTGATGCCATTGACTGATGCAGGAGAAAGGGCAGAAGAACAGGTCTGGGGGAGATTGGGGAAGACAATGAGTTCAGTTGTGAACTTGATGAGTTTGAAATATCTTTGGGACATCCAGGTGAAGATGTCTGGTAGCTTAGCTGGGTATCTCCATCGGTAACTCCAGGAGTGGTATGAAATAGGAGTCATCAGCAGATAGGTCTTAGTTGAGCCTTCCTGGGGAGAGGACACAGCATAAGAGGAGAAGACTAAGGACAAATCCTGCGAAACAGCCACATGTACAAAGGGTTAGAGAGAGGGAGTAGAGTTCGCAAAGGAGGCGAAGCAGAAATTATCAGAGGGATAAAGGGAGACCAGGAGTGTCTGGGAAGTGGCGGGGAGAAGGTTTTGAGGAGGGAGTAGTCAGTGGTGTCAGATGGCGGGTAGAGAGCAAGTACAAAGAAAACTAAAATGAGTCCACTGATTGTAGTCATTGGGAGGCCATTGGCGACCCTCAGCCAGAGAACGCTCAGTCAGACTGGGGTTCCGGTAGAACTGACTGAAAGAGGCTGAAGAGGTAGAAAAGTGAAGGCAGTTGCTTTATACTCTTCTTTATAAGAGCTTAACCACAAACAGAAGAGGAGGTAAATAAAAAGATACGAAATTGAGTTATTTGTGGTGAGGTGGATGGACCTAGAGTCTGTCACACAGAGTGAAGTAAGTCAGAAAGAGAAAAACAAATACTGTATGCTAACACATATATATGGAATCTAAAAAAAAAACAATGGTTCTGACGAACCTAGGGGCAGGACAGGAATAAAGACGCAGACGTAGAGAATGGACTTGAGGACATGGGGAGGGGGAAGGGTAAGCTGGGACAAAGTGAGAGAGTGGCACTGACATATATACACTACCAAATGTAAAATAGATAGCTAGTGGGAAGCAGCCGCATAGCACAGGGAGATCAGCTCGGTGCTTTGGGTCCACCTAGAGGGGTGGGATAAGGAGGGTGGGAGGGAGACGTAAGAGGGAGGGGATATGGGGATATATGTATATGTATAGCTGATTCACTTTGTTATACAGCAGAAACTAACACAACATGTAATGGAATTATACTACAATAAAGATGTTAAATAAATAAAAATTAAAAAAAGAAGAGGAGGTAAGAAGATGGCCCAAAGACACCAGTAAAGAAAGTGTTATTGTTTAAGATGGAAAGATTTTGTGCCTGTTTATAACTTTCAGAGAAGGAATTGTAAGAGATGGAAAGATTAAAAAGTACAAGAGAGGGCTTCCCTGGTGGCACAGTGGTTAAGAATCCGCCTGCCAATGCAGGGGACGTGGGTTCGAGCCCTGGTCCGGGAAGATCCCACATGCCACGGAGCAACTAAGCCCGTGCGCCACAACTATTGAGCCTGCGCTCTAGAGCCCATGAGCCACAACTACTGAGCCCACGTGCCACAACTACTGAGCCCGTGAACCACAACTAGTGAAGCCCGCGTGCCTAGAGCCCGTGCTCCACCACAAGAGAAGCCACCACAATGAGAAGCCCGCGCACTGCAACAAAGAGTAGCCCCTGCTCACCGCAACTAGAGAAAGCCCGTGCGCAGCAATGAAGACCCAATGCAACCAAAAATAAATAAATAAATAAATTTATTAAAAAGAAAAATACAAGAGAAAGAGGAAAGCAAGATTTCAGGGGAAACATGAAGGGGAGGACTAAAGGCACAGATGTATGAAAACAGGAGAAGATTCAGCATTGCCTTTGAGGTGGTGGGGAAGGAGGGTAAGGTGGGTAAGGATATAGATGAGTATGTAGATATGAGGACAAGAAGGTAAACTTTCTCTGCCACCTAAGAGGCAAGGCCATCTTCTAAGATAGGAGGGCAAGAGTGGGTTTGGAGCCTTGAGAAGATTTAGAAAAGCCATTGTGCGAAATGAGTAAGGAAGCAGACCAGAAACTTAAAAATAAGTATGTCAAACAGAGTTGAAGGCCCAGCTGAAACTGTAGATCATACCTTGGGAATTGCCCCAATCTGCACATCTGCCCCAATCTGGACGGTCTCCAGCACCATCCAGAAGCTTGGGTCTTAGAATGGAAAAGGCAGATAGTAGGAATTTGCAGGGTATGCAAGGCAGAAGGACAAGGGGACAAAAATGTTGAAGGTACAGGCAAGAGAGCAGTTGAAGTGATAAATCATGGGATAATTAATTGGGTCAAAAGAGAGAGTTTAAGGGACCAGGTCTCTAGGAAATCTGAAGGTAATATAATAGGAAAGAGGAACTGAAGTTACGGTCAGATGAGATATTGGGGTTTAACATCTTGGAGGAGAATGGTTCCTGGGTTGTCCATACTAGGATCAAAGTCACATATGAGTAAGAAAGGGGATAAGATGAAGGAGAAGGCTGTGAGCCAGTGGCCCAAATCCTCAGTTAATGAGAACGGAGTTGGGGGAGCCATAAAGAACAAGACAGAGAGGGCAGAGTCAGAAATAATGACCCTCTGGGAGGAGGGGTTTTTGCCTGAAGGTGAAAACAATGGGAGTGAAGACAATGCCAACTTTGCCTTCATCACAATGAGGAACATAAGAGATCAATTCAGCAAAACATATGTCAAGTGCCCACCCTGGGCAAGCACCAGGAGCTGTGCTAGGCACTGGAGACCCGGCAGTGAACAAGAAAGACCTCGTCCCCGCCTCATCGAGATCACAGCTTAGAAGGCAGGGTGACAATAAAGAAGTGATTTCCATTGTGAGGGTTCCCATGATGAGTTCCAGTACCCCCGAGCTTAGCCCAGCCCAGCCCCTAAAGAGAGAGAGAAATCAAGATGAGGAAGAAGGTAGAGGTCCTTCTTCATTCAAATGTTCCCAGCCACACTTGGGTGCATTCTTTAAAGTAGGTTATTCTTTCCAGCTGTGGAGAAATAGCTTCCGAAGGGCTATCAAAGAGTGTCCTTTATAAATTGCTCACACTTGCACGTGTCAGAAAAGAAAAATTCCTTTCATTCCCAGTCAGGAAGAGCAAGGCCTCTGCACCCTTTGTGGTTATCCTTTTGGCTTCATCTTCACACACGTATCTCATTTGAGCACTAAAACAACCCTGTGAGGGTGGCCCATGAGCCCTAATCATAATTCTGAAAATCTGAAAAGCTCTGAAAAACAGAAGTATCTTGATATCTTGGTGGAAAACTTGACCTGACCTCTCATAAGGCTACTTGTAGTCTTATTTGTCCAAGTTGGTGTATTTGATTATAGGGTGAAGCCTAGTCTCTGCTGGAGGTATTATGTAATATATGGCATGTGTACCATACTACCTTTCTAGAATCCAGCAAGCTGTGAAATCCGAAAGATATGTGGCCCCAAGGATTTTGGATAAGGGATTATGGACCTGTGCGACTCTCCTTTACAAGTGATGAAGAAACCAAGTCTGAGAAATAAATTATACTAAACAGATTGGCACTGGACTTTGCTCTCCATTGTTCAGCAAGTGGCAAGCTAGCAGATGTTAATAACAACAGGAAGTGGTATGATTAATTTTGATTTTTAGAACTTGTCACTAGTGGCAGTAGGGAAGCTGGATGGGTGGAGCCCAGCCTGGGTGCAAGGTCAAAACCAAAAGCCTTTGTTCTTTCGCCTGCATTGGTTGCCTCCTATGATTGTTTTCTTGTCCTTGCCTCCCATTCAATTCCATTCCCACTACAGTGTCTTCCACTCTGTCCCCACCACACCCCTCAACTGAAGTTGCTTTCACGAGGTCACCAACTGCTCTTAGGGTCACTAGTGACCTTCATATTTCCCAATCCAGCAGACAGCTCTCAATCTTTTCTTGACCAGATTATTCAGCTGCATCTGAGGCCATGGACCACCCCTTCATCCTTACAATATCCCAGCTGCTTGGCTTTTTTGACTCCATCCTTCCTTGCTCCTCCTTCTACCTTTCTGGCTTTTCCCACTCTGGCTCTGTCTTAGCCTCCTGTGCCCTTTTGGCCCTTCAGCACTTCAGCACTGGGCCCCAAGATACCAGACTTTGATTTCACTCTCTGTAGTTCTTTCTGTAGTTCTTTGGGTTTTCACTTCCACCTCCAGGCTGCTTTGTCCAGACTTCTTCCCTGAGCTTCAGATTCATATATCCAAATGCCTGCCAGATCCCGGGGCTAACCCCGGAGTTTAATTTTGGGAGATGAAAACAATTTTTCAGCAAATTGAAGCAATTTATAAGCCATAAATGTTATGCCTCCTTTTAAACTTATTTTATTATTGCCATTTGGCAAATTATTAGCCACTCATATACTATATTTGACTGCCAGGAATTCAATACCTATGTACTGCAGACTTTTCAAGGGCCAGTGATTGTGTTGGGCAGAATATTTATAAGCTAGTGAGGTCAGGGACAGAGATAATAAGGCAAATTCACAAATACCTACAATTAAAGACAGAAAATGTGTCACAGTACAGCAGAGAGCAGTCCATTCCACAATATTTGGCGATACATGTGTTTACTCTCCTGTTCCTCTCTCTTTCCCCTGAGGAGGAAGGTTTGTTGTTGTTTTTAAGTTAGAAATGACTGATTGTTTTCGAATTCTTTCCTTGGAGCTTTTTGTCCTTCTTTGTTCTCCTCGGTTGTCTTCTAAAAACTGTCAGCACCATAGTGGTTGTAGACTACGAATAGGAGTAGCTTCTTAAGTGGCTTCTTATTTAACAATCATAATGACAGTCCACAGTGCTGCTGGCATGCCAGGAACTGCGTGTTACTATGTTGATTTTCATGCCATAAGCATTTGTGGAACCCACGATACACCGGAGTCAAAGAAGCCGCTGTTCCTCTTGTGCCTTCCCAGGTCTCATGGATTCAAGGCAGAGCAGTCAGACAAACCTGGTAAGAGAAGGCAACTGAGAAACCGGTTTGCCCAGGAGTTGGATCCAGAATGGGGAGGGAAGGAAACCTGAGGACATCCTGACGCGGCTGCAGGTCGGGGGCAGCTTTGGCCCAGTGTCCGGCGGAGGGCAGTGGTGTGCAGACGGTCATGCGGAGACGGGTCCCTGACTGCTGACTTCAGCCTTTTCACGGTCCCCATGCAGCACATACCCCTAGTTTAGCTGAGGGGGTTATTGGTGCGCTTTGTTACCTTTTGCTCAATCTCAACTTTTCCTTTCCGGAAAAAGCCTCAGCTCTTACTTAATTGCCAGGAACTTCCAACCCAGTTTAATTCATTAATTACTCATTGAGCACCTCTTCCCTGTCAGTCACCCTACCAGGTGTTCTACACTGAAAACAAAGGTGTGTGTGAAATGCTTACACGCTAATGAGAGCAGAGCAGGCTGCAGGGATAAGGCAAGTTTATAAATAATCAAAGCTGGAGGCAGAAACAAATATTTATGGGGATTCACGCAGGTCTAAGCATCCCCTGCCCTCCCAGGTGTTTGGGGAGGAGGGGTGGTCAGGAGGTAAAGACAAGGGTGTGACTGTATGAAGCCCAGAGCTGACCTCCAGGACCCACATCCAGCACTCCCAGATTCTGTGATCAGAAGCCCCCCGGAGCTGCATAGGAACAGTAAGGATCACCTTGAGGCTGGGGGCTCGGGGTGGGAAAGGGAGGGATGGAGGGAGGGACACAGGCCGAGATAGAAGTCACCCTAAGAAACAAAGCCCCTTCCCAGAGCCATGCTCAAAGGGGCTTAGAGACCAAAGGTTGTGCTAGCACACTCATGCCACTCTCACTGACAAAGCCGTCCCCCAGGCGTGTGGCAGAGTTCCTGGAGGCTGTCTCTCGCTGCCCCAGTTGAACCCCATTCCTAGGATGCTAACATTGCCATACTTGGGGCAGGTAATTCTCCCTTTAAGGTGAAACAGATTTCAAGCAGAATGAACACACCTCAAAAAACAACAAGGGGGGGAAAGCCTTGTTTTGTCCAAGGGTGTTGAGAGAGAACAGGCTCCCATTGAGCCTTGGGGATCGGAAAGGCCACCCTCAGTGTTGCCTCCTCTGGGGGAAGGTGGGTCAGGCCAGGTCAGATGCTGCCCAGCCCTGGCGGCTGTGCTCTGGAGACCGGAGGCCAATGGCAGGGGGCACTGAGATTCCCCAGGCTCCTGCCTTGTCAGTTTCCTCTGAAACTGATTAAAATGAAATGCAAACCCAAGTCACTAGGGAAAAAAGGTCAGAATTTTACTCCCGCCTGCTCCCCTCCCTCCTCAGCACACTGCGCTCTGGCCTGGGTCCCATCACTGCTCAGATTTCCCCTTCACCCGAGCAGCCCCGCACTGCCCAGAAACCCCAGAGAATGGCCCCATTGTAGATGAGACAAACCAAAATAGCAGCATCTTCTGTTCTCAGCCTTAGGGAGATTCACTTAAAACCCCAAAGTCCCAGATGTGGACGACAATGGAAGTCATTGTTGCAAATTAGTGATCCTGGAACAGATGAGAGGCAGGTAGTCAGAAAGCAGCCAGTGTGGTGGGCTGGGCTGCAGGGAGAGGACAATTACACAGTCACTCCATTAACCCAATTAGCAATCACTGGCAGGAATTCTGTTCATCACCAAAGAAGCACGGTGGGGAAGGTGGGAAAAGGGGACAACGAACTGGTAGAGGGTTATGGGGGCTGTGGTTGGGGAGGACGAGGATCACTGCTGGAACAAAAGGTCTAGAAATAAAACTTCAGTTATTCCTAGGCTGGTAAATGTTATTTTTATCATGTTTTAAAAATGTTCTGGGGCTTCCCTGGTGGCGCAGTGGTTGAGAATCTGCCTGCCAATGCAGGGGACACGGGTTCGAGCCCTGGTCTGGGAAGATCCCACATGCCGCGGAGCAACTGGGCCCGTGAGCCACAACTACTGAGCCTGCGCGTCTGGAGCCTGTGCTCCGCAACAAGAGAGGCTGCGATAGTGAGAGGCCCACGCACCGCGAGGAAGAGTGGCCCCCGCTTGCCGCAACTAGAGAAAGCCCTCGCACAGAAACGAAGACCCAACACAGCCAAAAATAAATAAATAAATAAATAAATTTTTAAAAGAAAAAAAAAATGTTCTGGATTTCTTTTTAGACTGTGCCCTAGAGCATTTGGATGAACAGTGTTTGTGTTAATTAATAAATCAACACATAATTAATAATAAATTGACATATATACACTAATATGTATAAAATGGATAACTAATAAGAAAAAAAGAAAATCCCTTTGGATTTGAAAGATAATAAGAAAATTAGAGAATAGTCTTAAGTATATAAACTCAGTAAAATTATGAAAACAAATCTCAGGACACTAACATACATATTACTTAAGAAATTTTGCAATAAAATAAATCCAAGACAGGTGATCAAAGTTTTGTTTTGTTTTGTTTTGTTCTTAAGATAGAGAATTGTGCCTTTTTTTTAAACATTTTTATTGGAGTATAATTGCTTTACAATGGTGTGTTAGTTTCTGCTTTATAACAAAATGAATCAGTTATACATATACATATAGCCCCATATCTTTTCCCTCTTGTGTCTCCCTCCCACCCTCCCTATGTGCCTTCTTAAGGAAGAGGAAAATGAGTCAGTTTGGTAGAGGGAAGGGAGGTGCAGTTGCCAAAGAAAGCAGAATGTTTGATCAAGGATGCTCTGTGAAATGACAAGAAAAGAATATCAATAATACTAACAATAAAATTAACACTAATAACTGCATAAATAAATAATCGGAGCACGTCTCCACTCTGCAGCAGGCTCTGCTGTGGAAACTGTCCGGGTGGCCTGGGAAATGGTGACTGTGGACTCTTGATTGATCACAGCTGTCATGTCCTCAGTCATTCCGTCCAACAAGTCAATCAACACGTCCTAAGTGTCTACCTGGTACTCGCTAGAGTTTTGTGAGTGGGGGTGTGGACACAGCATGAAGAAGGCCACAGCTGTAAGCACTACTGGCTTTAATAAGTAGTGTTTACATTCAAGTCACAAAATTCTGAGCAGAGAAGGGACAGGTTAATTGGGAATGGGAATCAGGAAAAGCTGCACAGAGGAGCTGGATTTTAAAAATAAAGGTCAGATTATGACAGATGGAATGGGCAGGCTTTAGGTTACAGAGAAGGTGTAAGCGAAGGCACAGAGACAAACTTTTAAGGAGCAGGTGCAGCCCTTCTCCAGGGGGAGGCTGGGGTACTCAGAATACGGTGACCTTAGCGGCAGAGATGACCAGTTGGGAAAGAGGGCATTGGAGTGGCCACTGATGACTGGAAACACGGTGAGGAAGGTCCTCCCACCCCCTCTGCCTGGATTTTATCTTTTTTAGAGGCCACAGGGTGAGGGACTGACCTGGGATCTTCGTGTGGCTGCCTGGGGCTGCAGGAACCAGGACATTGATAACTACAGCCTTCATCACAGTAAGGAAAGGGAGAAAGGGAAACCTACCAAGTCCAGAGCACTGGCTGACTGTGGGAGGACAGATGGAGAAGATAAGCCCAGCCCCAGGGGAAACAATGACTTGATTAGGTGTCTGCCCATCTCCTTCCCCACTCAGACCTGGGAGCCGCCCTCCCACAGCTCCCTCCCCCAGGCCCACTACCTCTCACTCTGTTATCACTCTCTCCACACGCCATTGTGCTCTCACCCAATTTCTCTCCTGCTCTTATTCCCTTCTCACCTTTCCCAGCCTTCCAGCCACTGTGAAAGAGAAAAATGGTAAAACATGCAAAGCTTTGACTTCAGCACAAAGGTGAGGTGTCCTGTGTCTCCTGTGTTTGACCAGTTGCAAGCCAGCTGTGTCTGGTTGCTCAAGATCCAGCTAAGCTTTGCTGCCCTTTGCAGTCTGTCTTCAGGATGCAGGGGCTGGGAGGGCAGGCACTGACCTTTGACCACACAGACAGTAATTATTTGCTGATAGCCAGCATGATGACATGTGGAGAAACTAATGCCCACCAAAGGATTTTAGGAAAACATTCTTTGATCACTGACCGATGGAATTTCCGTATCCCCAGAGGTGTCTCAGGCATATGTTCTGAGATCTATGGAATTGTTGTGTGCATTGGGGTGAGGGCTGGGAAACATGTCCGTCTTGGCGTCTGGGCCTGCTTTCTTCTGGGTGTGGGTCACCAACCTCCTCATGGACACAGCCTTCCTTCTTCCATTCTGGTTGGAGATCACCCAGGCTCCTGGAAGGCCCTTGCTCCCTCCCCGCTCAAGGCTGGGATGGTGTTTGTATGTGTTTGTATGGGTATTCTATACCCCCTCTGTACCCAACCACACAATACCTGCCTGTTCTCAAAGGACCAGCCCAAAGCCACTCCAGCTTCTTCTCAGGTTTCATAACCCCCTCGCGAACTGCACCTGGTCCTTCTTCCCCTGAGGCTGCAACGTTGGAGGCTGAGTAGATGGCCTGCTGGTGGCTCCCACAAGGCCAGGCCCCCGAGGCGACTGGGGTTTCAGAGGCTGGCTCACTACGGCAAGAGTCAAAGAGAGCCTCGAAACACGGGGCATCCTTCAGGAGTGAGCTACCTCTGGCTCCAAGCAGGAGGAGACCAACAGGTCTCAGGCTGGGCAGAGGCAGGACAGCTACTTTGGAAGTGCAAGGAGGTGCGCACAGGCACTGGCGTGGTGCCTGGAGGGCTTCCCAGTGTCCCCTTGAGAGCCCCTGGCCCACCTCCCAGCTAAGCTCAGCTGGGAGGCTCGGGCTCAGCTCTAAGGAAGCCTGGACGGAAATGGCCGTGAAGCTCACCCTTACCCGGCAGCTCCCACTACCAGCACAAACAGGCCTTTAAAAAGCCTCCTCGCTTCCTGGGGTGGGTGGGCAGTCAGGGCAAGTGGCTGCTGGTGGCCACTGCATCATTTTCTGGTGCAGTTCCAGGTGGCCGGCGTCACTGCTTCTTTTCTGTCCGGATGCGGAGGCCAAGGGGTCTCCTGGGAGAGAGCTGCTTTGAAGCTCCTGCGCTGAACTCCTGCACGCTGTCTTGGTGTTGGGAAGCCTTACAGCTGCTCTGCGCTGGCAAAGCCTTCTCTCGCTAACGCGGGGCTTTTTGGATCAGGGTGCTGGTGAAGCAGAGCTTTGGCAAGAACGTTGGCAGCTGCTGCCAAGAGGAGAAAGAAGGGAGATCATTAGACCTGGTAATTGGTTTGCTTTTTACTTTTTTATAGGCAGCAGTGACTATGGCTGGGAGAAGACACAGAAGAAAGTTGTCCTCCAGGATCAAGGCTAAGCTGTCTTGATTTTAGGGGAAAATGCTGGCCCCCGGCCAGTCCACGACTTCCTGTCACGTCTTGCCTGGCACATGTGTCTGGCTGCGAAATGATTCTCTGCACCCCATGCTGCCCCCAACACAGCAATGCAGGTTTATGGTACCCAGGTCCATGCTGAGCCCGGGACCAGGCATCTTAGAACCTTGAATCCAAAGGTAACCTTTAGATGGATTTGCCCAACTCTGACGTCTCCAAGAAGAGACGCTGTGGGGCTTATTGCAAAGGGCTTTATGGAAGCCTTTTGTTTCTGGGCAGAGCTGACTCATCATTTCCCTCAGATAAATTTGCTCTCTGGGAGGTTTCCAGGCCCCCACCCCTCCAGTTGGCCGTTTCTCCAGACCAGATGGCTCATGTTAGATCTCAATTTGCAACGTGCTACCCTTCATGGGCACATGTTCTGGATTCGTCCCAAAACTGAGCAGCTGATTCACTCGAACGTTCTGGGGAGTCCTCGCCATTTGATTCCAATTCAGCACATCAGCATAGAACCTGCGAGTAGGATTTCCAGTTTTTGTGGGGAGCCTATTGATTCTAAGCCCAGACCCAGAAGTGCAGTCCTGGGAGGCTGAAGTCAGACCTCAGGCAGGGTGCCCCGGGAGCTCTGCATCGGGTCCCTGGGTTCTGGTGTTGCCCCTGGGAGGGCTGCTTCCTCAAAGTTCATCAGAAGTGGACTCAGTGGGATCAATGACCTGTTTTTGTGGCCATTTAATATCTTGGATAAAAGCAGAGGAAAGAATTCATGACCAATTTGAGCTCTGAGAGTTTAGGTTTAAACAGGATGGCCTTTCTCCAGCTTCCCTCCTTCCCAGTTACCGACCGTTTATACAGTAGACAGTTATTGAGCAAGTACTGTATGCCAGACATTGTTCTTAGGGCTCAGGGATAAGGATAAAAAGATGATCCTTGCCTTCAAGGGACTTAATGACTAATGTCTGAGATAGGCAGGCACTGAGAACAAAGTGAGTGAGAGCTGATGTAACGCAGTGGTCAACAGCCCAGACTCAGGAGCCAGACCACCTGGCTCAGGTTCCTGCTCTGCCACTTAGAAGAAGCATGTGACTTTGGACAAATTACTTCACCACTACGTGCACCAGTTTCCTCATCGGTAGAATGAGAATAATAATGATACCTACTTTAGTTTTTTTATGAGGATAAATTAGTTACTAGATTTAAAGTGCTTAGAACTGTGCCAGGAATAGTGAGGGTGGTACACATCTGAGATAGGTTAAAGCTGTAGCCTCAAGAGGACTAATTGGATGAAGGGCTTAAGAGGAAGGAAGAGGTAAGGTATATACCCCAGGATTCTGGGATCTGGACATGTGCAGCCAGGAAAGGTCTTTTGAGTCTAGGGACCACTAGCATATATATACTTTATTTTAAATGTAAGTGTAGTTGATTTATAATATTGTGTTAGTTTCAGGTGTACAGCAAAGCGATTCAGTTATACATACATATGTGTATATATGTATTCTTTTTTTCCTTGATTCTTTTCCATTATATTTTCTTACAAGATATTGAATATAGTTTCCTGGGCTATACAGTAAATCCTTGTTGTTTATCTATTTTATATATGCTCATGTGCATCTGTTAATCCCATACTCCCAGTTTATCCCTACCCCCCCTTCCCCTTGGATAACCATAAGTTCGTTTTCTCATTGTGAGTCTGTTTCTGTTTTGTAAATAAGTTCATTTGACTATTTTTTAGATTCCACATATAAGTGATAGCATGTAATGTTTGTCTTTCTCTGTCTGACTTACTTCACTTAGTATGATATTCTCTAGGTCCATCCCTGTTGCTGCAAGTGGCATTATTTCATTCTTTTTTGTGGCTGAGTAATATTCCACTGTATGTGTATATGTGTGTGTGTGTATATATATATATACCACACCTTCTTTATCCATTCATCTGTCAATGGACAGTTAGGTTGCTTCCATGTCTTGGCTATTGTAAATAGTGCTGCTATGAACACTGGGGTGCATGTGTCTTTTCGAATTAGAGCTTTTGTCTTTTCTGTGTATATGCCCAGGAGTGGGATTGCTGGATCATATGGTAACTCTAGTTTTAGTTTTTTAAGTAACCTCCAGGCTGTTTTCCATAGTGGCTGCACCAATTTACATTCCACCGACAGTGTAGGAGGGTTCCCTTTTCTCCACACCCTCTCCAGCATTTATTATTTGTAGACTTTTTGATGATGGCCATTCTGACCAGTGCAAGGTGATACCTCATTGTAGTTTTGATTTGCTTTTCTCTAATAATTAGCGATGTTGAGCATCTTTTCATGTGCCTGTTGGCCATCTGTATGTCTTCTTTGGAGAAATGTCTATTTAGGTCTTCTGCCCGTTTTTTGGTTGGGCTTTTTGTTCTTCTGTTATTGAATTGTATGAGCTGTTTGTGTATTTTGGAAATTAAGCCCAAATTGTCAGTCGCATCATTTGCAAATATTTTCTCCTAGTAGTAGGTTGTCTTTTTGTTTTTGTTTATGGTTTCCTTTGCTGTGCAAAATGTTTTAAGCTTGATTAGGTTCCATTTGTTTCTTTTTGCTTTTATTTCTACTGCCTTGGGAGACTGACCTAAGAAAATACTGCTACAATTTGTGTCAGAGAATGTTTTGCCTATGTTTTCATCTAGGAGTTTTATGGTGTCATGTCATATTTAAGTCTTTAAGCCATTTTGAGTTTATTTTTGTCTATGGTGTGAGGGAGTGTCCAAAATTCATTGATTTACATACAGCTGTCCAGCTTTCCCAACACCCGTTGCTGAAGAGACTGTCTTTTCTCCATTGTATATTCTTGCCTCCTTTGTCAAAGATTAATTGATCCTAGGTGTGTGGGTTTATTTCTGGGCTCTCTATTCTGTTCCATTGATCTATATGTCTGTTTCTGTGCCAACACCCCAGTGTTTTGATTACTGTAGCTTTGTATTATTGTCTGAAGTCTGGAAGGGTTATACTTCCAGCTTTGTTCTTTTTCCTCAGGATTGCTGTGGCAATTCTGGGTCTTCTGTGCTTCCATAGAGATTTTAGCATTATTTATTCTAAGCTGTGGAAAATGTCATAGGTAATTTGATAGGGATCACATTAAATCTGTAGATTGCTTTGGGTAGTATGGCCATTTTAACTATATTAATTCATCCAATCCAAGAGCATGCGATATCTTTCCATTTCCTTGAATCATCTTCTATCTCCTTTATCAATGTTTTATAGTTCTCAGTGTATAAGTCTTTCACCTCCTTGGTTAAGTTTATTCTCAACCAAGGAATTTTTTTATGTGATTTTAAACATGATTTTATTTTTTTTTTACTTTCCCTTCGTGATATTTCACTGTTAGTGTAATATATATATATATATATATATATATATATATATATATATATTTAATATTGAGTAATTATGGCCTTGGTTTGTTTCTTTGTAGAGTGGGGATAATCATATCTTCCCTTCCAACCTCAGAAAAGCCAACATTTGAATCTACTATGTACCAGACAGTTTTATTCCGAATATTTGAATCTACTATATATCAGACAGTTTCATTCTAAGATTGAGATAAATAACATATTTTAAATGTGTTTATTTTAAAAATTGTGATTTTCTCTCTACCACCGCCTCCCCCACCTCATACCCACCAGTAGCCTGGGTAACTGAAAGACGACCAAGCAGGCAGCACTTTGATCTGGCTTTGATAACAGCAGGTACTGCTGTGGTCCTGTTTTGCCTCCATGCGATTCATCACATTTCCATGCTGTTTAGTTCCTGGTTACTAAAGCCTTGTGACCCCACCGGAGGCTGGTGATTTCTTCAGAAGGAGGATCTGGGAGCAGTAAGAAGCCTCGTGAGAAGGTCTGGGCTGCTCAGAGGTGAAGTTTCCTGGAAGATATGATGAGATGGGTTGAGGACACACATTCCCCTGTGCAGACCGGTCCCTCCGGGTCCTGGAGGAGCTTCAGGCTCCTAGGAGCTTGTCTGTGCCACAGGGCTTCTGTAAGGCAGGCTCTGCACAAAGCATGAGCTTGTTAACGGAGGTGGGTGGGGAGCATTCACATCCTTTGACTGAGGGGAAAGGCCGGATTGGGGGGTGGTAGTGCGGGGAGCGCCTCACTGTTTACTCATTACCGTGAGCTGCCTTCAAGTGTCCTGGAGAGACTTCTTGGCGAGGTTTCAGAGCTTGCCACCAAGATTATGGCCCCGGCTGGCCTGGCAGCCGTGTGAGGGAGGAGGAAGTCTGCAGCAGATGCAGCAGGATTCCCGCCTGTTTGGGAGACTGGCCAACTCTAACGGGATTACCATCCGCTGCCCTGGTATCCGCCAGGAAGTTGTGAAATGAAATCTCAAGGACCCTACCACAGAGAGTGTGTGGGATGACTTGGCTGAAGCAAGAATCCTTGGGGAAATCGGTCCACTTCCCTGGCACTCCATTAGTCTCTTTCCAGAACAGAAGCTCCGCCTCGGAGCCCAGCACTGGGCAGCTGGTCTGTTCTCTGCACGGCAGCCTGTGGCCTTGGGTGGGGACGAGAGAGATGGTACCCTGGCAGGATGCTGGGGGGTGATGCGGTGACATGAAGGAATGCCTGGGCTGAACTCCAGGAACCGGAAAGTGATCCCTTGCTCTCTTCTAAGCCTCTCCCAGGCCTCTGACAACCCCACACTGTAAGGTCAACAGGGACTGCCTAGGAGATGGTTATCCAACCCTCTCGGTGGATGGAGGAAAGCACCCCTGAGCTTGGTGTCCACATTCTGGGTTGGAGGTTCGGCCCAGTCCCTTAACCTATCACTTAACCTATGGGGCCTCATTGTAAACTGCTTATCTTGTGAGGATCAATCAGGAAATTCTTTGTAAATTGTAAAGTGCTTTAAATGGAAGGAATTGCTCCAGGCACAAAATTCTCTGGGAATTGCTCCCAGAGAGTCAGAGGAGCTGAGTGGAGCCTTCTGGGCCTGACTAGGTCTTCTCCTGAAGACAAAGAGAAAGGACCTTTCACATGGCCCTTCTTTCTGGCTTCATCTGATATGGGTATCCCTGCTCTCACTGGTGGTCTGGGGTCCTAGCAGATAAGAGTTTCTGTGCCAAGATCACAGAGCTGACTGGTTTTCTTGTGACGACAGGTTTACCTGTGATGCCAAGCTCACTGGTCTTTGGGGCAGCCTAGGGGATCCCCAGCCCAGGAACCAACAGGGGCCCTGTTTTCAGCAGGGTTTGTGTTTATACATGACAGTGTCTTTACCTTTTATCTAGCAAGAGTGAGTAATCTATTTGGGATATTTAACAAAAACCAGACATTACCTCACTGGTGTCTTATCCAGAGCTGCTCCAGTCTTCCCATTAATTCCAGTAACTCAGGGTCTTTTGCCATGTTGAGCAGTATAGAGAGAAATCCATACTCTTTTTCTCTGAGTAAAGGGATTCACAGAACACACTGTTCTAGTATTTGTATTCAAGCCCTTTCTTTTCCCAGTAAACATCTGTTTTCTTTATTCTGAGAACATGGCAGAGGAATTAACCCAGCTCATCCCCCAAACCATCCTGACTCTAGTTGGGTTTCTCTGACGCCCCTCTTCCCTCAGGGATATGAAGAATTTATGTGTGAACTCGCACTGGCCTCACAAGGCAGCATCGGGAAATACCAGCAGCAGGAAGACCACCTTCTCTGAGGCCGATGGCTGTTTTCTAACAGAGGTGTCAGAGATAGTGGCTCAAGTCATCATAGGCTTTGTGAGCAGCTGTCAGAGTACAGACTGACGGTGTCTCATGTCTCCCCAAGGTGTGCAAAGGCCTGCCTGCTTCTTGAAGAAGAACCTGCCATCGGTCATCATGGAACACCCCGTGGGTCGTCCTCACATAGGAAGCTATCATAACCCCAGGCCAGGCAATGTTACATCTGTGTCTTGCAGTAGAAAAATTGAGGCCCAGGGACTTCCCTGGTGGTCCAGTGGTTAAGAATCCGCCTGCCAATGCAGGGGACACAGGTTCGATCCCTGGTCTGGGAAGATCCCACATGCCGCGGAGCAGCTAAGCCCGTGTGCTACTGCTGCTGAGCCTGTGCTCTAGAGCCCGTGAGCCACAACTACTGAAGCCCGCGCGCCTAGAGCCCATGCTCCCCAACAAGAGAAGCCACCACAATGAGAAGCCTGCGCACCACAACGAAGAGTAGCCCCCGCTCGCTGCAACTAGAGAAAACCCATGCGCAGCAACGAAAACCCAGCACAGCCAAAAATTAAACGAACTAAAAACAAAAAAATGAGGCCCAATTAAAAACTTCCATGTATCCAAAATCATCATATATTAGGTGATATGAAGGAATAATTGCTAATTTTGATAGGTATCATCATGACGACAACGTAAGAAAATGTCCATAGTGGTATAGATGCTTACTGAAGGACATAGCAGTGAAACGACATACCATCTGGGATTTGCTATAAAATGTGTCAGCAGAAATATAAGAAAGAAAAAAGAGATAAGATGAGTGACACAAAGCATTGTTAATGGTTGAGTCTGTTCTTTCAGCTTTTGTGGATGATTGGATGTTTTCATAATAAAAAAAATAAAATAAAGGCACTGTGAATAGTGTTAAAAGACAAGACCTACACTGGAGAAGATATTTAGAACACATGCATCTGACAAATGATTCCTATCCAAAATATATAAAGAATTACAAATCAGTTTTAAAAAAACATCAACCTCATAGAAAAAAAGGGCATAAATTAGAACAAGCAATTCCATTCCTAGAAGGGGAAGCTTGAATAACCAATGCCCACACTCACTGGTGACCAGAAAAATGCAAATTACAAAACAAGACACCAATTTATGCCATTAGATGAGCAAACATTTTAAAGTCTGGCAATACCAAGTATTAGTGGAGGAATAGAGTTTAATACATATATTTAGAAAGCAATTTGGCAATATCTGCTAGAAATGTTTATATCCTACAACCTAGGCTTCTACTTCTCAATATATATCCCTTAGAAAGTCTAGGGCAAGTGCACAACATATACTTCGAACACATACTTCGATGTTCATTACAGCATTGTTTATAATAGTTAAAACTAGAAAAAATGGATAAATAATTCATGACATAGTCATTATAATGGCAGACTACATAGAAGTTAAATGAATGTGTTCCATTATTATATATAATTGTACATAATTCATATATATGAGTCATATATATACCCATAATTATATATAATTATGGATGATTTTCTAAAACATAATATGAATATTGAATGAAATGAAAATTGCAAAAGAACATGTATGTTATTACATCATGTATATAAATAACTTAAAACATCTAACATAATATTTTTGTCTCTCTCCCTATGTCATAAGAGTACAAAAATAATTAGAAGGGCCGCAGAGCAATAGGAGAATAGTACTTACCTCCAGGGAAGGAGAGAGGGAGTGAAGATGATCTCAGTTTTATCTGTGTTTGGTTTTTCTCTAGGAGAAAATGTAAAAAACGAATCTGAAGCAAATATATCAAAAGACTGACATTTGAAATATCTGAGAGGTAGGTACAAGGTGTGTATTACATTGTTCTCTGTACTACTCTGCATATTTCAAATATTTTCTAATTTAAAAAATGATTTCTTTTTTTCTAAGTTGAAGTATAGTTGATTTCCAATGTTATATTTCTGGTACACAGCAAAGAGTGTGTGTGTGTGTGTGTGTGTGTGTGTGTGTGTGTGTGTACACATACACTCTTTCTCAGATTCTTTTCCATTATTGGTTACTACAAGATATTGAATAGAGTTCCCTGTGCTATACAGTAGGACCTTGTTGTTTATTTTGTTTATCTGTTTTATATATAGTAGTTTGTATTTGCTAACCCAAACTCCTAGTTTATCCCTCCTCCCCCTTTCCCCTCTGGTAACCATAAGTTTGTTTTCTATGTCTGTGAGTCTATTTCTGAAAAAACAATTTCTTAATTGAGGTCCTAAAGTGCCTCCCTTCTAAATATCACCCTTTCTTTTTCTCCCCCCTCCCCCAATATTTTAACCAAATTATGAGTAATTTAGGCGTTTGTGGACATGTGTGGAACTCCAACCAACATTTATGTGTTTGCCTCTAGGGACAAAGCCTCCTGGAATTCAAACATGTTTTTCTGGAGCACCTCGTTTCTAAGTTGGGGAGCGTCTACATTCTAAAGATCACCTTTTCCTATGACTTCAGAACCCCCTGACTCACCTTGCTCCTCTATGAAAATGACTCCCGAATCTGATTGACACCCTTTCTCTCCCCAGCATCATTCCTATATCTCTAATTCACTTCATGGCTAGTTTTTCTATTATCTCAAATTTATCCTCCAAATCAATTATCTCTACCACTGCTGTCTCAAAACAGCTCTTTCCTTTAGTTTGCTGTTTCTGTCAATAGTGCACTCAATAAATGTTAGTTTTCAGAAAGAGACTCGCAGACACAGAGAACAGACTTGTGGTGGCCAAGGGGGAGGTTGAGTGGGGGAGGGATGAACTGGGAGTCTGGGGTTAGTGGATGCAAACTATTACATATAGAATGGATAAACAACAATGTCCAATTCTATAGCACAGGGAACTATATTCAATGTCCTGGGATAAACCGTAGTGGAAAAGAATATTTAAAAAAATAATGTATATATGCGTATAACTGAGTCACTTTGCTGTGCAGCAGAAATTAACACAACATTGTAAATCAACTATATTTCAATAAAAAAAATTTTTTTTTAATATTAGTTTTTATTTTCATTAGTCCTTTCAACTTTTACCTTTTCCCATTGAGTTTACTATACACAGAACTGCAAATTTGTCATCTTGAAATTCTGGGGGTTTTTTCTGAAGTGCTGTTCTCCGCCCCCCGCCAAAATGCTATTTTATATCCATTATTCCCAAGCTCAAAAACCTTATGGTGGCCCACTGCCAGCCTAAGAAGGTCCAAAATCCTTAACCGTTTGTTCGCATGCCTTCCTCTTTCTCCAGCTTTGTTGCCCACTGTCTGCTGTCACTAAGGAGGTGGCACAAGCACCCAACCATGCTGCATGTCTTCCTGTCTTCCAGCATTTTCAGTCTTGAGATGCTTCAAGCTCAGATCAAATGCCTTTTCTACAAAGCTTTCATCCAGTTCTACTGCCAGAACCATCCCTGTAGCACAGCCCATGTGCTGCCTTAGGTACAGGCAAATCTTTTTGTACAAAACGGGTCTAGAAGGCACATTCTTCCCCCTCCCCAGATCCCTTTCCATTAATGCTGAGCTCAATTATTTAGCAGACCCAGGAAGCAGAGGTGAGATGAATAGACATGCTTATCCATACAGGATCTCATCCATATAAACGTTAAATCCATCTTTCCCCCTTCCTTTCCTTCCTCTTAGATTTTCTTCAGTGATATTAACTGTAAAGCAGGCTGGCCTCACATAGGATTTGCAGAGAAGGTAAGGTGCTTTTCTCTGACATATGGCAAGAAGCTGATGAAAATGAGATTCCTTTAAGCCTAATATTGTATCAATAATTCTAAGATGCACATTTTTTCACATGTTAATATCTCTGAAATCAAGATGCATTTTTCAAGCAATAGAAGTTTTTTTTTTTTCTTTCTTGCTGGTATACAAAAATAAAAGTGCATCTTCTATTGATGGTATCTATAATTAGATGAAATAAGGTATATGGGAAGTATTTAAAATGTCTCTAAATGCAAACAGCTTTTACTATTTGATATGAATATTAACTATCAGTGTTAAAAAGAGACTTTGGAACACTGTTCTAGGGGTGCATACTTTTGCAAAAATGGCTCCAGAACAGCATTCCACTTCATTCCCCCACAAAAGCAGCATTGTGTACATGTCTTATCTACTCTGCCTTATTTTGTAAGCTGTTAGAGGGCAGAGACCCAGAAGAAGATATACCTTGAAATTCTCTGTGTAACGAGCAATAAAGAGCAGACATAAAGCCCTGCAAGCAAAATTCCTGAACAAAAGGTTTCTATGAAGGAAGCGGCTGACCAGTCCCCAGGTAATATCTGGTGTCCCAGATAATAAGCGGGCAATCAAGAATAGAACCCGCAGTGCTCATGGCCTCGGTCTCAGGCTAGACTGCACTCTGACCTCTTTATGCATCCTGCTCTCCAAGAGCCCAAGTTTGGGCTCTCAGGAAGCCACTCCAGGCATGTTTTGTGACAACAGAGGTTGCCTGATGGCTTGATCAGGGATTCAATGTTTATACTTTTCTACTTTCCTGGCGTCCCTCCCACCTGCTTTCGTATCACTACCACTGGTAAGTTAGGCAGACCAGACGCTTCCATTGTCCTCTGTCACCTCCTCATACTACTTCTCCCAACCCTTGGTGAAGCCAGGAGCCCCAGCTTAGGTCACCTGTCCCTTACTGGTCACCTGTGACTTACTTGCCCATTCTGTCCCATTGACTTAGGCAGTAAACTCCCTGAGGTGGTAACAATCTAGGTGGTCAGGGGAGACTCTGAATGCAGTATGGTACTCCATGAATTATTAACTGTTGGAATCGTGAAAGCAAGGAGCTGTGAGTATCCGGAGAGGGTGGGCAGAGAGGGGTTTGACAACACACACACCGCACACACACACACATTTACACAAACATGCAGGATGAGTTTTCTCAGTGACTTTGTTATATGGTTTTCTGAGTTTTCTGTTTTGCTTTTTGCTGAACCTCAGTGCTTTTGCGGTCATAAGTAGGGCTGTTGCCAACTTGGTCCCAGGATGCTCGGGCAGGGGATGGGCTGCAGAGGACTTTTCTTGCTTATGGCAGCAGCAAGGGAACTGTGGGTTCCTTCCAAGGAGCTAGTGTGACTGCAGTGTTGGCGGGAGGCAGCCAAGGTGATGAGAAGGATGTGTTGATGCCAAGGGGTCTGAGGTCAGGGAGCCGCTTTCTGCGTGGCAGCCCTTCCACGTGGCGTTTCCAGCACACCCTCGCTCCCTCTCACTGGCATATCCTGGTGAATGGAGGTCAGGGAATACTATTTTGAGTGCTTCGAGAGGGACGGGAGGCTGCTGGATATATCAGCCTGCTTGTGGGAGGAAGAAGGAAGAAAAGCATCATCAAGGCTGTGCTAAACACAGATGCTGTTCTTTGACCTTCACTCCAGTTGCTACATCACTCCTGCGTATTTTATCTTTGCCAAAACCACAATGGGAGGAAGCTAGTGAGACAAAGAGGTGATCGTGGAGCCAATTTCTATTTCTAGCCTGTGGTTGACCCTGGCAAGTAACCTTGAGCAGGTCATTAACCCCTCCCTAGGGTGATTATAGTGGATTCCAACTTATGTCAAGGAACTCCTGTGAAAAGTGATAAGTTGAGATTTTAAAGTGCTTCAAGATCTTAGAAGACATGAGCAAACAATATCGCTGTGTTTGGGGCCAGCGTTATGGGCTGCCCTTGAAATCTAGCTCTCCATGCACTGGCCAGGCTCTCTCCTTTGCTTGGTGACCAAGTGCACAACACATTTAGGACTAGTAACAAAAATAGCTAACATTGATTAAATGTTGACTGTGTGCTGGGCACTTTAGTTTAATGCTCACAGCAACCTCATGAAGTACCAAAAAAAAGTCCAGAGAGGTTAAGTAACTTTCCCAAGGTCACACAGTCAATAAGCCAGAACCAGTATCTGAACTCTGGCCTCCTGAGTCCAGGGTCTGCTTTTATCCATGATGTCGAAGTGTATTTAATTACCAGGTAATTCCTCATTAGTGAGCATTTGCTATATATTCTGTGCGAGTTGGATGGTATGTGGTATGGAACTGTATAAACAGACAGGAAACACATGAAGGTTGGGTGCTAAATGGGTGACACTGAAATGCTTTTGGAGATCTGGGGAAGAGGGATCGGTATGCGCTGAACTTTGAGGGGAAAGTTCATAGAGAGAATGAGGCTTAAACCATTTTTTGGCTTTCTAAACAGAGTTAGAACATTTAGCCTCTCTGGAATCACAATGTCTAGAAAGATGCCAACATGTACTGGTTGTGGGAAAAGGGGCAGGGAGGAGGGACTACTTCAAAGTCAAATCTGGGACCTGCTGCCTACACCGTGTTGAACTGATTCGTAATACTTTGGCTCTTGAAGCCTCTGTGATGCTCAGCAGTAACGGAAACTTACACAACATTATATGTCACTTGCATCTCAATTACATAAAAAGAAACCTGCATGTCTTCCAAATGTTTTTGGCCAATAGAACACCTTTTTCATAGAATTTTTGTCACTAACTCATAGACTTGCAAGTTTGGGAACCACTGATGTAAAGGAAAGCCCCTCCTTGGAAACAAAAGTCGTTGACAACCCCCAACAACTGAAAATCAAACTCCCTGAACATCCAGTGTAACGCTGCCCTTTTCAGGGCTAGCATTCATCACACAGCGCTCTGGACATTTGGTTTTTTTCCCTGTGTGTACCATGTTACTACCCTAAGCCAGACTAGGAATGTCCCAAATGCAAACATTTGGCTGGTGTATCTTTTTATGCCCTGTGGCTCCTAGCCCACCTTGTCTAAAGAAGGTCAATAAACATATGTTGGTTTAAAAACGGAGACAGAGAGCAGAGAGGAGAAAATGAAGAAGGAAAAAAACCCGTACTTGAAATGATAGCAATTATTGGCAATTTACAACTGATTACTTGAGTTAATTGCCACTCATCAATCAGTACTCTTTGAAAGACGAGTAGATTGTTTAAAATGCAAAATAATGCAAATTTTTATCTTGGTCTTGGTCAGAGCTGGATCTGCAGTTGGAGGGAGCCAAATTTGGGACATGACCTCTAAAATATATCTTCCTTTATTAGCTTTGGCTGCTTTCTGCTGAACTGGGTGTGCCTGGGTGACTCCAGCCCTTGGAGGTTTGATGCCTGGTCCTAGAATCTCATAAAGCCTGAGTACCCCCCGGGGTCAGCATGACTGCAGATGCCAACTGAAGGGCTGCTGGTGATGCCACTGCTTGTGGAACAACTAACCCAAGGGCAGGGGGGTGCTGCAGTTAAAAGTGCAAGTGACACTTTGATCTTAGGCGTGGTCCCTGTCTGAACACACCTTACTGCCCACACCCCTGCCCCCAGTTCCCGGGGTTAAAGAGGGCACCATTCCTGAGGTGTGTGACTTTTAGTCTCTAAAGGCCCATGTCTTTATTTTTTAATTAAAATTCTTTTTATTATTGAATTATAATTGACATACAATATTATATTAGTTTCAGGTATATAACATAGTGATTTGATACATTATGCAATGATCACCAAGATAAGCCTAGTTATTACAATGTTATTAATATAATTACTCATTAGTCTTAAAGGTTCCTCCCACCCTAACTCCAGTTTTTTTTTTTAATTGCTTAATGACATTCCATTTATTTTACTTTATTTTTTATTGAAGTATAGTTGATTTACAATGGTGTGTTAGTTTCAGGTGTACAGCAAAGTGATTCAGTTATACATAGACATAAATATATGTATTCTTTTTCAGATTCTTTTCCATTATAGGTTATTACAAGATATTGAATATAGTTCCCTGTGCTATACCGGAGGCCCTTGTAGTAATCCTAACTTGAGTTTTGAAACTAGTTCACCCTGGGAGAAGTAATTCATAAACCATTTGCTGCTGACATCTAGAGGGGTTTCAGCGCAAATGGGCAGGGGCTTCTCTCCTTTTTTTCAGGAGGAAGGGGAAAGGAGTGGGCTCCTAAAGAGGGTGGAGTCCCAGCACAGGATAAAGGTGTCTCTGAACACTGGTATGAAGATTCTGTCTCCTGTGGGAGGAAATTGATCTTGTTTGCTCTTTTTGTTCTTGGTTGAGTTCCCGGTGTGGATCTTGGTGTCAGAACCACCCAGGCTTGGTCCTCACTGGCTCCTACAGATTCCTAGCCAGGGCTGCTCCCAGGCCTGGGCAGCAGGAGCTGGGTGGGAGCTCGGAGAGGTTCCTGCCCTACGTGCTGGGGGCCTGTGGCCACCTCCCCTGTTCCTGCAGCTATTTGGAAAAGACTGGAAGGAGAGGGTGGAGACTCAAAGCCTTGAAATCTGACTGTGGTTGTTTTTCTGCTAAAAACAAAGGATCCCCACCCGCGTCCTGGCCTGTTGGTGCCCTTTAGGGCAGGGCCACAGTGACCCCTGAGGAGCAGCTGCTGGAGGTGCGGCGGGACGAGCACATCCCCTCTCCTCCTCCCCTTTGCTTTGGAAGCACTCATGTACCAGTGGAGCCAGCACTGGCCTCCCGTGCTAGCTTGTGTTACGTGGATCAGCGTGAGCCCTCTACAGCCAGGGCCGAGCCCTGTCTTCGTTTCCCATTTAACTTCCCGCTGGTTCCCAGGGGGCTGTGTACACAGAGGGCCTCCAGGGGAGGCTGCTGACAGCATGGCGGAAGAGTTGGGAGTTTGGAGGCTGTTTTGAGGGGTGTGGCGGAACCCTCATCCCTGTCCTTAATTTCTCTGATGCCCGCTAAGGAGCCAGGGTGTGCACCGATCAGTCTCTGTTCCTGGCCCCGTGGCCAACTGTCACACGCGTTGGAGCAAAGAAGAGCTGCCCTCAGCGCGTTGTGTGTGGTTGGCTTGGCCTCTGAGGCTCTGGCTCCACCCGTTGGGCCACAGGTTCTCTATCTTGTGACGCCCTTCATCACCTGTCCCTCCCGACCAACCGGTTGCCTCCACTTCTCCTGCCTGGATGGGAAACGCTATGGGGGAGGGGGCTGGGCAGCTTCTCACCTGCATTAAAGCTTGAGGTCAAGGGCAGGGGAAGCAGGGGGCCGAATTGGCAGGGTTCAAATGGCACCATCAGTGAGCTCAAGGGGGCCTGGCTTCCCACCCAGGAGCCCCAGGGTGATGGGACCATACTAGGACAGGCTGGGACCTGGGGCCCTTTGCTGCAGTGCTTGCACCTGGACAAATGTCTCCTCAAGCAACAAAATACAAAGAAGCTATGAGGGACTAAAAATAACTGCGTGCATGCAAAGTTAGGGCAAATTATGGACAACAAGATACAAGAAGCCCGTGCACCGCAACGAAGAGTAGCCCCCCCCTCGCTGCAACTAGAGATAGTCCACACGCAGCAACGAAGACTCAACGCAGCCAAAAATAAATAAATTAATTTAACAAAATACTTAAAAAAAAAAAAGTTTATTGGTTTTTTTTTTTTTTTTTTTAGAAATTTATTTATTTTTGGCTGCGGTGGGTCTTTGCTGCTGCGCATGGGCTTTCTTCTAGTTGCTGCAAGCGGGGGCTGCTCTTCGTTGTGGTGGGCAGGCTTCTCATTGCAGTGGCTTCTCTTGTTGTGGAGCATGGGCTCTAGGCGTGCGGGCTTCAGTAGTTGTGGCACACGGGCTCAGTAGTTGTGGCGCACGAGCTTAATTGCTCTGCGGCATGTGGTATCTTCCCGGACCACGGCTCGAACCTGTGTCCCCTGCATTGGCAGGCAGATTCTTCACCACTGCGCCACCAGGGAAGTCCCATAAAGTTTACTGTTAAGATACAAAAAGACCAAAACCCCAACTGCCACTTCTGAAGAACCGTGAGTGAAAACAGGGTGTAGGGAGAAAAAGCAGGGTACTGCTCATTCCCCCTGCACTCAACACCACCAGAGAGGTGGACAAACCACCTAAGCCACGCCTCCAGCCCGACCCCTGGACACACACCTACCCTCACCCCATGTGAGGAACTAGCTCGGCCCCCCACTCGGGGACTGAGCAAGGGAAACTGTTACTTGTTTTCACTCCCTCCTGCTGCAGCAGGAGGCCCAGTAAAACCTTGCGTGAATTTCTTGTCTGGCCTCTTATCAGTTTCTATTGATTAAGGAAGGACAAGAACCCTGGTACGTAACAATACAACTTGCAGTCAGTTCTTGTAGCCCACATGCATCCAGAGACTTTCCAGGCTGAGCAAAAATATTTGACCACTGCTGCATCTTGGAATTCCAATGGTTTCAACCTTGATAGTGCAGTTAACTGGATGTCTTTCTCACAATTCCTTTATTCATAACGTGTACAGAGGCCAAAGTTTGCTGTGATCTTCCTATGTGGCCAGCACTATGCCAAGTGCTTACAATGTATTATCTCATTTAATCCTCACAACAACTCTACAAGGAAAGTTCAGTTATCACCCCAATTTACTGATGGACTAACTGAGGATAGGGAGGGTAAGTAACTTGTCCAAGATTATATTCCCGGTATGTGGCAGAGCTAAAAGTCTGACTGAGGCAACAGTCTTAACAACCATACTACTGTCTCATGTATATGATGATTTTCCTTTGTCCTGGATTAAAGCCTTTACATTTTACCAAATCTAGGTCTTGTGTCTATTGATCTAGCATGGGGGTCAGCAAACTATGCCCTATGGGTCAAATCTAGTCATAGCCTTTTTTTGTTAGGCCTGCACACTGGGAATGGCTTTTTACTTTTTTTTTTTTTTTTTTTTTTGGCTGTGTTGGGTCTTCGTTGCTGGGCGTGGGCTTTCTCTAGTTGCGGTGAGTGGGGGCTACTCTCCATTGCGGTGCACGGGCTTCTCATTGCGGTGGCTTCTCTTGTTGGGGAGCACGGGCTCTAGGCACACGGGCTTCAGTAGTTGTGGCACGTGGGCTCAGTAGTTGTGGCTCGCAGGCTCTAGAGCGCAGGCTCAGTAGTTGTGGCGCACGGGCTTAGTTGCTCCGCGGCATGTGGGATCTTCCCAGACCAGGGCTCGAACCCATGTCCCCTGCATTGGCAGGCGGATTCTTAACCACTGCGCCACCAAGGAAGTCCACTTTTTACATTTTTAAAGGTTGTTAAACACACACGTGCATGGGTGCACACGCACGCTAAATTGTACACTCAAAATGGTTAAGATGGTACAATTTTTTTTCTGGATGGGCCTGTAAATTATTTTTTTTTTAAACTGTGGTAAAAAGACATAACATACAATTTACTGTCTTAACCATTTTAAGCTTCCATCTCTTGGCTATTGTGAGTAGTGCTGCTATCAACATGGGTGTGCAAATATCTCTTTGAGATCTTGCTTCAATTTTTTTTGGATATATATCCAAAAATGAGATTTCTGGATCTATTTTAAACTTTTTTTTCCTAAACACCACACTGTTTTCCATAGTAGTCACATCTATTTTGCAATCGTACCAACACAATGGTTGCACAATGGCTCAAGTTTCTCCACGTCCTCACCAACATTTGATATTTTCTGGGGTTTTTTTTGACAGTGACCATCCTAATGAGGGTGAGATGATATCTCATTGTGGCTTTTATTTCCATTTCTCTGATAATTAGTGATGTTGAACATTTTTTCATATGCTTGTTGGCCACTTATATATCATCTTTGGAGAAATGTCTATTCAAGTCCTTTGCCTATTTTTAATTGGGTTATTTGATTTTTTTGTTGTTGAATTCTAGCAGCTCTTTATATACCCTGGGCATCAGATGATACGTGACTTGCAAATATTTTCTCCCCCTTCATAGGTTGCCTTTTTAATCTGTTGATTGTGTTCTTTGATGTATAAAAGTTTTTAGGTTTGATGTAGTTCCATTTGTGTACTGTTGCTTTTGTTGCCTGTACTTTTGGTGTTATATCCAAGAAATCATTGCAAGTCCAATGTCATGAAGCTTTCCCTTATGTTTTCTTCTAAGGATTTTATAGTTTGGAGTCTTATATTTAGGTTTTTAACCCATTTTGAGTTCATTTTTGTATATGGTGTAAGGGAAGGATCCGACATCATTCTTTTGCATGTGGTTATCCAGTTTTCCCAACATCATTTTTTTGAAGAGAGTATCTTTCCCCCTTGAGAAGATGGTGAATTTTATGTTATGTGTATTTTAACACAATTTTTTGTGTTAAAAAGAGAAGAATATGCAGCAGAGATAGTATTTGGCCCACAAAGGCTAAAATATTTCCTATTTATTATTTGGCTCTTTATAAAAAAGTTTGTTGACACTAGAGCTAGCGCCTACAGCATCTGGATACAGTATACCAGTGTCATATGTGTTGACAGTAAGCCCCAGCGTGATGTCTGCCATTCTCTAATTCTCTGATTCTCTTTGGAATATGCCTCTTCTAAGAGTGCACTTAACAATTAAAAACTCAGTGGATTCATTGTGTGCATGACGATGGAAGTGCCAGTGCCTGCGCCTTTGAGTCTGTGTAGATGTGGGCCTGGTTGCCTGGCAGGGCGGCCAGTGGCCTGTTTCTTAACCTTCCTGGTTGTGAAACGAGGATGAGAAATCTTGGCCTTGGAAAGGAGGGAAATGAAAGAGGAGAATCTGACCAAGTCTCACTGAAACATTGGCAGGGAGCTCTGAAGCCTTCTTAGAAGGAAGAACCAATGTAAATCACAGGCAGCATTATTATCTTAGCAAGTCTTTGAGCTCCTGGCCTAAATGTGTAAAATAATCTGCTGAGGCTCAAGAAAATGCCTTTTCTCTTTTCACACTGGATGTATGAATGTATGACCAACAGACTATCTAACTTAATGTCTTTTCCTGTCTCACTTCTCTACCCAGGTGGTGAATTCCCCGAGGCCTGGTCTGGGTCTCAGATTTCACCTGTGGCTCCTCTGAGCCCTTGGTACCACACTTAGCAGCAAACAGCGACTCTTCTTCTTTGTTTACTGCCTGACTCACGTTCTGAAAAGCCCCTAAACGAAAACAGGCCTCTAGGAAGAGTCTCTAAGGAAATAAGGGCCTTCTGCCCGCCTCTGAGAACAATCTTGAGGCCCAGAGAGCTGGGAGGGCCCTGAGTGCCCAAGTATTCCCTCCCTCACCTTCAGAAGACAAATGCTGCATCACTCCCTGCATCTTCGGCCTTCAACCCACTTCAGTGCTCCAGAAAACATCCTGAGGGTTAATTATTTCTGAGGGCTGACTCAGACGGCATTTTTCTGCCAAAGGATTCTGTCAGCCAAGCACCGTCCTGCAGTTACCCCTCGTGAGGAAGCCTTTGTGAGTCCTGTCAGGGAGGAAGCCCCACTGGCAGAGAGGCCCCAGGCCCTGTCGCTTGGGGTGGAGTCCAGACCTAATCCCCCAGGGTGGGGCTGGTTGCCGGGAAGGGAGCTGTCGCTGGGCGAGTGAGGGAGGCCTGTGTGAGAAGCCGGCTCCAGAACACTCACCACCAGCTGCCTTTCAGTCAGTCCCTGTGGGGCTACCGCTTGCCTTTCATTTTGTTGATTGGAGACTGTGTCCCTGAATGGAGCCTAATGTCCTTTTGAAATTATCTGTTCTCTTTTTCTCTTTTAAAAATTTCTCTTGCATCCTCCATTTGGTTCAGATTGTCACTGTGTCCCTGACAGCTGAAGGTGGATAATGGGACATCCGGAGGAGAGGGCTGATTCTCAAACACAAACGGTCTGCCCTATGAGGCCAAACTGGGGGAGGGTGGGAGGGAGGGAGGGAGAGTGTCTGGGGGAAGAGGGCCTGGGAGCCATTCTTTCTCAGGCCAGTGTCGGATGAGGGGGCGGGGTGAGGGGGGGAGCGCTGGGAGAGATGGGGGCAGGGCATCAAATCTAGAGCAGAAGAGGTGTCGAGGCTGTGGAAGCAGGAGAGCTGGGAATGCAGGTCTGAAAAGAAACTGAGGGATGGGGGTGGCTGGAGCACGGGTAGCAGAAGGGAGATTCAAAGAGGCTGAACTGCGCTTGAGGTGGGGAGGAGACAGAGCAAATGAGGCCAAGGACTCACTCCATGGGAGCCCTTAGCTTCGACCTGCCCTCTGCCCACGATGTGTGTAGGAAGATATCCATGGGGCAACACAACTGCAGTCATCCCCCCAACTGACCCATGCTGTATTTAGGGCTCCTGCTGATGGGCCAAAGCTTTGCCTTCATACAGAAAGAACAGCACTTCCGCAAAAGGAACCAGTGAGGGACTTCCCTGGTGGTGCAGTGGTTAAGAATCCACCTGCCAATGCAGGGGACACGGGTTCGAGCCCTGGTCTGGGAAGATCCCGCATGCCGTGGAGCAACTAAACCCGTGCGCCACAACTACTGAGCCTCCACTGTAGACCCCACGAGCCACAACTACTGAAGCCCACGCACCTAGAGCCTGTGCTCCTCAACAAGAGAAGCCACCGCAATGAGAAGCCCGCGCACCGCAATGAAGAGTAGCCCCCGCTCGCCGCAGCTAGAGAAAGCCCGCACGCAGCAACGAAGACCCAACGCAGCCAAAAGTTAATTAATTAATGAATTTTTTTAAAAAAAGGAACTAGGTGAAGGCAGGGCTATTCTTGCGTGAGAAATGATAATTATACCAGTCAATTCCATCTCTTCTAAGAACCCAAGGCCTGTAGTAAATTACATAGTTACAATTCTACCCTATTCTCAATTTACCCACCAGAAAACAACACAAAATCCGACCCCATGTTTTGCAAGAGTCAGTAAATATTTATAGGACAGCTTGTACGTAGTACATACAAGGAAGTATTTAATGTGTTATATCATTTGATCTTCTCAGTAACCTTGTGATCTATTTACTAAAAAACAAATGAAGACTCAGAGAGGCTACAAGGTAGCCAGGAATCACAGGACCAAAGAGATAGTAAACCTAGGCCTGTCAATGCTGAGTAGACAGGCTTTGCATCTAGTGAACGGTGTCTACCAGGGTCCAGGATCAGGGCTTGCACGGTGCTCCATAGCCGCGTCCGGGGCCCAGAAACTGGGTAGACCAGTGCCTACAAATACGCCGCGGGGCTGCTTTTGGAGATTCTATTCTCATCCTCTCTCCTGTGCGCTTCACTCCCCGGCTGCCATCCGGTCCCCCTTCCCCTTCCAGGAAGGCAGAGAATGGAGAAGTTGAATTTCATTATTTGACGTCCCAAGTATTTGAGTGCCTCCCGTGGTGCCAAGCATTATTCTAGTTTCTGTGGTTAAGGAAGTGAACAGGACAGATTAAAACCTCTGCCCTTATGGAACTCATATTCTAGCCAGGGTACAGACATTTGTCTGAGAGATCAGGTTCTAACTGCATGGAACAGGTCCTTGCGTGGATCAGGGAGGATCTGGGGGAGAAATGGAAGTTCTGGGACTCCTAGGCTGCCGTGCAGAGACCGGAGCAGACCCCTGCTGGGTTGTCTGCTGCCCTACCTCACCAGTTGTGTCCGCTCCCATTGCTGTGGTCCAGGCATGGGCTTTGCAGCTCTGTCTGTGGACCCCTTCCCTGGTTCTCATCCCAGGATGGGCTTCTAAGCCACGCTGACCTAATTAGTGTCATTGCCACAGGATCTGGAATTGAGACTAAAAGATTCAATCTGGGCTGATCTCTTGAACATGTAAAACACCAGGAGCTAAGGAATGGCCTTTGGGTATTTTTTTATTAACAATATTTATTTTATTTTTTTTTACCATATGGACTGGAGAGCATAAAAAGTCCATTACAGAGTAAGAGGACAGAAATGGACTCAGACATAGAGATGCAGCATGGACAGACACCCTGATACCCTGTAGGCCCCGATGTTGGTATTTTCCTGAGGCCCAGCTGCTCTCCTGCTGCAGGCATAAGAAGAAAACTCACCCATTCAATGACTTATCCTTCTGTGCTTAAGCTGGCTTAAGTTGTTTCTGCTACTCAAGACCAATTCAGTCTCATCTTCAATGTAAACAAAAACTTTGAACCTCTGTTCAGGGCAGAAGCAGCAGACTTAGAATTGGCCTGATAAGATCAGGACTGGGAGTGACAATCAAACTGGTCCCTAGAGACCACGGATCACTTTTAGGACACTCTCTTGCCCCGCACCACCTCTCTTCCAAGGCCCAGGGCTAAGAGCACACAGGGAACATGCAAGTTGATCTGGATACAACCAGAGGCTGACCTTCACCCAAATCTACTCTCAGTAAAGGATCAGATTTTTGATCCACATGCATTTTTTCCTTTGCTCTAGGCCCTAGAAGGGAGAAAAGATTGTGGTAAAAGAAAAAGAAGGAGGGACTTCCCTGGTGGTCCAGTGGGTAAGACTCCACTCTCCCAATGCAGGGGGCCCAGGTTCGATCGCTGGTCGAGGAACTAGATCCCGCATGCATGCTGCAACTTAGAAGTCCGCATGCCGCAACTAAAAGATCCCGCGTGCCACAACGAAGATCCCCAATGCAGCCAAAATAAGTAAATAAATAAATTTTTTTTTTTAAAAAAGAAGGAAAAAGATAAACTACCTTCTAAACTGTGAGTCCAGTAATGGAGTGGCTGTCAGTATTGATCTTTGCAAGATCATTGCAAGCTTAGCAAGAATCAGCTACTGGGTCATAGCCTGTTTGGAAAGACAAATGTAGTCCATTAAAAAGGACCGCATATCAGCTACAGAAAGCTCCTTATTTGACTACCTTTACTCTACTCCTGACTGGTTTCCATTTGCCCTACAAGCCCCAGTTTTCTCTGGGAAGCCTTCCCCAAGGTTAGGTTAGGGACCTCCTCTCTGTTATAGTACTTCCTTAAAGTATACTCTGTTTAAGTTGCCTGTTTAAATTCCTGAGAGTAGAGACCATGTATTTTAGCTCAATACCTGGCAGATGGTAGATACTTAATATAAATTTATTCAACAAAGGACTGAATTCAGGCATTAATTTAGTGCTACCTCAAAAGTCTCCATATCTAAACATCTACAGACAACCACTCTGTGGTCATCAAAGCAAGTGTTCATTTTCTCATGTGAAGGAAGTCCAGAGGAATTCAGTCCTGGGCAGGAATGGTGGCTCCAGAAGTTATCAGGAACCCCAAGCTGCTCTGGCTTTCTCTAGCACCATCCTTAGCACTTGCTTCCTCAAGGTCCAAGAGGGCTGTGGCACGTCAGCCATCACATCTGCATTCCAGGCAACAGGACAGAGGGAGAAGGGCAAATGGGCAACAAAAGGGCATCTTGCCCATCTGAGTCTAAGCAGACTTCTTGAAAATTGCACATATAACATCCTTTTATATCTAATTGGTCAGGAAAGCTTAGAAATGTGGGCAATAAATGGGCACATTGCTGTCCCAAATAAACTTGGAATTTTATAATTCAAGGGGAAGAGGAGAACAGATAGTATGTAGGAACCTGAAGTCTCTGCCCCAGTCCCCAAGCAAAACTGTCAGAAAGCCCCCAGCCCCCTTTTAAGATAAGTTAAAATATCGGTAGATCTATAGGGAGCTCCACTTTGCTCTGTATCTCCGTTCCCTTTGATAGATGGGCTAGTAATCAATACTTTTGTCTCTGCGTAGAGAACTAAGAGAAGCATGGAAAGGGTCATCTCCTGTGCTCTGGTTCTAGTTTGCACCCATCGTTTGCACTTGCCACGGGTGGGACCATATGAAGGGTTCACCACAAACAAGCTGCAGAAAAGCTCTGTAGCAAGTGGGCAACTCTCACAGGCCTGGATGACTCAGCCGAAATGGGGACTGCCGATAATGCTGAATGAAACACAGTACACTGGGGGCCCTGCTGTGGGGTTGACAGCCTGGATCCTCCGTGTTTCAGATTCGCAGCTTGCAGGAAGTGCTCTGACAGCATGCAGGCCTGTGCACTGGGCTCCAGGACAAGAAGGAGGGGGGAAAATTTCCTTCCACCCTCTTCCTTCAAGGCAGATGGTCCCCAGTAGCCACAGTTAGAGCATCCTTCCCAGGACACGGGCAGAAGCCCCCACTACCTTGGGCTCTCTAATTAGCACTTTCTCAGACTACAGCTTGATTTTCTCTTAAATTGGAACCATCTGTATGCAGGACAACTATGATAAAGGAAACATGGGAAGTAATAACGAGCTCTGGGGTAGAATCCTGGCCCTGCCCCTTGTTTTCTGTGTTGCTTTGCTGACTTGTTTAACTCCCCCCACGAGTCCATTTCCTCAGGTGAAATAGGAATGGTAACACACCTGCCTCACGGGGAGCTGCTCAGAGGATTAAACAAGATAATGCTGGTGAATGCATTTAGCACAGTGCCCGGAGTACAATAGGTACTCAATAAAAGATAGTTAAATTTACATCTGAGAATACAGAATGGAGATAGATGGCCAAAGCCATTGTGGAGACTCAACCCCTGAACAAAGCTTCCTCTGAAATTAGAGAAATGTGCAACCCTGGTATCTTGGCTGGAATCCCAGGAAGGGATGGGCACTTAACCACGGCAAGCCAGCTCCAGCCCCAGACACCTGGCTCCAAAGGGCAGGGGCCACTCCCCAGCCAAGGGCAGGGCTCAGGGAATGGATTCACATCTTGTTCTGGGGACACTGCACTTGGAAAAACATTATTGATTCTGTGGTTCAGATTGCAAAGAGAGGAAGAAAGACTGAATGCTATTACATAAAGCACGTAGGTCCACTGTGCTTTCCACTTTAATCATTTTCATTAGTGTCTCTTAAAACTATCTCAGAGATAGCTTATTCCCATTTAGGAAGGGCAGAAGGTAGAAGTAACTGGCTGAACAGCATGAGGCCAAGTAGCAAAAGTTAAGAGTTCATGACCCCCAGATTTCCAGCACGTTGCTTACTTAACTCAGTAAGCTCCATCAATCCACTTGGTGAATGCCTGGCAGGGCCTCTGCAGTCGGTGCACTCATCGCTCACATCGGGCGCTCATAATCACGGGAGAAAGGCAGAGGCCGAATTCTAGGGTATGTGACTGTTTTCCCTCACAGCTTAGGATAAGAGGTGAAAAGCGACCCTTCCGACCAAATCACCAGTGGATCTGACTGCCAGCAAGTCCTGGAGCGGGGAGGTTGGAACTCTTCCAGGACAGATGTCACACTATAGAGCTCTGGAGATGCGATGGGGGCGGAGGAGGGGTAAGAGAGCCAGAGGCAGCCCCTGTCTTCAGCAGGTGGAAGAAATCACGGCTGGAGTGTGGCCCCAGTGAGGCTGAGGGGGGTGGGTGGAGGCAAATCCAGGTGCCGCGCTAAAGGCGCACCTACTGTGCGCTGGGCCCTGTCTCATTACCGATATTAGCTCATTCTCGGCTCTGACTCTAGGAAGCAGGTATGATCGTTCTCCTTTTCACAGAGGCTGGGCCTTGAACTCAGATAACCTAGCTCCTGATTCTGGAATCTCCACAGTCGTCACTTAAGCTGCCTCTCAGGACAGCACTGAGGGTGAGTCCGCGGAGCCGAGTGTTGGGCTCAGGCTCCGGGGACGTGCGCCCCTCAGGGAGGAGGCCTGGCTTGCCCTCCTCCCCCGGGGGGGACTCATGCCTTTGGTCAAGGCAGCCTTACGATCCGTCCCTGCCACCACAAGCAGAGACACTCTTGGCACACGGCACCCCGGGTCGGGTCAGTCTTCGGGGGACAGGATGCTGAGTGCGCCTGTCTTGAGCTGTGCAAAGAGCACGGAGAGCCCACTGGGCCTGATCGGCGAGGGGATCGGGAGCACGACGGGGCCAAGGGCTCCTCCTCCGTTGTCAAAGCCTGGGGGCGCCTGAAATCAGTCCCAAAGCTCAGGCCTGACCCCGTGCCTTCCCGGTCCCGGAAACAGAGCTCACTGATTCCAAAGAACGCATTTCATTTTATTCTGATTCCAATACCAAAGCAGCCCCCTCTGCTCACGGAGGCAGAGCCCCTTCCTCTCTCTTTTCCAGAAAAATCCCGAGCAACAGCTGCTTTGGATTCTTGCGTTGACCCCGCATGGGAGCTGCTCGTGTGGCCCCAGTCTCTAGGGGTTTCAGACAAGGAGAACACCTGATCGGGAGCCTTCGGGAGGATTCTGAGGGGTGGCAGGTCTGCCTCTGCTGCGTGTTCATTAACCCCTGGGGTAAAAACTGATGAGTCACCACCGTCTAACGCCAGTTGTCAAGACAGGCCTCAGCAAGCAAGCAGCTCGTGGGGAGGCGTCCTGAGTCAGCTGGGAAAGGAAAGCTGCCGGGCCCGTTGACCTAACTCAGGCGTGTGTCATACTCTTCCTGTTCTCTGGCATCCTCTGCTTCCTCCTAAGCCCTTTTCTCAGCCAGGTGCCTTGTGCGGTGTAGACAGCGAGCAGGACAGGAGGACAGGAGCCGCTGAGCCGAGCAAGCAGTGGTCACTCTCTCCTGTCACACCCGCCGGCTTACAAGTCCAGACACAGGTGCCTGCCCCTCCCAGTGGGACACGCCAAATCTTCTGTAACATTTTAAAACAGCCATGGAAATGCCAGATGACAAAATTTCCCTTGGAGATTGAGAAATTGCGATTTGGATGATGGCAGAATTCTGGAACTTGTGACAGATTTGCTTCCCAAGGGAGAGGGCGAGGTGAAGGCACTGGGCCCCCATCCCAGGTCAACCAGCGGACCTCATCTCTTCTGTTTTATAGACTGACATTGGGCACAGATTTGATCTGAAAGAGTTCCTTTTCTTTAAAAATGTTGATGGAGGGACTTCCCTGGCCAGTGGTTAGGACTCCGTGCTCCCAATGCAGGGGGCCCAGGTTCCATCCCTGATTGGGGAACTAAGATCCCGTATGCTGCATGGTGCAGCCTAAAAAAATTTTTTTAAATGTTGACAGAGCCCTGTCCGTTAGTAGCTATGAAGAGTTTTGAAAAAGGAAAAACCAGAGAGGGAGAAGTAGTCACTCCCTGGGTGAGAGGTAAGGCTAAAAAAGTCGTCTGGGCCTCAGCAGGGCACCTGTGAAGGGGTCGCTACACCACCTGCTGGTTCTAAAAGAGGCAGATTCTGGCCTAATGGACTCCTTAAACTCTCTTCTTTGGGAAATCGGAAGATCACAATTTGAAGTATCAATCCGAGGTAACAATCACATATAGAAGAGTCCTACATAATCCAGAGCTTTAAAAAATGTGAAATTAAGTCATGAATGCCTGGCAGCTTCTAGACTCTTCTAGTCCTGAAAGACACCACCCAAGGATGCTTCAGAGTCAAGCCCAAGAGCAGACAGATGCTAATAAGGCTGATTTGTCCTTTTCTCTCTTCTCCTGGGCGTGTGAACCTCTGAATACAGAAAACCAGAAAGGAGCACCTCAACCCATTTCGGTGGTGGCCTCCTTTAGAGTGAAATGTGAGGCCAGGGCTCCAACCTGCTGCTGTCCTAAGAATTCCCAGGAAGGCTTTGTGCTGTGACCTGGATGGCCGTCCGGATTGCCTTGGCTGGGCTCTCCTTCCCTCAGGGTCCTGCTGCTATCAGTTGACTGGTAACGTTTCCTTTCACTGCCTTTTTCAAACTGCTGGGTGAGTGCCAAGCGCTAACTTTGCAGGGTTCATTCAGCCCAGGGCTGGATCTTTTCAGCAGTGTAGGAAGGTTATGTGTTTGCAAATCAGCATAGTAGGGCAGAGTGATTTGGAAGCCATTTCATTGTTTCACTTCATCAAACTCCTACTCACTGGGAAACTCTAAAGCAGCGATATGAAACCTTTCTGGAGTTGTGACACCCTATTGTCACTCATTTCATCTCATCAAACACCCACCCCTCTTAAAAATGCCATGAGGCATGTATTTATTTTTAAGATTAAGGTGAATTAAAATTGGAAAATTACCTGAGAATTTTCTGGCACTCTAGCAAAAAAGATTTACCAGAGGTGTTTAGAAATCAGAACTAGGGATCTGTACTGTACACAAGGAAGACATGTGACCAAATTGAGACGTTGGAGAAATTTTTCTTTGCTACCTCTCTCCTCCCACCACACGACTCCTTTCTCCAGTGAACACCCCCTCCCCTGGAATCCATGCCCTCTTGCTGCCCTGTACCTCCTTTCATGGTACTTCATGCAGGACTGGCCGTTCCCTGGACCTGTCTTCTACTCTTTCTATCAACACTTATCCAACGCCAACTCCTGCAGGTGGCTCTTGTAGGCTAGTTGCTGGGGGGAAAGAAAAGCTAATAGCTTCTAAGTTCTCTTCCAGCATGAAAATTTTTGCAGGGTTAATTGTGTTGAAAATGAATCCCTCCCAGGGATATTTGTAATTTAACTAGAGATAATATCATACCCAAAAGAATTAATTTCCAGTGGAATTTCAACAGGTAACAGAAATGGCCAGTGGAGAGATGAGAGATTAGCCCATCCTGCTTTGTGGTAATGCCCATCCTAGCCATGCAAGCCTTTGCTTTGGGATAGTATAAAAGGCACTGAATAAGAGTCAAGTGACCTGAGTCTATTTCTGACTCAACCCTATTCAACCAATATTTACTAAGCACCTACTATAGGCCTGGCATTGGGCTAGGCTCTAGGAATCCAAAGATGAATGGGACACAGTCCGTGTCCTCAGTGAACTCCTAGTCTGTTAGGAGGCAGCTATTACCATGATGAATGTTCCCGCAGCAGTAGAGACAAAACGCTATGGGAACACAGAAGAGAGGATAATTAATTCTGCCTGGAGAAAGCCACAGAGAATTAATGTTTGTGTCGGGCCTTTAAGGATTAGAAGGACTTCAGCAGACTGAGCAACAGTGAGAACAGTGGGGGAAAAACACTGGAACGAAGGCACAAGGAGGTGGTTGCTGGTGGGGGAGGGGGGGTCCAGACATATGGGACACAAGAAGGGAAGGGGCAGGCATGAAGCTGAAAAGCGAGGATGGGGCCAGAGTTTGGAAGGGCTGTCAGTGCCTTACTCAGGAATGGAAACGGTACCCTTCAGACTGTGTGGAGCCATGAGAGTTTTGAACTTTCACGGAAAGACACATTCAGGACACTGCCACCTTCTCACGGGCAAGAGGTATGGCGGTTTTACCCGAGGCTGTGAGGATGGAGAGGAGGGAAGGAGATGCTCTGAGGATAGAATGGCTGCATATGATTGGCAGCTTAGATGTTGGAGGTCAAGGAGAAGGCGCAGTCACAAGTGACAGATGAGGCCTCCTGCACGGGCTTCTAAGAGGTGGGGAAGCCAGTAAGTGAAGACAGGAGCAGGAGCCCACAGGAGATAATAATGAGCTTGCTTTGGGGCCTGCTGGCTTAAGAGACCAGGGTGTGGAGTGAAGGTGGCTGTCGGTGTTCCTGCAGAGGATTCTTCTGTTGTTTATGATGTGGGTCCTCTAAGAGGACACCACGTCCTCCTGGTGTCTGTGCCAGCTACGTGCCCACACCCGCTCATCTCTGACCTGGCCCTTCTTCTGATGCCGTCATGTCTTCCATCAGCCAGCAGGAGTTTTGTGTGCTGGAAGGGAACTTGGAAGGTATTAGGTCCTTTCCAAAGTGACAACGAGCCTACAGGAGCCACCTGCACAAGGAGTTGGCATTGGATAAGTGTCAATAGGAGTGTTGGAAGGAGACAGGTGCAAAAGTAGACAGGTACGAACAAGAGCCCTGGCACTGCCGCTGCCATTAACCAGAGTCCAGGCCAAATGAAGCTTCTGGAAGCTCAGGTCCTCCTTGAGTACAGACCTGCTTCTTCACTTTCTAGATGCTAATCTACCCTCCCTCCACTTATCTCTTGTTTTCACTTTGTCTTTCTTAAGTAATATTCTTGCCTGGGGAACTATGTTTCCAAAGAAAACTTGTGATTTCCTTCTGTTTATTTCAGCATGAACATTGCTTAGTGAAAACCAATGTTCGTTTATGAGCTAGAACTCTATTGTGGAGATAAAGTGGTTTGGGAAGCGTTTGGGCAATTAGAAACACATCTCAAAACCCCTAAAAAGGGCTTCCCTGGAGGCGCAGTGGTTAAGAATCCGCTTGCCAGTGCAGGGGACACAGGTTCGAGCCCTGATCCGGGAAGATCCCACATGCCGCGGAGCAACTAAGCCCGTACGCCACAACTACTGAGCCCACGTGCCACAACTACTGAAGCCCGTGTGCCTAGAGCCCATGCTCTACAGCAAGAGAAGTCACCGCAATGAGAAGCCTGTGCATGGCAACAAAGAGTAGCCCTCCCTCGCCACAACCAGAGAAAAGCCCGCATGCGGCAACAAAGACCCAACGTAGCCAAGAATAATAAACAAAACAAAACCAAAAATAAAACCCTAAAAATGTGCATGCTCTTTGACTTGGTAAACCCACTTTGAATTTACACTAGAGTAGTAGTGGATGAGTGCACAAATATGTATGTATGAGATTGTTTATCATGCTTATTATAGTAAAAAACTAAGATATAACCTAAAATTCCAAAAATAAGAGATTAAGTAAATTGTTCACAATTATCTATATAATGGAATTTTATAAAAATTAACTCATTAAAAACGACAATATAGATCAACATTTGCTGACAACTAGAAAGCCAGAAAGATGTTCAAGATTTATTCATTTAAAATAATAGATTATATAAATGTATTATGTAAAATTTTTAATAAAAATATCTGGAGGGGCTTCCCTGGTGGCTCAGTGGTTGAGAATCTGCCTACTAATGCAGGGGACACGGGTGCGAGCCCCGGTCTGGGAAGATCCCACATGCCGCGGAGCAACTAGGCCCGTGAGCCACAGTTACTGAGCCTGCGCGTCTGGAGCCTGTGCTCCGCAACAAGAGAGGCCGCGACAGTGAGAGGCCCGCGCACCGCGATGAAGAGTGGCCCCCACTTGCCACAACTAGAGAAAGCCCTCACACAGAAACGAAGACCCAACACAGCCAAAAATAAGTAAATAAATAATTTTTTAAAATATATCTGGAAACCAAAATCAGCAAAATATAAATAATAATTATCTAGAGCACAGTGGGAGGAATTTCTGTTGGTTTAATTATTTTTCTTCCTGCTTCTCTTTATTTCCTAATCTTTCTACAACTAGTATTGCTGGCATAAATAAATATCTTTATCTCTTTCAAATGTGCAAGGGCCAGTTTATCAGCTGTCTTCCCAGACTGAAGAGCAAAGGAAGAACAGAAAAGCTGTTGGAAAAAAAAAAAATCTATTAAAAGAAAACAAGTGGCGAAATTGGAAATTATGGGCTACAAAGTATATTTTCCAAAAGGATCTCCCTTTCCCCTCCCATGCACCCTCTGGGGGATTCTTTGGAACTGGATACTCTCAGGTCATAGTCACATAGAGGATCATATACAGGGTCCTTTTAGACACAGTTCCACTTTGCCCCCCAACTTTTCCTAATATTTTAGCTCTTCCACAGTCTCTCAGATATGAAAACCACTCAAGATCTAATTTCTTACCTTAAAGCTATTATTACTTTTTAATTCTATTTTGCTCTGTGCACTTTACCTTCTAAACTGGACATGTTGCTGCAGGGGATGAGTATTCGTGAAGAGAGTGGTCAGGTGAGGGCGATCAGGCCTGAGAGTGATAAACATCAGCAGAAGCCAAAGGGATGCTGGGAAACAGGCTTGTATAACATGGTCAGCTCTAACTGGTAATCATACGTATGCAAAATAAGATACTATTATTCTCACCTCTGCAACTGAGGGGGGAGAAAAGATAGGATCCAGTGTTGGCAGTAATGCAGGGAAACAGACTTCATAGGCTGCTGATGGAAGTGTAACCGGCTACAAGCTTTTCTGCAGGGCATTGGCAATGTGGATTCAAAGCTATCCACAGGTGCATACCTTTTTTTTTTTTTTATAATGATATCTAGCTATCTCAGCACTTTATTATTATTATTATTTTTTTTTTTTTTAATTTTATAGCTACTTTATTTATTTATTTATTTATTTTTGGCTGTGTTGGGTCTTCGGTTCGTGCGAGGGCTTTCTCTGGTTACGGCAAGTGGGGGCCACTCTTCACCGCGGTGCGGGGACCGCTCTTCATCGCGGTGCGCGGGCCTCTCACTATCGCGGCCCCTCCCGTTGCGGGGCACAGGCTCCAGACGCGCAGGCTCAGTAGCTGTGGCTCACGGGCCCAGCTGCTCGGCGGCATGTGGGATCCTCCCAGACCAGGGCTCGAACCCGTGTCCCCTGCATTAGCAGGCAGACTCTCAACCACTGCGCCACCAGGGAAGCCCAGGTGCATACCTTTTGACCCAGAATTTCTACCTCTAGAAATTCATTTTAAGGAAATAATCAGAGATGTAATTATATGCTTATCTATAAGAATATTCATCAGTTTTATAATAGAAAATTTTAAGAAAGAATAAGTTTCTATCACACAGATCTGTGCTCAAATCACAACTTACTAGGTGAATGAACCTGGGCAAATTTCTCAACTTTTTTAAGCCTCAGTTTCCTCATCTGTAAAATGGGCACAATAATAGTACCTTCTCCTAACCATTTCCCCAGCCATGACTCACCATTTCTCTACTTCTCTTGGCAACAAAACTCCTCAAAAGAGTAGGCTATCTGCACTCTCTTTGAAATCGGCTCCCACCAGTTTCTTGCCCTCGCCACTCCAGTGAAACTGATGTTGTCCAGGTCACCAATATTGACTAAATTCAACGAACAATCCTTGGCTCTCATCATAATTGGGCATAATTCAGCACAGTTGGCCCCTCCTTCTGTGACATACTTTTTTCTCTTGGCTTCCAGGACCCTATACACTCCAGATTTTCTTCCTACCTCACATTGGTCACTCCTCCATCTCCTTTGCTGTATCTTCCCTTTTCCCTGCCCTCTTAAGGACAGAGCACCTGAGACTCAGTCCTTGGTCTTCTCTTCTCCATCTACACTCCTTCACCCTCCCTTGATGGTCTCATCCAGTTTCAAGATTTTGAATAATATCTGTATGCAGATGATTCTAATGTATATCTCCATTCCAGACCACTCCCTGAAATACAGGCTGGTTTTTCCAACTGACTACGCAACATCTTTATTTGGATGTCTAATAGGCATCTCAAAATTAATATACAAAACAAAATTAACATCCTTATTTTCACTCCCCAATTTGCTCCACCCATGGCATTCCTCCCTCAATTCCGTTCATCAGGCTTTTCAGAACAAAAACCTTAGAGTCATCCCTAATTCTTTTTGTTTTTTTCCCTGTCATACCCTACATCCAATCTCTCAGAAAATCTGTTGCCTCTACCTGCAGAATATATCTGGAATCAGATCAGCTTTTACCACCTTCACCACTACTAGCCTGATCTGAGCCACTATCCCCTCTCACCTGGGTTACTGAAATGGACTCCTAATTAGTGTCCCTGTGACCATCCTTGCTCTCCACCACTCTTTTTTTTTTTTAAATCAACTGATTTTTAAAAATTAATTAATTAATTAATTTATTTATTTATTTATTTTATTTTTGGCTGTGTTGGGTCTTTGTTTCTGTGCTAGGGCTTTCTCCAGTTACGGCAAGTGGGGGCTACTCTTCATCACGGTGCGCGGGCCTCTCACTATCGTGGCCTCTCTTGTTGCGGAGCACAGGCTCCAGACACGCAGGCTCAGTAGTTGTGGCTCACGGGCCTAGTTGCTCCGCGGCATGTGGGATCTTCCCAGACCAGGGCTCGAACCTGTGTCCCCTGCATTAGCAGGTAGATTCTCAACCACTGTGCCACCAGGGAAGCCCCCTCCACCACTCTTTTCTCAAGACAGCAGCCTGAATGATTCTTTTACATTTTAAGTTAGATTATGTCACTTTTCTTATCAAATCCCTGCAATGGTGTCCACTTGGAGTAAAAAGCCAAATCCCAATGAGGGCTTTCAAGGTCCTCCATGATCTGGTTTCCTGATATCACTCTAATCTCATCTTCCACCACTCTCCCCATTCACTCCCTTCCACTTCCACTACGGCCACTTTGGCTCTTTTGCTGTTTCTTACCCACACAGACATTCCTGCCTTTAGGGCTTTTGGAATAGCCACCCTTTTGCCTGGAATGATCTTCCTTCTTATTCCTTTGAAGTCTGCTCAGGTAGCACTGTCACATGATGGGTTCCCCAGAGGGCAGCCTCGGAGCTGGAGATTGGCATGCAGGAATTTTATTTAGGAGTGCTCTTGGGGTCAACTCCCACATGAGGGAGAGGAAGAAGCGGGGTTGGTCTGTCTCAACAAAGCTGTAAGCCAACCCCACACGGAGCTCTGAAGCTGGTAGAGTTAGCGTGAGGGGCTAAGACACTCTCTACCTAATTCAACCGGACATTGGATTGAATTGACCGTTGGAAGGCAGCTGTAGGGAAGGGACCAGGCGACTGTCTTCAGCAGAGGCAGTTCCAGAGGAAGGCTGACAGCTGAGGGATGTCTGCTGGCCGCACTCCCAACAAATTGGGTGAATAAGGTCATCAGCCCTGATGCAGATCATGGGCGGTGCATTACAGCATCCATTATAATCCACCCCTTCTGTGCTCAGATCTACTACTTGATAGAAGTTTGGGGAGCAGCTCCTCCAGAGTTCCAGGAGGCTTCTTTCTGAGGGGAAACTTACAAGAGAGAGGTTAAGGGGATGAACCATAGCCCCTGGCATGGCAGGTTGTCTTGGGGCAACAGCTGAAATTTATTTTCTCTCCTTCCCCGTATTACCATTCTAGAGTCCCCTCACCTGCAAATAGCACCTTTGCTGATCTAGGTGGCTTACCTGGTGGGTGACCCAGCCCCTCATCTCTGATGGTTCTGTTCCCTGTCACCATGCCCTTCTCAGCCATAGCTTCTAGACTTGTCCAGCAGCTGTCAAAATTGGGTGAGGAAGTGTCGAGTCACCCAAATGGATCCCCTGCATGCCACATTGTTCTTCTTGCCCCAAGTGTGGAATAGCCATCCTGCCTTCTCTACTGGTCAGGGTCTGTCACTCCTGCCAAGATGGGGACTCCTCCTCTTGACTGCTTGTCATGTGGCATGAAGAGCCTGAAGTTCCCAAGGGGCAGCCATAGCTTATAATTCAGTGAGAATTTTTCTGTGTCCCTTAGTGGAAGCATTTCTTCTTTTATAACCAGGATCTCTAACCCTGCAGATCCCAGAGCTGCAGAGACAGGGAGCACAAATTCCCTGAGTGGATCATTGAGAGTGATGGTAAAAGGAGTCATTCTTTTTTTTTTTTTAGGCTTTTTTTTTTTTTATAATTTTTCTTTTTTTTTTTTTTTTTATTCACGTTCTTTTATTTATTTATTTATTTATTTATTTATTTATGGCTGTGTTGGGTCTTCGTTTCTGTGCGAGGGCTTTCTCTAGTTGCGGCAAGCGGGGGCCACTCTTCATCGCGGTGCGCGGGCCTCTCACTATCGCGGCCTCTCGTTGCGGAGCACAGGCTCCAGACGCGCAGGCTCAGTAGTTGTGGCTCACGGGCCTAGTTGCTCCGTGGCATGTGGGATCTTCCCAGACCAGGGCTCGAACCCGTGTCCCCTGCATTGGCAGGCAGATTCTCAACCACTGCGCCACCAGGGAAGCCCAAAAGGAGTCATTCTTGCTTCTACCTCTTGGTTCCCAGATTGAAAAAGGATGTCGCCAACTTAGCAATGCCTTCAAGTTGATGCTTCAACAGCCTATTCCTTCACTCTCTCTGACTAGATAGTATGATGTATGCCTATGGTCATGGGCCTACATTTGCACCTCTTTTACTGCAAAGTGAGTCCCTTGGTTTAATACAATGTTACGTGCGATCTGATGCTGGCAGATTGGAACACTCTAGAAGCACTTGGATGGCGGTACTGGTTGAGGCCCTGCATGGAGAAAAGGCAAAGTCATCAATGGAATATCTAAGTCTTGCAACATTAATTGCAAAAAAAAAAAGAGAGAGAGAGAAAGGAAGGGAAGGAAAGAAAGGAAGGGAAGGAGGGGAAGAAGAAAGGAAGGAAGGAAGAAAGAAAACTTTAAAATAGAGCTGTACTTCCTCATCAATGAACTATTATACTTTGTAACTACTGAAAACTATGTTCTAGAAGACTAGTTAGTAACATAGTCTGTGCTGTTATGTGAGAAAAGCTGTTTATAAAACATTTTATACACAAAACAATCAGTACAATTTGATTTTGTAAATCTATGTGAGCATAGAAAAATATTCAATAAATGGTAGTTGTTATATTCTACATTCATCTATTAGGGCCCCAGCGCTTTTCTCATACATTGAGTAAGCTATAAATTAAAGTCATAACACATTAATCATTTATGTGTCAGAATTTAATGCAAATGTTCTCCATCTTTTATCTCTTCGTTTGCACGGAAGTTTTAAAATTTAAAATATTCAAATCTGTTCATCTTTTCCTCACTGATAGCTTCTCTTGCTTTAAAGCCATGAAAAATTGTCATTCCTGCACCGACCTAATAAATGTTATATTTTCTGCTAGTCTTTCTATTTAAAAAATTTAATTGCTACTCCTTGCAAGGTAGCTGGTTGGTTTCCTCAGGGATGATAGCAAAGAAAAGACTCAGAGTTGATCTCTGTTGCTGGCAGGTTGGACATATACCACAGTAGCTAGATCAGCCTTGGTGAGGGGAATCCCATGCTGTTGGGCTCATGCATAGCCTCTGTCCCTCACAATATGGCTACTCATGCACCCAGTGTGCCAGCAGATATGACAGAGGTGGGTTGACTTTAACGGGCTGAGTCAGTTTTGCCTACCGCGTTGTTTAATTCTTCTTCTTTGGTAATTACTATCTCATAGGCATGCTAGCCAACGACCTTCACCCTGCATGCCAGTTCCCACATGTCCATCCAAGTGTCTCCACCACAGACTTCCTTATCCTGCTCTTCAACTCTTTCTCTTTCAAGGCCACTGACCAAGCCGTTCACCACTGCCCATGAGTTTTTATGTATTCCCAAACCCAAGCCACTTCTTTCTTTCACACAAATTGGATGACAGATTCAGTGCCTGAAGGTCTTGCCATTGAGAGGATTTCTCTTTCCATTGTCTTTCGGATCACCCCAGAATGATACTGTAGTGCAGCTACCCATGCATTTTCAGCTCGTACCCACATATCAAGACAGCTCATCCATGAACCTCACTAAGGATTTTCCCTCCTCCGTTAGCTGGTCATCATCTGGTATCCAGGGATCCACATGGAACCGTGGGAGTGAGCTGAGGGAGAGGGGCTGGTGCAGCAGTGATGGGTGGCCTGTGTGTCTGGGTCACCAACTTGTGTAGATCACTTATACCCATCATTCCTGCTCATGGTTGACCCTGGATGCAGCATTTCCGTCTTATGATGAACTACTTCTGGGACTGCCTGACCTTATGATTCCAACAGCTCTGACAGAACCCAGCTCATGCTGAGCAGTTCTGGCTTCCTGGCCACTTGTTGTCCCATGGTCAGGTGTCTGTCTCTATTAGGGCCTAATAGCATGCCAGGAGCTTTCTAGAAAGGTGTTTAATTCTCTACAGCAGATGGCATGGCCTTGCTCCAGAACCCTGGGGATCTGCATTGTGATTCTCCCATCGGGACTTGTCATAAATTCCACATGATGTCTTTTTCTACCACTGATACCTCTAGGAACATAGGGTCTGCCAGATCATGTGGCCCAAGTAGCAGGACAGCTTGCACTGCAGCCTGGACATTCTCTGCAGAGCGCTTTCCTGCTCTTAGCCCCACTTAAAGCTGACAGGCTTTCATGTCACCTGGTATATGGGTTGAAGTGATATTCCCAGGTTTGGAATATGCTGCCTGTGAAACTCAAAGAGGCTTAACAGGTGTTGGATTTCCTTCTTTGTGGTGGGAAATGCAAGAGCCACTAATATATACTTTACTTTGGAGGGGGAATGTCTCAGCATGCCCCAGACCCCTAGACCCCTAAAAACATTACAGACATGTGAGACCTCTGAATCTTCATAAGGTTTTTCTCCCACTCTCTGGGATGCATGTGTTACAGAGGTCTCTAATGAGCTAGTCACTCCTTGCTCATCTGGTCCAACTAGCATGATGTCATCAATATCCAACCAGTCCAGGTCTCTTGGGACCACATAATGCCAAGAGTGGGAGCATTAACATAGCCCTGAGGCAAGACTGTAAATGTAGGGACTTCCCTGGTGGCTAGTGGTTAAGACTCCGTGCTCCCAATGCAGGGGGCCCGGGTTCGATCCCTGGTTAGGGAACTAGGTCTCACATGCATGCCGCAACCAAGAGTTAGCATGCCACAACTAAAGAGCCAGCGAGTTGCAACTAAGGAGCCCACCTGCTGCAACTAAGACCTGACGCAACCAAATAAATAAATATTAAAAAAAAAAAGGACTGTAAATGTATATGTTGTCTGTTCCAAGTGAATCAACTGTTCTGATCCTCTTTCTGGTAGGGATAGAAATAAATGCACTCATTGGTTCCCTGGCCACGTATTATGTACCTGAAGATATGCTAATTTGCTCTAGCAAAGATATAACATCTGGCACAGCAGCTGCAGATAGGTCTACTGCTTGGTGGACTACAGTAATCTCTTGTCATCCTCCAGGATCTGTCTGACTTTTGCAGGGTGCAGACTAATGATTAAATGGAGACATGTTGGCGACCACCAGCCCTGTATCCCTTAGGACTCTGAATTGCCTTTGTAATTACTTTGTATGAATTGCTATCATCCTCCCTGGGATGCACTATTGTTTTTTATTTACTATCTTGGCTCATGGGGGGCAGGAGTGGTGCAAGAAAGGGAGTTTCAAAGGCCTTTCCACTAAATAGCTTTTATTCCACAGGCCAAGGAACCAAGACATGTCCATTCAGAGACTAGGGAAGTGACCACCTGGTAGGCCCATGGACCCAGTGGGCACACTGGGGGCCAGACCTGGGCCAGCCTCCACTTACTAACTGGCCCCCATATGCACCCACTCTAACAGGGATCTCATGAGGATACTTCAGGTATCAGGGTCTCAGCTCAGACCCCATGCCCAACAGTCCTTGAAAGAGTATTCCCTTTTCTCAGTATCTGACTACCCAAACAAGTAGCCACAGTTCCCTTTTGGGAAAGGTTTGGGCAATGCCTCCATGTACATCACCATGGTGTTACAGGGTACTTCCTACTGGGGACCTGACCTTTCTTTCAATGCATGAGTTCTAGGTCTGAAAACTAGTTCCTTCCTGGAAACTGAGCAAGGGATCGTGGCTTTTTATTGGGGCTGCCATCCTTGGATTACTCATCATCAGACTGAGCAGAACACTTTTGCCCAATTACTTCTGTTGTGTTCTGTTAACCATCTCCACAACTCTCTGGGGGCCAGAGTCCCCTGCCTGCCACTCCAGCCTTGCTACTCATTAGGATAATTGCATCCACCTGGCTACTGAGGGTGAGATGCCACATCTGGTCCCTGTTGTTTCAGGGTCCTATCATCCCCACTATCATTAGTGAGCCGGGTTCTGTAACGGCATCTCCTACCCTTAGCCCTGGCCTATAGACTCTTAGTGACACTGGTGCCCCTCTCACACTCACCAGGATACCTCTTACGCTTTGAGGTATCCTCCAGGCCTTCCTATGGGACACAGCCACCTGGCAGGCTTTTCTGTTGCACATAGTATATCAGTTCTAACGTGCCCACTTCTCTGAGCCTTTTATTCCCATCTTCCATCATCTGCCACGGCTATTCTGGCATTTCTACCTCACTTAGTGTGGGCTATCAGTTTTCCATGCTTCTAAGAACCATCCTAGCAGCATGTTCACTCTCTCACCCTGGAATCTTGCCAGGGCATTAAATCCTATGTCCTGAAAGACTGCTCCCAAATTGAAAATCTCTTTTCCGGCTTTTTACATTATCCCTGTGAATCCCGCACCTTCAGAATGCAGTCGCCTGCGTGCTCTCACAGCAGCTCCTGGTGTATGTTGGTAGGTTTAGCAGGTCCTCTGGAGTAGGAGCCCTATCCTACCTTATCAGGCCTAGCTTGTCTCTGTCCAGGTTATGCTGTGGCTTTCTCTTAGGTATTAGCCTAGTGGTCAGGAGGGCAGATGGTGGCAGATTCTATAGGAGGTGTGTGTCCTGCCAGGGAGAGTCCCCTGCATCCTCTCTAAGCAAGGGGGCAGTGCCAGCCCTTCTTAGGGAGAGGTGGGCCACTTCTGCAGGCTCCGAGGGTTCAGGTAACCTGGAAATTCAAGGTTTTGGGGTACATCAACTCCTCAGATATTCATTCATTCCATGTGTCGAGGTTCCATTCTTTCCCAATAAGGGCTCTGTCCTGTCTACGTTGGGAGTTTGACTATCTTTGGTGCTCACTACTCTTGTGATTAAGTCTTGGACCTGCTCTTCTGCTTTCCCTGTCCTCCAGGCACAGGTGAGCGTCTCCTTATATGTTCCCAAGGAGGTCCTCTGGCTTTCACACCAGGTTTTTAATTGCTGATTAATCCTTCTCAATATTGCAAAGTATTAATTATTCTAATTCCACTGTCCCAGTAGTTACTATTTCCCCCATATTTCTCAAATGCCTGATATATCACACCCACTAGTGCCATTCCCTTCCACCAGAATACTATCCCAGTTTACCATCAGTGAAAGGTTTAACAAGTTCACTCCTACCTTACTAGGTAAGGCAGGGTCCTTACTGTCAGCTGGATGATGGGTGATCTAATTCCAAAATCTTATCTTAGCACCTTCTTTCTTCAACCACTGCTGATACCAATAGTCATAGGTTGAATTCCCAGGGAAGCAGATCCTAAGGCAGGTATCAACACAGAAGAAGTTATATTAGGAAGCACTCTTGATATCAACACCTCTGGATGGGAAGTGAAGGGGGCAGGATTGTATACAGGGAGAAGTTGGTTGGACCACAGTGCACCTCAGTGAGGCCTTAGCCAGGCCCATGTGAAGATCTAAAGCTGGACTGACCCTTTGGAGTAGTGTCAAGCTGGGGCAAGGGAGCAGGTCTTTGAATCCTCACATTAACCAATCATTGGGTGTAGGCTGCCCCTGAAGCCAGTGTGATCTTGGGTGAGGTGACTTTCTCCATCAAAGGCAATTTCCAAAAAAGCTGAAGTCTGTCAACACTCCCAGCAGCTGGGGGAAAAGTCTTCAGTCCTGAATGGGTACTTGGACAGCACCAGAACTTCTACTATAATCCTAATAAATAGATAAATAGACCTGACTATCCTATTTACTTAGTGAGACAACCCATGCCACTTCTTCATAGTCTATCCCTGCATCCTGAGCACATAGATTAGGATCAAATGACCACATGATAGGGGCTGAAAAAATATTTATTGAACAAATGAACAAGAAAATAAATACCTAACTTGTTGGGTTATTGTGAAGATTGAATTGAGTTGGTGAATATGAAGTAATTAAACAGGCCAGACACACAGTAACCACCATGTTACCTATTATTATTATAGAGTTTAGAGACTTAGACCAACATGGTAATAGTGATTGTCTCTGACTAGTGGGATTATGGGTAATTTTTATTTTGTTCTTTGAAAGTTTTGTATTTCCCAAACTTTCTATGATAAGCACATTTAATTTTGCAATCAGGAAAAAATGGTAAGTTAATGGTAAAAAAATGGTAAATGGGAATTTCTGTACAGTAAAGAGCATGAAATTTTTAATGGACATCATCTCTCTGTATCAAAAAGAACAATTGGTTTGACAGCAAATTTCAAATGGTCCTTTCTTAAGGTTGACCTCTAAGTTTCTGAGTACCTAGAACTGTGCCTGGCACAGAGCAAGCACTCAGTAAATATTTGTTTGAAAATTAACGGAGAAGAACAGAGAAGGAGATTGGCATCATGGGGGTTAGGAGGTATCCGTCCTACTGTTGAAAGCAGCATTGTCAGACTGAGAGGTTTTTAAAATGCATTGTTCTGGTCTCAGTTTTCCTATATGTCAAGGTGATAATAAATACCTGTGTCCCTCTCTGACCTTTTAGTGACCTCATGAAACTGCTTCAAGAATAAATGACTTCAATGCTATCCTTATCAAAATCCCAGCTGACTTTTTTGCAGAAATTAACAAGATGATCCTAAAATTCATGTGGAAATCCAAGGGACCTAGAATAGCCAAAACAATCTTGAAAAAAACAAAGTTGTAGGACTCATACTTCCTGATTTCCAAACTTTTCTACAAAGGTCAAGACAGGTGTGGTACTGGCATGAGGATAGAGATATAGACCAATGGAATAGAATTGAGAGTCCAGAAATACACCCTCACATATGGTTGACTGATTTTTAAGAAGGGTGCCAAGAATTCAAGAGGGAAAAAAATAGTATTTCCAACAAATGGTATAGGGACAACTGGATCTCCTCATGCAAAAGAATGAAGTTGACCTCCTATATCACACCATATAAAAATTAATTCAAAGTGGATCATACATCTAAGTGTAAGAGCTAAATTATAAAACTCTTTGAAGAAAACAAAGGAATAAATCTTCATGACCTTGGATTAGGCAATGGTTTCTTAAATATGACAATACAAGCACAAGTGACAAAGGAAAAAATAGTTAAAAATAAATTGGACCTCATCAAAAGTAAAACCTTTTGTGTTTCAAAGGATGCCATCAAGAAAGGGAAAAGACAGACCACAGGATGGGCAAAAATATTAACAAATTATATAACTGATAAGGGGCTTATATCTAGAATATATAAGGAACACATACAACTTGACATAAAAACAACTCAATTTAAAAATGGGCATAGATGACTTCCCTGGCGGCGCAGCGGTTAAGAATCCGCCTGCCAATGCAGGGCACACCGGTTCGAGCCCTGGTCCGGGAAGATCACACATGCCGCGGATTAACTAAGCCCGTGCGCCACAACTACCGAGCCTTTGCTCTAGAGCCCGCGAGCCACAACTACTGAGCCCGTGTGCCACAGCTACTGAAGCCCGCGCACCTAGAGCCCGTGCTCCACAACAAGAGAAGCCACCGCGCTGAGAAGCCCGCGCACCGCAACGAAGAGTAGCCCCCGCTCGCGGCAACTAGAGAAAGCCCGTGCGCAGCAACGAAGACCCAACGCAGCCAAAAATAAATAAATTAATAAATTAATTCAAAAAAAAATGGGCATAGGATTTGAATAGACACTTCGCCAAAGAAAATATATATATGGCTGATAAGCACATGAAAAGATGTTCAACGTCGTCAGTCATAATGGAGATGCAAATCGAAACCACAACGAGGTATCGCTTCATCATTGGATGAGGCTCTAATAAAAACAAGGAACAAAACCAAGTGTTGGGGAGGATGTGGCAAAACCAGAACCCTGCTACACTGCTGGCGGGAATGTAAAATGGGGCAATTGCTTTGGAAAACAATGTGGCAGTTCCTCAGAAAGTTAAACATAGAGTTACCACATGACCCATAAATTCTACTCCTACATATATATCCAAGATAATTGAAAACCTATGTTTACACAAAAACTGATGCACAAATGTTCACAGCAGCATTATTCCTAATATTCAAAAGGTAGAAACAACCCAAATGTCTGTCAACGGAAGAATGGATAAACAAAATCCATACAATGGAATATTCTTGAGCCATGAAAAGGAATGAAGTACATATTAAATGAATACATACTAAAACATGGATGAGGCTTAAAAACATGCTCTGAAAAGGCCACATATGGTATGACTCCATTTATATGAAATATACAATAGAGTCATGTTTATAGGGAGAAAGCCGATTGGTGGTGGCTAGTGGATGGGGAGAAGGATAAGGGTAGGGGAAGGGGGGATGAGAAGGGACTCCTAATAGGTTCAAGTTTCCCTCAGCGGTGATGAACATGTTCAAAAATTAGGTAGTGGTGATGGTTGCACAATTCTGTGAATATACTAAAAACCACTGAATTGTACATTAAAAGGGTGAATTTTATGGTATATGAATTACATCTAAGTTCTTTTTTTTTTTTTTTAAAGGTAAATGACACAAGGAGCTATTCCTTGAACCAGAGAATTGGAGCCTGGACTAGGGCCAACTTCAGGGGATGGGAAGTCCCTGTAGAGCCACAGGGCAGCCTGAGCCTTCTCCTTCTTGCTCACAGCACAGGTACTCACATACCTGTTCCCTGCAGGACACACCTGGCTCTGTGCCCTCTATCAGGTTGTTAAACGGCTTTCAGAGCCTGAGTTAGCTGGCAGCTGTGCGAGCTGAGTGACTCTTCTAAAAGGGCCTGAGATCCGTTCAAACAGCCCATCTAGGAGGCTTTTGCTTCCTTGCCCGGAACATCCCTTCCACCTGCCTCCATCCTCAGCCCCTCCTTCTCACGCCGCCTCCACCATAGGACCTTCCGGGTTCCTGCAGGCCTCTTTATCTCCTCCACAATCCCAAAGGTCATCTACTTCACCAGATCTGGTTGATCAAAAACACCACCAGGGATGATTTTTTTTTTTAAAGGACAGATTCCTGAGGTTCACCCGGATGAAATTCTGAGTCAGTAGGCCGGGGGTGGGCCTGGAAGTCGTGAAGCTGTCCCAGGTGATTGTGCTGATCAGCCTGACTTGGGAACCTTTGATCCAGTTCACCCTCCCACCCAGTGCTTCCACATCCCTGCCAAGCGGTTGACTCAGCTTTTCCGAGGAGTTTTCCCTGACTCGCCTCCGGAGTCAGGCGCTCCACCCAAGTGCTTCGAAAATGCTGTGCTCATCACTGCCCCTGTCTTAGTGCAAATGATGAACTGTCATTGTCTGTTTAAATGTCTCACTCCCCCACTTGACTAAAAGCTCTTTGAAGAAGGGGACTGTGTCTTGTTTAATGTTTTACCCCCAATGCCTGACTCATAGTAAAGACTCAATACATTTATTGAATGAATGAATGAATGAACACCACCAGAAATCTACTAATATAACCCTTAGCTAAAGCAATTGGTACAAAGAACTTGACAGTGACAATATTTACTTGGCTATTATATATAGGGAATTAGAATTTGATGGCTACCTCAGCTCTGAAGATGTGACTGCAAGCTAGCTGCCCTTTGGAGAGAAGTCTCACAAGAACATCATTTAGGAAGACGAACCATTTACTAGAAGGGTGTGATGTATTCCCTAGGACCAAAAATAAGCATTGAACTAAACTCTATTGTCTGTAAGTACTGGAGAAAATTAAAGTAGGAGCTGATTATTTCTCATCCCAAGGGGATTTAGATTCACCCATTTATCCAGCCAAGGGCAGATTCACGTTTTGAGGGGCCTGAAACAATTTTGGAGGCCCTCTTTAAGGAAGATCTTCTTTCTCTACCACCCACGAACTTCTAGTGCCAGGAGCCTAGGACATGCTCATTTCTGTGACACCACATCTGACCCTGCTCCTTTGTGACATGCCACGTGAGTCTTCAAAGTGGGTGGTGGGAGTATTCCTGTAAGCTGTTCCTACACTGGGACAGCTAGCAATAACTCTACACTTAAATAACAGCATACCATATAACTGTGTCCCCCACATCCCATACTAAATGTATTCCCAACACAACTGCCCCTTAGCTGGATCCCTAAATGCCCATGGCCACTCCAATATCCCTTGACAGGAGGGGAAGGTGACGGAGGGGAAGCTGGAGTAGAGACAGAGGTCTTAACTATTAAATATCTTACTTTTGAAATTTTAAAATATCTTACTTTTGAAATTTTAATAAAAACATATAACCATGAAAGCACATAGTAGGGCCTCTCCCAGAGCCTTGGAAGGGGCCAGTACAAGTGAGGGGCTTAAGCTTAAACTCCTTTGGCTTCACAGTTCAAGGTGCTTCTGCATACAACACCTGTTTATTGAGAATCTATTACATGCCAGGTACTGCTGTTGGCACTAGGAATACAGCAATGAACAAAATAATCCAAGTCTCTGACCTGTGGCACTTACACTCTAGTTAAAATCGATCTGTTTCCCTGGCTTTGGAGGACAGGGAAAATGGGTGTGTTGGCCACCACTGCCTCCCAATCAATATTCATGGAATGAATAAATGAATGATGAAATGAATGAAACATTTGAGAACTAAAAACTGTTATGCTACTGAGATTTGGTAACTCAAAAATGAAATTCAAGACAAATTACAAAGTTGCTCCAAAAGCCAGTGAAAAATTATAGGGATGGTAATGACATGGGCGTTGCACCATTATTTTCCAGGACCTGGCACGACTATTGTTCTGACATGTATTAGCATTGGCAGGTAACCAGAGTTTCCTGCCCCTTTCTTTCTACATTGGCACTCCAGCTAGTACACCTCCAAGGTAGGTCCTCCCTCAGGTCTGACAGGTAAAAACAGGGAAGGACAAGGGAGAATCAATCCCCAGTCCTGTGTGGCCATCGCCTCTGCTTCTGCTCCCTGGCTGCCAGGAGCTGCTGGAGATGTGGCCCTGTCAGCTGCTTATCTCTCAGGACTGTCTCACAACTGCAGGCAACCTCTCACCCCCCTCTGGCCCTTCCACTGCCCTTCCCCCCACCTCCTAATTCACAGAGGTAGAAGACAATGCCCACAGTTTCCTGCCAGCAAACCTGCCCGCATCTGAGTCCATCTTCTCCTCTTCCACTCCTGATGAGATTAAAGTCCCAGCTCCACCACTTACGAGCTCTGTGGCACTAATTGAGGCAATTGTGTGGGCCTCAGTTAAAAACTGGTCCCCACTTAAAAATCGGGATAATAATAGTACCTATTTTATTGGATTGTTGTGGGCATTAAATGAGATAATGGACATAAAAGGCTCAGCAGAAGGCCTCACACAGGAAACTTCCTGTAATTGTGAGCATTAGTCCAAGGCCTTCCTCGGTGTTCTGAGTTCTATCCCATTTTGCCTCCTCAGGAACTCCATTTCTATCAGTTAATTCACTCTCCCTATTTCTTCAACGTTTCTTGTACAGGTTCCTACCCATCAGCATTTTTAAAAATTCAATTTACTCCAATTTTTTTAAATGACAATGAAATTAAAAACTTTCCTTGACCCCATATGCCCCCTCCATCTGTCATTCTATTTTCTCCTCTACTTAACCTTCTTTAATTTTTTTTTTTTAGATTTTTTTATGTGGACCATTTTTAAAGTCTTTATTGAATTTGTTACAATATTGAGTTTTATGTTTGGTTTTTTGACCACGAGGCATGTGGGATCTTAGCTCCCCAACCAGGGATCAAACCTGCACCCCCCCCCCCCCCCCCGCATTGGAAGGCGAAGTCTTAACCACTGGACCTCTAGGAAAGTCCCTAACCTTCTTTAAACAGTGGTCCCCTCTCACTGTTTTTCCGTCCTCCCTTTTTTTCTGAATCCACCTACCACTCCTCCAAGCCAGTCTTACCAAATTCACTAAAATCTTCCTGTGGCTTTGAGACCCCACAGACAATCTTCAGTCTTTTCTTCCTTGGCTTCTCCTCAGCTTCTGACATTGTTAATTGTCCCTTCCTTGAAATGCCTTTTCTTCCCTTGACTTCCATAACATCACACTCTTTCATCTTTGCCTCCTACTTTTCCTCCTCCGATTTTCCCTCGTCAGTCTCCTGTGTGAGTTCCTCTTCCTCTGTGGGTTCTTCAGCCTCTGCCCGCCCCTAAGTGGTTATGGTCTCTCTTATTCTAGCCTCAGTCTGCTTCTCTTCTTACTCTCCCCTGTCCCTTGGTTCAGCCCAGTGACTCTGTGGCCTCCTTTATCATCCCATGCTGAAGACCAATAATTTAGTGCCTCCAGCCCAGACCTCTCATCTGGGCTCCAGATGCATACACTATACATTGCCTTCTCCACTTACATTTCCCATAGGCCTCTCAAAGACCATATGTTCAAAAATAAGCTTATCCTATTTCCCCATAAACTAGCTTTTCTTCCTGTTTCTCTCTTTCAGTGAGTGGCACTACTCTCTATCCAGTTGCCCAAGCTAGAAACTTGAGAATCTTCCTTCACTTCTCCCTTATCCAATCAATTAACAAGCCTTGTCAATTATTCCTCCTATAAACCCCTCAAATCTATTCACTTCTGTTCATTTCCGCTGTCACTACTCTCTTAACAGGCCTGTTTGTTTACAAACTCCCTCCCTCCCTGCAGGATGAAACCCTGGAGCGTGTTGGGTGGGCCCTGGAGGCACAGGTTGGGCTCCTTGTGATCTGGCCCCTCCCACCTCCCTGACTGGTCACCTTCTCTTCCCTCCAGGCACACTGCTCCACTTTCAGTTTCCAAAAATGCAGAGACCTTTCTTGCCTTTGGGCCTTTGATCCTGCCACTGACCATGGCTGGAATAATCTTCGCAGCCTTTAGTTCTCTCAAGATTGGAGTCATCTCTGCACAGCTCCCATATCTACCCCTATTGTAACACTCCCTGCACTGTGTCCACGAACTACCTATTTGCCTGTCTGTCTCCCCTCCAATGTACAAACTCCTTGAGAAGAGGACGGAATCACCTAGTTCACAGCTGAATCTCTATGGCTTTAAGTAAGACTAACAGAAGATAGGTGCCAGACACAGAATTGCCGGATGGATTAGTGACCCGCTTGGGTCTGATGCACATCTGTGGCAGCCTGTTAAAGAAGGGTCCTCAGAGTTGCTGAGTACCCTTTTTAAGCACCTCTTTGCTGATATCTCAGCACCTGCTCTGAACATTCTTTCCACTGTTATCAAGCCCCAAACTCTGGGATACAGGTGAGAAGAGGTGGGATGCCCTCCCTTGGAGGGAACCTAGATTCTCGATTTTTTAAGAAGGTCAAGTCTGCCAGTTCCTTCCCTCATCCATTTACTTTTCCACCTCTCAGTGTTTCTGTGTCCTCACCCATTTTTCCTTCCCTTCTGTCTCAGAAGAGCAGGGATCCCTCCTTCTAACCAAGATTAACCCTTCTATTGAGACCCTTGATCCCATGCCTTTCAGGGACGGCAATTCACCAATTCTCCTTTTTCTCCTCACCTACAAATGCTTCCTCTCTGTGGTCTCATTCCTTCCAGCATACACACAAGCTCAAGTCTCTTTTCTCTTGAAAATCTCCCTCCTCATGGCCTCCTCCAATAGCCTTTGCTGATGAACTCTTTTTAAAAGGGACTTTCTATCATCAAAAGGAAATAAGTGTTGGCGAGGATGTGGAAAAATTGGAACCCTTGTGCACTGCTGGTGGGAATATAAATTGGTGTAGCCACCATGTAAAAGAGTATGGAAGTGCCTCAAAAAATTAAAAATTTTGATTTTAATTGATCACATGATCCAGCAATCCCACTTCTGAGCATTTGTCTGAAGAAAATGAAAACACTAATTTGAAAAGATATTTGCACCCCCATGTTCATTGCAGCATTATTTACAATAGCCAAAATATGGAAATAACTGAAGTGTCCATCCATGGACACATGGATAAAGAAGCTGTGGTGTACATATACAATGGAATATTATTCAGCCATAAAACCGAATGAATGAAAACTTGACATTAGGGACAACATGAATGGACCTTGAGGGCATTATGTTAGGTGAAACGAGTTAGAGAAAGACACATACTATATGCTCTCTCTTACACATGGAATTAAAAAAAAAAAAAAAAAAAACCTCATATAAAAAGAGAACACATCGTGGTTACCAGAGGCAGGGGGAATTGGAGGAAAGTGGTCAAAAGGAAACTTCCAGTTATAAGATAAATAAGTACTATGTAATGTACAACATGATGATTTTAGTTAACACTGCTGTATGGCATATTTGAAAGTTGCTAAGAGGGTAGATCCTAAAAGTTCTCAACACCAGGAAAAAAACAAACAAATCTTTTTTTGTATCCATATGAGATGACGGATGACAACTTATTGTGCAATCATTTCATAATATATTAAGTCAAGTCATTATGCTGAACAACTTGAACTTGTACAGTGCTATATGTCAATTATATCTCAATAATAGTGAAAGAAAAAAATAAAGAGGAAGGAGGCAGCAAAAAAGACTTTCTATTACACTTCTTGCCTCCGTTGTTTTCACCACCCTCTTGCTCCTTCCTCCTTGCCCCCCACTTCAGTTCCCCACAGAAGATGTTCTCTTTAAGGTCACAATGACCTTCTCCAGCCCCAAATCCAAGGCTTACCCCTACACTCCACTGATACAGATGTCCCAGGTTTTCTGCGTCACCTTCCTCGTGATCCAACAAGAGTTTATTGAGGGCGATTCTGTATGCAGCCTTGTGCTGAGGGATGAGAGGTGACCCAAAGTGTAAGATGGGGTCCTCGAACTTGCAGATGCAATTAAGATAAATACCCCAAAACAGCGTGGAACAGTGGATGGCAGAATATAAAGAAGTGCTAAATTTTGTGGCACAGCCTATACTTCCTATCAGGGATGTAGGAGAACAGCGAGGCTCGACAGCCAAGGAAGTAGACCTAGAGTCTGTCACACAGAGTGGAGTAAGTCAGCAAGAGAAAAACAAATAACGCATATTAACGCATATATGTGGACTCTAGAAAAATAGTACAGATGAACCTATTTCCAGGTCAGGAATAGAGACGCAGATGTAGAGAATGGATGTTGTGGACATAGCGGGGGAAGGGGAGGATGGGATGAACTGGAAGATTAGGTTTGACATAAATACACTACCATGTGTAAAACAGATAGCTAGTGGGAACCTGCCGTATAGCACCGGGAGCTCAGCTCAGCGCTCTGTGATGACCTAGATGGGTGGGACGGGGGGCGTGGAATGGGAGGGAGGTCCAAAAGGGAGGGGCTATATGTATATGTATAGCTGATTCGCTTTGTTGTACAGCAGAAACTAACACAACATTGTAAAGCAATTATACTCCAATAAAAAAAAAATCTAATAAGTGACTTTGTTCTAAGCCAAAGAAATAAAAAGGAAATGCTAGTCAAGTTTAAGCTGTGAGCAAGGCTACACTGTGTATAATGGGCAGGATTTGCGGGGGTGGGAGTAGGGTTAGGGAGCAAGGGCCTTGTTAGGGTAAGACATGAGCAAAGGGCTCCCACCCAAGCTCCGTTCAGATTTTTTTCTTCACGCTGAAGTGTAAATGACTGACAAAAGCTTAAAATGTAACCTATAAGTTGTACTTGCATTTTACACTAAAGCCTTCAACTAAGAGGATGCAGTCCTTATGATAGATAGAATTCACCTACCCTGAGTTGGAACAGAATATCAGAGTAAAAAACACTTACTCATCCCTCCCTCTCTGACTGTTTGGTTTGCCAGTTTTCCTATATAGGAACTATGCATGAATATGCCAGCTCTGTTGTGCAAATATTTTCCTTGATCTGAGGTCAGACCCGGTCTCAGCCTGCCTCAGCACACACAGCCTTACATTCTCCCAGCGGGCTGTTTGTTCTCAGTGTTTGATGTCAATCTCTGTTCAGTGTGCTTTTATACCCGAAGTGTTATTTTAATCCAAACCATGTTTTAAAATCCTCTCTTATTTTGGCAAAATGGCTTTCTCATGTATTGCAAGTAAAAATAATGTCAGATACTCATGTGTCTCCAAACGCTTGGCATACAATTGCTCTGCTTAATCGTTCACAACAACCCTGTGAAGTAGGTTCTGTTGTTATCCCCATTGACACATTAGGAAACTGAGGCACAAATGATGAAAGAACGTGTCCAAGTTAAATAACTTGCTGTGACGTTAGGGAGACAGGGTTTCACTCAGGAGGTGGAGATGGGGCTGAATGGCTTCCTCTTGCTGGCAATTCATGCTGCTCTGCCAGCTTCTGATGGCTGCTGGCAGTGGCTGTGGAGCTCCTGCAGCTTTATTTTATTTTATTTTATTTTTTAATTTTAAAAAGTGAAGTATAGTTGATTCACAATGTGTTAGTTTCAGGTGTACAGCAAAGCAATTCAGTTATACATACATACATATCTTTTTTTTCAGATTCTTTTCCCTTATAATTTTAAAATATCGAGTATAGTTCTCTGTGCTATACAGTAGGTCCTTGTTGGTTATCTATTTTATATATAGTAGTGTGCCTGCAGCTTTAGAAATGCTTGCCTTTCACTAGTGTAATGACAGTTTGTAGTATGTAACCTATAACAGAGCTTCTCAAACCATCTGTGTTGAAGGACTAGCTTTATTTTATTTTTTAAAATTTCCAAACCATTGAGTGACAACACTTTTTAAATTGCTATAAAAGTTTCTAAACACTTTCAATTTCTATATTTGTGGTAGATTAACAAGGAGCAATTTGCAGATTAGCACCAGTTCAAGGACTATATTTTGAGTAGCACAGTGCATATCATCACCAAAATCAGTTTCATGCTTTTAGAATTTCATTTCTTTCATTCAATAATATTTGTTAAGTGCTTACTACACAGCAGGCAATAAACCAGGTGCAATAAACAAGAACGTTAGGGCCTTCTCAAAGCTAACATTCTAGCAGGGGAAGCAGACTCGGAAAAACTCACTGCAAATTAATTAGTTTTTTTTAGATAAATGCTAAGAGGAAGATTAGAGTACTCGGAGTTCATATCAGGGTGCCCCAAGCTAGCCTGACAGGTTAAGGAATGTTTCTCTAGGGAATCTTCAATCTTAGAGCAGAAAGATAAGCAGGGGGTGCGAAGCTCATAGTGGGGGAAAAAAGCTTCTGGGCAGAAGAAAGGGCCTATGCAAGGACCCTGAGGCAGAGAGACAGATGGGAGGCTGCTGAAATAAAGTCCTGCAGGTCTCTAACGGTCATGCCAAGGCTTTTACGTTTAATCTTAAGAGCTATGGAAAGCTCTGGAAGAGTTTTAAGCAGGGGGGTAAAATGGTCAGATTAACCTTTTAAAAAGAACACTTACTTTCCCATTAATTTAAACACAGTGAGTTTTCATAACAATTGCAATGGGGAATTAACAATCTATTATAGAAATTTTCACATATGAACAAAAAGTTTGGGACTGTTCTCATATAGCAAGGGTTATTGTGATTCCTGTGCCTGGAAGAACACATCACGGGGACAGTCACGTCTCCAAAGAGGTCAGTACGTTCTACCTCTGCGCCCTTCCCTCAGCCGCGCCATCCTCTCAATAGCATCTTAAGGAGAGGAGCTGTGGGAGGTATGTGACTAAACTGCACCCATTCCTCGCTCTTCTGCACTCACACAACCACACTGTAGTTCAAGTTAGCCGTGCGCCCAGCTAAGGCTCATTTTTTAAGCCGATTGAGAGTGACCACGTGACCCTGTTCTGGCCAATGAAAAGACAGCAGAGATCTGCTTAGCGTTCAGGGAAAACTTTTGCTTTCCAGGTAAGAGGAGACCGCTGTCTGGCTGGTGTGGCCCTTCCCCTTCTTCCTACCTTAAAAATGAGTCCAGAGGTGCTGCAGCTACCTTGCCACCATGAGGCAACAAGCACAAGGAAGAAATCCAACATGGTAAGGTTGGTGGAGCAGAAAGGAAAACCTGAGTCTTGCATGACTCGGGCCGGACCGCCCACTTCCGGTCTCCTCGTTCTGTGAGAGAAATAAAGCTCTGTATGCTGAAGCCGCTGTTAAGTCTGGTTTTTTGATTCTGGCAGTTGAAAGTAATTGAGCTTTCCAACTGGAAATGGATGGTCCACAGAATCAGATCAAACTGCATAGCCCAGTATTCTCCCCCCGTGACTGTTCCCATCTTTGGACATTTAGATATTTCAAAGGAAAAAGGCTTTTCTTTTCTTTCTGACAACCGGTCACCCTTCTCACCGGGAGCTGTAACTGGATAAGTAGCTCTGCCTTGTATCCTTTGTTTCCTAAAAGGGGAAGGGCAGGCAGTGAGGCTTCGGGTGGAAAATGCTGATATACTACACCACATCAGAATGTGCTGTTCTCATTTATTTTTTAATACAAACCCATCTTTGCATGTGGGCACTGGCAAAGAATTGATGGTTATGAAATATTGGGCGACGGTGGTAATATAGGAGGTAAGTGACACACAGCAAAGGAATCTTGTCTTCAAATTACACAGAACGCAAACCCATTGTGGTTCATGACATAGCTCCCACGTTTTTTCCATATTTATCCAACAGGGCTCCAGTGAAATAAATCATGCGTTCCATTTGTTAAGTGAATATGTAGAATTAGGGGACGGAGTTGTGTAAAGCAGCATGTAAAAGTCATGGGAAGGTACAGCCTCCGGCCTGCTACTACTGCCTGCTGATCACTTCCTTTGGCACCATTGAGCTCTGGTGAGGACCAATAAGAATGGTTTATACAACATTCAGGGATGAAGTTCAGGAAGTGGTTGTCACAAATGATGGATGCTACAGTTACTATATTCGGCGCCAAAGGGATTCATTTATCTTTACAGACATACAGGAGCAGAGCGGGTGCATTCAAAGGTAGTCTTCTGGGCAGAGAAGACATTGCAATTCTAGCCACACGCTGTCAAGAAACCCATATGTCTACAATGTAAAGGGCTTTTTAAGATTACAAGCTGTCTTTCAAGCAACACAGCCTCTACTAAAAATAATTCTATTTGATCAAAGTAGGAAGAATGCTACTGGTTGCTATCTCAGGGGCAAAGATAGACTCAAAACAGTATAATCTCTCATGCCCACAAAAGGACCCCATGAAGGGCTATCTATCAAAGGAGAGATGTTTCAAAGGAACACATACTCTACTGGGGTGGCCGACTGAAAATATAAAATACTAAAATATGTGTGTAATGAAATCTCCTTGGCTTATAATGAGGGTAAAATCCCCCTGATGGGGTCTGGCTGAAACTCCAAATTAAGAGACTGAAGCTGAAATCCCTATGACCTTGAGGCAGCAGCTGAAGACTTTAATGTATGTTCATTTTTGGTCACTAAATGTTTGTAACATCTGGAGCATGATTAATGCCTAAAAAGGTTGAAGAACTTCTAATGACATTAATAGCCATTGGTTACACTGAAGAGTGGTCCTGCTGCCAGAAAAACAAATGACCAGGCACTTAAAGCCTCTATCAGGGTGGAAAAAGGCATTTTGCCAAATTTAGTCACCTCTTGGAAACTGTGTGGTCAGTTTTCTGAACTATATTTGAACTCCAGAAGTCCATAGTTGTTTCCCTGGGTAAAACAGCCTTCCTGGTATTTCAAGGAAATTTAAAAATCTTTGGAAAGTCTAAAAAGTTCCATGATCCCACTTTTGGAAAAGGGGAAATACTATAAATATATGTACAGAAAAATACACTAGAAAAGAAATTTTAAGTTAACAGCAGTTACATGGGGTAGCAGAATTACTATTTGTTAGGCATCTCATATTTCCTGAATTTTCTAATATGAACATACATTATTTTTATAACCAGAAAAGTTTATAAACCATTTTTAAGACAGAAAAGACTTCTGAAAAAGCAGGTAACCTTCTACAGAGGAGAAAGATGAGTTGATTCTACTTTTGCCACTCATTAGCTGTGTAACCTTGGTACTAGAGGTAACACCTATAAGATTAAGTGAAATGGTATATACAAAGCACCCACAATACTCAGAGGCATATAGCAGATGCTTAATAACTGGCAGTTTGCTTCATTATTCTTGCTCAAATCATATTCAGTGTTCAAAACCATATTCAGATAGCACCAGGTATAAAATTCTATTTTGCTGGGAAATTTACCTGAATTTCGAGGTGAAAGAAAACTGTCCTGAAAACAGGACAAAATAATATTCCTCGTATAGCTCCAAAGCCTGGGATTCCATGGCAAGGAGAGGGGTAATAGGAGGGGGATGTGACGGTGTTGACAGGGTGCCAGCGTTGGGGACCAGAATCAGGCTCCCTTTCACCTCCCACTGGCTTCCAGACAGATAAAAATTGTGAGGCTCTCATGAACATTTGTCAGGGATCCCCGTGCCTGGGGTCAGGTGCAGTGACACGGGACACAGCAACTGCCATGGCCACAGCTGTTGGCCGTCAGCCCTGCCAGGGCTATTTCAGGTTTCTCCAAGCGTTCCTTGCCCCACTAAGCAAAGCTTCCAGAAATGCTTTGAACTATTCAAGGACGAAAAGGCCCTTATGGCCTCCATTCCTAGGAGGCCAGCCTTCTGCTAACTAAGCCACAGGGAGGGTAGGGTTTCTCTCCTGGGTGGGGAGCGACTGTCTATGCCCCTAGGCCAGAGCTTTCGGGGAACAGAACCTTACACATGCTTCCTCCAAGTCCGAGCCCTTTGCGAAGATTTTCTGCTTAAATTTTCCAGTTGTTTCAGCTAAATATATCTAGTATGAACTCTCTCCTTGCGGTGCAGGTAATGAGGCAGTGTCTCCAAAGTTAAGTAATAATAATACTAATAGTGCACATGGATTACGTAATCTCTTACTTTGTGCCTATGTTGTGCTAAGCAGCTTCTATATTGCTGCATTTATTTCTCACAACAACCTTGTGAGGTCAGTACAGTTACTGTTACTATTTTTTTTTTAAACATCTTTATTGAAGTATAATTGCTTTACAATGGTGTGTTAGTTTCTGCTTTATAACAAAGTGAATCAGTTATACATATACATATGTTCTCATATCTCTTCCCTCTTGCATCTCCCTACTGTTACTATTTTATAGATCACTGGCCCCAAATTTATGTCAGCCCACAGCTGCTTTGTAATGCATACATGCTTGGGATCATCCTTGACTTACTTTCTCTGTCTTGTAAAATTTCTCAAATGATTACCAGTTTAAAATGTGCACGTTTGGGTCTTTATGGATTCAAAGGAACAATCCTCGTTAGATTCTTTTTTTTCTCTACGACCCTGCCCCAGTGAGCCTGAGTATTTTTCTCGATGACCCTGCATCCCGGGTTCAGATATGAGTCCTTTATATCATGTCCCTGAAGAGTGAATCTCTAAGTTGTTGGCCTCAATTCTCTTCTAAAAGCTGTAATACTCTTTTTTATGGCCCGGGGAACAAATGTACTTCCATAATGACCAAAAGATAGCATGGGAGAGAGAACTGGACAGAACCATATGCAATGAATTTTTTAGTGTAAGAAGAGCCCCGTGGCTCCCATTATTCATTTATCACGCAGGCGTCCACCGGGTAACAGCTGACAAGTGCAAAATGATGCTCTGCCCGTTACCAGACTGTTGGGACACTCAATGCAGACCGTCCACTGCAGCTCTTCCTCTGTTCTCCCTTCTGCCCCCACCCCCCCAAAGGCTGTTCTTGGCAAAACATATGGGAGCCATTCGGGCTTACTCCTTTCCTTCCGATGTCCAAGTCACGTTGACAACAGGGGATTTACAACTGCCCCAAGTGGAGCATTTTGCTCTCTTTTGGATTATTCCAAGTTTGGGGCCTGTTAAAAGTTTTGTAACTACATAAATATTTACCCGGAGTTTTGGTTACTATATAAACTTAACAAACATGACACTGGACCCAAACGCTGTAAGTCACATGAAAGTCTTCCAATCAAGAAAAGGGGATACTAATAAAGGACTTTGGAATTGACTATTTTTATCACGAAATATTCTTACTGCTATTTTTATGCTGGGCTTTTAAAGTACCAAAATGTGTTCATCCTTGACTCTACATAAATATTCAGACCTCACTCACTGTCCGTCAGCCAGCTTGCTGAGATGTGCTCCTGGATCACAGAGACCCGGGGGAGAACGTGCATGGTGCAGTACAAGGCTTCACCCTTATTTTATTACTTATTTATTTTGGGGGGGCTGTTCGGCTTGCGGGATGTTAGTTCCCGGACCAGGGATTGAACCCACGCCCTCGACAGTGAAAGCGAAGAGTCCTAACCACTGGACTGCCAAGGAATTCCCAAGGCTTCACCTTCATAAATGAACTGGCTAACGGTGGGAAGCTGAGGGTGAAAAATGCTACTCTGAGCTTTGTCACCTGTGAGGGCAAGAGATATGACTTTGTGTTCAAATGTCATACGTTTACATTTGTTAGTGTGCTTTTTTTTTTCTTTTAATGTATGTATGTATGTATGTATTTATTTTTTTGGCTGCATTGGGTCTTCGTTGCGGTGCGCGGGCTTCTCACTGCGGTGGCTTCTCTTGTTGCGGAGCACGGGCTCTAGCCGCGCGGGCTTCCGTAGTTGTGGCTCGTGGGCTCTAGTGCGCAGCCTCAGAAGTTGTAGCGCACGGGCTTAGTTGCTCCACGGCATGTGAGATCTTCGTGGACCAGGGCTCGAACCCGTGTCCCCTGCATTGGCAGGCGGATTCTTAAGCACTGCGCCACCAGGGAAGCCCTGTTAGTGGGTTCTGGTTGACGCTTACGGATGCCAGGTAGAAAGAGCTGAGACGTTTAATGCCCCAGATAGTGATTATTAAGGGTAGGCACTAAAGTACTCAGACCTAGGACGGGACATGTCGCTCGTGAAAAATGTGAGGGGAAATATTGTGCATTCTTTTCCTAACCCTCTGTTTGCCGTGAAGTTAACCCTCCACATGCAAGGGGTGGTTTGTGTTTTATGTTCTTCAGAGCTGTGGTCTCTGGAGGGAGGTCTCTGGCAGGACTCCCCGCTCCTCTGTAGAAACGAGTTGGTCTCGGGAGAGGGTAATCTGCTCAGGTTAGAGCCTGCTTCCTCCACCCTGGCCTGAATCCATCTCCTCCACCTTTCTTCGGCTCCCTGTCACCACATCCTGTGGACCGAGCAAGGAAGGACACTCTTTATTGCTTTGCAGATGATCAGACTGGAACCAGTTTTTCTGAGTTTGATATTACATCATTAAAGGAAGCTTCAGCTGTAGCTTCAGCTCGAGGTGAAATGGGGCAGGTTTGCTGGCTTCATAAACTCTGGAACAATCTTATTTACCGCCCCAAGAAGGAGATAACAGAGCAAGCCCTGGAAATTTTGTAGAACACTGCTCTGGTAAAGCTTACAGTCGCTCTGCCGGAGCTTCATTTCTTTAAGGGACTGAGTTATTGGGCAATTGCTGTTCTTGGAATGTTATTATCCCCACTCTGTACATAAGTAAATGTTGACAGCGAATGGTTTAATGACTTGCTCCAAATTTTATAGCATGCCAAGATTATAGTTAGAGAAAAGCTAGCTGGAATTTCTGACTGTCAAACCCATGCTTTAGCCAGGAGACTCAGCTCTAAATAGACATGCTTTAAATGCACACTAGCAAAATCTGAGAGAAACAATGTTGCAGAATCTAGTATCCTTCAGAACCTTTGGATGGAAGTTATCAAAGCTCGCTGCTAACATTCTAACTCCCTCACCTCTGCATGGACCTCCTAGGAGGTGGTGAATCATTTTTCCTTTCCCACTCTGAGGACCTGCCAGGCAGAGAGGTTAAGCAACTTAGCTAAGGACACAATTTTAGAGGTAGAACCATGACCAGACTCATCTCCTGACTCTATATCAGAACTTTCCCAATGATGCTAGAAACTGACCAGATGAGTTCAGAGAGACTATTGCATATCTGTGATGATTCTGTACTGTATTGTGTCTACTTGGTTTAGCTGGAATGGTTTCCCAGAATCCCTTTCTCTGTATGGTTCTGGGTTGGAGTTGGCCCAAACAGAAATGGGGGCAAGATTTGGAAGGTGGAAGTAAAGCAACAGCCACTTCTTTGTGAAGGTCATTGTGGTTTCATGTGGTGACAGACAGATGGAAAAGTGCTGGTGGGTTCCAGTGTGTCCTTGCTCTTTCCCATTCCATGTCCAGCAACTCTCTCTTTCTGTCTTCCTTTCTTTCCTTCTTTTTTCCACCACTTTATTGAGGTATGATTGACATACAAAAATCTTTACATATTTAATGTATACTACTTGATGAGTGTAGAGATAAGTATATACCCATGAAACCATCACCATAATCTATGTCATAAACATGTCTGTTACCTCCAAAGTTTCTTCACACCCTCTTTATTTTATTATTATTGACATTACTGTTGTTGTTTCGCGTGATATTTGGTGTTATTAAAACATGAAACTAAGATCTACCTTCTCAGCCAGTTTCTAAGTATACAATACAGTATTGGTAATAGTAGGCACTTTGCTGTACAGGAGACCTCAAGGACTTACTCATATTGGATGATGAAACTTTGTACCTTTTGACTAATGTCTGCCCCCAGCCCCTGGCAACCACCATTAGACTCTCTCCAGCAATTCTTTCTGACGGTTGGTCCAGTGGCCCCAGGCCCAACCACCAGATGCAAAGGCAATAATTCTCCATGGACTTCTCTACCAACTCTGCTTTCACAGCTCTACTCCAGCAACTGCACGGGCCCGGCTGCCCCTATTCCTGGCAAACTTTGACTGTTCCATTCACACCAGTGCTTCAGGAGAGCTGGTTAGTCACCAGTCCTCCAGTTCCCCATTAGGCATCCCTCCTTCCCCAGCTTCTCCCATAATTGCCTGATACATCCTGTGATACTCACAGTGGTTCTGCTTTCCCCACTGAAATCTGACTGATGGAAAATCAACATGGTGCACCACGGGAGCTGCAGAGGAATATGAGAGAGTCCCTGCCCTCAAGGGACTTCCAGCTCAATGAGGAGGTGGAACACTTTAACACAGCCAGCTGGGGACTCGTGGCAGCTCACAGATCAAGTGACAAATGCATGATGTGGTCATTGCCTTGAAGCCCTTGCAGCCTGAGGTGTCCAGTGTCTTTCAGTGCCAGGCATGAGGAACTGATTGGGAATGGACACGGTCAGCATTCTTCATGACCGGTGGCCCCATTTAGTCTGAGTGGGTACAGACCTTTTCCTCTGTTCCATCCAGACTGTAGGCTCCTTATCAAAATAAAAATGGAAAGAAAGTTACTTACATACTGGGTGAAAATGTTGAGTACGTTTGAACACGAATGCTGACACTGAAGATTTCCCATCCAACCAACAGAAATTCCCCTGGCTTGCCACACTTGGGTAACTTGAGTTCTGGAATTCCAGCCTCGGTTAACCCATATCCACAAATTTGCTGGAGTTATGAAACTTAGTGAGAGTACTGTTTTTCTATTATTCGTTCCCAATATGTTCTGTCCTGAGCCGACACCACCGAATTTATTTCCCCCACGTGTTTAACCCTCTGCATGTTGACCACCTTTTGGTATCAGCCAAAAGAAAAACAGATCAAAGCATGCGTTCCTGGTTTTTACACGAAATAAATTTTATTTCTAACTTGGCTGGAAACTTCCCCACTCACTCGGTCTGTTGGCCCTTTTTGCTGGACCTCAGTTTCCTTCTGTTAAAAGCAGTTACTAATACCTCCTTGGGGAGGTATGAGCACCAATGCTGGGCTACAAATCCAGGTAAGACCCCTGGGTGAAAGGTGATAGGGAAGCACAGCAGCAATCTGGATGAATAGCCCCTGGAAAAGTCCAGTCCTCAGCTCAAAGCAATACCACAAGCTTCCGGAAGCTGCTTGTGAGCTGAGGTTTTATTTTGCAAATGTGTATCTACATGCCTGTGTGTCTGGAGTGTCGACTCCAAAGACCTAAGAATACAGTAAATGACATCATAGGTAGCTCTGAAAAACGAGGATTTATTTTTAGCTCTGACCCTTGTCTGTTAAATGATTTGATTTAAAAAGAAGGAGGAGGGGCTTCCCTGGTGGCGCAGTGGTTAAGAATCCGCTGGCCAGTGCAGGAGACATGGGTTTGAGCCCTGGTCCGGAAGATCCCACATGCCGCGGGGCAACTAAGCCCGTGCGCCACAACTACCGAGCCTGCGCTCTACAGCCGGCGAGCCACAACTACTGAGCCTGCGCGTCTAGAGCCCGTGCTCCGCAACAAGAGAAGCCACCGCAATGAGAAGCCCGCGCACCGCAATGAAGAGTAGCCCCCGCTCGCGGCAACTAGAGAAAGCCCACAGGCAGCAACGAAGACCCAACGCAACCAAAAATAAATAAATAAATATTTTTTTTTTTTAAAAAGGAGGAAAAGGGGAGAAGAGAATGAAATCTAAGAGGCAATGAAAGAATGTGGGACTCCTGCTGGATCTTAAAAAGCACCAGCGTGAAACTCAAGTACAGCTTTCCTATTTCTTTTCTTTTTCTTTTTTTTTTTTTTCTTTTTTTTTAATTAATTAATTTTTGGCCGTGTTGGGTCTTCGTTGCTGTGCGCGGGCTTTCTCTAGTTGCCGCAAGTGGGGGCTACTCTTCATTGCGGTGCGTGGGCTTCTCATTGCGGTGGCTTCTCTTGTTGCAGAGCACAGGCTCTAGGTGCGCGGGCTTCAGTAGTTGTGGCATGTAGGCTCAGTAGTTGTGGTGCACGGGCTTCAGTAGTTGCGGCACATGGGCTCTAAAGCACAGGCTCAGTAGTTGTGGCGCACGGGCCTAGTTGCTTTGTGGCATGTGGGATCTTCCCAGACCAGGGCACGAACCCATGTCCCCTGCATTGGCAGGCAGATTCTTAACCACTGCGCCACCAGGGAAGCCCCTTCCTATTTCTTTTCAACCAGAAAGGTGGTGACAAGAAAAATGGATGAACAGTGGAGGGTGTGCCCTCTTAGGAGAATTTGGTGCCTTCCCTGCAGTCATTCATTTTGAGATGCTGGTTCCAAGTATCTACAGCAGAGGTGGTGGTCTTTTTCAGAAATCCAGCCTTTAGCTTGTCACTCATTTATCCCTGGATGTTATACGATTGTACTTCCAAGCAATCTGTCCTGTTTGTCTTGGCATCTTATGGGCTGTCACCCAAAAGGTTCCTGCCCACTTTCTGTTTCCATGTTCTGCTGACACGGGGCAAAGAAGGAAAAGAAGCCAAAGAGTAAGATCACACAGAAAGCTGGGTCTGCTCAGTAAAGAGAGGGAAATTGCGGCGATGCTGAAAGATGAAGAAAACGGACTCTCACATAAGGGCAGGGCTCAAGCGAAGAGACTTGGGAAGGAAAGCAGGAATCTGAACAGTGGCACGAGGACAAGAAGCCAAGATCAAGAGACATAATGCAGTGGAAGCGTGGAGTCTTAACCTCTGGACCACCAGGGCAGTCTCCATAACTCTTCATCTCTATTGTAAAATGTGATCAAACATTTTGATCCTTTCTATCCGCTGCTCTATCTTCCCCCGGAGTTGTCCTTGTCTGCACATGGGGTGCAGGGTCACCATCATATTTGCCCTCAGCTTGTGGGAGAGGGGAAGAGTGAAAGAAAAGCCCTCGATAAGCAGGTTCTTTTTAAGCAAGTGATGTGGGAATTACACACATCACTGGTACTCACAGTCGAGAACGTGGCCACAGAGCCACATTGAACCGTGGGGGGCTGGGAAATGAAGCCCCTGGCTGGGTGGGGATGTGTGGGTCGCAACTCCATTACCAGGGGAGAAGGGGGCACACAGATCTGGGAAGACAAGGGCAGTCTGCTACAATAAGGAACCAGAAGGCCATATCAGCCGGGACAGGGGAAATTATAGACCCTTGACCAGCCATTAGAAATATCATGGGAAGGGGAAAGCAAAAAGGTGACATCCTTAGGAACTGCATGTCCATTTGAAGGAAAAGACACCATCAGCAAATACCAGCCTGCCCTTCTTCTTTGGCTACAGCCCACTATTCTAAGGACCTTTGCCTCCAGGTGAACCGCTGCAGTGATTTCCAAACTTTTAAAAAAGCAGCTGCATTTATAAATGCATTCTTACATGGGATTCTAGTTATAAATAAGAAAACAAAAGGGCTGCTCTGGCTGAAACAGAGGAGATGGCCCGGAGCTCCAGCTACCTGCTCTGGTTGTCATGGCACCTTAGAGGCCAACACACAAGGGGTATGATGTCCACTTGAAGGTTTTCCCCCAGAACAGTGAGGCTCCAAGAAACCCAGTTTGAGGACCCCTGAGCTGTGGGAAGCAGGGCCCAAAGCTACTAGCAAGGATAATTTCATCAAAGCCAAACTAGGACCACTCGGAACCTTGTAACAAGGACGTCATGCTCCAGATCCTAGAAGTGGCAAATCTGAACTTCACTCATTTTCTGAGTAAGGTCTTCTGTAAACCCTATTCTGTGGTAGCAATGACTCATTTCATTTATTCTTACAGAGGCTTGTGTATTTTGGGGGGTTTTGTTTTTGTGAGATTGGGGTGGCTATATTTATGACTGATTTAGTTAACAACACAACCCCCCAACTATAACATGGTTACCATGGGAAAACATCATCCACTTTATAAAGTGGTTCCATGGACTGCGACAAAAGCCCTTGTGGGACAAGGTCCACCCTGACCTAGAGGCAGGCGCAGATCCGGGCAAAGGGCACGAGCTCGCTGGTTGGAGCACCGTTATTACCAGCACCCAGTGCCCGGCGATTCTCTCACCTCTTATGGTGAAATATCAAGGAAGAGAGGGGTGTGTGAAAGAGAAGATCCAGAAGTTCGACTTAGGACTAAACTATGGATGACATCAAAAGAAGCCTCGAGAATGTACAGGAGCCCATAATCCCAGTGCCTGGTCAGCAGAGGTGCAAGATGTTCAGTTGGGGTAGAAGACAAACGTGGTAGGGAAGGGGGAGGTGGGCTGGCTTCCTCAAGCGGTGTCAGTGAGGAATGACACCTCCCACCGCAACTGTCTCCAACAGCTATCATGCATTAAGAAAGGGGGGAAAAAAGGTCCTGAACCTAGCTAAGAGAGCAGAGTATTCCTGACAAGAGTAAATAGAAGGTCTCGGTAGTAAACCAGAAATGAGGTCCCAGTTTTCCTCTTACACCTCCTTCATACCAGATCAAGTTCCTTGACTCCCAATCCATCCCCAAAGGAATAATCTTCCCACTTAAGCCCTGTGTTAAATGAGCAAAACATCATAGAGTGTTGCAAATTGTTTAACGACACCTTGTAAAAAACCCAACAGAAAGATGGGCAAAAGACGTGAACAGGCAATTCACTGAGACTGTGAATATACAATCAAAAAGATGTCCAAAAAAAAAAAAAAAAAAAAGAAGTCCAAGCTAATTATTCCTCAGAGAACTGCAAATGCAGACCTCAGTGAGACACCTACACCTACCAGGTTAGCAAGAATTAAGAACGCTGACAACACCAGGTGTGGGCAGTAGGTAAAGCTACAGGAATTCTTTCACATTCCTAGTGGGAATGTAAATTGGTATAATGACTTTGGAAACCCATTTGGCATTTTGTTGTAAAGTTCAACACACATATAACTAGGACTTAGCAGTTTCCCCCTGGGTATATATTCTAGATCAGGTTTTTTTTTCCAAACAGGCTCCCGTTAGCAGGTCATGAACCTAATTGAGTGGTACACAACCAACATTTTTAACAAACAAAATAGAATACAATAGAGTAGAAAAACTTAGAGGACATTGTCTGTAGTAAGGGTAAGTTTTGTTTCGTAAATTGTTTCACATATGTGTGTGCACCCATGTGTGTGTGAGTTGCGATGTGATTTTCATGGTTGATGAATGAACCAGGCAAGACACCTGTTGAGGAGCAGAATGTCTTCTCCTGGGATCAGTCTTTTTTTTTTTTTTTTTTTAATTTTATTTATTTATTTATTTCTTTATTTTTGGCTGTGCTGGGTCTTCGGTTCGTGCGAGGGCTTTCTCCAGTTGCGGCAAGTGGGGGCCACTCCTCATCGCGGTGCGGGGACCGCTCTTCATCGCGGTGCGCGGGCCTTTCACTACCGCGGCCCCTCCCGTTGCGGGGCACAGGCTCCAGACGCGCAGGCTCAGCAGCTGTGGCTCACGGGCCCAGCTGCTCCGTGGCATGTGGGATCCCCCCAGACCAGGGCTCGAACCCGTGTCTCCTGCACCAGCAGGCAGATTCTCAACCACTGCGCCACCAGGGAAGCCCGGGATCAGTCTTTGAATGTGAAAGCAGAAAAGGTTCCCAGAATAAATTCACCCAAGTTAGTAACAGGCCATGTTCCCTGTCTACATTTCTTGACTAAAATAGATTATTTTCTTCAAACTGTATTTTTGCACAAACCCATTTTTACCAGTGGGAGTACAGCATGTGCCACCTGGACCAGGCTCTTCTGCGGACACAATTCATTAGCTGCCCTCACTCTCAAAATGCAATTGAAATGGATGCATCCTTTAAACTGAATACAAGCAATGGCTTCTAGGCATGCGTTTGACTCAATAATTCATGAAGTACTCATGATTACTTATTACTGAGAATAAAGTAAAATTAGCCACATAGAAGCCCAGGAAATGTATCTGCCATAAAGTATTAAGTGTCTCTACAGTACAGCAAACTTTACTGTCTTAAAAACCATTCCTAGTCCCAAGGACTTACTGGAATAAAAGCATCAATTGTGAACTATTCGGCTCGCAAAGGTGGAACAAACTTTCATATCTTTGTGTTACGGGTTGAATTGTTTCCCCTCAAAATTTATGAGCTATCCCCTACTACCTCAGAATATGAACTTATTTGGAAATAGAGTCACTGTAGATGTAATTTGTTAAGACAAAGTCATACTGGAGTTGGTGGGCCTTTAATCCAGTATGACTGGTGTCCTTCTATAAAGGGGAAATTTGGACACAGACATGCACACAGGGAGAATGCCATGTGAACATGAAGGCAGAGATCGGAGTGATGCAGCAGAAACCAAGGAATGCTAAAAACTGCCAGAAAACCACCAGAAGCTAAGCAAGAGGCATGGAATAGATTCCCCCTAACAGCCCTCAGAAGAAATTAACCCTACTGACATCTCAGTTTTGGATTTCTAGTCTCCAGAACTATAAGACAATGATTTCTGTTACTCTAAACCACCCAATTTGCAGTACTTTGTTACAGTAGTCATAGCAAACTAATACTTTGGATCTTTAAGATTTAGGCAAATGCTTTATCTCCTATTTAAATACTAAATATTATAATTACAACTCTGTAGGTTTATAGTCAACATTTGAAATCAGGAGACCTGGAATAAAGATTCTGCTTTTAGTTGGCTGTTTAACCAATCAGTATCAGCTGCTTCAGTGTGATGAAGATTTCTTTGCATTAAAAATAGGCATAGGGCCACCAGTTTAGAACTCAGATAAAAGACCTCAATTTTTTTTTAAATGTTATTTATTTTTTTATTTTTTTATTTTTATTTTTGGTTGTGTTGGGTCTTCGTTTCTGTGTGAGGGCTTTCTCTAGTTGCGGCAAGCGGGGGCCACACTTCATCGCGATGCGCGGGCCTCTCACTATCGCGGCCTCTCTTGTCGCGGAGCACAGGCTCCAGACGCGCAGGCTCAGTAGTTGTGGCTAACGGGCCTAGTTGCTCCGCGGCATATGGGATCTTCCCAGACCAGGGCTCGAACCCGTGTCCCCTGCATTGGCAGGCAGACTCTCAACCACTGCGCCACCAGGGAAGCCCAGAAGACCTCAATTTTTTGTTTTTTGTTTTTTTGGCTGCATGGCATGTGGGATCTTAGTTCCCTGACCAGGGATCAAACCTGTGCCCCTTGTGTTGGAAGCGTGGAGTCTTAACCACTGGACCGCCAGGGAAGTCCCCAAAGACCTCAATTTGGAACTGGCTTCCTGGTCCTGGGTGGTCCACGTTGAATTAATCTAGATCCACTTTCATACCCACTACCTGTTCCCAGCCTTCCTTACCCCCAAAAGGCTAGTGTCTTGCTTTCAAAAGCTACTTGGAAGAACTGGTAATTCTCTCCTGGTGCAATCACAAGCGAATGAATGGTTCATTGTTAAAGAAGTCATTCAGCTGAATAAGGCAATCTCTCCTTCAAACAAGGTTAGGGGTGTTGGACCAAACGTTATAATTAAGTCAAGTATTTGCCTACATTTCTTGTTATGTAGCTCAATGTATATAGGCGTTTCAAATAACTGAATTTTGGGGTTCCATCAATGTTATTTACTTATTAAGACAAATGAATTTATAGATGAGTATGTAGTAAAGTACAATGATACTATCTTACTTTCTAAAAGGGTTCAAAGACATCTGAGATGTTTGAAAACTTAGACATTTTACAGAGGGTAGGAAAAGCAGCTAGCAATTTCCTGAATTGCTAAGAGCATCTTCTAGAGTTAAGTTACCAGTACAATTATACTTTCACTAGATGCCCAAATCCTACTTATCCGCTTATAATTTCTGTTGATTTGTGAGTGAGAAATAAAGATATAATTTACTGGCTAAGCCAGTCCTATAATGAGTGGAACAAAACCGGATATGCTTGAGAAGTAATAAGCACTTGTCTTTGATTTCCAACACTCTGGTCAGGAAATCTGAACTGCTCGTGATTTAGATCTTTTGGAAATGAAAAAAAAAAGTGTTGCTAGGGGTTCCTAAACTTTCTGCTGGGAGATGTTAGTTTTTTGTTTGTTTTATTGTGGTGAAATATACATAAAATTTACCATCTCTACCATTTTTAAGTGACAGTTCAGGAGCATTAAATACATTCATTCACATTGCTATGCAACTATCACCACCAGCCATCTACAGAACTTTTTCATCTTGCGAAACTGAAAGTCCGTACCCATTAACAATAACTCCTCATTCCCTCCTTCCCCTAGCCCCAGTAACCTCTATTCTACGTTCTATGTCTGTGAATTTGACGACTCTAGGTACCTCATAAGTGGAATCATACAATATTTGTCCTTTTGTGACTGGCTTATTTCACTTAGCATAATGCTTTCAAGTTTCACTCATGCTATATGTGTCAGAATTCCCTTCCTTTTTAAGGCTGAGTAATATTTCACCGCATCTAGAGATCATATTTTGCTTATCCATTCATCTGTCAATGGACACTTGAGTTGCTTCCACCTGAGTTGTTACTTTTCATACCTTGTCATTTTCTGACATCTCCCGTCTTTGGATCACTAAAGAAAGTCAGACACAGTTGTGGAGGGGGCAGGTGATGGGTTGAAAGTGAGGCAGGTGAGGGGGAAAGATGAGGCAGGGCGGGCAGCCAAAGGGCCTGTGCAGAGGGAGGCAGAGGGCCAGGCTGGCTTCCCCAGAGGCCAGTCAGACAGCAGCACCATCTGCCTGAAAAGCTGTACCAGCAGTGGTTCTTCTTAGTTTCAGGTGTCCTTTGACCCCTGTGTTTAGAACCCCTGGTCAGGTACAGCCTCTGGAGGGTGACTCTAGAATGACACTCACATTTCTAAATCAACGTTCCCTGAAGCCTATCGAAAGACCTTTACCAGAACTAAGCAAGCCAGTGAGAGCATTTCGAACTACTTCAGATGAGTAGTTAGGAAGAGTGAGCTCCAAACCCCCTATTAACTCTAAACAGCACTCTTTTAAACCCAGGTTTTCAATTTGATTGAAATGGGATCATGTTACAAGCTCTCCCTGAATTTACAAAAAAAAAAAGGAGGTATCTGGTCTTGGGCAAATTAGGCTGTAAGACATTCTGTAAGTAAAAATATTGATAATTTCAGTAGTTCGACACATTCAACATTGATATTTAAAAGTCAATTTAAACACAAAAACTGGGTAATCATTTGATTTTTCACAATAATCAGGGAGGTAAAGGCATGTATTAACAAATAATTTTACACGTGAGGAAATGAGATTTCAGAAAAGCTATGTGGCATATCTAAGGTTACATACCTAAGAAGTGGCAGCATAGGAACTAGAAACTAGGTCTTCTGAATTTAAATTTTAAGCTCTTTCTTTAAGTCAGAAGTGTTTAATCCCAGGAAAAGAGACAGAGGTAGACTGATGCACTATGGACTGGATAAAATTTTAGTAACTTACAACCTGTCAGTTCTGGCTTTGCTACTAACAAGTTATCTCATGTGAGGTATATAACATTATCACAACTTCTCCTCCTAAGAAATTAGGACTCAAGTCGGTGGCTTGCCCAGGGACTGGCAAGTGTAAGATTTGATCCAAACTATCTCGTTTGAAGAGTCCTCAACCTTCACCTCCATTCTAGAAGCAGAAACATGTTTTTATTTTTGTTTATGGATTTCTAAATAAAAGTGTACTCAGAATTTAGAAGTAATGAAGGCAAATCTGCTCTGACTGAAGGGGGTGAGGGTTCCAGAAGATCCCCCAGGAGGGTGCTGTCCATAGGGTGGCCTGAGGAATTCTGAAACGGCCCATTAGTTTGACCAGAACTTTCTAAATCTTTACAAGTCTTACTGAAGCGCACCTGGACATTCTCTCTCTCTGCCAAAACTGTAGCATTTACTTTTTTTGGGGTAAAGCTGGTCATTTCTCCAATACTTCAAAACCGACTTCTCTAACAAAGTCACCCAACCCTAAATGGGGTTCTAGCTCTCTGCTTCTGGTGACCAGTTGCTGTGATCAGCCAAAAGTGATCTTTGGGCACTTTTTAAAATACTATGCACTAAACATGGTTAATGATCCTGGGCCCAAATGGAGAGAAAGAAGAAAGGGCAGGATTCCCTTTCATTGAAAGGACTGAGTTGGGACTTCCCTGGTGGCGCAGTGGTTAAGAATCCGCCTCCCGATGCAGGGAACACGGGTTCGAGCCCTGGTCCGGGAAGATCCCACATGCCGCAGAGCAACTAAGCCCGTGTGCCACAACTACTGAGCCTGCGAGCCACAACTACTGAAGCCTGCGTGCCCTAGAGCCCACGCTCCGCAACAAGAGAAGCCACTGCAATGAGAAGCCCACGCGCCGCAATGAAGAGTAGCTCCAGCTCGCTGCAACTAGAGAAAGCCCGTGTGCAGCAATGAAGACCCAATGCAGCAAAAATAAATAAACAAATAAATACGTTAAAAAAAAGAAAAAAGAAAGGACTGAGTGATAGCAGCGTGTGCAGTCTGTGATCTCAACGTGTCTGTGAACTCCCTCCTAATGCCTGACCCACGCACGATGCTGGAGAGAAGCCCCATCCGCACCTGCAGCTGCCCCGTGAGGGCCCTCGGAGAGAGCTGGATGCCGCAGGCGGAGTCCGGCATGTAACAGGTCCGAGGTCCGAGGCCGAGATCCGGGGCGCAGAGGCACGTGCCTGGAGAGGAAGCACCGAGAGCGAGCGGTAATGGATGAAGCTTTGCCGGAGAGACTGTAACCAAGGCGATCGTGAGGCTGGCCTGGCTGTGGTGTTACTGAAACGACTGCAAACAAATGGACAAGTAACACCTTCTTTGTCTAGCGCTGGGGAGGCCAATGAACTTCTCGATTATTGGTGAATTTTCCAGGTAACTGGAACTTATTCTTTTAAGAACCCAAACTGCAAATTTTAAATATTTGTTGTTGTTTTTGAAATTTTCTAGATGCGTTCCCTTTAATTTACCTGGATATGGCTCTGGGTCCTCCTTCCTGAGACTCCCTTAATATTCCATGTTTAGGACCTGTAAGGTTTGTGGGGCTCCTCTCCTGTCCCCGTGTACAGGTGCCGGCTTGCCATGCTGTCACATCCAGAGCTGCCTCTTGAGGCCCCTTTCTTTTTTGCTAACTTTAATTTGTATAGGGTCAGGGAGCCAGAAGGTCAAACTTCTCAGAATTGCTCAATAAATAAGACTGAAAACAGTTTCAGTGTTAGCCTGAATCCTCACTTAAGTGCCTGAGCTTTTGTACCTTGATTTTTAAAACAACATAAGCTTTTTTGTTGTTGTTGTTATTCTTTTTAATTGTGGTAAAATACATATAACATGAAATTTACCATCTTAATCATTTTTAAGTATACAGTTTAGTGGCATTAAGTACATTCACATGGTTGTGCAATTATCACCACTACCCATCTCCAGAACTCTTTCATCTTGCAAAACGGAATCTCTGTGCCCATTAAATAATAACTCCCTTATTCCCCCTCCTCCCCAGCCCCTGGCAACCACTATTCTATTTTCTGTCTCTACGAATTTGACTACTCTAGGTAGCTCACATAAGTGGAATCATAAAATATTTGACCTTTGTGACTGGCTTATTTCACCTACCATAATATCCTCAAGGTTCATGTGTGTTGAAGCACATGTCAGAATTTCCTTCCTTTTTAAGGCTGAATAATGTTCCATTGTATAGGGATACCACATTTTGTTCATCCACTCATCTGTTGATAGACACTTGGGTTGCTTCCACCTTTTGGCTATTGTGAATAATGTTGCTATGAACATGGGTGTATGAATAGCTCTTTGACTCCTTGCTTTCAATTCTTTTGGGTGTATACCCAGAAGTGGAATTGCTGGGTCATGTAGGAATTCGATTCTTAATTTCTGGAGGAACTGCCATACTGTTTTCCTTAGCAGCTGCACCATTTTATATTCCCACCAACAATGCACAAAAGTTCAAACTTCTTCACATCCTCGCCAACACTTGTTATTTTTTGTCAAATGCCTTTTTTGCTTACTTATTGGTTCTTAGTTGTCTTTATATAGTGAAAACCAGCTTTCAGACCTCTGGATCAGTGGGTTGTTTCCTATATGAAGCAATAACAAGTTAAGCAGGTGTGTCTCACTTTGCACAGCAGTTGTGATAATAAAAATCATATTATAAATGTAGTATAGAGGAGCTAGCTATTTAAAAGAAGCCTATAATTGGGACTTCCCTGGTGGCCCAGTGGTTAAGAATCCATCTTGCAATGCAAGGGATGCCAGTTCGATCCCTGGCCAGGGAACTAAGATCCCACATGCCGCGAGGCAACTAAGGCCTCGTGCCACAACTAAAGAGAAGCCCATACACCGCAACGAAGAGCCTGCATGCCACAACGAAAGATCCCATGTGTCACACCTAAGACCCGACACAGCCACAAAATAAATAAATAAATAAATATTTTTTAAAAAGAAGCCTATAATCAGTTATTTTAAGTTTTTTTTTTTTGCTGCTTTGGGTCTTCATTGCTGTGCATGGGCTTTTCTCTAGTTGCAGCGAGCAGGGGCTACTCTTTGTTGCGGTGCATGGGCTTCTTATTGTGGTGGCTTCTCTTGTTGCAGAGCACTGGCTCTAGTTATGTGGGCTTCAATAGTTGTGGCTCATGGGCTCAGTAGTTGTGGCTCACGGGCTTAGTTGCCCCGCTGCATGTGGGATCTTAGTTCCCTGACCAGGGATCGAATGGGCATCCCTTGCATTGCAAGATGGATTCTTAACCACTGGACCACCAGGGAAGTCCCGATTATAGGCTTCTTTTAAATAGCGGAATGTGGAATCTTCCTGGACCAGGGATCGAACCTGTGTCCCCTGCACTGGCAGGCTGATTCTTAACCACTGCACCACCAGGGAAGTCCTAAAAGATCTTTTTAAAAGTAACTTTTTATTATAAAATAATACATTCACTGTAGAAAATTTAGAAATTATAGGAAAGTGAATAAAAGAAAATAATGCCACTGTCTAGAGATAACTTAACATTTGTGTTCATATCCCCCCATTCTATACACTCCCCCGCCACACATATATATTTATATATGCATACATTATGTATATGTATATTGTATATATAAATATATAATATATATATTTCCTGTCATTTTTCCTCCCTATCATTTCTTCCCTGACCCCCAAACCCCTCATACACTTGCACCTTAGACTGTTGACCACTCTCTCATCCTGCCTTACATTCTCATGGATTTGTGGCTTATCCACTCTTATTTTTTAAAATTGGCCTTATTCCATTCTTACAGTTTGGTAGCCTGGTTTTCTCACTTCATAATATGTTAAGAGGGCTTCCCTGGTGGCACAGTGGTTAAGAATCTGCCTGCCAATGCAGGGGACACGGGTTCGAGCCCTGGTCCAGGAAGATCCCACATGCCGTGGAGCAACTAAGCCTGTGCACCACAACTACTGAGCCTGTGCTCTAGAGCCCACGTGCCACAACTACTGAGCCCACATGCCACAACTACTGAAGCCCGCGCACCTATAGCCCGTGCTCCACAGTAAGAGAAGCCACCGCAGTGAGAAGCCCGCGCACTGCAATGAAGAGTAGCCCCCACTCGCCGCAACCAGAGAAAGCCTGCATGCAGCAACAAAGACCCAATGCAGCCAAAAATAAAAATAAATTAAAAAAATAAATTTATAAAAAAAATGTTAAGAGCATTTTCCCATGTCATCATATTTTTAAATAATCTTCAGATACATACTTTTTAATAGCTGTACAGTAAGAATCCTTAAAAAATAATCACCTCTTATTATCTTTTGGGGAAGTATTCATGTTCTGGACTTTCTCAGGGATACTATAGAGTTTTAAGAAAATAATTAAACCTGTTTTTACAGGCGCCCCACTGGGTAGACTCTTTCCTAAGACTGTTACTCCCATTTTATAGATGGTGAAAGACAGACACGCAGAGAGTTATTTCTGGTCTGGTATTTTTTTCTAAATGGCAGGAATATTGATCTGTTACATATGGGAAAGAGAAATGCAGAATGGGCCAATTCAATGTGGCATTCAAACTGTCAGAGGAAGAAGAAAATCCCTAATTTGGACAAAGACTCCTAAAAAATATGAAGACGTCCTGGAAGATTATTATGTAATTCCATGAGCAGTTTTTGCTTCAGAGTTAATTGACAGTTAATAATCATAATGATGCTTTGGCATCATCAGACCTTTGGGGCTCATGACTTCGTGTGTGTCTTTTTATAGAGCAATTAATAAGTGTTGGCAGTGTGCTTGTGATCCTTCTGAAATGCTTGGGAAGGATATTGTTGCTGCTGTAGCTTTGAGTATTTTGGGTCTTACAAATGATTTACCACTTACTAAATTCAAAATCCAAATTGTGGATTTGGCTCTCACTGTTGCCAGCTAACAAATGCTATAATACTGGGAAGAAGTTAAGAAGCTATCATAGACTGCTTCAGGGTAATCATGTGGAAGGGAAACTTCTCTTAGCAGGTTTGAGCCCTGCTCTGGGAAGATCCCACATGCCGCGGAGCAACTAAGCCCGTGCGCCACAACTACTGAGCCTGAGCTCTAGAGCCCACGAGCCGCAACTACTGAAGCCGCGCGCCTGAAGCCCGTGCTCCGCAACAAGAGAGGCCACTGCAATGAGAAGCCCGCACACTGCAACAAAATGTAGCCCCCGCTCGCCACAACTGGAGAAAGCTCATGCACTGCAACAAAGACCCAACGCAGCCAAATAAATAAATAAAATAAATAAATAAATAATTTTAAAAAGCAGTATGTGCACTTTAAAAAAAAAGGTAGATAATTTGTATTATTTAAAACAATAATTGTCATATTCCCATATGGAAAAAATTTCTTCATCATGTATTTTTAGGATGATTTTTTTTTTTTTTTTTTTAATTTATTTATTTATTTATTTATTTATTTTTGGCTGTGTTGGGTCTTCGGTTCGTGCGAGGGCTTTCTCCAGTTGCGGCAAGCGGGGGCCACTCTTCATCGCGGTGCGGGGACCGCTCTTCATCGCGGTGCGCGGGCCTTTCTCTATCGCGGCCCCTCCCATCGCAGGGCACAGGCTCCAGACGCGCAGGCTCAGCAATTGTGGCTCACGGGCCCAGCTGCTCCGCGGCATGTGGGATCTTCCCAGACCAGGGCTCGAACCCGTGTCCCCTGCATTAGCAGGCAGATTCTCAACCACTGCGCCACCAGGGAAGCCCCATCATGTATTTTTAACATGATATACTTCAGTAAACATTTTTTTAAAGATTATAAATACTGCAAGTTACAATTTAAGTAATAATTACTAGATTGTTTTAATTGTGACTATACAGCTAAATAGTAGGCTATATTTTCCTAAGTATTATCATTCTTCTTCCTTTTACCTTCTCTCAAACTGTAAAAGAAGAAAAAAAACACAACATACAGAAACATCAAGGCACAAATTTACAGGAAAATGTGAGAATGTACTGTTGCTGCTGCATTGTAGATTTAGACTAAAATGGTGCAATTTTTCATGATCACATCTGCTAGCAAAGTTAATTGTGAAGAATCCCACTATTTTCCTCCTATCACTTCATAGTGAATAAGATGCTGCTCCTTAAGCATCAAAGTTAGTGACAATCCACCATTATCTAATTAGCACCACTTCATCCATCATCCAGTTCGGAATATGTTGAAATACACTGTTTTGCTGGATTTCAAATAATAAATATAGAATTTAAAAAACATTAGAACTGGAAAGATATTATTAATCAGTTATTCGTACTTTCTCAATTTACAGATAAGGAAACGGAGAGGGTAAACAGAGAGGGTAAACAACTTGCCTAAAGGCAGATTTTTTTTTCATTTATTCACCCAGTCATTTATCCACACATTCAAGCAACCATGGTTAGCAAGCAGGAGTTAATGTGAGGCCCTCCGAATGCAAAAAAGAGTGTAAGACACCAACACTGTCCTTAAGGAATTAAACTCCAGTGAGGAGAGGCTGGCAGCCCCACAACTAGTCACTACAGCAGACTGTGGTGAGGACCTTGATGGCAGCATGGGCTAAGTGCTACCAAAGCACAAAGATAATTGTTAATTCTACCTGAGGAGGTCAGGAAGTCTTCCCAGAAGAGGACACTTTTGAGCTGGGCCTTGAGGAATGAGCATTTCTTGTATTCATATAGAGAAGAGCAAAGGGCAACCCAAGTAGAATATACAACATGAGCAAAGCTACAAACTCATGAGCATCTATGGCAGGATTAGGGAATGGTCAACAGTGTAAGGTGCAAGTGTGGGGGGAGAAAAGATAGGGGAGAAAAATAGCAGGAAATTGGTCTTAAAGAGTCTCATGTGGCTAAATTGGTAAAAACTTTGAATGTCATGCTAAGTGTGAATTTTATTCCAAGAAAATATGGGTCCGTGGAAGGCTTATAAATAGGGCTGGGATATGATCAGACCTCGGTTTGCACTGGAGATGAGTTAGAAATTTACATTCTAAACAGGAGATGATGAGAGCCTAAATGTGGAAGAGTGGCAATAAGGAACAAAGAAGATATACGAATGGCCAATAAGCAAATGAAAAGATACTCAGCTTATTAGTCATCAGGGAAATACAAATTAAAATCACAATGAAATAACACTACGTATCCACTAGAATGGTTTAACTTACAAATGCTGACCATACTAAGTGTTGGCAAGGATGTGGAGCAACTGGAATTCCCATATACTGCTAGAAGGAATGTAAAATAGTACAATTTTGGAAAACAGCTTGGCAGATTTCCATAAAGTTAAATATACACTAACCATATGATCCAGCCCTTCCCAATCTAATTATTTACCAAAGAAAAATGAAAACATCTTCATTTCAGTATTTAAAGTCCACAAAGTCCATACAGAGACTTGTCCATGAATGTCCACATCAGTTGTATGCATCATAGCCTAAATACTGGAAACGACCCTAATGTGTATCAATGGATAAATGGCATTAAAATGGATACTCAGCAATAAAAAGGAATGATCTATTGATACACGTAACAACATGGAGGAATCACAAATGCGTTCTGTTGAGTAAAAGAGGTCAACACAAGAGTACTTACTGCATGACTACATTTATGTGAGACTCTGGAAGAGACAAATCTAATCTATAATGACACAAAGCAGACCAGTGGTTGCCTGGGGCAGAGGGTGAGGGAAGGATTGACTAGGAAGAATCACAAGGGAAGTTTTTGGAGTGATGGGGTTGTCCTATACCTCGATTGTGATGGCAGTCACAAGGGCATATAAATTTGGCAAAACTCAATAAAATGCAGATGCATTTTATTACATATAAATTATACTACAATACATTTCATTTAAAATAATAAATTGAACTTAGATGGTAAAATAAACTAAAAAAATAAACTAAAAACATGGCAGTTGATCTGATTTGCAGGTTTTTCCATTGGTTCTATTTAATTATGAATTGATGTCTTAAAATAATAAAAAAAGACACAGACAGAAACAAATATAGAAAGGATCTCCCATTCCATTCCATTCAGCCAACCAAAGGGAGAGACATATAGTAAAATTCAGCAGCCAGTATAATACAGAGCCCCAGTTCCACACGTTAGCAAAAAGCAACTCACGTAGATGTTAGTGTGGTATTAATAAACTCCACTAGATTGGAAATAATTTATGTTAAGGATTCATGCATCACCTTTCACCCATTTGAAAAGTTATTTTTATATTTTTCTATATTTTAAATGTGTCTCTGCTCTATGTAGTCAAGCTTCATAAAACAGTTTTTTTTTTTTTAAAGCATTTGTTTTTTTTTTGTTTGTTTTTTTTTTTTGTTTTTTTTTTATTTTATTTATTTATTTATTTATTTACGGCTGTGTTGGGTCTTTCATTTCTGTGTGAGGGCTTTCTCTAGTTGCGGCAAGCGGGGACCACTCTTCATCGCGGTGCGCGGGCCTCTCACTATCGCGGCCTCTCTTGTTGCGGAGCACAGGCTCCAGACGCGCAGGCTCAGTAATTGTGGCTCACAGGACCAGTCGCTCCGTGGCATGTGGGATCTTCCCAGACCAGGGCTCGAACTCGTGTCCCCTGCATTGGCAGGCAGATTCTCAACCACTGCGCCACCAGGGAAGCCCACAGTTATCTTTAATAATGCTGGTCTTAGACATTTCTTTATTCCTTTGTATTTTCATTTGTATCTTATTTTCACATTTTTAGTATACATCCAGAGGAAAAGAAGTGTGGAAAAGTAAAATATGATGGAGGATAAAGTGAAAGAGAGAGACATTGCCCAGAACTCATTCTATAGCCACTCTGCCATCATTTAGACTTTATTATTTTCCATGTTACTCTTTAAAGGAGTGATCCCCTGGGAAGGAGCAGAACTTGGTCAGGAAGCCAGAAGAACTGAGAACTGCTTTATCTCTGTCTTCAGGGGAAATTCCCTTCCTTCTTTTCAGAAACCTCTCTTCCTCCCTCCAGAGGTGTGGTTCTAGGAGGGCTCTCAAGCTAGGCAAGGCCCCAAGCTGGACCAATCAAAGTACTCATCCCCTGGCCAGTGTTAGGGTCAGGTATGCGCACAGGACCCAAGCAAGTCAATCACAATCTATCTCCATTTCCCCCATGTACAATTTATCGGGGCAGAGCATGTCCCTCCCTGATAGCCAAGTAAGAGGTGAGCCAAGAGCTCTGGCAGCTGTGTTATAGCTTTGTGAATAAGCCAATCTGAGAGAAAGAAGCTAATAGTCAGAGAGAAGTAGAAACAAGACAGAGAAAGAGTCTTGACCATTTGGCACACTGGTCATCCCTGCCTTTCCTGATATTTTATGACATGAGAAGTAATTCCCTCAGTTCAAGCTGGTTTTCTGTCTATTACAACCTTTTAAAAGGAGTGATTAACATAGGTCTCTTGTCCTCTGGCAATGGACTACAATACAATCAACCTTTCCAGGGCAGCAGAGAGTGGTTGGGGGCTCTAATGAAAAAAAAAAATCAGGCATCCTCCAACAAGGGCATATGTATACTGATATGCAACTTGTTGGTTTCCAGGACCCCTTCCAGATCACTGCACCCCAGATATTTCTAAAGGACCTCCCCTCCCACTCCCATCCATTCTTCCCCCTTCCTGACCGAGATTACCACTTCCATTCAGACCTAAGTGTCTTGAGCTCTAAGTTCCCTTCTTAGAGCCTTCTTGGATCTCTCAGATACTCTTGCTTCACTGCAATCATTTCACTGGACTGCTGCCTATAAGCCTGGAGGCCAAGATCTAAAATATTGCTCTGAGACCTCCAGGAATATCTGCTTCATCCCTTCTTCCCTCCATTGAGAGAAACCGCCTTCTTGAACTCTTCTGAAGAATGACCTCAATGTCTTTTTCAAGTTGGAGAGAAACATGGGTTTCATCCCAACTCATGCCTGGCTCCTTAGCCATGATATACAGACAATGGTCCCTCACTGGGAACTTTGCCAAGAACTGAGTAGGAGCTGATTCCTAAGAGTTTGGTGGATTAGGGGGGAGTTTCTTCCTCATATTTACCTCTTCCACCAAACTGATGGCCTGAGAGGGGTGCTGTCCCCCATAGGAACTTGAACATAAACAAAAACTTTTAATAACTTGTGGACCAACTGAGAGCAGTTTGGAGCATTCAAACAAGATTTTGCTAAAGATTTGTGGATAACAAAAGGAAAATAAGCAGAGAGGGAAACAAGAATCTAGATCGCCTGGTATATAAGTTACAGTTCTTGCTCATGACCTCAAGAGCTCCTGTCTTATCTGCTTGTAATTTGGTGTCCTAAGAGATCCTGCCTTTTTATCATTCTGCGCATTCTTCCCCATCTTGCAGGTTCTGCCTTCTTCTGGAGGAAGAACTTCAAAGTATAATAACCACCCAACCAACGAAGAGTTTTGGTGTCTAAAGGCACATAGACTCTGAGAAGTCTTCAGAGTATCCCTTGATAAGAGAACCTGGGCACAAGTGAACATCCTTCAACTAGAGCAAGAGCTTCAGTCACACATTTCCCTCTCAGTGCAGCAGACATTGCTCTACTCAAAGAATGTGGGAACTTCTTGAAGAAGAAAAAGGTGTATCAGTTAATTTTGCTGTGTAACAAACTATCCCGTAACTTTAGCGGCCTTAAAACAATAACCATTATTTCTCATGATTTTGTGGGTTGACTGGGCAGTTATTTTGGTCTGGATCTGCTCAGCTGGGGTTGGATGGTCTGGAACTTTCTTTTTTTTTTTTTCTTTTAATATTTATTTATTTATTTATTTTGGCTGTACCAGGTCTTAGTTGTGGCTTGTGGGATCTTCACTGCAGCATGTGGGATCTTTTTTTTAAAGCTGCGGCATGTGAATTTCTTAGTTACAGCATGCAAACTGTTACTTGTGGCATGCATGTGGGATCTAGTTCCCCAACCAGGGATCGAACCTGGGCCCCCTGCATTGGGAGCACACAGTCTTACCCACTGGACCACCAGGGAGATCCCTGGAACTTTCATTCACAATCTGCAGGTTGACAGGCTGTTGATTTAGGACCTCAACTTGGACAACTCCCTTTCATCCATGTGGATAAACCAGCCCAGGCTTCTTCATATGGCCATCTCATTTTTGGTTTCCAAAGAGCAGCCAGCAAGGGCAGGCAGCCTTTACAAGTCTCTTCTTGTGTCACATTTGCGATTGTCTCCCTGGCCAAAACAAGTCACATGACCAAGCTCAGAGTAGGTATGGGAGAGTCCAACCCAAAGGCATGGATACTGAGAGAATATTTATAATGGCCATTTTGCAAAAAATCTGACCACAGGGCCCACAAGTTGGTCCTGGCTAATTAAAGAACCTCTTCACCCTGGCCATAGTGGCTCAGGATGGTGCTGTGGGTCAAGCTGGACAATCAGAGTCCCTGCTGGTTGGATGGACTGTCCAGCTTTGGGATCACAGTGCTGGTAGAATGTGAAATTGTAGGTAGTATAGTAGGAGAGAATAGGTCAAAACACGGTAGGTCAGAACAAAAAGGCAAAGATAAGCAGAACTATGAGATGAAGATGGTGACATTGTTTGAGTCCCTGAATCTAGCTAGCCTGAAGATCATACTTGAAATATACAGATACTTTTTTTTTCTCAAGCTACTTTGAATTGGATTTCTGTCAGCTGCCATCAGAAACCTAACAAAAAGACCTGAGTAGAAGGTCAAAGGGGAAAAGTTCCTTTTATTTGATAGATTTAAAAATTTTTTTTAAATTTTATATTGGAGTATAGTTGATGAACAATGTTATATTAGTTTCAGGTGTACAGCAAAGTGATTCAGTTTCACATATACATGTATCTATTCTTTTTCAAATTCTTTTCCCATTTAGGTTATTACAGAGTATTGAGTGGAGTTCCATGTGCTATACAGTAAGTCCTTGTTGATTATCTATCTTAAATATAGTTCTTTGATAGGTTGATGGTAATGGTGGGAGTAGCTACATATGGTAGATGCAGCATCAGGGCCCCTTGTTACTATACTCCACTTAGTGTCCTCTTACTAGAAACCCCATCATTAGGAGAGGGTTAAATGCCTTATAGTCTATGGATTGATGTCAAATGAGTAGGAGTTAACCAAGACAGCAAATTGCTGCATGTCAATAACTTTTATGCATTTTTGCTCACCACCTAGACTGCTTTAATTCTTCCTTCCCTACTTGTATCACCCCAACCAGTTTTAGAACAGAGTTATTCTGGAAAGGACTCACTGAGTCAAACCTGATATAAACTATGAACTTAGCTAGTTACATCAACTTTCAAAATCAAACAGACTGTCCAGTGCTTGGGATACCAGAAGAACATGAAGAATCACAGGCCAGCTTTCTTAGGAATTGTTTCTTAACTTAATTTGGGCATCATTCAGTAGGAAAGGAATGCCAAACCAGACCTGATATTAAGCAGAAGCCTGAAGATATAAATAACTCAAATAGCAAATCAAAATTACCATCTCATTAGTAATAGGACAGAAAATAAAGTGAAAAATAAGAAGGAAAAGACCAGACTGTGAACTTTTGAAGGGAAATATTTGCAAGCGAGAGCCATTGAATAAAATGAAAAACAATGAGATGCTCAGTGAAGGCAACAGTACAAAAAAATCCACATAAAACAGGAGCTATTTAAAGAAAAATTAATTATGAGATGCTTGACAGATATAAAATGCCACCTGAGTTAGATAAGAAAGCCTGAACAGGAAGCTAAGATAGCAGGGTTCTATTCAAGGCCTTTCCCTAAAATACTGTAACCAATATGTATGGGTGATAAATTTTTCAATGAGTACTTAAGTCCTAAAAAAGTCTTTCACAAGAAGATAAATGAAAAAATAGATGATTCCTTTTCAAAGACTTTATTAAGTCTCATCCTAGACTAAGACTTTTATGGCCAATTGCTTTGCAAACAACCATAGCTAAAGATAGCACGGGGTCACCTAGGGGGTATGGTATTCCCTATCTAGTCTCTCTGATATTAGTTAGAATATTAATAAAGAGTATGTAGACAGTTCTCTAAACACCTTTAAAAACACTTAGGCTTGGCTTCATTTCGTTTATTGCCCTGTATTCAACAAAAAATGTTAGCGAATATACTCTAAGCATTTCTATATGAGTTTCTGGTTCACCAAATTGATTTAAGGAAACTCGACCTTTGTAAGCTCTATTAACCTCTGGTAGTTGTATGGCTGGAATATCTAAGGGAAGGAGTGGTGAATGAGTGAATTACCACTGGTCGCTTCTCAGTAGCATTATCATTCTGGAAAAAAATATTAATTGGAGTTCCCTAATTTGGAGACTCATTTAACTCATTTATTGAGCCCCTGCATTGCACAAGGTACAAGCCTAGGCACTTGGGATACAAATCCCTGCCTAAGGGAGTGGTTTATTTATAGTTTGGGTAACCCAAATGTCATGATTTACTAGATGGGCTATTGCTGTAGCAGAATCAGGAGTTAAGTGACTTGTGTTTTGTTTGTTCTGTTTTTAACTATGCTAGTTCTATTTCCTAAGTAGAACCTGAGTCTTTTTTTTTTTTTTAATCAGAGAAGTAAAGTGAAATAGAAAAAGCCACCTGGTGCAGAGCTTGAGTGTGGCTTGTGGAACAGGACTTTCTGGCTTTCCCTTTCCTAGCTGTGTGGCTTTGGGTTATTCTCTTAACCTTTCTGTACCTGACATTCATGAGCTACATGTACGGCAAGGATGACTGTAATGGTACCCAGTTTCTAGGAATGTTGTGAGGATTGACTGAATTAATGTATGTAAGTGCCTAGCAGGCTAGCAAACATCATTATTGGCTAGCCAATCACTTATCTATGTTCATCTCTTACATTCCTGTGACTCAAAGAACACTTCTTCCTTCAAATGTAAAGCCTATCTCTGTTGGTTTCCATCTATATAGCAGGCATTAATACAGATAGAAGAGAGGAATGAGAGTAAATTTGGCTGTTAATTGCCTTCATTGTTGATTTGCAATTCGATTCATTTACCACTAGAATATTTAGCCACTGGCTACTTTGGTCAAAGGGCTCGACTTCTTAATACACAAAATGAGTACAATATCACCATTTTATTTCACCATAAGTTGGTAGCAATGAGAAATGAGTTAAGAGCATTAGAATGTTAGGTCAAATGAGAGTATTAACGATTAGTGACATAAATTATTTTTCTAATAATTGCTGCTTTTCTTTTGACTTCAGGAAAACTTGACTAGAGATTGAATTTTGATATTAAACCCAAGAAAATTAAGTTTTGAAGATAATTTCTCAAACTAGAATTTGGCCCTGTTACCATGCTGAGCAGCAGTTTCAAAGAGAAAGATAATTGGGATTTTTAATGAGCTTTGAAACTTACCAGAAAGGTGGGATAAAAGCTATAAAAGATGTGGTATTAGGCAGTGTGACTTTAGACAGTTCTTACAGGATACATCCTAGTGGTACTATCTTCCTTCTCTACTGTGATTAGCCAGAAAATAATCTTTTCTTTATTAGCTTTTCTCCTCATCTCCTTTGAGGAAATACTCCAGGGTCAGTTGTCACCCAATCATAATGTCCCTAGGATAACTGACTGATATTCTCAAATCTGATTAAGTCAATGGGACAAGTAAATCAATTCAATGCAAGAAACAGGGCAACCACTCATTTTTTTCTTGCCAAGCTATCAGCTAGGTTTTTTTTTTTTTTTTTTTTTAAAGAAATTCACGTTCTTTTATTTATTTAATTATGACTGTGTTGAGTCTTCGTTTCTGTGCGAGGGCTTTCTCTAGTTGCGGCAAGTGGGGGCCACGCTTCATCGTGGTGCGCGGGCCTCTCACCATCGCGGCCTCTCTTGTTGCGGAGCACAGGCTCCAGACGCGCAGGCTCAGTAATTGTGGCTCACGGGCCCAGTTGCTCCGCGGCATGTGGGATCTTCCCAGACCAGGGCTCGAACCCGTGTCCCCTGCATTGGCAGGCAGATTCTCAACCACTGCGCCACCAGGGAAGCCCTCAGCTAGGTTTTATAAAATAAGAGATAAGAGTTCAGAATTGGGTTATGGTGATGCTTCTTTTCAATCCAGTTCTTTTTTTTTTTTTTAAATATTTATTTATTTATTTATTTTTGGCTGTGTTGGGTCTTCGTTTCCGTGCAAGGGCTTTCTCTAGTTGTGGCAAGCGGGGGCCACTCTTCATCGCGGTGCGCGGGCCTCTCACCATCGCGGCCTCTCTTGTTGCGGAGCACAGGCTCCAGACGCGCAGGCTCAGTAGTTGTGGCTCACAGGCCCAGCTGCTCCACGGCATGTGGGATCTTCCCAGACCAGGGCTCGAACCCGTGTCCCCTGCATTAGCAGGCAGTTTCTCAACCACTGCGCCACCAGGGAAGCCCTCAATCCAGTTCTTAAAGCACCATGATTTCATTGTTATCTAGAAATGGATCCCACCTGCCATATTCATTAAATGGCAACCATAGCTGAATTTTGTGGAAATAATGCCTTGCATTTTATAGAATATGGCCTCTACCAATTATTATTCCAATACTGTTCAGGCTTTAGGAATCTCCTGCCAAGTTTAAACACTGTGGCACTAAGAAAAGAAAGAGACTCTGGGGAAGAGGAAATGAAATTAGCTTAATAAATCCTAATTTGGAAGGGAGAAAAATGACAAATAGAAGAAAAATGCAAATGGCAGGGAGGCAAATAGTTTCCTCTAATGTCTGTCTCCTGATAATATTTTAGGACCGAGATTATATATGGACAGCTAAAGCTGAAAGATGAGTAATAAAAATATCTTGAATTCTACTGGAATATCATGTTCTACATTATTTTTTCCCATTCTTGGGAAAACGAACAAAAATTACACTAATTGCCACAAAAGAAAACTCAATACTGTTACATATAAGTAGAAAGTATACAATTACATTCACTCCAAACTATCTTCTTGTCCTCACCCATCCCTAAGTAACTCCTGAATTTTCAGGGTAGAACCCTTTTTTGGGTGATGGAGAAGACTGTGCCTACAATCCTTAGCAATGATTTCCTGACTGCTGAGCAGCATTAGTCATGCATCCTCCTCATGCCCATAAATGGAGGACAAGCCTACACTGATGCTCTCAGATGAATTTAAACAAGGCCTGTTCTGAGAGAACCCTCAGAGCCAGACTGACAACACTCCTGCAGCAAACCCATCTTCAACAGAAGCATGTTTTGTTTCATCGTACGCACACTGCTAACAGAGGCGTAGAACAACTTGAGATCGCTGTGCACACCTAGGGCTTGGAGCAGGCCTCCCATTGTGGTGTTAAGCTGGGGTGTTGCTCTGTGAGCCAAAGTTGAGGTCCACATACTCAGTGTTAAGAGGAGACTGTATTTTATTTTTTTAGTTAATTAATTAATTAATTAATTAATTTTTGGCTGTGTTGGGTCTTCGTTGCTGCACATGGGCTTTCTCTAGTTGTGGCGAGCAGGGGCCCACTCTTGGTTGCGGTGCTCGGGCTTCTCATCGCGTTGGCTTCTCCTGTTGCAGAGCACTGGCTCTAGGGCGTGCAGGCTTCAGTAGTTGTGGCTCTCAGGCTCTAGAACACAGGCTCAGTAGTTGTGGCGCACGGGCTTAGTTGCTCTGTGGCATGTGGGATCTTCCTGGACCAGGGCTTGAACCCATGTCCCCTGAACTGGCAGGCGGATTCTTAACCACTATGCCACCAGGGAAGTCCCTAGACTGTATTTCTTTTGATGAAGAGTTTCCTCTTAGATTAGAGCAGTCATTCATTCATTCATTCATTTATCCATTCATTTACTTCCAAACATCCGGGTGCCTACCTGAGGGCCAGGTATTGGGCTTCAGGCTGGGTAGCCCTTGTGAGAGAAAAATTCAAGTGATTTTCACCATTCAGCCAAGCCAACACAATCTCGGCTAATTTTAGAGCAGGGTTTATGAGAAGAGAATCCGCTTTAATTCTTACTGTCTAACCCACTTACTTATGCCATAGGAAGGCAGTATGATGTGGTGGAAGGAGCAATGGACGCATAATTATAAATCCTGGGTTTAAGTTCCAGTTCTACCAAAAAGAGACTGTGTGACTGTGGGCAATTTACTTAACCTCTCTGGGCCTCACTTTCCTTTTTTGAAAAATGAGTGGGTTGGACTTAAGATTCCTTCCATCTCTAAAATTCTTTTATTCTATATGGTAACACATTCCACAAAGTTTCCTTTGTGACCAGAATTAGTTGGTGATTTCTTAGCTCAAGTTTCCCTTTGCCCTCTTTCATTGTTAAACCAAATATGAACAAGAAGCAATAACATTTTGTCACAGCCAACAAATTGCCCTTCCACTGAATGATCTTTGGAGGTCAGGCCACCCATTGCAATATCTAAATCCAAAGGCAATGGTATGACCAACTTGTGAGCTGGCGGGCTGCCATCCAAAAGGATGGAAATGGTTGTAGGCGGCCAAAATTCTTGGCTGGTACATTTTTAATAAACATACAAAATAAGAACAGCATTTTCCACTTGGATTGCTTAATTTGGTGCCCATACCATCAGAACATTTGCTGTAAGGATAAAGATGATGTGATATATCACTTATTTAGTGCAGGATGAATTAACTTTCACAAATGAGAAGTAGGTTATGGAGTCATCTGTAAAGCATTTTTATCCTTGCCTCTTGTCTCTGGCAAGAGGAGATAGCTTGAGTCACTACAGCAACATCTCCACCCCTTTTGGCCCTTTGTAAGAGTTTTCCCTGAAACATAATCTCTGCTGGATTTACTGTATTGCTATGAATGAACTAAGGCAAATTGGTGTGAATTCTTTGTGGTCAAAAATGTCTTATTAATACTTTTCCAAGATGGTTCGATAAGTCTTATTATAACTTTTCCAAGAAAAAAGCCTCCACAGCAAATGTTCTTTGGCTAATTTGGAGAATATTTGAGGTGCATGTGTTTTAATTACATAAATGACAGTGAGTATTTATGATAAGGCAATGAACCTCATAGTTAGTAGCTATGGTTTTTAATTGTACCTATTGCACAAACTCATCCAGTTCTTGGGTTCTCTATTTCCCTGTCTCTACTTGTAATATGGCAACAAGGACATTTGACTGGCAAGGCTGTTTTCTCTCCGGCGCTTGGAGATCCTTGAATAAAATGCTCTTCTGTGATGGTAAGCTGTAATCAGACATGTGGGTGGAAATTAGTGTTCAAGTACACCATGTTTAAGCGGAGGTACTGTACCTTTTGACTACTTGAGGCCACCCTGGTCCTGTGCCATAGGTCGAGGTCACTGAGTATATAAGGCTGTTGGTTTGAGGCTGCAGGTTCCAAAAAGAAAATAACTTGGTATTGAGTCTGAAATGGGGAAGCTTTTTATAGTTAAAACTGGGCCACACAGTTCTATTATAGACAAGTCAGGCATTCACCAAGTATGACTGTAACTTGTTCACTTTTCTTTTGGAAGTGTAAATGATCTCAACTATCAAAACTATAATTTGAATTGTGCCTCCATCTTTAAATAAAACACCAAAACTTTTGAATAGATTCCTGGAGTCATGGCAGGTCTTCCATTTTGGATTAGATCCATCTTAATCATCTTAAAAAATACACACTCCTTCTCGGGACTACAAGAGGCCTGCAATTTGTCCAGTTTAAATTTTCATTTGATTTTTGGATTTGCTTTTCGATACCTAAAAACTCCCACAATTATAAATACTGGCTTTGTAGATGGGGCTTTCTGGATGGACTGCCCCCGCCCCATGCCATTGACTTTAAATGTTTTCTTCGCCAGCATTTTACGTTTACCTTTTCAAGGTGATTTCAAGACCAAACGAATGACGAAAAATTTAAAACTATCATTATTTGACATCACTCCCCGGCCCCCCGCCCCCCTCTCCCCCACTCCCGCGGCCGGAATTCCCTTTTTGCTAATGACGATAGAAAGCGGTTTCACCGGCTGCGTTTCTCTTCTTCCATTCCCGCTGCTGCACACGATGCCGCGCGCGTCTCCCGGCGACTGCGTTTCCCCGCGAGTTGGCTGCGTTCTTTCGGGGATGAAGTCATCCCTATACTTGGTGTGTGCATATCAGCTCGTTAAATCGGTACAGCACACTGGGATTCCTCGGGAAGAAAAGGAGCGAAGCGAACAATGATGACCATATTTTACATTTATACGCCACCCCTCCCCCCACCCCGGAGGAATCGCCGGGAGCGGCGCGCGGCGGGGGCGGGCTGTGGGGCTGGCCGGGATGCCCATCGACTGGCAGGTCCCGATCCTGAGATAGCAACAGGACGAGCTGAAGACAAGCCCCGCACGAGGGCACCCGGACGGGCAGATCCGGAGTCCCCCGGCCCGGCCCTGTGCCCAGTCACGCATCCCGGTTGCCGCCTCCTGGCTTCCCAAGCCGGTGGCCGCAGGTCCCGCGCCGGGAGGTCCCGGCGCCCCAGTCTCCGCACTCCGGCGCGGGGGAGGCCTGGGAGCTCCCCCCAGTCTCAGGGGAGCGGTAGGCGACCGGGGTGGGGGGGGAACGACGGCCAAGGACAACCCAGGGGGAGGAACCCTAGCCGGCTGCGGGCAGGGTGGGGGAAGCAGCCCCGATCCCAGGGGGCTGGGGAGGCGGGGTGGGAAAGCAACAAAGAGCCTTTGCTAACCCGTCGTCGCCGAGCCCGCTCCCGCCCCTCCCCGCTCTCCGCAGTACCGCGGGGGGTCCGGCCGGCGGCAGGGGGGCGCCCGGCCCCCCGCCTCCCCTCCCCCCTCACCGCCCCCTCGCCCCCGGGGGAAGGGGGGGAGGAGGGCGGCGCCTGCGTGTTCCTCCGCCGCGCGCCCCGCCTCCTCCCGGGCTTCTCGAGGCGATCCCGACTCTCCTCCCGCGGCTGCCGCAGCTGCCGGTTGCACACGGCCTCGGCGGCGGGCGCGGCGAGCGCGGGCTTGTGGAGCGGCGGCCGGGCGCGCGGCCCCGGCGGGCACCCCTCCGAGGGCGGCCGAGGAAGCTCCCGGGGGAGGAGGAGGAGGAGGAGGAGGTGGGGGGCTGTGGCGGCCGCGGGACCCGCTCGGCGCCTCGGCCTCTCCGCCCCCTCCCCAGCTTTTCTTTCGCCCTCTTCTCTCCCACTCCGGGCCGGCGCCTCGGCTTTGTGCGAGGAGATGGTGTAGCCCCGCGGCCGCCCGAAGGAGGAGCTGGACACTTGTCTCCCGGCCCCGAGCTGCGTCCCCGCCCCTGGAGGAGAGACCCCCCTCGGCTCGGCGCCTCCCGCGTCTCCCGGCTGCTGGGGAAGCCTCGGCGCGGCCGACACCATGAGGTGAGGGGCGCGCGGGGCGGGGGCCGGCGGGCCATTGTGCCGCGGGAGCCGCGACCCCGCTCTCCCCGGACCCCGCCTTCCCTCTCCCGGCCCGGCGCGTCTCCCCGGTCTCTGGTCTCTTTCTCCCCGCTCCCGCTTTGTCCCTTCTCATTTCTCTTTCTTTCTTGTAATCCTCCCCAATCCTCTTATGGGGGGGGGGGTCCTCTTTTCGACGTTGTCCCGTTTTTCCTCAAATGCTCCTCTTTCGCCCAGGATTTCCCTTCCTAAATTTAATTTGCTCCTGGCTCCCTCCCCCCACCAGCCTTTGCAAGCCAGACCTGGGAGATGGGGAGGGGTTCGAGAATCGAAGCGTGCATGTTGCTGGGAAACAGGTATTTTTCCGTCTGTATGTAAAAAATTTCGTGCACTTTTATAACAAAACTCTCGTGTTTAATTAAAAAAGGGAGAAAAGTTTGAAAGATCTGAAATTTCTGCGGGGAATAAAGTGCTCTGGTAGCGATAGGTGAAAGCTCTGAAAGGTGAAATTTCACGATGGTGGGGGAAGGGAAATAATTTATTAGGTTTATATTTGGGGGGACACAGTGAAAGACTGGGATAAGTAAGTTGTTTGGGGTGTGTAAACGGGGGCGGGAGAGGGATTTGTTTGGAAAACCGTTTTCTCTCCTTTCTCTGTAGCAGCCTGTGTTGCATTGCAGCAGCTGCTTTTTCCTTTTCCTCTGTAATCAATAAAACAGAAGCTAAATTATTTTTTCAGCCCCAAAGAATTGAAGGTACGGTCGTAAAATATTTTTTTAATTGATACGATGAAACATATGGTGTGATATTTTTCGTTTTTGTTTCTCCAATTGTGTAAGAGAATAAACCATGATGTGGTGTGTCATTCATTGGAGATTTTTTTCAGCCTTTCCTAAGCCTGTTTTGTGTCCCTAACCTTCTCTTTTCGGATTGGTGCAAGACTTCGTGAGAAATGGGACTTGGTAGACTGAAGGCTGATCCATTCTGCGTTATCATCCTTACGGCCTCCCTTTTAGGTTAAACAGTTGTGGATAAAGTAAATTACTCCATTTCTGTCTTCTGGAAGAGATAGTCTTACAGTTCATTTGGATTTGAATCTCCTTTGTGTTAAAAGATTAATGGCTAACCGTTGCCAAGACCTTTATAATGTAATACAATGAGATTTGAATGATAGAATCTACACATTCCTGCGCTTTGGCAAGAAAATGTCATGTCATTGGAATTCTTTCTCAATTTAAGTAGTTTTCATTTTAAACTTTTTTTTTTTTTCTGTCAAGGTTGAACACTACCACTTTGTTTATATATATATATTTTTTGTGGTATAAGCTGTGTTGAGTTTTCACTTCAGCTTACTGTGAATTTGAATTATGTTTTTCTTTAATTCCAAGTTATAGACCTTTATTTGAAGGCTTTAAAAATTGTTTTTAATGCTCTGTTTCTAAGTGACCCTTTTCCTTAGTGATTTCACATGCAAGTTATTTTCAAATATAAGGGATCAGTTCAAAATGTAATTATGGCAAACAAACCAAAAAACATAATCTTCATAAAATGTGGCTTGAAAAATGCGAGTCATGCATTTGAGCGTGGTTTTTTTTTTATCAAGTTACTGATGTCCTTGAAGACTCAGGAACTATAATAAAACATCCGTAATGTTAACATCTTGTAATACAGCATATTGTTGATTTCTGCTTTAAAGATTTAATGCTTATAGGGGTCTTGCAGACAAGAATTTATCAAATTTTTCCAAACTTTGGGTAAAATTTTCTCAACATTGAGAAATGTAAAACAATGAAAATGGGATATTTTAAAATAAAATGATCGTAAAGTTGTCATACTCAGAGGTTGTGAACCAAAAAAAAAAAAAAAAAAGTTAAAAGTATTCAGTGAAGTTTGATCACTATCATGTATAGCTGTGAGTCTGTGAACAGTAAATTATGTCTTCACTTAAAAGTTCCTTTTCTTATAAAAAGTAACTTGTAATTTTTAAGCTGTTTTCCTGCTCTATTGCTTATTAAATGTAGAGAGGGACGAATCACACTGATTCTTTCCAGTAGCATAAATATAGAACATGGTACACAGGTCAGAAAAGTTTGTTCAGGTAGTCTACAGTAATTCTTTGTAGACTAATTGTGAATAATTTAAGAGCAGAAAAGAGGATCAGCTTTTCACTTTGGAAGGCATTGGATTATTTGGTAGGTGGTTTGTACAACTCATATATACACATTTCCTTAGATACCTGTAAAAGCAGGACGGTGTGGTGTGAAAGTAAAAGGTTCTTGTGCTGGCTGCAAAAAGCTCTGGGATATTTTGGTGCTTAAGAAAGGGCTGTTCAGGTTATATTCATATTTGACTTAGTCCAAATGATGCTTTCAAGTATGGTAGGACATAAATGTTATACTATTAAGTCGAATCTCTCTTATTTATATTAAGGAGTAGTTCTGATGTTTTAAAGGCCATCCGGAAATAGGAGTGCATGAGTAGGAATTTCCATATAAGTTGGTCAGAATTCTGAAGAGAGGATATGCTAAATATGTTGGCGGTTTAGGCATTGGTGTAAGGTCTTTCAAATGACTGTAATTTCAGGAATAGCACGCTCATTGTGGTATAATGTAATAATTCCTATATAGAAGGAAACAGAATAATACTTTACATTCCTGAAACAATCTTAACGGCATTCTATACTTGTAAAAAGCTGTATATAGAATTACTTGTTAATGTTTTGCTTACAGATAAGAATTTAAAAAGTGAGAAAGTGTATTTCTCACATAAGACAGTGAAAGGGTTGAGACCCAAAAAACTGGTACTTTTGTTAGTGTAACATCCAACTTTTTGGTTCTGTTCTTATTGTTCATTTATGTAATGTTTCAAAAGTATAAGATTTATGATTGAGGTAGGTGTATATATGTAATATTAATATAGTGTATGCCTTTTAAATGATTACATTTTTACTTAGTTGGTTAGTTACTCAAGATCTTATTTTGATAGAAAGAAGAGCTTGTCTGATCTAAAATAGTTGCATGTAGCCTAGTGGCTAAGAAGAGCTCAGAAGATTTTGGATTGACATTCTTAGGTCCATATTAAATAGTCCAGGCTTCCACTCACTCTTCTGTGAATTTCTCATAGAAAAAGGTGTTGTGGAGTTGTGAGGATTCATCCAAGCCACTTATTAGCTGGATGACCTTGAGCTGATCACATTATTTCACTGATCTGTATTTTAAAATATGTAAAAATAGGGATAATTCTTTACTGGGTATTAAGGATCAAATGATAATGGAAGAGAGTGTGTATTGCGTACTTATAAGCATTATACAATTATATTACTTTTCTTGTTTTAGGGCTTAGTTCTGTTGTAGACTAGTTATATAAATCTTTTGGGTAGTTAGCTTCACCTCATCCAGTCCAAGTGTGGCAAGGTTTTTTTTTTTTAAATAAATTTATTTATTTATTTATTTTTGGCTGCGTTGGGTCTTTGTTGCCACGCGGGCTTTCTGTACCTGCGGTGCGGTGCGTGTGCTTCTCATTGCAGTGGCTTCTCTTGTTGTGGAGCATGGGCTCTAGGCGTGCGAGCTCAGTAGTTGTGGCTCGCCGGCTCTAGAGTGCAGGCTCAGTAGTCGCGGTGTACGGGCTTAGTTGCTCCGCGGCATGTGGGATCTTTCCGGACCAGGGCTCGAACCTGTGTCCCCTGTGTTGGCAGGCGGATTCTTAACTGCTGTGCCACCAAGGAAGTCCCACAAGCAAGTTATATTTTGCTTATCTACTCCCAATTGGTAGTGGCTGCCATGTTGATAAGGACATAGCTGCATTTCTGGGTTTGGTGAGAAAGTGCCATGATTAGTAATGTTTAATAGGGATGAGGGTCCCAGAGAGTGGCAATAGAGTGTTACCTGGAATGCTCATTATTTAACCATCTGTGATCTAGTCCACCCTTCTTATTTTGTAGGTGAGGAAACCGATCTTTAAGTTTCCTTCCTGTGTGTATATTTAGTCTTTGAAGTAGTTATTGTGATTTTGTTACCCTCATTTAAATTTAATATACATTTTAGAGTGTGGCACAATCAAAGCTCAGAAGATCCAGGGTTTATATGCTGACTTGTTAATGGAGAAAACAGATAAAAATGGAGATAATTCTATTATTTCAAAGATTGTTGTGTCAGATGTCAAGTGAGATACCCATGAAAGGATACAAATAGTAGTCTCCATGCCCACGGATCTTCCTTTATGTTTGTAGCTTTGGGATGTGTGACTTTCTCACAGCCGTTAATTTTAGGGGCAGGAGCCAAATTTGCATTTTTTGGAATGTTAGTGCATTGTATTTAGGCATTGTTTTGCCTTGTAGGTATTAAGTGAACACATCTTGAATAAGAATGTGGATTAATGAAGAAAATTTACCGGCTTTTACAGTAGTCAAGGTTTTGGATACCTTTTTAGCCCAGTTGGAATAAGCAAAATAACTGGCAGGCCCATTTGGCTGGTATAGAAGAAATTACATACTGGACTGACAGTTTTGGTTACTTATCCTACACACAGCTTAAATCTGGGGTGACTGTATAACTTGTAAAGCACCCAGTCTTTATCATAAGTGTAAGAAGGATTTGGAAAAATGTGATTTCAATTTTTATGCAGTTGTTGGGGAGGAAAAGGATACTTAAATTCTTCCTGTGCCCCGCTCCCCCTTCTTTGAAACTGACAGATGGAACTGAGTGGAAGTAAAAGTTAAAAGGGAGAATCTGAGCTGAGGCTGTACCTCAGTGAATGATTCCCCTAATAAGGGCTTATGAAGTTTTCTTACGAAGTTTTCTGGAATAGAAATCAGAAAGGGAATTCCTTGTCAGACCTTCTGGGAAGTAGTCCTTGATTTATCTACCTCCCAGCTCTCCCTTTGTGTTACTGTGTACTTTGCATGTTTTTTGGCCATTGCATTTATTACATTGTTTTATAATGATCTGGATCTATCTGTTCCTCTTCATTGTAAGCTCCTTGAGGATAGGACAGCGTTTTTATATTCACGGTACCAGCAAAATATTAGGCAAATAGTGGGTGCTCATGTAAATGCTTAACTTTGGGGTGTCCTTTTCCAGAATCTATGCACTAACAATAACCACCACCATTTTTGGAGCACCTGTAGTGTTCTAGAAGGTGTACTGGGTATTACAGGATGTAAAATATTATTTGGCATATAGTAAATGTTAATAAAGTTATTTAATTGAAACAAACAAACAAAAACAAGCATCCTGACCGCAGGAATAGTGTTCAGAAACAAACGGAGTATGTTTCTCACTCAAACACAAAGCTCAGAAGTGGCCAAAAAGAATCAAACTCAAGTTTGTCTAACTCCAAAGCCCTTTTGGAGGATACCGGGTTTCCTTGACTTTCTCATTAAATTCTGCATTAACAGAATGGCCATCATTCTGTTTTTTAGTCTCTTTGATCATGGGACTTGCAGATATTTTTGAGCAACAAGCTTATGCATGTCTATTGGTTTAGCTTATTTCTACTCTACTTAATGACTGCTTTGTTTTGATTCTTACTAGTGCTTAAAATACCAATAATTGGATAGTTTGTGATATTTATGAAGGACGATGTATTAGTTTAGGGTGCCGTAACAAAATCCCACAGAAATTTATTTTCTCAAAGTTCTGGAGGCTGGAAATCTTGAGATCAGGGTGCCATTATGACCAGGTTCTGGTAAGGCTCTCTTTACTGGCTTGCAGACTGCCATCTCCTTGGGCACCTTCTACTATGTCCTCACATGGCAGAGAGCGAGAGAGAGAGACAGCTCTCTCTCTCTTCTTATAAGGTCACTAATCCTATTGGATTTGGGCCCCACCCTTGTGAACTCATTTAACCTTAATTACCTTCTAAAAGCCCTGTCTCCGCATATTGTCACATTGGGGGTTAGGGCTTCAACATATGGATTTCTTTGGGGGAAATAATTCAGCCCACAGTAGAAGATACCCAGATTTTTTTTGTCAGTGGATATAACTTTGATGGAAGAAACTAATCTGTATAATGCTTAGATGATTTATAGATTGGTTTTATTAAGTAACTCTACATGAAGAAATCATTTACTAACAGGGAATGATTTACACAAGAGACCTCTTATATTTTCTAGAAATTTCTGTACGCTGGAAGCTTCTGTTTTGTAATGATTCTAATAAACTTAGTTAACATGTACTTTTCCAAAGAATTCTTTTGGTGTAAAGCAGTCAGTGTGCATATATTTCAGTGCAGAGGTTGCATGGAAGAGGGTAAAGAGGACAGGCTTTGAAGTCAACCTGAGTTCAAATTCTATTTTGACGTTTATGAACTAAGTGATTTTTGAGTAGGTTACAAACAGTTTTTGAGATATGAATTCCTTCTGTAAAATGGAGATGCTTTTTGCATTACAGAGTTGTTAGGAAAATTAAGTCAGAAATTATATAAAACCCTGGCATAGCATTTGGCATGTAAAATGGGCTTGAGAAGAGTAAATCCCCTACTTCTATGAACGTCTGACATCTCTTAAGTTTATGTTAAGAATGTGAAAAACAATGTAAAATGGTGCAGCTGCTTTAGAATCAGTGTGGTAGTTCCTCAAAATGCTAAACATAGAGTTACTAGATGACCCAGCAATTCCACTCGTTGGTATATACCCAAGAGAAATAAAAACATATGTTCGTGCAAACTGTACACAAATGTTCATGGCAGCATTACTCATAATAGTCAAAAGGAACATGGATGGAAATGTGCTAAGTGAACGAAATCAGACATAAAAAGCCACTTATTTTATGATTCCATTGATACGATATGTCCATAATGGGCATATCTATAGAGACAGGAAGTAGATTAATAGTTGCTACGGTCTTGGGATAGTGAAGGAGGAGTGGGAAGTGAATGTGTGCAAAAGGGTTCCCTGACCCCATTCTACTCTGTGTGTGTGTGTGTGTGTGTGTGTGTGTGTGTGTGTGTGTGTCAGGGGCAGGGGGAGGTTGAGGGCTTCCCGAAACCAACAGGCAATTCCCAGATGCCATCAGGGTGTCTGAGAATTCATCTCAACTCTGACACTGTCTGCCTGGAGATAGAATGAGATTCCAAGGGTAAAGGGCTCATTCCCACAAGACCCACCCTCCACTTCAGAGGTGAGTTGCAAGTCCAGGTTGTCACCTGTACTTCTGACCGACTTGCTGTGAATCAGAGGGTCCCCACAGCTCCATCCTCAGGTGTGGTTAATTGGCTAGAACAGCTCACAGAACTCAGGAAAACTTGTTTACTCACTAGATTACTGATTTATTATGAAAAGTTTATGTTAAAGAGTAGGAGCCAGATGAAGAGCTGCTACACAGGGCGAGTTCCTGAACAAGGGAGCTTCTGTCCTCGTGGAGCCTGGGGCCGGCACAGTGGCACGTGGAAGTGTTCTGGTTCCCCAGTGTGGAAGCTTTCAAAAAAGAGAGCCTAAAAGGCTGTTCTTTTGTTTTTTGTGGAGGCTTCTTTACATAGTCATGATGGACTGAATCATTGGCCAGTGGTGATTGATTCAACTTGCAGCCCCTCTCCTCATCCCTGGGGACGGGGCGGGGTAGGGGCTGGGACTGAAATTTCCAACCCTCTAATCACTTGGTTGGTTCTCCTGGCACTAGCTCCCATCCTTAAGTGCTTCTGAAAGTTACCTCATTCACATAACCAAGACACCTTTATCGCTCTCTACACGTAGGAAATTCCAAGGGTTTTAGGAGCTGTGAACCTGGAACTGTGGAGGAAGACCAAATATATATATATCTGAATGACCAAACATATATCTTACAAATCAGTGTGTATGGGGTTTCTTTCAGGGGTGGTGGGAAATGTTCTAGAATTAAACAATGATGATAGTTGCATAACCTTGTGAATATACTAAAAATCGCTGAATTTTATACTTTAAAATGGTGAATTTTATGGTATGTGAATTATGTCTCAACCTCCACTCCCCATCCTTGGATTATTATTTTCACTTATGCACTAGAGTAAATAATACCAGAAGATGGTCTTGTTTGCTTTACATTGTTTCTGACATTTTTATTACTTTGGACTGATATTTTAAATTGACATCTTCATGTTTTCTAAAGAAGAGATATTGAAGGTAGAACCATTGGGCTTTTCTCTTTAGGGAACCAGGCAGGTAGGAGTGCTGAAGTGGAAACATTAATTAGTGGTGCCTTTGAGAGGCCTGAACATATTTTGGGGTCATATCTTTGTGCTCAGGTAGCAGCCATCTCTCTGGTAGCCCTGTTATAAGCAAGGATGACTAAGGTCACTGATTATATCAGTGAAGCAAATCCATCAGAATCTTCAGAAAACTGTTCAAACCAGGTAGTGTGTTTTTTTTTTTTTTTGGGAGTCTGTTTACAATAATCTCAAATACCAAAGAAAGTTTTTGTCTTTGGGAAATGAAGCAACCTTGATGACATTTTTTTGCCCTTCTGGAACATCTGGTTTTGGCAACCAGTACATCTGATGATAATGAAGTCAGAATGACTAACTGTGCTTCAGAGGTCCTCAATCTCCTATCCTTTTTGGTATCTGTTACTGTATGTGTCAACTTGGTAGGGAAGAAGATTCATAAAGAACCTCAGAACATAAAGTGAAATAAAATGAATAGCTCTTTAGGTCAAATCTCAAGGGAGTCCAAATTGCTTGTCTAACAGTGCAGTGAAGGGATCTTTCTGTGCAGGTTTTGTAATGATAAAATTGGTTATATTTGAGTGTCTGCTTTGCTCTGAGATGTCCCTTCCTCTCCTCTCCCAAATTCTCATCTCACATTCGACTAGTATCGCAAGCAAATTGTGCATTTTTTAACAATTTAAGATTTACGAATCATAAGTTTTCATTTGTTATTTTGATCTCTTTTTAGTCTCTTTAATCTTTTATTTGCAGTATTTTAAGAAAATGAACCAATTTACTATTATCGAAATAAACGTCTGGTCAGTTTTTTTTTAATAAAATTACTTTTTTTCTTTCACTATAAAGCAGTACAGGTTTTGCATAGATTTTAGATGGTATGGAGAGTATAAAGATTTTAATAACAAGTCCAAAGCATCTAGAATTTTGATATTTTGATGTATAGCTTTCTAGACTTTCTGTAATGCACATAGGCAGCCATAAATGTGCTTGTGTGTGTATGCGTATGTTTTAAATAAATGTGAGATCATACTGTTTAGAAGTGAAATTATGTTGTGTATTTTGTAACTGGCCCCTTTCCACATCTTGTCACGAAATAGAAATCTAAATAATTTTAAGTGACTGCACAGTGTTCTCACTATGCTTGGAGTGACCTTAATCTCTTAGGGATAGACTTTTAGATTTTTTTTCATTATTTTTGTTATTATAAAAAACACTGCCATGAACATCTTTGGGTATATATCTTTGTACACCTGTGTATCATATTTTATATCTGCACAGATACTTATATTTTAGCATATGTTTCTAGAATTAAAATTGAGGAGTAGTATTTATTTTTCCCCTTTCTTTTACTTTTTTCTGTCAGCAGGTCCCATCACGTTGCCCTCCCTTTGCTCCTCTCCATCTCACTGACACTGCTCAAATCCAGGCCACTGTTAACGCTCACTGGAACAATTAGTGTCTCCTCACTTGCGTTCTTGTCCCCCATTCTCTATACATCAGTTAAAATGATCTTAAAGTGGAAATCCGATATTGTTCTTTGCTTGCTAAAGCCTTCAATGCCATCTTAGTGCTCTTAGGATAAAACCCAAATTAATAATAAAAGCAAAATTATTAGTAGGTCCTGCCTGATCTGACTATATTCTAGTTCCCAGCATAGGCGTCTGAGTATGCAGTAAGTATTTGAGTGAATAATAAATGAAATTACCAGACCAGAGGGAATTTTATCAGTTTTTGACACACATTACCAAATTAACAACATGGATGAGAGTGAGAGTGCCACATTGTGACCAACTCAAGCCATTATCAGCCTTTTTAATCTTTGCCACTCTGATAGGCAAAAGGTGTTATCTCATTGTTTTAATTTGTGTTTCTTTGATACTAGAGTTGGACATTTCTTCATGTGTTTACTGGACATCTCTGTTTTTGTGTGAATTGTCTATATCCTTTGCCTATTTTCCCAATGGGATGTTTAGTTGTTCCTGTAATGATTTATACCATCTTCAATAAGTAACCCTTTATGGTGTAGATATATTGATATTATACCAGTTATCTAATGTGGTATTACAAACCACCTCAAAACCTAGTAAAACATGTGTGAGTTGGCTGGGCAGTTCTGCTGGTCTCACCTGGATTCACTCATCTTTTCATTCCCTGACTGGGTTCATGTGGTTTGTCTGTTTATCTCTCACTTAGTAATAGCAGCCTTCCGTTAGGTCATGCCCCAGTGTGCAAGCTTTTATCAAACTTCTGCCTGCATCCTGTTCCCTTAGTCTTCTTGGCCAAAGCCAGTTCATGGTCAAGCTCAGAGTCAGGGTGGGAGGAGACGACACAAGGGTGAATCAAGAGGTGTGACTGTTGGGTGCTGTGATGTAAAATCAACCAGATGTATCTTATAAAGAAATTTATCACTTGTCTTTTAATTTTGTTTTGGTAAAGAAGCATTAAAATTTCATGTCAGATCTGTTAGTCTTTACCTTTATAGTTTCTGCCTTTGGTGTCATGCCTTCCCCAACCTAAAATTATATTAGTATTTACCTACCTTTTTTTCTATTACTTTTTGGTTTATGGTTTCATTTATGTTTAAATTTAAGCCATCTGAAATTTGTTTTGGTGTAAGATGGGAGGTTAGTATTTGACGAAATATCAAATATTCAGTCCTTTGTCAGCATCATTTGTTGAATAATCTGTCTTTTCCCATTGATTTGAAATGCCACATTCATTGTATACTGAATTCCCATAAATACTTGGTTCTGTTTTTGGACTCATTAATTATTTGTCTAATTCTGTGTTACTACCTCACTATCTTAATTACTCTGAGTCTGTAGTATATTTTAATTTCTAGGAAGGAAAGTTACTGTTCATTTTCTTGTTTTTCAAAACTTTATTTGCTATTCTACTTAATACATTCTTTTAGATTAGTTTTGGAATCATTTCATCAATTAAAACGAAAATGAAATAACAAAGAAAAATTGCACCCCGAAACCTGTTGGAGTTTTGATTAGAATTGTGTAAAATTAACGGGTTAATAGGGGTAGGGGAGAGAATTGACCCCTTTATAATACTGAGTTTTTCATTCTTTTTTCTCCTCCATATATTCAGATTTTTTATTTCATCTTTAGTAAAGTACATCAACACTTTAGTTTCTAGTTTAGTAGGTTTGATATGGTACCTTTAAAAAGTTCTTACATATTTAGAAATTAAACTTTCAGCTTATTTTTACTCTAAGTATATCTGTTCTCATTTTTTTCTTAATTTTATTTAAAATGTATACTTATATTTAAACATAAAGCTTGTGATTTTAAAAAAGTTTTTCCTTCTCCAATAACTCAGTTCCAATGTTGGCATTTATATTCCTCAGTTTTCTTAGATTTTGAAATGTAATAGCTAATGGTTACTGAGTACTTACTGCCTGAAATGTCAATACTTCCCATATTAACCATTTAATATTCCTCCTATAACTTATAAGGTAGGAACAGTTGTTATTCCCCTTTTATAGATGAGAAAGCTGAGTCGCAGAGGGTTAAGTAACTTGCCCAGGGTCACCCACTGGTAAACAGCAAACTGGGATTCCATCCCAGGCAGTCTGATTCCAGAGCCCATGCTTTTAACCAGTATGCTCGGGTCTCTCATTCAAACATGAACTGAGGTCTGTGTTTGAAGTTTCTAAGTGTTGATGTGTGAGTGAATAATTTACTTTTTCTTTGTGATTTCATCATATAAGGGTTCTTTATTTTCTGAAAATACTTGGTATAAGAACAAGGCCATGTAGAATGAATTGACCTAGAATAGGAGTAACATTTCAGAGATAGCAGGGGTGGGGAGAAAAGACTTTACTTGGGTTTAATCTTGAAAAATGAAACAAAATTATGGAAACATTCATGTTATAGTTGCTACGATGTGTTAAATTCTTAAAATGGAAGAAGAATGAATCAAGTGTTGGTTGCTTGTTTCGCATAATTTTTCTTTAAAAATTGCAAGATCGCATGAAACTATATACTTCGTGTTATGATGGACTTTTCTAGTATGATCCTAAAGAAATCCATTTTTGCCAAAATATTTAAAGGCTTCATTATCAAAGCCCACTTATATTTTCATATTATTTTCTTTTGCCCTCCTATTATCTCATCTTCATTAGCTTTCTCCAATTATTTGCTCATGGTATCTGTTCAAATGCTTTCAGGGGCAAGTAGCAGACTTAAAGTACTTAAACGTTAAGAACATTTACTATCTCATATAATTGGAAGTCCCGAGAAAGAGTGGGCTTCAGGCCCACTACCCTCAGTGGCTCATGGATGTCTCTGAGAATCCAGGTACATTTTGCCATCTTGAGTATCCATTTCATCTTCACACGGGTAGCAAGCAGGCCATGGGATTTCTAGGCTTCACATTCAGAACTAGCAATTCTTACAGGAAGGAGGACGATCTCTTCTTTTGTTCCTTTTTCCCCCTCTTAAGGTATAATTTACATACAGCTAAATGTATTAATCATAAGTATATCTACAGGTTGATGGATATTTACTACATATACACATCTGTGTAGCTACCAACCAGGTCAGGATACAGAACATATCGAGTACTTTTCACCCCATTAAGTGCCCTTACGTTCCTTCCTAGGCATTGTCCCTCTCCAATTTTCATTTCTGCCAGTGGCTTTGCCAATACTTGGAAACAGTTCTCATCATTTTTAGTGACTTTGTAAAGCCCTGCATCTTTTGGAAGGTTTGCACTTCTACTCTGTACATGATACTCATTGTGTTGCTTTGTCATTGAAATACCTGCCATCTTTGAGAGACTGACAGGGCAAAGGTGAAGTGGACTGACAGAGGCTCCTGTTACCGTAGGAGGGATGTTTGACAGGGATGAATTTTATAAGTTGTTAGTTCATTAGTTTTTCTGGTGTGTGTGTGTTAGGATGACTTCGCTTCCCTGGGCGACCTGGCAAGTTGTGGGAATCTGGCAATGAATCATATTAAGACCCCTGAACCTATTTTGGCCTATGTTACATTTTTACATATGTGTTGCTGGATTTTCTAATTTATTGCATTGGTGTATTACCCCATCCAGTCTGTGATCTATGCAGCAGTCAGATCTTTCTGAAATTCAGATTTTATCAGCTCAGTCTTATCTCTAAAACACTTCAGTGGCTTCCCATTGCTCTTAGAATTAATACCAAACTCTTCATCATCATGGCCTACGTCCCACATGGTTCCTCTTGCTCTGTGATTCCAAAGTTAGTAAAATGGCCCAGTAAGATGAATCCTCAAAAACCACTTATAGGGAATTCCCTGGCGGTCCAGTGGTTGGGACTCTGCACTTTCACTGCTGTGGGCCTGGGTTTGATCCTTGGTCGGGAAACTAGGATCCAGTAGGCAGTGCAGCGCGGCCAAAAAAAAAAAAGGAAAAGAAAAAAAAAACCCCAGTTATAAAAAAGTAAAGATGTGCATGGACATACCCATTCCCTTATGCTTACAGTTTAGTGGGGGAGGAGGCATTAATCAGTTTGGTACATGGTATTGTGAGGGTAGAGACTTTCATATATTTTTGTTTGATTCCTTTTTAAATAATGTCATGTGCAAATAATATTTTAAAATTTTCTCTAGCGTGTATGCCTTTTAATTACAGCAGGTTGCCAGTGTTATTTTGTATTGCTTTAGTATTTTGTTATACCCATCTATTATTTTTTTTCAAAGCATCTACTTTAAGGGAAATTCCTCCATCATCTTTTTATATTCCTCTGGATATGGAAGTTTTTCAAGGTGGTTTCATTTTGGGAGGAGATAGGTCTAATAGAATCATCATTGGCTTCAAAGCTTTTCTGTACTTTCCTGGCTGTGAGATCTTGGCTGTGCCTACTCTCAATTTCTGTTTCTGCCAAATGGAATTGCTAATGCATTGCCTTGGGTTGGGATAGGGAGGGTGGGAGGGAGGGAGAGGCAAGAGGGAAGAGATATGGGAACATATGTATATGTATAACTGATTCACTTTGTTATAAAGCAGAAACTAACACACCATTATAAAGCAATTATACTCCAATAAAGATGTTAAAAAAAATAATGCATTGCCTTGCTTTGTGGTTTGCCATAATGCATTTAGAGGATTTATGGATTTAGTGTATTCTAGCTATTGTTTTCTTTGTGTTGCACCATAACTTTTTTTAAAAAATGAAGTTCAAGCTCCTGAATGTTCTTTTGCCTTTTTCTTTAACTTTTAATGTGAAAAACTTCTTTTCTTATTTTAGGCACTCTAAAAGCAAAGGAGCTAGTTAAATTCTTAGAACCTATATTTTAAAATGTTTTAAACTTTGTTAAAATGAATCTTTAAAAAGCAGACCCCCTGAACTGTGGAACCGTTATTTGTATCACTAGGAACCAGCCCCTTTTCTCCTGCAGTGGCCACCTCGAGTCTCTCACTCTACCTTCCTTTCATATGCTTGGTTCCTACTTCGTCAGCTATTCTTCCCAAACTTCCTCCTAAAAAAACATTCACCTGCACTCTGTAGCACACAGATGTCTCCACCTGGCATTCAGGGTCCTCTGCAAAACATTCCAGCCATGCCTGTCCATACACCCCACATGAATTCATTTCACAGTGGTCTGCTGCTTGTTCCCCAAAGGTTCTGGTGGAATTTCGGTCTCGTTACTTCTGTCTTCTGGAAAGCTGCCTTCTCTGTGCTCACTCAGACTCACTCTTGCTTCAGTTTCCTCTGCTAGTTTATGTCTTTAGTGATTACTCCAGGCTAAGTCTCTCTTATTGAACTCAGATCATCTGTTGACTGTTCAGCTCATTTGGTACTTCAGACCTAAAATTTTCCCTCAAAAAATCAAGTGTGAGCTCCCTTTACTCATGGCACATTTCCCTAAGCACTTTGTAGCATGCTGGGTACAATCAGGGACTTCCAGTAACTTTTAAAAAAGAAATAGAAAAACTAAACTCATGATTATTGAGTGTTTTAGGCCTTCTCATTTTAATTCTCTAGATAAATCATCTGATTTTCAAAGGTATTAGGTAGTACTTCGCACAACTTAATATTAAACACAGTATGTTTTTATACTCCTTTAATAAAGCTATGTAAAGGTATGGATAAGTGGTGGTAATGATATTTGGATTAAAAATTTAATATTTACTTGAAAGCATAAGGACCAACACATCAAATATGTGTGTGTGTGTATATGTATGTGTATATATATATATATTTTTTCCTACCTGGAAATCTTATACAAATAAGAATTCTGTCATCCAGTCAGCAAGCCTGTTTCCCTTCAAAAGATTAACTGTTGTAGTTCTTTCTGAGTATGTAAAAAGTACTAAAATTAGAAACTAATTCAGTAAGGTTTTTATACAGATCATAGATACAGTGATGAAGTAGGCAGTTTATTTTTTGTGACCTCCAGATCTACTCTTTCCCTTCCCCCATTTTCCTAAATGTTCCCATAATTTCTGTATCAATCAAGATTCTCTAAAGAAAAGAACCAATATTTATTCATTCATTCATTTAAAGAAACTGACTTACATGATTGTGGGGGCTGATTAATCTGAAATTTGTTATGCAGGCTGGCACACTGGAAACTCAGACAGGAGTTGATGTTGCACCTTGAATCTGAAATTTGTAGGGCAGGCCAGTAGGCTGGAAACTCAGAATTTTTATGTTACAGTCTTGAGGCAGAATTCCTTCCTTGCCTCTTCTAGCTTCTGGTGTGTGCTGGCAGTCCTCGGCATTTCTTGGCTTACAGATGCACCACTCTAATCTCTGCTTCCGTGGTCATAGGTCTGTCTTTTCCCTGTGTGTCTCTGTCTTCACATGACGTTTTTCCTCTTTTAAGGAGACTAGTCATACTGGATTAAGGGCCCAGCCTACTCCAGTGTGATCGCATCGTAACTAATTACATCTGCCATGATCCTGTTTCTAAGTAAGATCACATTCTGAGGTACTGGGGGTTAGTACTTCAACACATCACCTCTAGCCTGAATTTCCCATTTGGGTATGGACCACGACTTTGGTCTCATTCACCTCTCACTTTAATCAGTTGAGCTAACTGCCCCAGATGACAGATACAGAGGGAGACATGCATACATTAAATACAAGTACGTGCAAAATATCCACGGTAAAGCTACTAGAACTAATGAATGTATTCAGTAAAATTGCAGGGTACAAGATCAACGTGCAAAAATCAGTTGTTTCTGTACACCAACAATGAGCAATCTGAAAAGGAAATTAAGAAAGCAATTTCATTTACTGTAGTATCTAAAAGAATAAAATACGTAGGAGCAAATTTAACCAATGAGGTGAAAGACTTGTATACTGAAAATTACAAAATATTGCTGAAAGAAATTAATGAAGACCTCAGTAAATGAAAAGACCTTCTGTGTTCATGGATTGAAAGACTTAATATTGTTAAGGTGATAGTACTACCCAAAGTGATCTACAGTTTCTGTACAGTCTCTGTCAAAATCCCAATGGCGTATTTTTGCAGAAATAGAAAAACCCATCCTAAAGTTCATATGGAATTTCAAGGGACCTGTGGAATAGTCAAAACAGTCTTGAAAAAGAACAGAGTTGGAGGACTCATATTTCGTGATTTCAAAACTTATTGCAAAGCTGCAGTGATCAAAACAGTGTGGTAGTGGCATAAATTAGCCCTGTAGACGGATGGAACAGAATAGAGAGCCCAGAGGTAAACTCACATTTATGGTCAGTTGATTTTTTGACAAGGTTGCAACGACCATTCAATGGGGAAAGGATAACCTTTTCAACAAATGATGCTGAGAAATCCGGATATTCGTAGTTCTTTTGAAAGAGTTTAGTATTTTTTCCTATAATATGAATGCCTACATCTAAATCAGGATTTCTAAACCTTGGCATTATTGATATTTGAGGCCAGATAATTCTGTGTTGTGGGTGCCATCTTGTGCATTGTAGGGTGTTTAGTAGTATCCCTGCCTCTACCCACCAGATGCCTATAGCTCAACGCTAACTTCTCTTCCTAGTGAAATTTTGCGTGGGGGAGAAATCACCCCAGTTGAGAATTACTACTCTAAATTCTAAAATGTCAGGAATTACTGTATAACTTTTAAACGTTTAAAAAATATGTTAAGTTTATTTATTTATTTATTGGCTGTGCCGCGCAGCTTGAAGGATCTTAGTTCCCCGACCGGGGATTGAACCCGCGCCCTCAGCAGTGAAAGTGTGGAGTCCTAACCACTGGACCGCCAGGGAATTCCCTTAAATGTTTTATGTTAATTGTATTTTTTTTTTAATTTTTTTAATTTTTTTAAATTTATTTATTTACTTTTGGCTGCGTTGAGTCTTCGTTGCTACTCGCAGGCTTTCTCTAGTTGCGGCGAGCGGGGGCTACTCTTCGTTGTGGTGCTCGGGCTTCTCATCTCGCTGGCTTCTCATCTCGCTGGCTTCCTTTGTCGTGGAGCAGGGGCTCTAGGCTCTAGGCGCACGGGCTTCAGTAGTGGTGGCTCACAGGCTTAGTTGCTCCGTGGCATGTGGGATCTTCCTGGAGCAGGGCTCGAACCCGTGTCCCCTGCATTGGCAGGCGGATTCTTAACCACTGCACCACCAGGGAAGTCCTACGTTTATTTTTTTAATAAATGTATTTAGTTATTTATTTTTGGCTGCGTTGGGTCTTTGTTGCTGCATGCAGGCTTTCTCTAGTTGCGGCGAGCGGGGGCTACTCTTTGTTGCAGTGTGTGGGCTTCTCATTGCGGTGGCTTCTCTTGTTGTGGGGCACGGGCTGTAGTTGCACGGCCTTCAGTAGTTGTGGCTCGCGGGCTCGGTAGTTGTGGCTTGCGGGCTCTAGAGCACAGGCTCAGTAGTTGTGGCGCACGGGCTTGGTTGCTCCGCGGCATGTGGGACCTTCCTGGAGCAGGGATGGAACCCGTGTCCCTGTCCCCTGCATTGGCAGGCGGATTCTTAACTGCTGCGCCACCAGGGAAGTCCCTGTTTTGTGTTTAAATGAAAAAAGGTGACTTCTGCTGTTTCTTACTTTTATTATTACAGAAGATTTGTATCTATTTGGTTACCTAGACTTTAGTCTGTTAACTCAACCACAAATTATAGAGTTTCAAAAAAGAAAATCTGTTCTGAAAGTCAGTTGATACAAGTGCATTTGTAAGTTAGAAACTACCTGAAGATGAAAAAAATCAGCCTTTGAATTTTAACATAGGTAAAATGGGAAAAAAGGAATACTTTCAAAGAAATTGTTATACCTCATTGTTAGTTCAGTACAAGTGTTTAAAGTAAACTTAACTCATTGTTTTTAAAGATATTTTCATGATTAACTTTTTTTTTTTTTTTTTTTTCATGATTAACTTTTGTGTCTCAAAGACCTGATAAATTTTCCTCACTGATCCAGAGGCTTGCCAGTACCTGAAGACCCATCACGTGCCTGGCACAGAGCATGAGTCCCTGGCTGTAGCTTGTAGTATCTCTGAGGATAACCTTCGGGTAACCTTTGCTCACACTGTGTACAAACTGCATGGGCTAGCCAATTACATATGACAACTCTTAGTATCCTCTACTTATGCAAAATAAGTAGATATTTGATAAGTGTTAGCTATTATTTGTTGTGCATTTAAAGACAAGCCAGGCAACTTGCTAAATGCTTCATGTGAATCATTTCATTTAATGGATAGGATAAATGAGATTGGTGTCAGCACTGCAGTTTTACATTAGCGGAAACCAGTGCTTAAGTGACTTGGCTAAAGTCACATGGTCTAAATGACACCTGAGATTCAAATCAAAGTCCTGCATGAATCCAAAGACCTTGCTGTTAATACTTTGGCCTCTAACTGTTCTACCTTTCAGTGCTGCTTCTCAAATTTCACTTTCCATCCTTAAGATCACATCCAATAGTGTCTCAACTTTCATCTTGGAGTTTGTATAGGAAGGAAGTGATGGGAAATGCAGCAGATTGGACTGGATTATAAAATCCAGTAAGGCTTTGAATAACAGGAAAGGAGTGAAACTAATATGCTTCGTATTTCTCTACACTTTTTCTTCTAGTCCTTAACAGCTACTCCCTAGGGTAGGTATCACCCGCATGAATGCCCTTGGCTGAGAGTACATGGCTAATAAGTGGTGGAACCTGTCCCTGAACCCAGCTTTGTCTCACTTCCAAACCTGTGTGCATTTTACCCTATGTCTTCAAAATGGTTTGAACTTTTCTGGTGGATTAATGACTTCTAATCTGTGGGCTCTGGGGGCAGCTGTGGGATTATTTTAGGGAGATAACTTGAACCCCTGTGTGCACCAAGCTTTGTAACCCAAAGATGCCTGCCTTCATATATGATATATTTCAAGTATGTAGGTGCTTTTATAATAAGATACAGATTAATTTAAAAGATAGTAAATTCTGAGTACTTTTAAATCACATTTTCTCAGTCAACCTGTATTAAAAGTAGAATTTATGAATTTAAAGGGCCTTCTCATCTTCAGAAAGGCTGAGAACCACTGTTGTAAATTGATTTTATCTGTATTTGATCTGTTTCTTAGGTGGGGCTTGGCAGCCATTTAACTTTCTCAAAAGAAGGGGATATCCCGAAACAATGCAAGTATTAAAGATACTGCAAGGATAACTGCAAACTTTAAATTTTTGTTCTTTAGATGAAGACTTCTGTAAAAAAGAAAAAAAAAGTTACTAGTTATCTATATAGGCAAATCCATAAAAATAGTTCAAATACATTTTAAGTAGGAGAAAATTTAAATTGTTAGGAAATTATAGCCCTTGCTCTTATAAATTAGGATTTTTTGAAAATAAACTGAAAGGATCAAATTACTTCTTTTAAATTATGAAACAAAAGGTATGTGGTATGCTATTACATAGGATTTTAAAAAAACAACTCTTACAGATGATGGTTTTAAAAGAGATATCCAAATTTAAGTAGCAGTTTTATTCTAGCACATAGAGAAAGAAACATTGAGAGTGAAGGCATACCAATACATTCAAGTTGTAAATAGGCTGGAATTTGATTCTATAGTTTTAGAATTTATATCATTAGACTTCTGATGTTGGCAGTAGTCTCTGCAAATTTGTTTTTGCATGTTTTCTCAGCCTCGATGGGGTTAACTGTGGCTTGGCAAGCCAAGAAAAGGAGTTCTGTGCTGTTTTCAGACTGCAGAATCTTGTTGCTATGCAACAAACGTTGTCAGTCAGCATAAGGTATAGTAAATTGGTATTCTCTGTCCCTTTTCACCACATGCTCATTTTGTAATCTGAGAGAAGTGGTTTCGGGCTATTTTGCAAGGTTTTATTTTAAAACAGGCATTTAAAGATTTTTGTTGCTTTTTGTAATTGGGTACGTTTAAGGTCTGTGAAGTCTTTCTGTTCTTGTGTAGTAGATACACTAAAATGCTTGTGTTCAAATAAAGGGTTTTATAGATCTGTTTCCGAGTAGTTTCAGGTTAGAGCAGTATTTTTGTTCTGGTACTGTAAGAGGGATGATACTGCTACTTCCAATGGGTAAATTTTTGCTTGAAAATTCAAGTTAAATAATTTGAACATCAGAGCTTTACCATAGCACAACATATTATTTTATAATTTATTTTTGAAAAGTATGGACCCAGAAGTTGGTATCAGCATCCCTTAATTGATAAAGTATTTTTATAGGAATCCTAAACTTGTATAGAATCTCCTGTAGAATCTGATAGTTGATTTTCTTCCAGGGGAAATTAAAATGTTTTAATAGCAAATGGGTAATTGATAATAGCCTTTTCCTAAAAAAGGGGTAAAGTATACAAAACATAAAATTCACTATATTAATCATTTTTAAGTGTACAGTTTCATGGCATTAGGTACATTCACATAGTTGTACAAACCATCATGTCTCCATCTCTGGAACTGAACAATAGCCTTTTGCATCCATTTAGTAACTTACTCCAGGCCCTCTTCTAAATGCTTTAGATAAATTAACTCATTTAATCTTTATAACAACCCTATAAAGTAAGTATTTTTTTTATGTTCCAGAGGAGAAGACTGAGGCACAGAAAAGACACTAGCCATGAGTGGAGCTGGAATTCAGACCCCAGCCGTCTAGCTCTTCTGTGCTCTCAGCCACTATGCTGTGTTGTCCTCTTTTGGAATTACTTTCATTTCTGTTTAGTGGTAGGAGGAGCAATGATTTTTTTTAAAAAAATTACTTTTTGTAGTTTATTCAAGTAAAGTTAACGTACTTTAACAGCGTTATGGGCTATTAATGAATTTAGTTTGGCCATGTTTTAGGCTTTTTTTCCTAAATATTTAAAAAGGATGTAGTTTATATTGTATTATGGTTAATTGCATGTAAAATTATGTATGTTTTGGTTAATCATATAGAAAAGATTTAATTCCCTTTTTCAGCTTGTTTCTGGACCATTTGCCATGCTGTTCCTTCCAGTAGAGTGTATGGAGTATGCAGATTATTTTCTGATAGTTTAATACTAACATAAAGGAAGGTACATTGTTATTAAATAATTCTAATGTGATGCCATTTAAAACCTAAAGCCAGTTGGTGTTGGATCATCTACTTCTTAGTATTTTCTAAATTCATGCTCTTTTTTTTCCATGGATAATCTGGAGTTAATTATGTATTGGCAGAGTAAAGAGCAATGGGCAAGAGTGAAAAGGGAGAAAAGCAGTGCAAGGTGTCATTTGAACTTCTGGTTGATGCAAAGGGATGGAATTTTTTAAACTCCGCGCTGCTTTCTGCTTGGTGCTCTATGTCTGTTTTCATTCTTTAACTGAAGAACTTACCTTTCCCCTCTGACCCCCGCACTACCCACCTCCCCCGTTCCAGTAGATCTTCTGCCTTGAGAACCCTTGACCTTGATCTTCCCTGATTTATATGGTCTCATCCTGCTCTAACAGATTTACTCTATAATCAGTTTTCTTTTCATTTCTCTTCACAGTTGCAACATCTTTTAAAAAATTTTTCCTCCTTTTATTTTTGTGCATTTCTATATATGTTTGATTATGCATTTTTTAATTTGTTCACTTGATATGTTTTGCATTCTCTATGCTTTTTAAAAACTCAGAATTTTATTAGTTGCATATTTCACTGTAATTTACCTATTTTCTTTTTTGTTTTTAATTTATTTATTTTATTTATTTTTGGCTGCACGCAGGCTTTCTCTAGTTGTGGCGCGCAAGGGCTACTCTTTGTTGCGGTGCAAGGGCTTCTCACTGCAGTGGCTTCTCTTGTTGTGGAGCACAGGCTCTAGGCCTGCAGGCTTCAGTAGTTGTGGCAGGTGGGCTTCAGTAGTTGTGGCTTGCGGGCTCTAGAGCACAGGCTCAGTAGTTGTGGCGCACGGGCTTAGTTGCTCTGCGGCATGTGGGATCTTCCCAGACCAGGGCTGGAACCTGTGTCCCCTGCGTTGGCAGGAGGATTCTTAACCACTGCACCACCAGGGAAGCCCTACCTATTTCCTTTTAAATGGCTGTTTGTATGGTTTAAAGTGATTTTGTATAATGAATAATGTTTTCATGAACCCAGAGGGTTTTTTCTTTCCTCCTAATTACAGACTAATTCCTTAAGATAGATTTCCAGAAATAGTATTAGATCTCTGAATAAATAGAAACAGTTTTAAAAGCTCTTGAATCATATTGCCAAATGCTTTCCAAAAGTGTTGTGCCAGTTTTCATGCCAGCCTGCAAATATATGGAGTGTCCATTTCACCACAACCAGCAGCAGCAGAGAATGTTTTGATGCTGACCTTTAAGAATTGACTTACAGCTCGGCTGGGCCTTTATCCTAAATTACACCTAGAATTATAATTGTGGTGGGATTGGATTCGAGACAAGTAAGGCCTGGCTACCAGTTTCTGCTCCTTAAACTGCTTTTTAAGTTCTGTTTTGATGCAGTCACTGCCTAGATAAGGTTTCATTTAACGCTGTATGCTTTTGGATGTGTGAAGTGACTGCTTTTTTTCTGCTTTTCAATCCCTTAATTATTTTGATATGTTGGATGGTATGGGACAAAGTGGTGTGTGTTTCAGATGACATTTCCCTTGAGAGCCAGGGCAGGAATAGGTTTGGCTCTCTCCTTCGCCCTTCAGGGGGCTCTGCTGGCAGCAGAGGCATCTGAGATCAGGTTCAGTGGCCACCTTGTCCAGGGGGTGCTTCTTGGATACAGCCTGAGTTACTGTTACTTCTTTAGCCAGAAAATAATTAACAACTCTGGAGTTAAAGTGGCTTTTCCCTAAAAATTTGTTATAGAATTCAGAAAAATTAAGTGCTGTTAGAATGTTTTCCCTGAGTAGAAGAAAGGTCAAGGGAAAAGCATTCCTGAAAGTTGATAATGTGGAAGCCGCCATCCTGGCCTTGAACCACTTTGACTTAGGTGACTTGAAGTTCTCTTGGTTCTCTCCTTATCTCATTGGCTGCATCTCTTGGTCCTCTCCTCCCTTTCTCTTCTTACCCTGGACTTCCATTCCTCCGCAGTCTTATTCAACCCCTGGACTTTACCCCGTGTTTGCTGATTCCCAGATTCAAGTTTCTGGCTGGCTCTCTCTTGTGAGTTCCAGACAAGAAGCTCACAAATAATTCATTTTGTATAACTAATAGGCACCTTAAACATCACGTGTCCAAATCAGAGTGTGTGATATGTACATACAAATTTTCACTTACTGATAAATAGGTATTTCAATGACAGTTTTCCCTCAACTTTCAACCATAACAATAACATAAGGGGCTAAATTATAAATAACATCAATATAAGACTTGTAATATTGAAATGAGTGCTTTCCACACTGATTTTGTAAGCTTTAGATCCCATGATTTTTTTCCTGGTAAGCCAGAAGAAAGTTTACCTCTTTTCTTCTGAATGTGTGAACAAAGAAAGGTATTTATTAAAGGATTTTTCTTATGTGAGCTTTCATATGCTATGTACCTATACCATTAAACACCATTCCTTTTTCTCAGTGTAGTATTTCATATGTCAAGCTGACAAACAATAATTTGAGCTGTTGTATGGTGGTACAACTTGCTTACTCAAAAGTTCAGTTTTGTCAGTATCAGTGCCTTTGTAGATTATTGTTATGCATTTATTCATTGTATTTTTATATGCATTTATTTATTGTACTATTATTTTTTGCCCTCACAAAAATGAGGTGTGGGGGGCTTCCCTGGTGGCGCAGTGGTTGAGAATCCGCCTGCCAATGCAGGGGACATGGGTTCAAGCCCTGGTCTGGGAAGATCCCACATGCCACGGAGCAACTGAGCCCGTGTGCCACAACTACTGAGCCTGCGCTCTAGAGCCCGCGAGCCACAACTACTGAGCCTGCGTGCCACAACTACTGAAGCCCTCACGCCTGTAGCCCATGCTCCACAACAAGAGAAGCCACAGCAATGAGAAGCCCGCGCACCGCAACTAGAGAAAGACCACATGCAGCAACAAAGACCCAATGCAGCCAAAAATAAATAAATAAAATAAGTAAATTTATTTAAAAAAAAAAAATGAAGGGGAAGTAGAAAAAACAAAATGTTAGTAACACCACTGAGATAAATATGGAAGTCACTAGGTATTCCGAAAGTGGTAGTTATTCAGTCTCAATGGGACTGGTCCCTATTTGTATTTAAGCTGGTTGTCTGTGTCTGTATATCGTACATGGTAATTTTGACACTGATGGAAACTCAAGTTAGCTGAAGAAGGACCCTAGTATAGCTTACAGCATCAAAGTGAGAGCGGCTGGAGCCAGGGCCGCTCTCGGACCTCAGGGATGAGAACAGAGCTAGCAATTTTGGTTGACTAGGAGTTACTCGCCCTCTTTGCTAGGCCTTATTCTTGGCCCCTGTAGTCTTTCTTCACATGGTTTCTCCAGATTCCCATATTCCATCCAGCTTTTGTAAATTAAAGTCACAGAATGTTTCTTGTAATCTTTAGGTAGAAAAATCCTGGATGAAGACTGGTGACAAGCCCTGTCTAGGTCACTGTCCCGTCTTCTCTAGTAGGGGTTGGGATGCTGTGATGAGCACCAGTGGTAGTGGGGAATGAGCTCTTCTAAAGTGAGAGAAGGAATCCTGGCAACAGATATCCATTATGATATTCCACTAAGAAAAAGACAATGGCAAAAGTCAGTTATATATAAAAAACACGGAAACATGTCTCAAAGGTGAAGTCTTAGATGATGGAAGAAATTGGAGATTAATGTTAGTGATCTGTTAGATATACAGGGTTATAGAGCTTGTTGAAGAATGTAGCTTGCAACACTCCTTTTCCTTTATAATAAAAGAAAGTTGGGGGGGACTTCCCTACTGGTCCAGTGGTTAAGACTTCACACTTCCAATGTAGGGGACACAGGTTCGATCCCTGGTCGGGAAACTAAGATCCCACCAAAAAAAAAAAAAAGAGAGAGAAAAGAAAAAAAAAAAGAAAGGGTTTCCTAAGACAAAGTCTAAAGAAAATTGGTTAGATAACATTTCATTTCTTTTTTTTTTTTTAATATTTACTCATTTATTTGTTTTGGCTGTGTCAGGTCTTAGTTGTGGCACGAGGGATCTTTCATTGCGGTGTGCAGGCTTCTCTCTAGTTGTAGCGCGGGCTCTAGAGTGTGCGAGCTCAGTAGTTGCGGCACGCGGTCTCTGTAGTTGTGGCATGTGGGCTCCAGAGCGCGTGGGCTCTGTAGTTGCAGCATGCGGGCTTAGATGCCCCGCAGCATGTGGGATCTTAGTTCCCCGACCAGGCATCGAACCCACGTCACCTGTGTTGGAAGGCGGATTCTTAACCACGGGACCACCAGGGAAGTCCCAACATCTCATTTCTTACAAAGTCCCTGAGCAACTGAAAAAAAAAAATCACTTCTGTCTACTAAATACTGCTTTAGGTAAGCCAAGAAACCAGAAATTTGAGGTGAGAATTATTTAGACAATTAATTTTATCTATATTTTTTATTCATTTAAGTGATTGCTTGTACCTTATTATTATTATTATTTTTTTAATTCATTTATTTTATTTATTTATTTTTGGCTGCGTTGGGTCTTCGCTGCTGCGCGCGGGCTTTCTCTAGTTGGGGCGAGCGGGTGCTGCTCTTCGTTGCGGTGCGCGGGCTTCTCATTGCGTTGGCTTCTCGTTGCGGAGGGCGGGCTCTAGGCGCGCAGGCTCAGTAGTTGTGGCTTGCGGGCCCTAGGCGCGCAGGCTCAGTAGCTGTGACGCACGGGCTTAGTTGCTCCGCGGCACGTGGGATCTTCCCGGACCAGGGCTCGAACCCGTGCGCCCTGCATTGGCAGGCGGATTCTCAACCACTGCGCCACCAGGGAAGTCCCTGTACCTTAGTTTTTAAAACTAAACATTCATCTGCTAACTAGGGCTTTCCTATCTTTCGACTCTTGGAATGAAAACTCATTTTAAAATTAAGACTATTGCTTAGCTCTTAGACATCCTGCTTTCAGGAATGGGTGATGTCTGAGAGAGTAGGGATACCGGAATTCCATGTCTGAGTGTTCCGTGTCCACTTTGTTGACCCTGGTACTCCACCACAAGAAAGCAGACTCAGGGAGGAGGCACTTCGCATCCCAGCAGGTCGGGGGGGTCCTTACTCCTTAGCTTTCCCATTTATTTGTATCCACCATGTAAGACTGTGGCCCAGAAAGAACTCACCCTGTGACAGGTATAAGGATCAGCATCCTGGGGTATTTCCCCTCCAGGGGATCTTGATCTTGGCTTCTTCTTCCCCTGTAGCTAGAGTCCAGATGTTGAGGAAAACAGAGCATCCTTTCATTGTATAGAACAGATTGTCTAACCTCCACTAAACCATGAAGCTTTTAACATTTAAAGCTTGTCTGTTTTCCAAGAGATTTATTAATGGAAGTATCATGGTACTTTGGATTTATAAGTGACATTATGGGTTTTTGACTGCAGATAAAAAGACTTGTTAGTTATTTCCTTTCTTTTTTTCTCAGTCACTAGGTGTTTTTTAAGAAAAGCACCAACACAAAAGAGTTAACCTCTAATCTCAGAGCCCTTGGGGAAGTATTTTACTAATATTAAGCAAAACAGAAGAATTGGGGGAAAATAGTTTAGAAAACAAATCAAAGGGACTGATTTGCTAATTAATAGATGTAATGCAAAGAACAGAACAACAGAATATAAAAGCTAAGCGCAAGAAGCATGCATCCTTAAAAACAAATAGTAAAAAAAAACAACCCTCTTTGTTTCATCTTGTTCCTTTCTCTAAGCCTGTTTTTTTCAGAGATATCTTAAGTCCATGGTAAGAACTCTAAGAGTCTTGAAAGTTCCTGGCTGCCTTTCTTTTGGATCTTAGTGTAATCCAGAATCTTTTCTGCAATACAAAAGTTTTTCTACTTCTGGAACTTTAACCGGAAAGTTTTTTGCTTCAAGTTGAGAAGTCTTCTGTAAACTGGCCGGCTGGTTTCTCTTTAGAAGCATATCTCTCCCCTGTCCGGCCCACCGTTTGTAGTTTCTTCCTTTTGCAATTCACCCTTTGAGTGACTTTATGAAGCAAATAGGGTCCCCCACCCTTCAGCCTTTTCCTATAAGCTATCTTTACGTGTATAAGGCTTGCAGTTCTGTCATTCTGCCATAGTTTCATAAATGTTTAATACGACTTAGACATTTTAACAGCTTTATTGAGGTATAATTGACATAAACTAAATGTCGCACTTAAAATGTACACCTGGATAAGTTTTCATATGTCTGTACCCATGAAACCATCACCACAGTCAACTTAGTGAACCTGTCCGTCACCCACAGTTTAAAAGGTAATATAAGCATGTCAGCAAAAATTTGGAGAATAGGGAAAAAAAGGGAAGTCACTCATAAACCCTAACACTTAATTTGCATGACCTTTGGTGTCTTTTTTTCATTTACCACAGTATCAGTAACACTTTTCCCCTTTGTTACCTGGTCTTAATAGTGGCAAGACTTTAAAGAGTTGACCAGTGACATGTTAAAACACCCTCTTTACACATCTGACACGATAGTACACAGAATGTTTCACGTTGGGGGTAGAGACAGATTTTCAGCTGCTTTTGGAGTAAGAGATATGAAGAAGGAGGCAAGGAGAGAGTAAAAGAGCAAGAGCAGATATGACAGTTCCCTCTCTTCCAAAGTGAGTACTCTTGTCTCCAAGGGCTGTGAGAGGGACAGGTGTGCTACAGAGAGCTTGTATGTTTTAACTAAATGAAACTGAAGCTGTGGGCTGAGGCAGGTGGTAAATGAGAGTGCCTAGTTGGGACGTATTCAGTTGTTAAAGGCCCATGAAGCACATGGCAAGAGTTCGAATCTGAAATATTTAATTTAGGGAAAACCCGCGAAGAATTTGGTAGGTGGAATGACAGGATCCTCATGGTGTGAATGTAAAATAATATTAATGGTTGATTAAGAAGTAGGTTTGTTTCTTTATTTACACACGTTCATTTCTTTTTTTTTCCCCAGCTATATTGAGATGACATGTAACATTGTTGACATACAGCATATGTAAATTTAAGGTGATATATGTATATGTTATGAGATGAATACCAATAAGGTTAGCTAACACCGCCATCCCCTCACATAATTAATTTTTTTGTGTATGGTGAGAATAAGATGTATTCTCTTAACAACTGTCAAGTACAGTTGACCATTGAACAATGTGGGTTTGAACTTTAAGGGTCCACTTATATACAGATACTTTCCAGTAGTAAATACTACAGTACCACACGGTCCCGGGTTGGTTGAATCTGGATGCAGAGGAACCTTGGATACAAAGGGCCACCTCTAGATTATATTCGGATTAACCTCCGCGTTGTTCAAGGGTCAACTGTATATGTACAGTACTGTTAATATAGTCACTATACTGTACATTAGATCCCCAGAATTTATTCATTTTATAACTGGAAGTCTGTACCCTTTGACCGATATCTCCCCATTTCCCCCACCCCCAGCCCTTAGCACCCATCAATCTGTTCTTTGTTTTATGAGTTCGGCTTTTTTAGATTCCACACATAAGCAAGAATATACAGTATTTGTCTTTCTCTGGCTTACTCATTTAGCACAATGCCAAGAGGTAGGTTTAAAGAGATAATTCTCACGGCCCTGCTGACTGGGTCAGGAGGGTGATAATGTTACCAAACCAAACTTGGGTCCGCTCGCCGCTTGGTAAAGGCAATCTGCTGACACCGGGTTGTGGTGAAGAAAAGTGCAGCGTTTACTGTAAGGCGCCGTACAAGTAGTCCGGGACAGCTAGCGCTCAGAAAGCCCAAGCTCCCCGATGGGTTCCCCTGCTCCGCCCTGATGGGTTCCAGGAAAGCATTTTTAAAGGCCAGGTGGCGAATTCCCTGGCAGTTAGTGGTTAGGACTCTGCTTTCACTGCTGTAGGCCTGGGTTCTATCCCTGGTCAGGAACTAAGCCGCAAAGCCACAAGGTACGGTCAAAAAAAAAAAAAAGGGGCCAGGTGAGGGAGGAGGGGGTCAAAGGGTATGTGTCAGCTCACGTACATTTCTCTGATTTGTTAATGGTGAGGTAACAGGGTGGTGTCACAGGGGTTAAGGTTATCAATCCTTAGGCTTCACTAGGCCTGGGGGCTTCGTGCTCATGGTCATCAAGTAGTTAACATCTTTCATTTGGTGGGGGTTTTAGCATCTGTAAAACAACTCAGGAAATGTGCATCCCATACTGTTATCTAGGTACTTCAGAGAGGAGGTAAAGCAGAGGATATGGGGGAGGGGTCTGTCCCCTGAAGGCCCCATAGGGTCCTGCTCAGTTACAGTAAGTATCAATATGATGAGAATGGTTGCTGGGACAACTTTAGATTATTGGTAGGAATATGAAGGAATGTTTGGGAAGATTATTTTTGTGGATAAAATAGCATTGATATACCAATGACTCCAGTGAGATAAAGATTGTGAGGTGTGAAAGGATAACCAATGTTCTAGAATTTGGTAATAGGTAGGATGATAGCATTGTCACTCCTCAAAAGATTTTAGGCAAGTTGAAATCAGGCAAGGATTTTCTGGAGAAGATTTGTTTTAATTCAGGACACATTTTATTGTTTTTGATAGTACAAGACTCTGCAGAGAAGTGGATTTTTAAAGATTAAAAAGGATTGTCTCGGGCTTCCCTGGTGGCGCAGTGGTTGGGAGTCTGCCTGCTAATGCAGGGGACGCGGGTTCGAGCCCTGGTCTGGGAAGATCCCACATGCCGCAGAGCGGCTGGGCCCGTGAGCCACAATTACTGAGCCTGCGCGTCTGGAGCTGTGCTCCGCAACAGGAGGGGCCGCGATGGTGAGAGGCCCGCGCACCGTGATGAGGAGAGGCCCCCGCTTGCCACAACTAGAGAAGGCCCTAGCACAGAAACGAAGACCCAACATAGCAATCAATCAATCAATCAATTAATCAATAAAAAAATAAATCTTTAAAAAAAAAAAAAAGATTTAAAAAAAAAAAAAAAGGATTGTCTCTACCATTAAGGAGCTTACGATCTATTGGTTTGAACTGAACATACTTTCAGAAAATCAGATAGGGCTGATAGAAGTGGCGGGCAGAGGTTGAGGCTCCAGATTTGGTAATTGTGTGAAAACGAAGAATGAACCATGGGAAAGTACTAGGCTTTTAATAGAGGAGAAACCAGTCATGGTCATATTGGAAAAGCATTCAGAGGGACTTCCCTGGTGATCCAGTGGTTAAGAATCCGCCTTCCAATGTAGGGGATGCAGGTTCGATCCCTGGTCGGGGAACTAAGATTCCACATGCCACGGGACAACTAAGCCTGCGTGCTCTAGAGCCCGCCCGCTGCAATGAAAGATCCTGGGTGCCGCAACTAAGACCCGATGCAGCCAAATAATAAATAGATAAATATTTAAAATATATATATATATATATATGAACTTAAAAAAAAAGCATTCAGAGCTATTAAATCACATCACAGCTTAATTTCAGATAGTCTCAGCTTTTGAAATCAATTGTTTGGTAGGAATTTAGCACATGTCTTTCTGTGGAAACTATGTTGTAATGAGGGGTGATTAGGTCCTTAATCCTCAGGCCGTTTAATTCATCATGTCTTTGAAGTATGTATTACACTATTAGGTCAAAAAAGTGTCCGATATTGGCAATTGAATATGGTTCAACCCAGTACATTTCATTATCACCAGACATTTTTGATGTCTATAATTTATTTGACAAACACTGGGACTACAAAATTGACCTGGTAGACATGTCTTTTTTTTTTTTTTTTTTAATATCTTCTTATTTATTTATTTATTTATTTATGTTTGGCTGTGTTGGGTCTTTGTTTCTGTGCGAGGGCTTTCTCTAGTTGTGGCAAGCGGAGGACACTTAATCGCGGTGCGCGGGCCTCTCACTGTCGCGGCCTCTCTTGTTGCGGAGCACAGGCTCCAGACGCGCAGGCTCAGTAATTGTGGCTCACGGGCCTAGTTGCTCAGCGGCATGTGGGATCCTCCCAGACCAGGGCTCGAACCCGTGTGCCCTGCGTTGGCAGGCAGATTCTCAACCACTGCGCCACCAGGGAAGCCCTGATAGACATGTCTTAAAACATCTCTCTGGGACCATCCATTCAGAGTTTCAAATTGAGATGCCCAAGATCAACGGTTCCCCACTCCCCTTGACGTTGTTCCCTCTCTGTCTGGGAACAGGGGTTCTCCTTGGTCTTGAGGTTCTCATGGGTCTTCGCTCTAGTAGTCATCTTCTCTTTCTCTGTCCCTAAAATAAGATGAGGGAGTGGGAAGGGAAGAGGGGTAAGAGGGGAGTGTTTTAGGATGCTGATCTTCAAACTGGGTTTTTTAACGCTATTTTTCAAAATTGAAAGAATAGAAAATATCAGAATACATTGCATATGGTAATTGGCAAGTATTATTCCATGAAACTGTTTCAGTTCTCTTTGTATGTATGTACTAGGTCGTAGTATGTACTGTGTATTTATCACCGGCTTCAAAAATTTGATGCTGTTTTGGGAGATGAATCGCTATGGGTTGGGCATCTCGGGGTTTCAGGTATGCCATTGTAGGGTCCTGGGACTTCCTTAACTTCCTTTCTACTGTGAGCTTAAATGATAGGCCTTCTTTCCTTTCACTGGGTACCACCATGCTCCTCAAAACTCCGGCTCATGTCCTTTTCTTTACCTGCTATGTAATGAAATATAGTCTTATACAGGGTGGAATCCTTTGGGAGTCTTTTTTTAAGGGGCTTCCTAGTAGTTGCTGGTATAAAGGTAGTTAAAAACAGAAAACCTAAGGCACAGAGGTGCCGTTCTCCTTTTTCATTTCAGTGTTGTAAGTAGAATGTAAAAGTTCCTAGTTGAGGGACTTCGTTGGTGGTCCAGTGGTTAAGACTCTGTGCTTCCACTGCAGGGGGCATGGGTTGGATCCCTGGTCGGGGTGAGATCTCATGTGGCATGGCCAAAAACGAAAAACCTTCCTAGTTGAGTTCTGTACAGAAATCACTAAGGATTCATCTGTGATTCAGAGGAAAACAAGATAGAATAGGACATTAAATAGGCACTCAAAAAATATTTGTAGACTGGTTGAGTGAATGGAGAGAGTCTGAGCACTTGTCTGACATCATTGAACTACTTATTAGTGAATGATGAAGCACAAGTGAACAGAGGCGATTATCTTTTCCCTTATTTTTATGCTATACTCTCTGAAGGAGAGAGATAAGGAGAAAGAAATCCCAAATTGGCAACCGGTTGGTTAAAAGCGGTCCCTGTGGCCAGTTTTGTATCTGGATGGCCATTCTTTTTTTAAGAGAGATGGATAAACCATTCATACAAAGAGCTGGTGGTGGTTTTAGTTTTGAGGGATATTGGCCCATGGTTCACTTTTTCTTTCTCCCCAGTTATTGGAAAAGTTGATTGTTAGGAAGGCTGATTGCTTTCAGGGAGTTGTCATTTTCCTTCAGGGGAATGTTTGAATGAGAATGGAGGGACTGCTTTGGCAAGGGCAGCAGCTGCTAAACAGTCTGTTTGGGGATTAGGTGCAAGTTGGTATGTAGTTGAAATCTGCCTCCTGGTTCCTGAAATTACGTTCCTTTGCCTCAAGGATAAATGTTTTTCTGCTTACTCCAGTTAGATTCATTTAGTTCTGGCTGGTAATGTTTCTAACTGATAACCTTTCTCTTTAAGGGAGCTTCCTTGATGGAGTATTTGACAGCTACTTGCTATGAGGGAATTAAAAATGTTGCTTCTGTCTTCCCTTAGTTTTTGCTCAGAATTTAATCACAAGTTGGCGGTAGCAGAACGTTTGAATTAAAAAATTAGCTGTATATTACTTGATCATTTTGGTAATGGTAGAGACTTAAGATGCCTTTTGATCCTTTGGATGTCAGTATCAAACAAGATTTACCCATATTTTGTGTTGGAATTTAAATTCTAATAACCTTTAGAAGCGTTAGTAATAGAATTGACTTAGGTGGTTGAATCTGAAGCTTGCTAGTACGTTGGGGTTGCATACATGGGGCATATTTCTGACCAGTTCTCATGGTACTAATTACGTCAAGAGTTTACAGAAGAGGCTAAATTAAATTGCCCGCCTATTGCCCATTGCTCATTTAGCACTGTTTTGTTAAGATCCTTTTGATTATCTGAGTAAATACTTTTTAATACTGTAGAGATAAGAATCTGCTGTAGGTGCTTTAATTGGGGTGTATGCTGACTTCTGTGTATCAAATAATGTCTCTGAATATCCCGAGCCAGTGTCTTAATAACCCCAGTCTCTATTTAGGTCTGGCCTACAAGTTGTCAGTCAGTAAGCTGGAAAGTCTTTTGTGGTATCTCTGAGCCTGGAAAAGTAAGATACAAGGATTTGAAGGTATATTTGCATATTTGCGTATTTAGTTTGTATCTTTGTGAGTAGAATTTAATTCACTTTTTTAAAATTGATGGTACAGTTGTCAGTGGACAGGTAAATTTTATCTAACTTCAGAATGAGAGTTGGAAATGTCCTTTTCATTCTGATGTGCAAGGTTGCATTTGTTGGCCTGAGCTCAGCGGATTTTCAGGACTTAAGCCTGGTGTCTTCAAACCTTGATTTAGTGGGTGGACTCAGTTTTCTAATCACTAGTGGAAACTCAGTGACAGTAAATTTTGAATGCTTGTATTTTATTGGAGTCTGGAATTACTCCCTCTAAAGGGTGGTTTCACTTTGATTCTTGAACATCTCACCTAGCTCTTCTCTTCAAAAAAGGATATCTTTCTCTTCAATTTTTATATATGGATACAATATAAATATAGTTGCAAATACTACATATAGTTAGGTTCTTGTGAAACTGCATTTCAACTACAGATCATTACTACAGAAGAGTAAATGTAGTTAGGCTGTTTTTCTAGTATATTTAAATTTGAAATTCACTTATATGAGTAAAATTAAATTTATTTATTTTTTTCTCAACATTATTTATTATTGGCATATTGACTCCAGTGAGTTCTGAAATAATTCTCATGCCTCAGATGTGACTCTATTAAAATATTACTCAGAGGGTTTGTGTGTGTGTGTGTGTGCGGGGGGGCGGGCATTGGGATGGTGGGCATAAGATTGGTGTTGGGGGATAGGTTATTATAAGTACCTTATGGAATCAGAAATTTGAGGTAGGTCTCTAAATTTCTGAAAATTGGTCAGATATGCTATGAAGTATACTACAGCATTATCCTTTATTAAGAAGAATATATAATTAGTGATTTTGTTGTTATGACTGAAAACTAGACCCTTGCCTTGTCCTTAGGGAATATCCACAAAGTTATGTTTTCTTTGGCTTGGTAAGTGTTACTTGCCCACTGAAGTATTTTATATTTAAAAATAAGATTAAAGGGAATTCCCTGGCAGTCCAGTGGTTAGGACTCCGCACTTTCACTGCCGAGGGCCCAGGTTCTATCCCTGGTTGGGGAAATAAAATCCCACAAGCCGTGCCGCCTGGCCAAAAAACCCCAGCAAAACAAAACAAAAGATTAAAAATATAAAAATAGTATGTGCTATTATAGAAAATCAACAAAGTATGGAAAAGAACAGGTTAATCAGTCAACTAATATTATTGATTAGCTTCACAAATATTCATTATTACTGTCAGGTTCAGTTCTCTGGCCTGGAAATATATAGATAAATAAGATAAGAGTCCCAAGGAGTCTCTCAGGATGGCTGAGTGGAAGGACCTTGAGCTTACCTCCTCTCACGAACACACCAAAATCACAACTAACCTCTGAACACCTATCAATAAAAAAGACTGGGACCTACAGAAGAAGATCTTCTACATCTAAAGGCATAAAGAAGAAAGCACAGCGAGATGGTAGGAGGGGTGCACTTGAAATGTAATCAAATCCTTATCCTCCCCCCCCCCCCCCACTCCCACCCCCCACCTTGGGTGACCTTGCAGAGGCTCTGCCACAGGAGTGAGAGTTCTGAGGCCCACATCAGGCTTCCCAGCCCGGGGGTCTGGCATCGGGAAGAGGTGCCCCCGCCCCCAGAGCATTTGGATTTGAAGGCCAGCGGGGCTTAACTGCAGGAGCTCCACAGGACTGGGGGAAACAGACTTAACTCTTAAAGGGATTGTACAAAATCTCACGTGCACCGGGACCAAGGGCAAAAGCAGTAACCTCATAGGAGCCTGGGCCAGACCCACTTGCTGGTCTTGGACAGTCTCGTGGGGAGGTGGGGTGGGGGGTGTCTGTGGCTCCTGCTGGGGCCATAGAAGCTGGTGGCAGATATACTGGGGATTATTCATCTGCATGAACTCTCCTGGAGGCAGACATCTTGCTTGGGTCATTAGCACCAAGACCCGGCCCCACCCAACAGTCTGTAGGCTTCAGTGCCGGATGCCTCAGGCCAAACACCTAACCGGGGTGGGAGTACAGCCCCACAGCCCCATGCATTAGCAGACAGGTTGCCTAAAGACTTCTTGATCACACAGCCCTGCCCACCAGAGGGCCAGGACCCAGCTCCACCCACCAGTGGGCAGGCATCAGCCCTTCCTGCCAGGAAGCCTACACAAGCTTCTAGACCAGCCTCACCCACCAGGGGGCCAGAAATCAGAAGGAAGAAAACTACGATCCGGTAGTCTATAGTCTACAAACGCAGGCTGGACGCTACCCTGGGACCGCTGGCCCCTGGCCCTTGGGTGAGTGCACTGCTGGGACCCATAGGACGTCTCCTACAGAAGGCTACTTCTCCAACGTTGAGAAACGTAATTAACCCCAAATGAGGTGGCAGAGGAATGTGTTTCAGATGAAGGAATAAGATAAAACTCCAGAAGAGCTAAGTGATGTGGAGATAGGCAATCTACCCGAGAAAGAGTTCAGAGTAATGACTGTAAAGGTGATCCAAGAACTCGGGAGAAAAATGGATAAGTTAGAAGGATTTTTAAACAAAGAGTTAGAAAATATAAAGAACAACCAAACAGAGTTGAACAATACAATAACAAGTGAAAAACAGACTGGAAGGAATCAATAGAGTAAATGAAGCAGAATGGATCAGTGAGCTGAAAGAGAGAGTAGGGGAAATCACTACTGTGGAGCAGAACAAGGAAAAAAGAATGAAAAGAAATGAGGACAGTGCAAGAGACCTCTGGAACAACATTAAGTGCTCTAACATTCGCATTATAGGGGTCCCAGAAGAAGAGAGAGAGAAAGGGCCTCAGAACATATTTGAAGAGATAATAGCTGAAAACTTCCCTAACCTGGGAAAGGAAACAATCATCCAAGTCCAGGAAGCATGGAGAGTTCCATACAGGTTAAACCCACAGAGGAATATACCACGACACATTGTAATCAAAATGACAAAAATTAAAGGTAAAGAGAAAATATTAAAAGCAGCAAGAGAAAAGCAACAAATAACATACAAGGGAACTCTCATAAGGTTATCAGCTGATTTTTCAGCAGAAACTCTGCAGACCAGAAGGGAGTGGCATGATACATTTAAAATAATAAGGTAAGAGTCCCTGTACTCAGGGGGCCTACATTCTAGTAGGGGATGGAGGAGAAAGATGAATATACCCATAAATCAGTAATCCAGTTATTCTCATGTCATAATAAGTGCAAAGAGGAAGATAAAATGTGTGGTGGGAAAAGGTGGGGGAAGAGGCTGCACCAAGGCTTGACTTGATTGGAGTGATTCGGGAAGGCCTTGCTTGGAGGGTGAAGTTTGAGTTGACTTGAAAGATGAGGGAGACAGTCATGCGGAGATCAGGAGGAAGAGCATTCTAAACAGAAGATATAGTAGGTCCAAAGGCCTTGAGATGAGAATAAGCTTGCTTTGTTCCCAGGGGCAGAAAGCAGAAAGAAAATAGTGTCCATAGCAAACCCATAGTAAACATCCTTTGAGTCTTTTTTGATGTATAGTTTGGCTTGTATTTATAGAATTTGTATTCTGCTTTTATCACATTTGCTTCATAATATAACATTCCCCTATTTCACAATGAATGCTTTTAGTAAACATTTTTAGTTTTGGCATAATTAATTTTGTAAATGCATCATGATTTTCTTACCTATTCCCTGATAATTGGACATTTAGATTTCTTTTCTTCCCTCCCTCCCTCCCTCCCTTCCTTCCCTCCCTTTTTTCTTTCTTTCTTTCTGTCTGTCACTATTATAAATGTTACGTGAGTGCTTTTGGATTGAAAGCTTTTTTGTTTCTTAGGATTGGTTCTCAGAAGGAGAAATATGAACTGGGGCAAAGGTATGAATTACTTATTGCCAAAATACTTTGCAGTTACCATCGTATGAGAGTTCTTAACTATATCCTGGCTTGCATTATTATCTTTTTAAAAAAATTTTTAAAAATTGTGATTACGTATTTATAGCATAAAATTTACCACGGTAACCATTTTAAAGTTACAGTTCATTGGCATTGAGTACATTCACCATGTTGTACAACTATTACTACTGTTTAGTTTCAGAACTTTTTCATCACCCCAAATGGAAGCCCTGTACCCACTGAGACTGAGCAGTCACTTTCCAACACCACCCCCCCAGTCCCTGACAACCACTAATATGCTTTCTGTCTCTATGTATTTGCTTATTCTGGGCATTTCATATAAATGAAGTCATAGAGTACGTGACCTTTTGTGTCTGGCTTCTTTTATTTAGCTGAGGTTCCAGGGTTTATTATGCCATAGCAAGTGTTAATGCTTTATTCCTTTTTATTCCCTTGTTTGGTACGTGTTTGGGTATGTGTTTGGATATACTACATTTTGATTCTCCATTCATCTGTAAATAGACAATTGGGTTATTTCTACCTTGCAGCTATTGTGAGTAGGTAGAGTTGCTATGAACGTTTATGTACAGGTATTTGTTTGAGTACCCATTTTCAGTTTCTTTGGGCATATACCTAGGAGTGGAATTGCTGGGTCAAATGGTAATTCCACTTTTAATCTAATGAGGATCAGCCAAACTGGTTTCCACAGCTGTACCATTTTACATTCCCACCAGCAGTGTATGAAGGTTCCAATTCCTCCACATCCTCTGCCAACACTTGATATTTTTACTTTTTATTATGGCCATCCTAGTGAGTGTGAGTGAAGTGGTGTCTTATTGTGATTTTTGATTTGTGTTTCCCTAATGACTAATGATGTTGAATATCTTTTCATGTACTTGTTGGCCATTGAAATTTTTCAATTTAAAATTTTTATTGATGTATAACATGTATAACACGTACAGAAGTATACCTATCATTTGTGTCGTCCATGTAACCAACACCCAGATCAAGAAACAGCTTCCCTCATGCCCTCTTACAGTTAAAACGTCTTCCCAAAGGGTAACCACTCTGATTTGTAGCAACGTAGATTAGTTTTGCCTGTTTTTGTACTTTCATAAATAGAATCATACAGTATGTATTCTGTGTCTGGCTTCTTTGGCTTAACTTTGTTTGACCCATTCATCCATATTGTTCATTTTATTCCATTGTGTGAAATACTAGTTTGTTTATCCATTCTACTGTTGATGAACATTTGCATTTGTAGTTTCTAGTTTTGTGATATTATAATGTTCTGAGCATTCTAGTATTTGTTTTTTTTCTTGAGCCTGTGTGTGCCGACTATATTTGACTTCTATAGTGGTTGCACTAGCTTCAGGTTTAGTATTATTTTTGCAGTGTTGCCATTGGTATAAGTATTTCTTCTCCTTTGTTGGTTGGCTTTTTTTGGTTTGTTTAATTTTAGTTCTTTTTAGGACATAAGGAAGTTTTTAGTGGTTTCCTTTTTTCATTTCTTTGGTTAATTTTAAATTTAGAAAGTGACCACTCCATCTAGAGTTTTGATATGGAGAGTCAGCTCTGAGTCAGATAATCTTGGTATGAAGTTGAAGACGGATCAGATGTAAGCATACTTGAAAAAAAAAAAGAGTATTTTCTGACCTGGGGACCTGGTGTTGTTTTGTTTTCTTATTAGATTTTAAGAGTGTCCTCCAGTATTTTTTACAGTAATTATAAAAAACATTTATTTTTAACCCCACAGTGGGATCTAAGTGACTTATTGAGGCAGGAATAAATATTACTGTCATTCTTTGTTCTTTGAGCTCTATTAACCTTCTACGCCTTAAAAGTACTTTATTTTAAAATTACAAAATAATGCATATGTGATATAGAAAACTTGAAAAATACAGAAAAGCTTTCATAAAATGAAAGTAATACTGCTACTCTAGAAAAAAACCACTTTTGGTGTATATACTTCCTATTATTTTAATGCAATATTAGTTTCTGTTGAACATAATGTTCTATAATGTGATTTCTCCCTTAATAATGTACTGTGAATACTTTGCTCTGTAATTATTATTCTTTTTTTAACATTTTGGTCATGAGTATTTTTTATTTGAATTTTATTTTATTTATTTTTTTATACAGCAGGTTCTTATTAGTTATCCATTTTATACGTATCAGTGTATACATGTCAATCCCAATCTCCCAGTTCATCCCCCCAGCCACCCCCACCCCCACCCCCCGGCCACTGTCCCCCCCTTGGTGTCCATACGTTTGTTCTCTACATCTGTGTCTCAATTTCTGCCTGTAAACCGGTTCATCTGTACCATTTTTCTACGTTCCACATATATGCGTTAATATATTTGTTTTTCTCTTTCTGACTTACTTCACTCTGTATGACAGTCTCTAGATCCATACACATCTCTACAAATGACCCAATTTCGTTCCTTTTTATGGCTGAGTAATATTCCATTGTATATATGTACCACAACTTCTTTATCCATTCGTCTGTCGATGGGCATTTAGGTTGCTTCCATGACCTGGCTATTGTAAATAGCGCTGCAATGAACATTCGGGTGCATGTGTCTTTTTGAATTATGGTTTTCTCTGGGTATATGCCCAGTAGTTGGATTGCTGGGTCATATGGTAATTCTATTTTTAGTTTTTTAAGGAACCGCCATACTGTTCTCCATAGTGGCTATATCAATTTACATTCCCACCAACAGTGCAAGAGGGTTCCCTTTTCTCCACACCCTCTCCAACATTAGTTGTTTGTAGATTTTCTGGTGATGCCCATTCTAACTGGTGTGAGGTGATACCTCATTGTAGTTTTGATTTGCATTTCTCTAATAATTAGTGAAGTTGAGCAGCTTTTCATGTGCTTCTTGGCCATCTGTATGTCTCCTTTGGAGAAATGTCTATTTAGGTCTTCTGCCCATTTTTGGATTGGGTTGTTTGTTTTTTTAATATTGAGCTGCATGAGCTGTTTTATTTATTTTGGAGATTAATCCTTTGTCCTTTGATTCGTTTGCAAATATTTTCTCCCATTTTGAGGGTTGTCTTTTCGTCTTGTTTACAGTTTACTTTGCTTTGCAAAAGCTTTTAAGTTTCATTAGGTCCCATTTAAAAATTTTTGTTTTTATTTCCACTACTCTAGGAGGTGGATCAAAAAAGATCTTGCTGTGATTTATGTCAAAGAGTGTTCTTCCTCTGTTTTCCTCTAAGAGTTTTATAGTGTCAGGTCTTACATTTAGCTCTCTAATCCATTTTGAGTTTATTTTTGTGTATGGTGTTAGGGAGTGTTCTAATTTCATTCTTCTACATGTAGCTGTCCGGTTTTCCCAGCACCACTTATTGAAGAGACTGTCTTTTCTCCATTGTATATCCTTGCCTCCTTTGTCATAGATTAGTTGACCATAGGTGCATGGGTTTATCTCTGGGCTTAAATATTATTCTAAATGATGATTTTTTTAAAATAAAAGCATGATATAAAGTTTAGTTTTTATCAAAGTAGTACTTATGGTCAAATAGTTCTACAAGGCTTAGACTTGGTAGGGGGGGAGTAGTCCCTAGCTTTTTTTTTCCCCCTCTAGAATCCAGCTCTCCAGAGGAACGACTGCTGTCTTTTACTTGTTTCCTCTACAGTTTTTTGGTATTTCCAGATAACATGCTTAAACCAACATTTCTTAACTTGCTCCAGTTTTAAAATTTCTTTCTTGTCTTCCCACTGTGGAAGATAGGAGTTTAGCTTTTAAGCATTGCCTCCGTCCCCACGATGTGTACTTCCCATATCCTAGATATGGTTATATGACAAATTTCGGTTAACCAAGTTTGCTTTATTATGATTACATAATATTTACATCTGAGCCATGTTGTGTATGCTCTGATTACATTTTCTTTTGAAGCAACGTTTTGTTTTATCCAGATTTAATGAATCTCTGTGTTCATTTACTTAGTTTTCCATGCATTCATCACTTATTCAGCTCCAAACTCTCCTTCTGATGTTTAACTCTCCTTTCAATATAGTCAAACACATCAAGTAATCTTTCATTGTTTTTTAGTTTTTTTCTTGGATACCTTTAACCTTCTGTTACAATTTGGACCGGCTGCTTCCTTGGCTGGCTTCTTGTAGTGGAACTTTTCTTCAGCATCATCATGGGAATTCTCTTTGCCTTTTTTCTGTGTGCTTATTACTACTAGTAGCTCCCTCATTATTGAAGCATGGGAAGCAAATTCTTTTAGACCTGGACTATTTAAGAATATGTTTTTTAGAGCCTCTTCTGACCAATAATTTGGCTGTAGTTAGAAGTCAAGGTTGGAAGTTATTTTTCCTCAGAATTTTGAAGGCATTGCTCGAAGTGTCTTCTAGTTTCCAGTGTTGCTATGAAAAATCTGGTGTCATTCTGATTCCCAGTCCTTTGCAAAAAACCTGCTTTTTCTTTCTGGGAGCCTTTAGTATCTTCTCTTTATTCCTGATGCTCTGAAACTTTTTAGTGATGAGTCTTAGTGTGATTCTGTAAAAAGAAAAAACAACAAAAAACTCATTGTGCTAGACCTTTTTAATCTAGAAACATATGTGCTTCAATGCTAAGAAATTTATTATTTCTTTGGTAATGGGCTCTGAAAAGGAAGAACTCCTGTTATGGGGTTTTTGGGCCTTCTGAACCAATTCTTTTTTTTTTAACCTCTTTTTTTTTCCGTTTATTGTCTTTGTTGTTGCTGTTCTTTTCTTTATATTCCAACTCTTATTGAATTTAAAATTTTTAGTGTCTTTTTTTAATTTCAAAAGTTTATTTTTGGTTTGTTTTATGTATGTTCCTTTTAATAACAGTCTTTTTAAAAATATTGATTGATTGATTGATTTATTGCTGTGTTGCGTCTTTGTTGCTGCACACAGGCTTTCTCTAGTTGCGGCGAGCGGGGGCTACTCTTTGTTGTGGTGCGTGGGCTTCTCACTGCGGTGGCTCCTCTTGTTGTGGAGCACGGGCTCTAGGCACACGGGCTTCAGAAGTTGTGGCACGAGGGCTCAGTAGTTGTGGCTCGCAGGCTCTAGAGCGCAGGCTCAGTAGCTGTGGCGTGTGGGCTTAGTTCTTCCGCAGTATGTGGGATCTTCCCGGACCAGGGCTCAAGCCTGTGTCCCCTGCATTGGCAGGCAGATTCTTAACCACTGCGCCACCAGGGAAGTCCCAATAACATTCTTATTTCACCAATGAATATGTTTTTCTCCGTCTGAGGATATTAATCTCACATAGTTTGAAATTTTTCCTGTTCCCTGGTTTAATGTATTTGTTTTTGTATTAAAATTTCTTTTCCTCTCCTTCTGTTTTGCTTCTTACTTTTCAAGTTAAAGGCTTTATTAAATGTTTGATGGTCTTTGGCTGTCTCTTCAGATTTATATGTGAGACTTTTTTTTTTTTTTTTAACTTTTACTTTTAAAGTGAAAGGGATTTCCCTGGTGGCACAGTGGTTAAGAGTCCACCTGCCAATTCAGGGGACATGGGTTCAAGCCCTGGTCCAGGAAGATCCCACATGCTGTGGAGCAACTAAGCCCGTGTACCACAGCTACTGAGCCTGCGTTCTAGAGCCCGTGAGCTACAACTACTGAGCCCTCATGCCACAACTACTGAAGCACGCGTGCCTAGAGCCCGTGCTCCGCAAGAAGAGAAGCCACCGCAGTGAGAAGCCCATACACCACAACGAAGAGTAGCCCCTGCTCACCGCAACTAGAGAAAGCCCACGTGCAGCAATGAAGACCTAACACAGCCAAAAATTAAAAAAAAAAAAAAAAAAAAGTTTTGTCAAGGTTATAAGAAAAGAAAAAAAAGATGAATGGGATTGTGTTGGGTAGAAAGAAGGGAAAGACATAGGTCTAAAATGTACAGCAGAGGTGAAGAGCATAAAGGGTCCAGGGACCTATGAAGAAGTAATAAAAGAAAAAGTGAAAGGGAAGGTGTATTTTCATGGGCACAGCTTATAGGATGATGTTCCTCTTTGAAGGGTAAACTAGTGGATCTGATTTTCTTTGTGAGATCTTCATTTGCCAGTGTTGGTAGGTCTTTTTTCTTTTAGGCATTTGTTTTCCATAGAGAGATTTTCCTGCCTAAGAGAATAAAGTTGACTGCCAAGATTCTGTGGCTACGTTGGGGAAGAGGAGGGTAGTAGGTGGTTGGTAGTTACCATTCAGTATTTAGACTTGCACTTCATTCCCATTATACCTTCCTTCAGAAATGGCCTTTGTTTGTAGTCTCCCTAGTGTAAACTTTCCAGAGTGAAGGACTGAGTGTCTGATTGGGCTTCTTGGGTGGTGGTGTCTGGGAGTTGCTCCTTGTATAGTGTGTTGACCAGTTCTTTTCAGCCTACACCACTCCTGATTCCTGAGCTTTTCTAGGCTTTTTTTCTGGGCACTTACCCTCAACAACTTCACTAGACAATTTCCGTTTTCTTCATCCATTTGCTTTCCAGCTTCCAAAATTGTAGTTTGCTACAATTAGTAGTATGTATGTGTGTATATATAGTTTACTATAGTTCTCTTTTTTCTTTTGTTTGTGTGTGGTCTCTGCCTTGAAAAAAATTATTTAGTGTTGGACTTGAAAGAAATGCCACTGTTCCATTCTGCCAAGGAGAGGATGACGTGTTTGGGTGAGGCGTTCTCTGGTCTTTGTGTCGGGCGGGGCTGTCTGCTGCGTCACTCAGGACCTGCCCGCTGCATCACTCAGGACCTGCATGTGTGCTTCTTTTATCGGATAAACGTTGGGCTAGTTTTGTGACTGGTTAAGGTTATTAAAGTTTACTTTTGAATGGACTGTGAATGCTTTTCAACTAATTTATTAAAATATGGTAATTCTAGTAGGTTAAACTTAGATATAATGTATTATTATTATTATTATTATTATTATTATTATTATTTATTATTTTTGGCTGTATTGGGTCTTCATTGCTGCACGCAGGCGTTCTTTAGTTGCGGCAGCAGGGGCTACTCTTCCTTGTGGTGCTCGGGCTTCTCATTGCGGTGGCTTCTCTTGTTCCGGAGCACGGGCTCTAGGCGTGTGGGCTTCATTAGCTGCAGCACGCGGGCTCAAGCTGCTCCGTGGCATGTGGGATCTAACAGGTGCAGGGCTTGAACCCGTGTCCCCTGCATTGGCAGGCAGATTCTTAACCACTGAGCCACCAGGGAAGCCCGATATGTATTTTTAAAAATGATCTAATATTGTATTAGAAGGATTTATAAAACATTCTCTTTTGGTACTTTATGGATAATCTAAAAGGAGCGTATTCTTTAATACAAGGGGGATGTGAGGTTTAGGTTTTTAAGATGTTCAGTACTTTCAGGGTAAGAGTATTAATTAGTTTGCTAGAGCTGCCATAACAAAATATTGCTGACTGGGTGGCTTAAACAACAGAAATGTATTTTCTCACAATTCTGGAGGCTAGATCTAAGATTGAGGTGTTGGCAGGTTTGGTTTCTTCTGAGGGCCTCTCTCCTTGGCTTGTAGGTGGCACCTTGCTGTGTCCTCACATGGTCTTCCCTTAGTCTGTGTCCCACTCTCCTCGTGTACGGATACCAGTCATATTGGATCAGGGCCCACGTATATGACCTCACTTTACCTTAATTGTCTCTTTAAAGATCCTAACTCCACATACAGTTACATTCTGAAGTACTAGCCATTAGGACTTCAACATATGAATTTGGGCTGGGGGTGTGGGGAGATTAATAAAATTCAGCCATTAAAAAATATTTTTATTGTCTCTTATGCTTTGAAAGCAGTATTGTTTCAAATACACTTGAGAAAGGAATGTATTTGTGTAGCCCAGTGGAAGTAGTATGGGCTTTGTAGTCAGATATATAGGCCTGGTTCAAATCTTAGCCTTTCCTCTTAGTAGTTCCCTAAATTATTTAACTTCTGTAAGACTTGCTCCCAAATCGGTGAACTGAGAATAACAGTATATCACAGGGTGATTGTATGAAATTAAAAACTATGTTTGTTAAAGTGCCTGGACATATACTTGCCTCTCAAATATTCGCTATTGGTCTTTCTTCTTTCCTAAAATACTGTGTTTTGTGTATCCTTTTTTTCTTCTTATTTAATATCAAGAAATGTCAATTTCAAATATAGACATATATTATTTTTAAAATTACCATATGCTTTTCTATTCACAAGTGATTTTCAATACTGGCAGTTTCATAAGGTTCAACCTAAAAATGTATTTACCCAGTCTGTCCCTTGGTGAAATTTCCCATCATCGCAAGTTGTTGGTTTAGCATTCTTATACATACGTAATACACTTACTTAAGTGAAACCTACGGAAATGTAATCTGCTTGATTAGTGCATATCTACATTTCAAAGACTTTTAATGTTTAAGGACAAACAGCTTTTCAAAATGCTTATTTCACCTTTATGAACACGATATGATCGTGCCCTTTTCCCATTCTGATATTATCGAAGTTTGAAAGGATATCTTGTTTTAACTTGGGTTTCTTTGTCCAGTGAGCCTCAGTATTTTCCGTATCTTTATCAGGCTTCTCTAAATGTTTTGTGAATTGTCCATTTTTATATTGAGGTATTTGGATTCTTATTTTTTAAAGATATCTTTTCCATTGCTTCTAGATTTGTCTTGTGTAAAAGTTGAAAATTCTGTTATTGTTTTCCCATTTGTTAATTAAACTAAAGAGAATAGAACCTTTTATTTCCTGGACAAAGAAGCTGAAACCTAAAAGACCACATCCATACACACTTGGTAGTTAAGGGAAGGATTCTCTGTTCAGATTGCTCAAGTTTGAACCCTGATTTTATGGTTTAGTACCTTTATAATCTTAGGCAAGCTCTTTAACTTCTAAGCCTCAATTTCTTCACCTGCAAAATGGGAATAACAACAGACAGTATCTATTTCATGATTATTGCAAGAATTAAATGAGACAGTGGTTGCAAAGCTATCCAGTGCAGGTCACATAGTAAGTAAGTACCGTGTGGAGTGTTAGCTGTGAGCGGTAAGATTAGTTAATGGTTGTGGGAGTAGAATCCTTGATTCCAGTGCCCTTTGTTTATTGGCATTCCTAACCTTTTCACTAGAAACCCCCTCAGCGTTTAATACAGAGTAGTATTTATTTTAAATAGTATTTATCATTTTTCATTTCAAGCCAGAGTATGTGTTACCAGCTAATTGTAATTAGTCTTAAAACACTTTCTTGAATACATCTATTTAGTTGCTTTTGCTTTTTCTAATTTTGTGATCATAGTTTAAAAACAGAATAAAACTAATACGACATTGTAACTCAACAATACTTTAATAAAAATAAAAACAAAATACACCATATTTAAGAGGGATTCCTATTGTAACTCACCATTGGTTTTTAGTAGCAGTCAGTAACTGACCCACGTTTATGATGGTTTTACTTTGGACCTGGTTTTGTTACAACACAGGCTCACAGGCACAGTAGGCACACCCTGGATGTATCTTGATTGTTGGGAAAGTTACGGCTTGCACATTACAGGAACTGTGACGAAAGGCTGGTAGATCTTGCTTGGTTAAATAATAAGAAAAACTGGTGACTTTTCTTTTATTTCCCAGTAAAATTTAAAAGTTAGATCTGTGTATCCAGTCTGTTTTAAAATTAGATTATAATTTATTCACTGTTTAGCCATCATTAGTAGTACTTTTTGTGGTATAGCAGGACTGTTTGAAGGGCAGATGTAACACTTTGTTTTACATTTCAAGCTTTATTTTGTAATGTTCTTACTGTCTTTTCAAAGTAATAAGTTATGCTATTTACAAGTTGTGTGTGTGTGTTTTAGATTTTTAATTTCCTATTTGCATTTCAGAGATTAACAAGCAGTTTGACTGCTCCAGGTTCATGTTTTTGGAATTGTTTTTCTGTTGTTCAGATTTTCTTTCATTAGCCCTGTGAGCAATCAACACTATATACTGACATCATCCCTATTGTGTATAAACTGTTTAACCCTTCACAGTCCCTACTGTGATGTCTAGTTAATGTTGATTAAAGTATATGCTTGCAGCCATCTTGTAATCTTTTCTCTTACGGCTTATCTAAATAATGCAAATTATGCTTATTTTCAAATCTTGGTTTTTCTCCATTTACAAGTATTTGTTGCTTTTTTGTGCTAATTAGCTGAATTTAAAAAAGGAGGATTTATACTGTTTGGTCTATTATATTCTGTTATTACTATATTCCAGTGCTTTATGTTAACACATATAATTTATTTTGGTTGTTGTTTGTTTTTCTTTTTTATTGAAATATAGTTGATTTACAAAGTTGTGACAGTTTCAAGTGTACAGCAAAGTGATTGAGTTATACATATCTATCTATTCTTTTTCAGATTCTTTTCCATTATAGGTTATACAAGATATTGAATATAGTTCCCTGTGCTATACAGTAAATCTTGTTGCTTATCTGTTTTATATGTAGTAGTGTGTACCTGTTAATCCCAAACTCCTCTAATTTATCCCTCCCTCTTTTCCCCTTTGGTAACCATAAGTTTGTTTTCTAACACATATAATTTTTAAACATTGGTATTTATTGCTTGTGGAGAAGTCGCTTGGTAAGCAGTCTTCCTTTGTTTTTACATAATACATTTCTGATTTTTACAGTCTTTTTCTTTACAATCCTAAGTGATCAGCATTTTAAATTTTGACCGTTTAAACCCATAGCCATATGCTACTTAAATTTGTGAAATTTTATGTTAAGTGATTTGTTTTACTATTTTGTATATTGGCTAATGCTGTAAGTTTTAAAACTTTACGTTTGGAAAATACTAATGTTTTTCTTAATGTACTTTTTCACAGTCCTTCTGATTGATATTCCCTGAGTGTTGTCTTTGAAAAATAAACATGACTCAGCACTTAAGTAGCCAGGCATGCCTATAATGAATGCCTCTATGTACATTTTGAGGCTGAGGTAGAATAAACATAGCAAGCAATCCCTTTTCTTTTTGAAAATGAACTTGATGGTAGTGTTAAATTTAAAGGTGAACAGAATTTCAGTTTTGGAGAAAGAGAAAAGCAAAGGTTTATATTAGAAGACATACTTTTTTCAATATTCTCTAATTTAATATAGAATATTCATGTATAATTAAAAATAATTTTGTAGGAGCTGAAGATTGCCATCTCTTAAATAACTCATTTCAGGGGTTATTCTTCACTAGCTCTTAAATATGTACTTTGAACTCTAATAAAGAGGTGTATATGTAGTTTAAAAAATCCTTTAGAAGTTTTAAGGAGTTTCATATCTAATTTTAAATGTTTGTTTTGTCAAATTTTTAATTTATTTTTACTTCGAGAAAATGACTCTTAAGGTAGAGTCCTCATTTTGGATGGTCAAGAGCCGTTGATTAAACAGTCCATTTTTTGGGCCATTGATTTGTGGTGCCCTCTTACCCTTTATTAAATTGTCATTTAATTTTTGGTGTCATGGAGTAAGTTCTTATTCAGTTCTGTTTGGCCATTTATTCTTGTGCTCATAACTTAATGTTCTTAATATTGTGGCTATAACTTACAGTATGTCTTAATGTCTGATCCTGCAAGTTAATTTTTTTAAAAGTTGATTTAGTTGTTGGTTAACCTTTTATTTTTGTATAGACCTTTTAGGTTAAGTTTTGAGTTCCTTAAGGAATCCAACTAGAATTTGAGATTGCATTAAATTTATAGATTAATTTTGTAGAGAAATGATGTTCTGATATTTGTGGATTGTATTGGTTCTTTTAGATAGGTGATGTCACTGGCAACAGTGCCAGTTTTCTCTCTTCCCTTCTAAAAGTTACCTTTTCTTTTTCCTTTCTCGCAGTGTTGGTCAGGGCCTTCAGCACTGTGCGAGTCAGCATGGTGGTATCTTTTGACTTAAGGGGAATGCATATGAAGTTTGTCTGTTTTATATTTGTTATAGTATTTGGTATATATAACCTTTCCCAGTTAAGGAAACTTTCTTCTATACCTGGTTTGCTAAGATAAAAATTATTAAACAGGTGCTGATTTCTTGCAGTTTTTCTGCTTCTGTTGAGATAATCATATATTTTTTCTTTTAGCTTTTAATATGGAGAATCTTGTTTTCTTAAAGTACACTATTGGATTTGGTTAGTCAATATTTTATTTAGGATTTTTTTACACCTACTTTTGTAAGTGAATTGGCCTGTAACTTTATAGTGTTATTTGGTTTTAGAATCAAGATTACCAGCCTGATAAAATGAGTGAGGCAGCTTTTGCTCTATTTTACTTTCTGAAAAAACTTACTTTAGATGAGGATAAACTGTTTCTTAAAATTTACCTATTAAAAAATCTCAACCAGAAATATTTTTGGAGAGGAGCATTGCCATTTTAATTACCTTAATCTTTAAAAAAATATATTTATTAATTTTATTTTTTAAATTTATTTGTCTGTGCCGGATCTTCGTTGCTGCTTGTGGTATCTTTTAGTTGTGGCATGCCAGATCTAGTTCCCTGACCAGGGGTCGAACCCATGCCCCCTGCATTGGGAGCCTGGGGTCTTAACCGCTGGACTACCAGGGAAGTCCCAGTTTCCTTAATCTTTTTTTTTTTAAATTAATTAATTAATTTTTACTTTTGGCTGCGTTGGGTCTTCATTGCTGTGCGCAGGCTTTCTCCAGTTGCGGCGAGCAGGGGCTACTTTTCGTTGTGATGCGCGGGTTTCTCACTGCGGTGGCTACTCTTGCTGTGGAGCACAGGCTCTAGGCGCGCGGGCTTCAGTAATTGTGGCTCGCGGGCTCTACAGCGCAGGCTCAGTAGTTGTAGCGCACGGACTTAGTTGCTCCGCGGCATGTGAGATCTTCCCTGAACAGGGCTCGAACCCATGTCCCTCCACATTGGCAGGCGGATTCTTAACCACTGCCCCACCAGGGAAGCCCTCCTTAATCTTTTGATCTGATCTTCAATCTGTTTTTCTTCCAGTCTATTCAGATTCTCTGTATTTTCCTGTGATAATTTTGGCATTTCATTTAGATTACACATTCATCAGGGTTTAGTTACCCTTGTTAGAAAAAGTCTGTCTAGTTATTTCCCTTGGGTCTTCTTTTTCTGTTTCTTGATCAGTTTCACTAGAGTTTTTATCTGGGTTATTAATATTTACCAAAACAGCTTTTGGTTTTGTTAATCTTCTCAGTTGTTCTTTTGGTCTAGATTTTCATTGATTTTTGCCCTTGTCTTTGATAGTTCCTTCCTTTTTATTCTTTTGGCTTTTCTCTGTTGGTTTTAAAATTTGTAACCTTTTCTATTTCCTGATAAATGTGTTTAAAGCTATGTATTTTTCTATTAAGTTCTGCCTTTGCCTTTTCTATATATAGAAAAACATTTTCTAAATGTTACTTAATTTTTATTGATTTCCTTTTTAACATAAAGTATTTAATTATACTTCAGGAGCTTCTTATAGATATTTTCTACTTTCTGCTTTCTCATTTTATTGCAGTTATTATCAGAACATAACCATAAGATAGATTCTTTGGAATTTAATGAGGCTTCCTTTACTCCCAGTACATGGTTATTTATATAAATGTTTTAGATATGCTAGAAAAAATACATGCTTTCTCTTACATTGGGGCAGAGTTCTGTGTATTTCTAATTTGAGCCTTCTAATTGGATTGTTTAGGCCTTCAATATTTTTGCTTATATTTTGTCTGCTTGATCTATCAGTTCTGAACAGAGTAGATTAAAGAATAATTGATTTTTCTCCTACAGTTCTGTTAGTTGTTAGATATATTTTTGAGGCATATATATGAGTGAGTTTCCTTATGGTGGATAGATTTTATTCTCTTGTTTTCTTAGTGTATAACTTCTTTATATATTTTAAAATTCCTTTCAATTTACTTTTTTGGGAAAAATTTCATACCTTTAGGAAAGTTACAAGAATATTACAAAGAAAATTAATGTATTTTTCATGTAGATTCACCAGTTAATATTTTTTCATATTTGCTTTCTTACTAATTTTTCTTTGTATATCCATGTATTTGGCGCACTGTATGAGATTCTTACACAACACTTTACCCCTGAATATAAGCATGGGCACTCTCCTGTGAAATCACAATACAGTTATCTTGTTCTAGGTGTTTAGCATCGATAACCATAGTATTATCTGATACACTGTCTACCCTCAGGTTTTCTTAAATTCCCCAGTAATGTTCTTTATTGCTCTTCTCCCCTTCTCTCCATTTATCAGTTACATTTAATGAAACTGTCTCTTTAGTCTCCTTTGATCTAGATTCTAGAACATTTCTTCAGCTTTTTTTTTTCTTGATATTGCCATTTTGAGGAGGCCAAGTCAGTTGCTTTGTAAGACATCCATTATTTTGATTATGTTTGTTTCTTCGTGAGTATATTCAGGCTAAACGTTTTGGTGCAGGAGTATTATATTACATAGTGAGGTTGTATTCTTTTCAGTCCATCATCTGGAGGCCCATGATGGCAGTTTTCCTGGATACTGGGATGTTAAGTTTGATTGCTTTGTTAAGATGGTATCCACCAGATCTCTCCATTTTAAAGGCATCCTTGTCTCTTTATAATTATTAAATGATCTGCAGGGTGATACTTTGAGACTGAGTGAATATCCAACAACTTCTGCTCCAGTGTTTAGCATCCGTAATATTGATTTTTGCTTGAATCAGATATTATTATAGTAGTTTAAAATGGTGATTTTCCTGTCTCTATTATTCTGTCAACTGCCATTCCTCTATAATTTTGCCTTTTTATCGGGTATTAATATTGCTCTTCCATTGTGAAGCAACTATACTCCAATAAAAATTAAAAAACAAAACAAACAAAAACAACAACAAAAAAGCAAAAAAGATTGCTCTTCCAGCTTTCTTACGTCTTTTATATCTTTTACCATTCTTTTATTCTTCCTTACCTCTTCCTGCTTTCCACTGGATAGATGGAATTTTCTTCTGTTGGCTTAAAAGGTATATTTTCATTTTGTGTGTGTGTCTTAACCATTTGCTCTTAACTTAAAACATAGTTCTGTTTATATACTTTTTTTTTTTTGGCTGCATTGGGTCTTCATTGCTGCGCGCAGGCTTTCTCTAGTTGCAGCAGGCGGGGGCTACTCCTTGTTGCGGTGCACAGGCTTCTCATTGCGGTGGCTTCTTTTGTTGCAGAGCACAGGCTCTAGGCATGTGGGCTTCAGTAGTTGCAGCACGCAGCCTCAGTAGTTGTGGCACGTGGGCCCTAGAGCGCGAGGGCTTCAGTAGTTGCAGTGTGCAGGCTCTAGGGCACATGGGCTTCCGTAGCTGTGGCACACATGCTCAGTAGTTGTGGCTCGTGGGCTCTAGAGTGCAGGGTCAGTAGTTGTGGCGCACTGGCTTAGTTGCTCTGCGGCATGTGGGATATTCCCGGACCAGGGATCGAACCCGTGTCCGCTTCATTGGCCGGTGGATTCTTAACCACTGCACTACCAGGGAACTCCCTGTTTATTTACTTCTGTTGGTTTCTTAAAAATTACCAATGTCTGTATCTTCTCTAATAAGACAAGTATTTTAAAACACTTTCATGTTCTTGGGTGAGGTTTACCCTCACCCAATTAAGTGGATATTATTTAGGATTTTTAGTTCTTATAATTATGAGTATACTTTGTCTTTCCCTTTCTTTTTCTTTTTTTTTCCTTTTTCTTTCTTTCTCCCTCCTTTTCTTCCTTCATTTCTTTCTCCTCTCTTGCTTGTTCAAGTTTTGAAACTCATATGTAAAAGTATACGAATACTCTTGTACGTGGAACAACTTCATTCTCTTTTAACTTTACCACATGAGACGTTACTGTGTTAAATAAACATTGTATAAAGGGGCTTTTGGTTCCACTGGGTGCTCTGAGGGAGGTTCCTTCAGTTCTTTGCAGCTGTTACCTTATCTTTAAAAAGGAATTAAGAATACTGCCCTTGCAGAGGTTTTGTGAAGATTGAGGTCATACAGACGCATATAACTAAATAATAATATTAATAATTGTTAAAAAAAAAACAGTAAGCAGAGGTAAACTCTTAATACCACTGATTAAGAAGCAAAGATTTAAATTAAAAAGTTAAACAGGTTGATTTCAGATTTGGATCTCATTAGAATGTGATATTAGAATATACCTAGTAGGCCTTATGCATTATTTTTTCATATTTTGTTCAGTTTTAGTATAGCAAAAGAAAACAAAAAAGTGTATTTTTTTTCTGGTTCAGGATTCAGTTCAGATGGCATGTTGGGTTTTGTTGTCATGTCTCTTTTAATATGGAACGTTCTTCAGTCTTTCTTAAGCTTGACCTTTTTGATGAGTAAAGGTTATTTGTATAATGTCCTCCAAAATGTCCTCTAATTTCGGTTATTTTTTGTTTCAGTATCTCTGTTGTTCCAAAGCACTACCGTTACAAAACCTGGAGTCCCTATGGGTAATGATTTAACATGGTTTTAATGTTTAAATTGTTATACTTCACCACTGGTAGAGTATTCATTTCTTGGCAAAACAGAAACATAAATAATGGGTTACTTTGGGTATATGTCCCGCATATAGGAATGGTGTCCACTACTTGACTGGAGCACTTTTATTGTCTTTTTCGAGAGTCTGAGAAAGGAGGGGAGAGATAAGAGGGGGATTTAATTAAGTCTTCTGACCTAGACATCTCATCAGAATGAGGGAAACAATGCAGCTAGCAGCTGTGGCCACTTGTTCAACTTATGTACCATATTTATGTCACTGGTCAAATGTTTTAATTTTCATTTAAATATCTAGAGAAGAACTGAAGTCTTAAGGTGGCAGCTGTGTGTGAGGAATAGCCTATGGAACTGCAAGAGAAACAGTAATTTTTAACCCTTTGCTGCCCAATTTACATCTGTATCACCTGATTATGATGTGATTTTTAATCACCTCATTTTATCACCTGTGATTTTTACCACCTGATTTTATTCTTTAACTTTTGAAATGAAATGGTTATCTGTATGATCAAGTTTTCAACTGTTTTCCTAGACCAAATAAGTCAAATTTCCTAGAAACTGTTAAAACTGATTTAGAGCAATATACATAAGCTAAATCTCTCCTTTTAGGCTTAATAATTAGAGAATAATTGTGGTCTTTTTTTTTTGTTATTGTATATTTTAAGTGTTATTTGATGACTAGTTAAACTTCTTGAAGAGTACTTTCTGAAGCCAGCCCTCCCCTGCACCCCAACCCAAGCTTCACCAAGGCTATATGTGGTCTTCCTAGTTTTGTAATATGGCTTGGGTAATTTCAGGGACCATTTGACTTTAGAGATCAGGAAATTGAAGATCCAGGAGGGCTGAACTCAGCTTGAGTCCTCCAGACTCTGCTGACCTGGTGCCAGGTCTGATTGGCAGAGGGATCAGTTAGGTGGGTTTCCCTGGCATGCTTAGCATAAGTTACGTCCCTATTGTGATTGTTGCTAAGGGAAGAAAAGTATCTGAAAATTGGGTTTTCCAGTGAGGAGTACTTTGTGCTAGACATAGCTGTCTGTCTCACTAGCAGTGGGACTTCTGGAAAAGCGTATTAAAAGGTAGCATGAACCTTTTGCAGCTAAGTGGCTTATGAGGTCAGTCAAGGAAAGAAAAAATAAGCCAGCTTCAAAAAAGTCTTTTTCAATTAAAGCTGTGGGAGGAAATAAGGACTGTGTCAAGATACTGAGAAAACTCGTTTTCTAAATTTTTAGCCAAATAGAATATCCTCTTTAGTAGTAGGGAAATAAAAAGAATACTTGAAGTTTAGTTGCAGGCATTACATATCTTGAGGAAAAAAGAGGACACTTCTAAAATTAAAATGTAGCCCATAAACATTTTTAATTTTTGTGAATTGAATTACTCATCGTTTTGAATGTTGCCTTCTGCTAAATTACTCCTTTAACATGAATTGAGTTTGACTATTTTGTTCAGTCATTCCTAAATGTTAGATGAAATTCATTTAATGTTTTGAACTTTATATTTTTAGATGTACTCTAAGAATTACACAGCTGTTGCTTGGAGATGTATGTGAATTACTGTGAGAAACAGGATCATGATTTAGGTCCTATGCCAGCTGATAGTCAGCTGCCACAGAATTAAAAGATTAAGCTAACACATGAGAATATGGGTATAAAATCATGCTTTAGAATGTTCTGAATATGCCTACCTTGTTTCAGGTACCTAGTAGTCATGACAAAGTGCGTTTTGTGATTGGAACACTGGCTTTAGGTTTTCTATTCAAAAGCTGGGCGTATTTTCCCCTCATTTTGTTAAGAATTAGAGTTAAGTGTGACCAGCTAACTACTCATGTCAAGATATATTTCATTAAGTCAACTTCAGTTTTGGACTTCATCTGATTAAAATTAATTGGTTAGGAGAAATATTTAGTTTGAATCTTTTGCCATGATTAATTTGGTGGTTTTAAGATTGAGTTGCTCCCAAGGTTCAGTTAAATAGATCTGACACTGTATGCTGTTTTCTAGATGCGTATTTTCCCTCAACTGTATCAATTCCGTATGTTTATTTAGTGCATAAATAAATACATAGGTATACAGAATTTAGAAGGTTAGGTTCTAACCTTCACTGACTATGCTTTAGCAAAGGTGTCTATAAAGTAAGAGAAGTTTACCATATACTTCAAATACAAAATTGCATATTATTTCTTTGGGAGATGATGGCTAATAAAAAAAAGTTTAAAAAGATTAAAATAGTGGTTGTCCATGTTTCATGCTGTCCATGTTTCATGTAATCCGTTTGCTCACTTGACATTCAGCAAATACTTGAATATACTTCAGGTATTAACACTGTAGATAGAGGTGATGCAGTTCTCTATACCAGGATGTGCACTGCCTAATGAATTGTTATAATGCAGTAAGAATCATGCTGTGATAGGAGTACTCCTGGAGTTCTGTGGTGCTTGCAGACCTACTTGAGGGGTGGTGTGGAAAGGGGCCAGTCCAAGAATACTTTGATGTGACCTGTAAGGTATGGATTGAGCAGTAACAATTAATTAACAAGATGGTGAGGGCAAAGAAGGCTTTTGAACATTCAGGAATAGCCTGATTAAAGGAATGGAGAGAAGAGAGACGGTGCCCCAGTGGAGCAGCGAGATCTAGGAGATTGTAATCATGTCGTTTCACTGAAGCAATCCCAGAAACAGACTTTGCACTGCTTCAAGATGTCCTCACTCAAATTGGAAAAAATAAAAATATTGCATGTGCTTATGACTTTTAACAACCATTGAAGAACAAATGCCCTTGAACTCTGAATCTAGCAACGTTCCAGTGAAGCCCTGTAGTTGGTTCCCAAGATAAAATAATCTCTGCATTTCTAGCCTCACCTCAACATTTATTGCGTGCACATTCATTTCAGCTGCTTCTTATGGTAGACTGAAAAGAGAATTTTACAGCTGATACTATGTAAGAATAGCAGGTATATTCTCAAGGCACATTAGTATGGCTACTTCTTCAGCAGGTTCCAGCGGACAGTCTTCACTGCAAGCAGCTATTGATTGTTATTAACTCTACTTTGTTGGTATTATTAGAAAAGCACAGCACTAAGGCCTTCTCATCAAGCAACTTAAAAAAAAAAAAGTAGCAGTTACCATTACACCTTGTTTGAACATTTTGTAGAAGTACAGAACAAGAAATTCAGAATTTCTTAAATGTCATGCAGTTTGTATTTGGCTGAAGACCAGTGATAAAAGTGGGGCTGCTGTTTTTCAGATTACGGCCAGTCATTCTCTTTGATCACGCTGTGCTATAATTACTTTCAGAACACACTGACAGAGTGTGTGACAAAACATCATATGCTAGTGATTCCTAAATTCCTGTTAGCTTTTATCATGTTTATTCTGTTGTCATCGTCAATCTCGTGACTACTGACTTTCCATCTATGTATTTTCCTCCACTTCCCAGCCAGCACCTGCATGAAGTTTTGGTATTCATCTTGCAGTTCAGGCTTCCTCTTGTAGCGCTGACAGCACTCTTTGGTACTTCCATCTTCTCACACTGCTGGGTTACTTGTCTCCCTCCCCGGGGCATGCTGCAGTGTGCTAGTGTATGGAGCAGACCATAAGACAAACATGGCCTCTCTACCTGGAGCGTCAATTTTGCTGAAAGATTTTTGTGGAGAACATCCTATTGAAATAGGCTCTGTAGTAGAGTGAATTGCAAAATATTCACTATATTTTAGTTTGAAACTTCCAAGAAATTTGTTTGCTGTAGGCTCTGCAGGGCTCCTAGACTTCTTTAGGGTATGTGTGTTGAAAGCCTACTGTGTGCCTTCTCCTGTAATCTTCAGATACTTTTTCTGGAATATTTGTTTTATGATAGTCATCATAGTCTAGTCCTCAGAACTAAAGTATGCTGACCTTGTTTGATTTAGCTAATATGTGCCAAGGGTGATATGGTATGTCATGTAGGGGCTGAATTCCTGGTCTGTGTGGAAGAACTATATATGGAGAAAGAGGAGAGAAGTATGCTTTCCCAGCTGTAGTGGACAGACTGTTTTTCAGGGCAGAATTTCACCACTTATAAAAAGTAGTTTTGAGCAACATTTGGCAGCTAGTGAGTGTTGAATGTGTTTGCCAGATTATATAAATATCTGGTCTGGAACCATGAATGTCCAAGAAATACTCTTGGGAAATTAAGAGTTTCCTTAGGGTAATAGGAAAACCAGGCACGCTCCTTAGGTGGTTGTTTTTAAGCCTGAGAAGCATTGTTTATAATTGACTTAGTGTGACTAATTATCCTATGTACCTGAATATCATATTCATATTTGTCTTATTTTAAGTTGATTTGTAAATCAAATATTAAAAATTAACAAAAAGCAACTTCTTATGACTTGAAGAGTCCATAATCCTTATTAAGTCACATACAGTAGCAGTTAAATTGAAACATGAAGCTAGAATTATATTGCAGTCCCATAGAGATGTGCTAAGCAACAGCCATTTGCAGCAGTATACTTGTGACATTTCAAGGCTATTATGAACTCCCAGATCCATAAATAACCACTGTAGCCTGTAATAGGCACCAAATTAAATAGGTACCCAAGGATGAGTAGAAATGGAGAAAGCCCCATTGGCATGCAGGTGATAGGAAGTTCATCAAGCTCACTCTCCGTGCACCAGACTGGCAGAGTGGGAAGTTCCGATTCTTGTATTGCTTGAAGGATGACTCCATGAATGCCATGGATCTTTAGGTTTGTTTGTCAGCACATCAAATGTTAAGGGTGCACTGTAGTTCTTTGGTAGTGTTGCCGTCACTTGTGATCCTGGAATCCAATTTATTTGCTGGCCTCATTTACTGAAATGCTGCTGCTGCTGATACAAATAATGGCTGACATTATTGAGTGCCCATCACGTGCCAGGTACTGGAAGTGCTTTATGTACATGGTTTTATTCTCATGGCAGTTCTATGACATAGGAACTCTTACATTCCACTTTAGAAATCAGGAGGCTTAGGCTAAATAGCAACTTGTTTAAGGTCACATATATGTGTGCACGGAAATGTCAGAGCTGGAATTGAAATTGATTCAGGTTCAACTCCAGATTCTCCGCTCTTAACTCCCATGCTCCAGCACTTGTAAAGATACCCACTCTGTGCCCTGTAGAATCTAGTACTGATGATCTAGATCCCAGAAAGAAATTTGAAACCTTGTTGAAGTACAGGCTGTTTTGGGGGGAGGGAGGGAAGTATAGTCCATGTATCAATGATTTGGATAATTTGTATATGCTTAGCAACAGTTCTGTGGTGAAATCTAAGATCACCACTGTCACCTGGTCTTAACTATAAAAGTGATGTGGTAATGTGAATAAACTGTCTTTATCAGTTTATGCTGAAAATGAGATTAGTGGAGCCATCAGAAATGTAAGTCTATTTTGTAAAAGGTCCTAATTAAAATATTCTTAACTGGAGTCTCTTATGCAGAAATAGTAGGACATCATGTTTTCTAGGTAATATTAAGATGCTTATCTCTGTTCAGAAGGTGCTGATTATCCGGCTTCTACCCGGAGAGGGTGTAGGTAGGAATGCTATTTTGGAGGGCCCTGTAGTAATTCAGGAAATAATGCATTAAAGCAGTGACAGTGGGACAGATGGAGGGGGTATTAGTAGAGACTTAGGTGGTGGAGTTGACAGGGCTTGGTGACTGATGTGGGGTTGATAGCGGAGGAGCAGTCTGGAGTGGCACTTGGGTTTCTAGCTGGGGCCAGACAGTAGGGCTTTTGGTATCCTTCACCTGGGATTGGAAATAGGGAGGAGCAGATAGGGTGAGGGAGGAAAGTAGGTTGCATTTTGAGGTATGCTTGTGGTATGTATATAGAAATACATACTAGGCAGTTGCCTATATAGGTTTAGAGCTTAGAAGAGAAGTATCGCCTGGAAATAACTTTTTTGGCACTTTTTAACAGGTATTAGTTGAAACTGTGAGTGTGGACTCTGGTCTAAGCCGTGGTGGTGTGGTGGTGGTGGTTGTGTGTGTGTATTTTGAGTGAGGGGGGGAGGGGATTAGTTACTAGACTACTTGCCAAACTGATTATTTTCATCTACACATTGTTTTTCAATCCATTCAATTTAAAAAATTTTAGAGTTCTTACTTGAATGAACATGGAGAAATAAAACATTCCAGTCTTTTGTCTTTCCTTTTTATTACTGAAAATAAAAAATGTACTATATTACATAATCATAATTTTTATTATAGGTATTGAGTCTGTGCATAATTAGCTCCTTTACAGAGAAGACTACACAGGAATGAACATTTGGTTAATTTACCCCCCAACCCCTAATAGTTTATTATGCAAAATTGTAAACACAGAACAATTGAAAGAATTGTTCTGTGAAAATCTACATGCCCACCATCTAGATTCTACCATTAACATTTTACAATACTTTATCACTTATCCATCTAGCCATATATATAAAACTTCTATGAATTTCAAAAAAGAGTCATCAGTGCACTATTTCCTAAGTATTTCAGTATGTATATCATTAACTAGGATTCCATAATACAGCTTTTTTCCTTTTGTGGTAAAATATATACAGTGAAATGCACAGACCGTTGGGTGAGTTTTGACAGATGCACGCACCTGTGTAACCCAATCTTTTTCAAGGTACAGAACATCCTGGGGTGATGGCAGAGTTCCCTAAAGCCCCTTCCCATGTCATCCTCATTTTCACTGCTCCCTGCCCCTCCCAAACAACCGCTGTTCTGATTTATTTCCACTGCAGATTAGTATTTCCTGATCCTGAACTTCATCTATTAGGAATCATAAAATACACATTCTTTTTTAGCAGAAATGCTGACATATCTCGAGTGGTCGAAGGTTTTTTTAAATTTATTTATTTATTTATTTTTGCTGTGTTGGGTCTTCGTTTCTGTGCGAGGGCTTTCTCTAGTTGCGGCGAGCGGGGGCCACTCTTCATCACGGTGCGCGGGCCTCTCACCATCACAGCCTCTCTTATTGCGGAGCACAGGCTCCAGACGCGCAGGCTCAGTAGTTGTGGCTCACGGGCTTAGTTGCTCCGCGGCATGTGGGATCTTCCCAGACCAGGGCTCGAACCCGTGTCCCCCTGCATTAGCAGGCAGATTCTCAACCACTGCGCCACCAGGGAAGCCCAAAATACACATTCTTGTGTAAGGTTTCCCTCACAGTATGTTTTTGCTATTCATCTGTGTCACTGCATGTATCTGTTGTTTGTTTTTCTTGCTTTGTCATATACCATTGTGTAAATATACAACAATTTATCCATTCTATTTGTGGATACCTGGGCTGTTTCTAGTTTTTGGCAATATCTAGCATTGCAATTGAGGGGTCAGAGGGTAAGTTCTATATAAAAAAAGTACCAAATCATCTTTGAAAGTTGTTTAACAATTTTATATTTCCGTTAGCAGTGTATGGGAGTTACAGTTGCACCACATTCTAACTCTTCTGGTGGATGGGTAGTGACATTTCATTGTGATTTTAATTTGTATTTCCCTGATGGTTAATGATGTTTAGCACTTTTACATGGATTTACTGACCATTTGTATATCACATTTTGTGACATTTGTTCACATTGTTTGCCCAATATTTTATTGGTTGTCTTTTAGTTGTTTAGCTGAGTTTTAAAAATGCATCCTAGATACCTTTCAGATTTATGTTTTGCAAGTATTTTTTTCTCATCTGTGCCTTGCCTATATGGAAATTCCCTCTCGGCCTTAATTCCCTCCTTCCCTACTTTCCTTCCTTTCTATAGCAGCTTTATTAAGATATAATTCATATACCATACATATGCATTTTTTTAAAGGTCATTTTTAATGAGAGAAAATTTTAACCTTCCTGCTTTTTTCTTCTATGATTATTGCTGAAACCTTTGCCTACCCTCAACTCATGAAGATATTCTCCTATGTTTTCTTCTAAAAGTTTTGAGTCTAGCTTTTATGTTTAAGTCTGTGATAATCTTGAATTAATTTTTTTGTATGGTGTGAGGTCTGGGTTGAGATTTATATGTTCAGTTGTTCCAGTACTACTTACTGAAAAGACTATCTTTTCTCCATTAATATGCCTTTGTATCTTTGTAAAAAAAAAAAATCAGTCCGTATTTCTGGACTCTATTTTGTTTCATTGATATATTTGTCTATCTTGAAGCCAATACCATACTCTCTTGTTTGCTGTGGCTTTGTGTCTTGAAATCAGATTGTGTTAGCCTTCTAACATTATTCTTCTTTTTCAAAGTTGTTTTGGATATTCTGTGTTCTTTGTATTTCCATATGAATTTTAGACTCAGTTAATTTCTACAAAAATGCTTCCTGGGATTTTCATTGGAATTGCATTTAATCCATAGATTAATTTGAGGGAGCCTTTATATCATAACAATATTGAATCTTCCAATATATGAACGTGGTATATCTTTTTATTTAGGTTGTTTTTAATTTCTCTTACCAACATTTTATAATGTTCAGTGTAGAGATTTTGCACATCTGATATTAAATTTATTCCTAAGTCAAATACTTGAATCCTGCAACCTTGCTAAATTCACTTATTAGTTACAGTAGCTGCTTTGTGGATTTGCTAGGAATTTTTTTTTTAATTAATTAATTTATTTTTAGTTTTGGCTGCCTTGGGTCTTTGTTGATGCGCGCGGGCATTTCTCTAGTTGCACCGAGCGAGGGCTACTCTTTTTTGCGGTGCGCGGGCTTCTCATTGGGTGGCTTCTCTTGTTGCGGAGCACATGCTCTAGGCGCGTGGGCTTCAGTAGTTGTGGCACTCGGGCTCAGTAGTTGTGGCTCGCGGGCTTAGTTGCTCCACAGCATGTGGGATCTTCCCTGAGCAGGGCTCAAACCCGTGTCGCCTGCATTGGCAGGCGGATTCTTAACCACTGTGCCACCAGGGAAGCCCGCTAGGATTTTTTATATAAATATTTGTTATCTGCAATTAGAGGGTATTACTTTTTCTGATCTTTTATTTATTTATTTGCCTTGGTGCAAAGGCTGGGAGTGCCACTATAGTGTTGAATAGAAATGGTGAGAAGGGCATTCTTGCCTTGTTCCTGATCTCAGGGGGAAGGAGTTCAGTATTTTACAATTAAGTATAATGTTAGTTATAGCTATTTCTGTAGATGCTCTTTATCACATTAAGGAAATTCCCTTCTGTTCCTAGTTTGCTGAGAGCTCTTGTTATGACAGATAATGCATTTTATCCAGTGCTTTTTCTGCATCTTTTGCAATGCACAGTTTTTCTCCTTTATTCTGTTAATGTAGTGAATTACTTTGGCTTTCAAATATTAAATCAACCTTGCATTCCTGGGATAAACAATATTAAATTATTCTTTAAATATATTGCTAATTTTGATTTGATAATATTTTGTTAATTTTCGCATCTGTATTATGGAAGGACAATGTCATTTTATTTGTACTGTCTGTCAGGTTTTGGTATTAGAGTCATGCTGACATCATCAAACAAACTGGAAATGATTTCTATTTTCTGAGAGTCTGTATAAAATTGATGCTATGTTTTCCTTAGATATTTGATACACTTCACTAGAGCAACCATGTGTGTGGAGTTTTGTTTGTGGGAAGCTCTATAATTTCTTTAATAGATAAAGTAATTTAGATTTTTTCTCATGTCAGTTTGCTTTTCAGGAATTTTTCCAGTTTCATCTAATTTGTCAGATTTGGTGGCATAATGCTGTTCATCAAATTCCCTTAATATTATTTTAACATTTGTAGAATCTGTAGTGATAAGGCCTCTTTCATTCCTGATAATAGGTAATTTGTGTTCTCTCCTTTTCTTGATCAGTTTAGCTAGAAATTTTAATTTTTCTTACTGTTTTCTGTTTCACTGGTTTCTTTATTATTTTCTTTCTCCTACTCCCTTTGGGTTTTCTTTGTTCTTTTCTATCTTCTTAAGAGAGGGAAGCTTAGATATTTGGTTTTAGACCTTTCTTTTCTAATACAAGCATTTACAACTCTAAATTAACCACTAAGCACTGCTTTAGCTGCATCTCATGATTTTTGTCATATTTTCATAATGATTTAATTTGAAATATTTTCTGATTTTCTTGTGTTTTCTTCTCTGACCCATGAATCACTTAGAAGTGTGTTTTACCACCCCACCCCCCAAATTTTTTTTAGGTATCCTAGTATGGTTAACTTCAAATTTAATTCCATTGTGGTCAGAGGACATCCTTTGCATGCTTTCAGTTATTTTAAATTTATTGAGAATTTTTTAATGGTCTAGTATATCATCTGTGTTGGTGATCATACCGTGTGTACTTGAAAAGAATGTATATTCTGCAGTTGTTGGGAGTAATGCTTTTTAAATATTAGTTAAGTCATAGTAGTTAATAGTTTTCAGATTTTCTGTGTTCAGCATTTTTTTTTAAAAAATAAATTTATTTATTTATTTATTTTTGGCTGCGTTGGGTCTTCATTGCTGCATGCGGGCTTTCTCTAGTTGTGGCGAGCGGGGGCTACTCTTCGTTGCGGTGCGCGGGCTTCTCATTGTGGTGGCTTCTCTTGTTGTGGAGCACGGGCTCTAGGTGCACGGGCTTCAGTAGTTGTGGCTCGTAGGCTCTAGAGTGCAGGCTCAGTAGTTGTGACTCATGGGCTTAGTTGCTCCGGGGCATGTGGGATCTTCCCGCACCATGGCTCGAACCCGTGTCCCCTGCATTGGCAGGCGGATTCTTAGCCACTGTGCCACCAGGGAAGCCCAAGTGTTCAGTATTTTTTAATGTACTTTATAAATTATTGTCTAGTTTTATCAGTCAACTGAGAGGTGGTGTTAAAATTTGCAACTAATGTTGTGGAAACGTTGTTCTCTCTTTAATTCTGTCAGTTTTTCCCCTAGCTTTATTGAGATTAACTTGACATATAAGATTGTGGAAGGGGCTTCCCTGGTGGCACAGTGGTTAAGAATCCACCTGCTGATGCAGGAGACACAGGTTCGAGCCCTGGTCCGGGAAGATCCCACATGCCGCGGAGCAACTAAGCCCGCGAGCCACAACTACTTAGCGCACGTGCCACAACTACTGAAGCCTGCGCGCCTAGAGCCCGTGCTCCACAACAAAAGCCACGACAGTGAGAAGCCCGCGCACTGCAACGAAGAGTAGCCCCCGCTCACCGCAACTAGAGAAAGCCTGTGCACAGCAACGAAGACCCAACATAGCCCCCCAAAAAATAATAAATAAATAAATTTTAAAAAAAGATTGTGGAAGTGTAAGGTGTTGATTTGATGCAGTGATATATTGCAAAATAATAATCCAGTTTTTGCTTCATGGTTTTGAAACTAATTAGATACATGCACATTTATGATTGTTGTATCTTTATGGTGAATCGAACCTTTTATAGTTTTTACAACCTGATGAAAATAATGAGGCAGAAAACTTCAGGAAACAGGTGAAATCTCTAATCAGTTGCTTCAATTCTTGTTAATGGGGTGATTTGCTAGGATAAAGAAGTTATGTGCTGCCAAGTGAAGTGTTCACCCGTATTTTTCCTTCTGTCACTGACCATTTCTAAATATACTTACTTTTGTGAGCTATCATGCTGTTAATGAAGGTTTAGGTTTGCTGGTGCACTGGGAGTTAATCTTTGAAAACTTCAGATCAATTAAAAAAAGAAGATAAGTGGGTAGATACAAGATATGAGCCTGTTGATTGTGTGCTGTTTATTGTGTGCTAAGTGCTATGGGGCATGTGAAATAGAGATTGTCTTGGCTTTTAAGTTTACATAAAACACTGTATTGTATATTTGAGGGTCGCTGAGAGAGATCTTAAAAGTTCTCATCACAAGAAAAAAAGTTGGGACTTCCCTGGTGGCGCAGTGGTTAAGAATCTGCCTGCCAATGCAGGGGACGCTGGTTCGAGCCCTGGCCCGGGAAGATCCCACATGCCATGGAGCAACTAAGCCCGTGTGCCACAACTACTGAAGCCCGTGTGCCTAGAGCCTGTGCTCCACAAGGAAGAGTAGCCCCCCCTTGCCACAGCTAGAGAAAGTCCGCGCGCAGCAATGAAGACACAGTGCCGCCAAAAATAAATAAATAAATACATTTATTTTTTAAAAAAATTATAACTGTGTGGTGATGGACTTACTGTGGTGTTCATCTTGCTATATATATATATATATATATACACACACACACACACAAATATCAAATCATTATGTTGTATACCTACAACTAACATACTGGGGGAAGAAAGAAATTTAAGATCTTGGGGGACAGGCAAGAGGGTGTGTGGAGGTGCTGTATTGGTTATTTATGGCAACACAATAAAATTACAGCAATATTTAGTGGCTTAAAACAACACACATTTATTATCACACAGTTTCTGTAGATTAGGAATTTGAGTACAGCTTAACTGGGTCCTCTGGCTCAGGGTTTCTCAACAATTGCTGTCAAGATGTTGGCCAAGGCTGCAGTCTTAACGGAAGTCATCACGGTTGGGGTGGGGGGGATCTTCTAAGCTCATTTACATAGTTATTGATTGAATTCAGTTGCAGGTGGTTGGACTGAGGGCCTCAGTTCCTCCCCACAGTTGGCCTGTCACGCCAGCCTTTCCCACAGGATGGAAGCCACAGTCTTTTTGTAAATGAACCCTGGAACTGACATTCCATAACTTTTGCCATAGAATAGAAGCAAGTTGATGGGTGTAGCCCACACACAGGGGAAAGAGATTACACAAGGGCATGAATACCAGGTGGTGGAGATCACTGGGAGCCATCTTTTTTGTTGTGATTGGGAGGAAGGAAGAAGATGCAAATTATTTCTTATAATTATACTTGTAATAGGAGCCAGAAACAGCAGGGAGAAAGTATAAACCAAAGTTTATAACTAGGAAGCTAATGGTTGTCAGTGCAGCCCAAAGAGTTGTCTTATGAAGAGAAATAAGAGTAGCAAAGCATCTCAAATAACAAGACATAACAAAACTTTAAGTGTTCGTTGCAACACGTTGGATTAATTCTAGACAATGTTATTGTTTGTGTTTTCTTTATTAGCATAAAAATTTTGACTTGTATTAAGACATAACCTTTACCAAATGCAAGTGGAATTAATAAATACAGTTTTATTCCTTGATAGACAAAAATACCTTTTTAAATTTTCATGTTTTCTTAATATTTGAAGCTATTATATATTTTTAAAATTGTGGTAAAATATATAATACAAAGTTTATGTATTTTCACCATTTGTAATCACAGTTCAGTGGCCTTAAGTACATTCACATTGTTGTGAATGGTTGTTGTAAACCAACCATCTCTAGAACTTTTTAATCTTCCCAAACTGAAACTGTACCCGTTAAATAGTCACTCCCCCTCCTATAGTCACTCCCCCTCCTTCCCTCCCCACAGCCCGTGAAAACCACCATTCTACCTTGTCTCTATTAGTTTGACTACCGTATGTCCTTTGTATAAGTGGAATCATACAGTATTTGTCCTTTTGTGTCTGGCTTATTTTAACTTAGCATTATGTCTTCAAGGTTCATCGTGTTACAGCACTTGTCAGGATTTTTTCCTTTCTAAGTCTGAATAATATTTTATTGTATGTATTTACCACATTTTATTTATCCATTCACCTGTTGATGGACATTGGTGTTCCACCTTTTGGCTGAATAGTGCTGCTGTGAATATTGGTATACAAATATCTGTTCAAGTCTCTGCTTTGGGCGCTGTCTCAGAAGCTGCCTAGCACAGGTGGGCATGGAAAGGAATTAGCTTTAAGTTTAATTCTGATGAAAAAGAGATCTATAGCAGACAAGAGAGGTTTCTACTAGTTAAAAAATACAAGTGAGTTGTTTCATTAAACCTTACCAAGTTACAAATGGTGTTAACAGGTCTTTTTGTGAAAGACTGAGCTTTTCATAGAAAGTTTTCATAAAAAGTTTCACCAAAAAAACCAAAAACAAAACCGTTTCATAAAAGTTTCATTTTGTTTTAATGACTGGTTTAAAGAATAATTAACTCTATGCACTTACTGTAATTTAAGATGATGATGTTTATGGTATTTTAGAAAATAAACTACCACACCAGATGTCACTGGGTCTGCTGACCTTTCACATTTTCTACAATAATTTTGGATTCAGATTATAATTCAGGTGTGCCCAATTTTAGGAAAGTCAGAGACAGTAAATTAGCCACTTAGCTAAGGTGAGATTTCTGGCAACTTTAACCATCTAGAACTCAGCCATAAAATGGAGCTTTCTTATACTGTACTTTTTTGTTTTTTTTTAAATTATCACTTCATCCTGCACCAAGTCTTTGATTCAGCAGAAATTTAGTGAGCTCCTAAGTAGGGGCTAAACACCAGCTACTGTTAAATATATCAGTAAAACACAGTCCCTCCCCTCCCAATCTAGTTGGGAAGACATTAGTAAATGATTATAGTGTTACCCCTAGTTCAGTCTGTATTCATATTCAGTCCTCTTCTTTGTTTTCATTTGTCTGAAAGGATCTTTTTTCTGTAGTTTTAGGTTGAAATTTTATCTTAATTTTCTAGTCAATACTTTAGTAACTTGGATGAAAATAACTAAAGTTTCTTGTATTATTTCATTTTACCTATTTTTGAAAAATGAGAGTGGTATTCCTCATATTAGCTAGTATATTTTAGAGTTCATGTACTCCCTCTAATGCTAAATTGTTACATTGTATAGTAACAAAATCAGGGTAGTTAAAAATAATGGAATGGTGGGTGCTGTTCTACCATATGACTTGTTTTAAAAATCATGTTATATTTATATATTCTTCATTTGTGTGCATGCGTGTGTGTGTGTCTGTGTGTTGTGTGTGTGTCTAGTTTGATGTCTAAAAGGCTTCCCACAGATTTTGCCTTCATGTAATTCTTTGAAGAATGTTGAGGTTCAATTTGAAGGAAACTTCCCCTGAAGTATTAATTTTATGCGTATGTTTTGTACTATCTTTTTTTTTTTAGGGAATTTATTTATTTATTTATTTATTTATTTTTGGCTGTGCTGGGTCTTCGGTTCGTGCGAGGGCTTTCTCTAGTTGCGGCAAGTGGGGGCCACTCTTCATCGCGGTGGGGGCCACTCTTCATCGCGGTGCGCGGGCCTTTCACTATCGCGGCCCCTCCCGTTGCGGGGCACAGGCTCCAGACGCGCAGGCTCAGCAGCTGTGGCTCACGGGCCCAGCTGCTCCGTGGCATGTGGGATCTTCCCAGACCAGGGCTCGAACCCGTGTCTCCTGCATTAGCAGGCAGATTCTCAACCACTGCGCCACCAGGGAAGCCCCTGTACTATCTTTAAAAAAAGTCTGTGATAGTCTAGATATGTTTTCGTAATAGTATAAGGTATAATTTTCTCTAGTGAAGTCTTCAAAAGAATCCTGGTTTATTTCTACAAGAACATCAATTTCAGCAAATATACAAATTCCCTTCCCTTAGCTTCAACAAATATAACGTGAAGTATAATGCAGAAATGATAGAAAACTTCTGAGGAGTTAATTTTATTGAACTAATATAATTGGTAGTTAGGCAGACTCTAGCTCTCTTATTCAAGTAGAGTGATCGTAAGTCCAGACTCTGAAGCAGACGGGCTGCTTTGAATCCCATTTCTGTCACTTCCTGCAGTATGTTGTTTGGTCAAATTAATTCACTTCTCAATTTCCTATCTGTAGAATGGGAATATTAACAAGTATCTACCAAATAAAGTTGTTGAATAAATAAATGAATTAATAAAGGCAAAGCACATAGACCAGTGTGTAGATCTTCTTAAGTATTATATTCATATTAGTATTTGTTTTTATTATAGTATTATTATCATCACAACCCTGGCTCAGTAATTAATTATATATGTCACTTATTTGTCTCTGGGTTTTAGATCTTTATTAATGTAAGGAGATTTCTTTGTGACTACAGCTGGGGATATGTCAGTCTATACTAAATACTATAGATAGTCAAAAATTAATAGATTTTCCCTCATTGATTTTGTTAACGATTTTTGTGCTTGCAGTTAAGCAATACTTTGAAACATAGGCTCTGAAAATATTTATCTATGGATAGTTGTAGAGTATGGTCTCCTGAAACAGTTGGTTTTAATTTTTTTAAAATAGTGTTTGCTTTTTTTTTGTTAACTAGTCTTCTGTATCACAGGAAAAGCAGGAGGGCTTGATTTACCTGGGCTTCTCGGCAGCAGGCCAAGGCTCCTTCAGTACGTGCCCAGCCAGTTGCATGCAGAGGCAGCTTTCCATCCAAGATTTTCTGTCTTAGTAGTTTCTTAATTCTCTTTTTACTTCCTGCCCAATATGATTTCATTTTCTTTTCTCTCTACAAACCCTTATAAATTCCATCCTCGTTTTCTCCTCTCTCTTGTGGTTCTAAGAATATCAAAATAGTCGCATTTTCATTTTCTGTATTATTCCTCTCTCTCCAGGTATATTGTTGGCAGAGGCAGGTTCTTTTTGTTGGCCAAGTCACATTTAAAGAATTTTTCACGTTCTATACTTCTGCAAATAAGGGGTATTCATAATTAAAGTCAAATAGTACCATAAAGATTTTTTAAAAAGCTTACTCTTATTCCTAAACATGCATAGCTGCATGTAGGAAGTGCCTCCTTTCAGGTACTTTTTCTACATAGTATTTTACCTAATGATTTCTCCTTTTTTTTAAGAGACTTTTTCATCCTATGGGATAACCCAACAGATTTGCTGAAATGTTTTCTAAAACATGCTATCTTGCTTTAGATATATTGGTCATTTTCTGTGGTGACTGTGGATCTGTTAGATAACAGTTGTACTTTGCACATGAATATAGATATTATGGGATGAAGAGTTAAGTAGTGGCATTGATATTTTCACCTTTTTAAAAAACCTTTTAGAGGTAGACATAGAGAATGGACTTGGTAACATGGGGTGGGAGGGCGAAGCTGGGGCGAAGTGAGAGTAGCATCGACATACACACACTACCGAATGTAAAATAGTTGGCTGGTGGGAAGCAGCAGCATATAGCACAGGGAGATCAGCTCGGTGCTTTGCGGCGACCTAGAGGGGTGTGATAGGGAGAGTGGGAGGGAGGCTCAAGAGGGAGGGGATATGGGGACTTGTGTATGCATATGGCTGATTCGCTTTGTTGTACAACAGAAACTAACACAGTACTGTGAAGCAATTATACTCCAATAAAGAGCTATTAAAAAAATAAACAACCTTTTAGTATTTCTTAGAGAGATGAATGGTATACAACTATGTGGTCTTTAGTGGAAATTTTGCCTTTCTATGTTATTGGAGCTACTGCCTCACAGATGGTTTTCTTGCCTTGCAGAAAATAAGTTTGTTTGCTGCCTTGTTTGTATCTGCTGTTTGTCAGTGGCATTCACAGAGTTTTCCCGTATCCTTCAATCAGGGAGCCAGGACAGCAGCACCTGGCTGTTCTAGCAAGCAGCACCCGCTCCCCGCCATTCTTAGCAAGTTTTTTGGTTTATGGATGGGATATGAAAGGAGAAAAGCTAGTTAGTATTTCACAAATGTAGCGTATAGTAGAAGCTTTTCTATGTAATGTGATCTGTACGGGTGATGATGGTTGGTTAATTGATCTCAAGCTTGGTATCCTTAGAAATGACATGTACCTTAGAGCATTTTAGTCTACTTTATGTTCATTCTCTGACTTTTGTTTTTGGTAAAGCTTTTAGTGTTAGTCTGGTGATGAGAAGTCTACATTGTTTTTCTTTTCTGAAGCATGCCCATGTTTTATCTTCAGGGTTTCAGCTTTGGTTTCTTTAAAGTGGAGAGAGAACTTAAGATATATGCAAAGCATTCTCAGTATAGCAGTCTGCTAGACTTGTGTGATTCCCCCATCTTTTATGTATATCTTACAATTTTTTAGTGCCTCATCTTGATAGGAACTTAATTTTCATAGAATTTCTATATATTCACATTGTATCTCTTTATATAATATTTAAATTGCATAATTACAGTACAAGTACAATTGGAATGAATATATTTGGTCACAAACACAGCTGACTTCTTAATAAGTATACAGCCTAACTGGGAGCAGAAGAGTGCGGGGTGATGAGAATAGTTTTCTAGCTCAGAGCTGAGTGTTTTGAGTGCTAATGGTGTGTTTTATAGATGGAAAGGAGAAGGTCTGAGGTTGTCCATTTGGGCATTGGAAGTCAGAAAAGGGAGCTTTCACTGGCATGTTTTGGCACTCTTACTCAAAGCTTATGGATTTTTACTTTTTACAGTTAATATTGCTCACTACTTTCCAAGTCAGTACTTCAACAAATCTTTTTTTTTTTTTTTTAAAGATTTATTTATTGATTAATTGATTGATTGATTGATTGATTGCTATGTTGGGTCTTCGTTTCCGTGCGAGGGCTTTCTCTAGTTGCGGCAAGCGGGGGCCACTCTTCATCGCGGTGCGCGGGCCTCTCACTATCGCGGCCTCTCTCATTGCGGAGCACAGGCTCCAGACGCGCAGGCTCAGTAATTGTGGCTCACGGGCCCAGTTGCTCCGCGGCATGTGGGATCTTCCCAGACCAGGGCTCGAACCCGTGTCCCCTGCATTGGCAGGCAGATTCTCAACCACTGCGCCACCAGGGAAGCCCTTCAACAAATCTTAATTAGGAGAGATGAAAAGATACAATGCCGACCCTTCAGGGGTTTAATATGATGTTGTTGGAGACATGATATGCATAGTGTATTGTGAGACCCCAGAGAGTGAGTTCCTGTTATATATTGAGGGAGAGAGGAAAAGCTTTCAAGAGGATGTGACACTTGTGTCTAAATTCTGCAGAACTGTCAGTATTAGGCGAGGAGGAAGTGTGCAGGTAGGTTAGGTACAGGGCATGTGCAAAGGTGGAGATATATGGACAAATATGGCATAATTGTTATTGCTGTAGTGAATACTGACGTGCCCCCAGTGTGCAGCAGGGTGGTAGAATGGTGTCTTGTGCACATTTCATGCTACAAGTATTTGAAAGAAAGAAAGTATGAATGTTGAGAAAGACAGAGGCCAAATCACAGTAGACCCCTTGTGCCATGCTATGAAGCCAAAGTTTATCCTGAAATGAGTCTTTGGAGTGTCTTAAGCAGAACGGTGAGGTGATGAGATTTGATTTAGAAAAATTTCCCGCTGGAAGCACAGGGAAGAAGGAGTAAAATTGCAGTCAGGGGTACCAGTTAGGAGACTTGAAATAATCCAGATGAGAAACTAGGGACGGCCCAAATTAAAGCTTTTGAACATTGTGAGCAAAGGGAACTAATGAATTTAGAAGTTTTTAGGAAGTAGAATTGACAGGCCTTGGTGACAGAGTGCCTGGCAGGGTGAAGGGCAGGGAGGATGCTGGTGTGACCCCTAGGTTTGCAGGATGGCTAGAGTCCAGAGTGGTGAACTGAGAGAAAAAGCCTTCTATTTGTGACTCCTCTAGTGCTTAACACAATACAGGGCATGCTATTTATTGCTTACTTTCCTATTTGAAGAAAATACATGTTTATTATTCCCGATTTGAGTGCATAATTTTTTTTTTTAAATTATTTATTTATTTATGGCTGTGTTGGGTCTTCGTTTCCGTGCAAGGGCTTTCTCTAGTTGCGGCAAGCGGGGGCCACTCTTCATCGCGGTGCGCTGGCCTCTCACTGTCGCAGCCTCTCTTGTTGCGGAGCACAGGCTCCAGACGCGCAGGCTCAGTTAGTTGTGGCTCACGGGCCTAGTCGCTCCGCGGCATGTGGGATCTTCCCAGACCAGGGCTCGAACCCGTGTCTCCTGCATTGGCAGGCAGACTCTCAACCACTGCGCCACCAGGGAAGCCCCTGAGTGCATAATTTTTTATAACTCTAGGAGGCCATGGAATGCAGGTGTGAAAAATAATTGTGGAATTGAATTGAAATCTAAAATTATGTTTAAGCCTCTTTAATGCTTGAAATGTTATAAAAATTACAAGCTTGAGCAAAAAAAATTGACATCAGAGAATAAGATGGAAATACTGTCTTTAAAATTACCAACTTTTTTAAAAAAATTAATTTTATTTATTTATTTTTGGCTGCCTTGGGTCTTCTTCGTTGCTGCGTGCAGGCTTTCTCTAGTTGCGGCCAGCGGGGGCTACTCTTCGTTGCGGTGTGCGGGCTTCTTGTTGTGGTGGCTTCTCTTGTTGCTGAGCACAGGCTCTAGGCGCGCAGGCTTCAGTAGTTGTGGCTCGCGGGCTCTAGAGCGCAGGCTTAATAGTTGTGGCGCACGGGCTTAGTTGCTCCGCGGCATGTGGGATCTTCCTGGACCAGGGCTCGAACCCGTGTCCCCTGCATTGGCAGGCGGATTCTTAACCACTGCGCCACCAGGGAAGCCCTAAAATTCCCAACTTCTTTGTGTAATTTCTTTCTTAATATTTTATCTTCTGAATAACTGACATCTTGATTCACAGAGTGACTCAGTATCATAACAGACAAGATGCTAATTCTCTTTCTTAGGGTAAACTCTCTAAGTCGTCAGTAGTATAGCAGAGGTTATTGTATAGACCTTGATAACTTACTGCAGACTAGGCTCTGTCATTCGAAGATAAATGACATTCTCCTTTTCAAAGATGATGAATACATTTTTATATGTATGTAAAAATAAATTAATTGGGACCATGACTTCCAGTAGTGACATCCTTTGTAGCACGTCACATACTACTTTGGGAGTATCAGTAAAATGCTAGGTGACATAATTTTTCTCTTGCCTTTGGTTGTCCCCTCCTTCCCCTTCTCCTTCGTCTGACCTACTAGCAAATCCTGTCTCCTGTGCTTCTGACATATATATCCCATAGGCTTCCCTCTCCTTTATTTCTAGTCTGGTCCAAATCTTACCATACACACGTCTCACACTGGTCTTCATGCTTGCATTCTTGTTTTCCATGCCACCTTCCTGAATCCCTTCTCTTTATAGTAGCCAGAGTCATCTTTTAAAAGTGTAAGTCATGTTCTGCTTAAAGCCCTCTAGTGGCTTCCCAGTGCACTTGGAGTAAAATCCTAACTCCTTCCTGTGGCTCAGATATTACCTCCGCAGGGTCCTCCTGGTGGAAAAATTAATGAATACCATGGGGGGAGGGAGCAATTAATTCTGGCTTTGGGGACTCCAGAAAGACCTTAACAGAAGGAATGGTATTTGGTCCAGGTCTTGATGATCCAGTTCTTGAGTAGGATTTTGTTAAATGAAATTATGTACTGAACGAGAATTTAAACAATGCCTACTCTGTGCCTAAGCACTGAATATTCATGCTTTCTTTGACAAGTAATGGTTACTTTGAAAGGAAGTTGCTATTTTCAAAGACTTGGCTTTATTGCAATCTCAGTAAACAGCATAGACAAGAATAGCCAAGGGATCCTTACTCTGCTTAAATACCAGGAACCATTTCATTCACAGGTAACCTATAAAAATAAAATTGGGCCAGCATTTTCTACCATCATATATACCTGTTCAGGAAATTTGACTGTATTCAGAAATGAATTTTTACAAAGCCACAGAATTGGATTGTAGTGTCATGGTTTTTATACTTTTTAAAAAAATCAGCTGTCTTTAGCCTTCTAATGCCATATTTCATTTTTTAAAAAGCCAAAATTAACATCAGGAAAATGAGGTATAATCAATTACATATACCATTTGCATTTGGTCATAAAATGAAATTTTTGTTTATAACTAATTTACTGCCTGATCTTCACAAAAGTACAGCTCAGTAATTTACTAATTTAATCTTTTATATACTTCCTTTACTGACTCAGAATGTTGAAGGCTTTGACTAGGTATTCATTTTGAGCCTTGTTATAATTCAGATAGAATGATAATATAAAGATTATAAAATTTTTGTCTTTTTTGCTGTGCTTGTTTAGATCTTTATTTTCTTTAATTTTTTCCCCTTTTTGACTCTTCAATAGCTGTGGTTCTTAAATCTTGCCTTCCTTCCATGTTACTTTTCCCTGAAAAACTGCACGTATGTGAATTTCTGAAATTTCATCATTTCAGAAATTCACCCATTGACTTTCTCATCTAAAAATCCTCCTAGATAAAGTTGGAAATTCTTACCAGAAGAACCTCTAAGCTGACCTATCACTGCTCTAGTGCTTGTATATACACCAACGTACAGGCAGTTCTGTTGTGACTCAGGCCAGTCATATGGTCATACATATAAAGCAGGAAGGCTTATAAGTATTTCACTGGAGCAGGGAGAAATGGAAGAAAAAAAAAAAGTGGGCAATGTAGAGAACTGTATGGAAAGCTAATTATTATATTTATAGTATATTACATTGTATTTATTTTGAGATTTTTAAGTTCCAAAATATCTTCATTTTAGTAAGTTATGGTGGTCCCCTACCTTACCCTGAAATCTCCTACCTGGCAAGTAGGCCAAAATACTGTCAACCCTATTCTGTATTGATTCATCCAGTCGGTTTTTGAAGTTTATGGGTTTGTGAAATCCAAAACTGGGTACCACTAGCTTATTTTGTGCGTACCTGTAATTTGGAGTTGGTATATTGAGTGGGAGTTTTCTACTCAAATCAACAGTCTGTTCTCTTATTTTTTTGATACAAACTGGGTGTCCAACAATTCAACTGAATTCAAACACTAACTTTCTGGAATTAGTACAAGATGCCATAGGTTGAGGGCTCAGTCCCACAAGACTGCTCCCACTTTGGACCTGGCTGCTGTCAACTGAAAAAAAAAAAAGAGTACAACATGACAGTAGTGAGTTAAGTAGTGAGTAAGTTTTATCTGGGGCCAAATGGGAACTATAGCCTGGGAGACAGCTTCTCAGAAAGCTCTGGGGAACTGTTACGAAAAGATAAGGGGGAGGTCAGTATCTATGTGATTTTGGCGAAGGAGGATCAATCAAGCACACATTTTGGCAGAAGGTTGCTGCTAGTCACGAGGAGCAGATGTCTCTGTTAATGATTTTAGTGCTTTTATAGATGTGAGAAGATGCAGGAAATTGGGCTCATAAAGTCTTCTGAAAATACCTAACTATCTGAAGGCCTGTTCTGCCAGTTTTTCCTAGAGCACAGAGTGCCTCATTCCTGATCTCCGCCCCAAACTCCTTTCAGGGGTTGTTGAAGGTCAGCGACTCCAGTGGCTTAGTGGCTTCATTTTTGTAGAACCAGGTGGCAAGTAACAATTTTTAGTTGGCACTGCCAGTGGAGTACTTAGGTTACCCAAACTTAGGCCCGGCTGACTACAAATTCAGGGGTTCCCAAGACTCCCCTTCAGGCTTAATAATTTGTTAAAATGACTCCCAGAGCTCAGGAAAGTGTTTTACTTACCATTACTGGTTTATCATAAAGGATACAATTCAGAAACAGCCAGGCGGAAGAGATGTATAGGGCAAGGAATAGAGAGCTTCTAGGCCCTCTCTAGGCATGCCACCCAACCAGCACCTGGATGTGAGCTCAATTGGGTGTTTTTACGGAGATTTCGTCATGTAGGCATGATTGATTAAATCATTGGCCATTGTGAGTGAGACCAGTCTCCGGCCCTTCTCTCCTCCCCAGAGGTGGGGAAGGGGTGAGACTGAACATTTCTACCCTCTGATCTTGGCTTTGTATTTCTGGTACCCAGCCCCCATATGGAAGCCTAGAGTCATCTCATTAGCATACCAAAGACACTCTTACTGCTCAGGAGATGCCAAGGTTTTTAGGAGCTCTGTTCCAGGAACCTGACAAAGACCAAATATTTTTCGTTATACCATAGGATGTGTGTCTCTAGTTGGGGAGAGGTCCTCAGGTGTGTGGAAAGGAATGGAAAGACTTGGCTTGGTCGCTAAGAGCCCACTGGACAGTGCCATTCCTTCCTGGCTGGGCCTTGATTTGGCTTCTCTTGAGTGCTGGATGCCTTGTAGAAGTACAGGGTTGTTTGGGGCTTAGCTTGTATCTTCACAGCTTGCCGCCTAACCCGCGTGGCTCTGACTATACCTCCACTAACACTTCAGCTCTTACCCACATCTTATTTTTTTCTTCCCTTTAACCTTGGCTTCTCTTGGTGCTTCTTGGTTTTGTTTAGAGTTAGATTTGTATCCTTAACATCTCTGTTTGAAGATTTCTTTTCATCTTCATTAGAAAACTAATCAACCAGTTTTTGTATTTTTGGCCTTTCTTGGCTACTTTGATACGTTCATTTAGAGATGTCTTTGTTTCTGTGGTTATAGGGAAATTGAAGCGACCAGACATTTGCTTGCTGACTAAGTGGCTTATATATATCTTGAGTAATTAAGCATTAGTCAGAGCTATTCAGTTAACTCGGTGCTTCAGGAATTTGCAATGTCTCCGGCATCCCACTGTAGAGCAATGAGGAAGAAAAAGGTGGAGGAGAAAGTTGGGACATTTTATTTAACTCTCCTGGTTTTAGATTTCCTATGTATCTTTTGTAACTTTTTTTTTTTTTTTTTTTGAGGCATGGGATGACCTGATTTACAAAACAGGGGTTCAACTATTGCTTTAGCTTCTGTGATCCCAGTGGAACTTCTTGAAGAGACATTATTTCTTGAACCTTGGGGAAACATCGTGTATGTCCAAAAACATTAATTTTCGAACTGGAAAATACTGTTCTGTATTAATTTACAGATTTGTTTCTTGAGTTGTTATTTACAGTTAGTTAGTAAATTTGTTTCTTGGATTGTATGCTGTAAGAGGCACTTTGCCTTAGCTTGTTTCTTTCTATAGGGTTATGTAAATTTTGTCCCTTAACAAGTATTTTTGTTTTGAGCGATGAAGAGATTTCAACTGCTGTGCTGACAAAGGCTCTTTAATCAAGCTTTTAAAAATAATTCAAGCTTTAGTCATTGCCTCGTTTTTACTCCCAGAACTAATTTACTAAAAAAAATTCGGTGCAGCATAAAAATTTAGACAGTACCACTGGGTTTATTTCAGTGTTTGTGCTGCCCAGGTATTGTTACAAGTTTTTGTAAGATTTAGCTAATGGAAAATTACAAGCATGTATAACCCCACTGTTCTGGGTGGTTTTATTGCTTGGTGCTGTGACCTCTTTAGGTCTCCCTTGATCTTCTGTCATCAAGTCACACAACAGGTCCAGTGAAGCACATACATATACTGTTGAGAGATGGGCCAGAAGTGTGGGTAAGAAGGGAGGGCATGAAAGCGACTTTTTGTTTCCCAGGATGTTGGGGAAGAACCCACATGATTTACTGTTTAAAATCTTGAAGGCTAAAATTGGTGGAATGAGCAGTGCTTTCGTTAAAGATGGGGTTGGGTGAGCTACTTAGCGTCTCCATGAACAGCTGCTTAAGCGTCAAGATAAGTCTTCTATATGGAGATTGAGTCATTTTAATTCGGTTAATAGTCAGCATGGAGTTAATATACCTGTTCTGTAGTTCACTTTTGGTATTTCATTTAAAAAAAATAACATATGGTATAAAATAAAGTAAAATTCCAATCAGTCTTTTTTTAATATAAATTTATTTATTTATTTATTTTTGGCTGTGCTGGGTCTTCGTTTCTGTGCGAGGGCTTTCTCCAGTTGCGGCGAGCGGGGGCCACTCTTCATCGCGGTGCGCTGGCCTCTCACTGTCGCGGCCTCTCCCGTTGCGGAGCACAGGCTCCAGACGCGCAGGCTCAGTAGTTGTGGCTCACGGGCTTAGTTGCTCTGCGGCATGTGGGATCGTCCCAGACCAGGGCTCGAACCCGTGTCCCCTGCATTGGCAGGCAGATTCCCAACCACTGCACCACCAGGGAAGCCCCCAATCAGTCTTTTTTACCCAGTATTATTTTGGAATATATTTGAAAGATGAAACTATTGCTTAATATAGAATTAAGATCATCTCTACATTTTATTTATTCATGTATCTCAGTTTCACTTGGTAACAAATAGTTGAGATGAAGTTGAGATTTAAAGATTCTATCATGGAGTTGGTCTTCTTTTCTTCAATATTTATTTGTGAAGCTTAGAATTTAACATCTAGAAGAATCCTTAGAAATCATCTTATTTTACTTTTTCATTTTTAAGTGAAGAAATTTGAAACATAAGATGTTATCTTGCCTGAGTGGAGTCAGGGACTACTCAGTCACGGTGCTGTCCATTGATTGCTAGTGGCCACTCCATATCTCAAGGGACAGAAGAGCCTAGCAGAATTTGTTATATAGACCTGAAGCAAGGCTGATGATAAAAGTAATTTTGCCAGTAAAGAGAGGTAATCACAAACAGTTCACCAATGTTATAAACATATGTATACAGTTAAATAATGATTAATTTATATTTGTAGTTATATTCAGTTTAATGAATGTATTAGATCCTCAGCTTTAGAAGAAAATGTTTCTTATATCTAAGTGCTCTTTGTGGATCCTGATCTCTTTCTGGTCCCTCATTACAGTTCATTTTTTGGTCTGTCTTCCCCATCAGACTCCACCCATAAGAGCAGGAAGCCTCTGTCTTGTTCATTGTTGCTGTTTCTAGCACCCAGTAAAGCACTAATTGTTGACCAACTGCTCGGTTAGCTAACTCTGGTTTATATGGCTATGTGGGAAGCTTAGCATATTTTAAGTATCTTAAAAGTTTGCTTTTCTTCCCCCCCCCACCCTAGTGAACAGAGTATCTGTCAGGCAAGAGCTGCTGTGATGGTTTACGATGATGCCAATAAAAAGTGGGTGCCAGCTGGTGGTTCAACCGGGTTCAGCAGAGTTCATATATATCATCATACAGGCAACAACACATTCAGAGTGGTGGGCAGGAAGATTCAGGACCATCAGGTAAGGGTCTATTAAATTCTTAACGTTATCTAGTATTACATAAGGACTTGATACATTCAGTAAAATAAAGAAGTACTTTAAAATTATAGACAAAAGAGTCTCTATGGGAAAAAGGATATCGGTTTGCCTTCCCACCCTCTCCACCTTTTATAAAGCCTGAATTTAGATGAGGATTTAGAACTAATTGTTCAAGAATATAAATCTGAGTTTTTCAGTTACGAATATTCTTTAGATGCTTTGGCCTTCAAACTAGCTAGGTTTTGGAATCCAAAGTAAATTTAAGACAAACTAAAATGTGAAATACATTTAAGTAGCAGAGCGTGTTTAAGGAATTCATTTCCCACCAAAGGTATGGGGTATGGGATTATAGGAAAGAGTTCAAAATGTAAGTAGTTTCATAAAATATTGTTAAATTCATATACGATAGAAAAATTATAGGTATTAAGGTTGCCGGAATAGTTAGGCTTTTGTAATTCATGTCTGCCATGACAACTAAGCTTTTACTGATTCCCTGCTCTGGATTTCTTAGAAAGGTGACTGGATTATCTGATTACTTGAGTTCTTGGGCCTTAACAGATCAGGAGCAGTAGATAGAGGAAAATATAAATAGGGTCTTGCTAGCATTAAGTATATACCAGTAGCAGTGAGGGCTTTTATAAAGAACAGATTTACAAAATACTTTTTTTTGGCTCTGGTAAGATGGTAAAATCAACCAATGTTAAACATATGCAGGAAAAATGTAACACATTTCCATCTGAGTTCTTACTAAAGAAAGGTAGGTCCCTGCATTTCCACTAGGAGACCGGGTGGTGTAGTGTGGTGTGGCCAGATGCTGCAGCAGCCCTGTGTTTTGGGATGGAGATTATGAACTGGTAGTATCCAGGGACTTAGATTTTGTGACCTGTGAGAGGCTGGGCTTTGAAACCAGTATCTCTGCATAAAGCTGAGGCCTCTTCAAGGGGCTGCACACCATAAAAAGAGGACTTAGAAAAATCCTCCTAATCAGCACAGGTAGGCAAAGGAGTTTGTTTCTGTCTGAGCTGATTTAGGAGCTCCTCTGAAAAATGGGAACCTCCAACTTCACTTACACAACTCCAGTCAAGAAATTAACCAATACTGGTTGCAGGCCAGTGAAACTCTTAGGGCACCTGGCAAAAACAAATGCATTGCTCCCCTGGAGAGGAACTTCTAAAGACCTGAATCAGTTTGCCGAAAGGCAGGTCACTGAATTTAGCAAGTTTAACTATTAATACTAACTGTCCCAGCCTGCCCTCTGTCCTCTCAGGCCCCCTGCCCTGTTCTTCCTCCTCCCTAGCCTCCCTCCTTTTGCTTTCTGTGCCTGTTGCTCAGCCCTTCTCTGGTCTCCACAGTCTGTGTACCAAGAACCCTCTCTCCCTGGGGGGTATCCAGGTCATTCTGAGTACTTTCTCTTCCCTTTGTTTTTCCTGCAGCAAAGTGTCCCAGCAGTGAGTTAGGCCAGAGACAAAGTGAATACTTCCTAAGATGCTACTATAGAGAAAAACTGGAAACTGGACAACTAGAACTTTGTAGAAATTACCGAACATTTTAAACACAACATTCCAAACTAGTAGCTGTAAAATAAATTTTTGGTAAATTCAGTGAATTGGTCATTTGATAACACTGATGAACAAACCTAAAAGTATCTAAATATTGGCAAAAAATAAAATGAATATTTAAAAATAATTGGATCAAATCATTATTTGTAAACTTGAATATAATGTTATATGTCAGTTATACCTCAACTGAAAAAAAAATTAGAAATCTGTGTAAGTCAGGAAATTTCCATATGAAATACTGAAATTTTTATTCATAAGAGAAGTAAACTATCCTATGACTTCCAGTTTTGACAAATGGAGTGTTTCTTAAAATACTGGAAATTTAAAAACACACTCCTAAATAATTTGTGACACTAAGATGAAATCATTATGAAGATTAGAAAATGTTTAAAAATTTAAAAAAACCAACCTGGATCTGAGTGACAAGATATTACATATAGAAACCTGTGGCATGTCTAAGTTGTCCTTAGATGGACCACCCACCCCCCGTCCCCCCATTTATTCTGATATCTGCAAATCTGTTTCTGTTTTGTCATGTTTGTTCGTTTGTTTTGTTTTTTAGATGCCTCATGTAAGTGAAATCATAGCGTATTTGTCTTTCTTTGTCTGACTTATTCAGCATGATACCCTCTAGGTAGATGGACAAATCTTAATGGCATATAATAAGCAAACCCAAAAAAGCAGAAGGAAATACTAAAAATAAAAGAAAAAAATAACTAAATAATAAATAGAAATTATTAACACAAAAGCTGCTTCCCTGAATAAATTGACAGAATCAAACAAAAAAATTAAAAGCTATAAATAAACAATATTAGGGTTGGAAAGAGATATCACTGTAGTTATAGTAAGGAAATAAATTATAATATTATGAACAGCTTTACACTAATAAATGGGCCATTTTGTAGAAAAATATAATTTACCACACCTGGCAGAAAAGTATAGAAACATAATAGACCTCAGTCATAAAATGTATCAGTAGTTAATTATCTACCCCCAAAATTTAAAAAAAAAGGAGAACATCCAGAGCATTTATAAACAAAATCTAAAAACCTTCAAGCTATTACCTGTTTTATGCAAACGGTTCTAAAGAAGAGTGTTTTATGAGGCTGGTATAATTTTGATATCTGAGACATAGAAGAGCCATTTGAGAGAGGAAACTTAATAAGCATGTTTCACTTAAGAACACTGATATAGATATAAAAGTCCTCAGTAAGATATTAGCTGACCAAATGCAACAATGTATATGGGGGAAAAAAAGACCACCACTTGACCAAATAGGATTTATCTCTTTATCTCAGTAATGTAAGGGTAGTTTAACATTAGATAACGTATTAATTTGCTAGGAGAAAACCTATAAGAAACAAGAGTCTCAGGAAAAACATTGATAAAATTAAAATCCATACATAATGATTCTCAGCATGTTTGGCGTAAAAATGAGTTTTCTTAAGCTGATAAGGATGAATAATATAAACATACAGCAAACATCTTACAAGATGGTTCAATGTTGGAAGGATTTCCATTAAACTCAGGAATAAGTTTGAGGATTTCAACTTTAATCATCTTCATTTAGTATTGCAGAAGAGGTAACCTAGTAATATGAAGATGAAGAAATAGAAGCAGTAAGGATTGAAAAGGAAGAAACAGAGCTGACCTTATTAGCTGATGATATAATTGTCTACGTAAAAAATTCCCAAGAGTATCTGCAGATAAAATATTAGAACTAATAAGATTGTTCAGCAAGGTTGCTGGATATAACATCAGTATATAAAAATCAGTAGCATTTTTGTAGAACTAACGATAAACAAATTGAAAATATAATTTTATACAGATACTGCTTAAAGGAACAAAAATGATAAAGTACCTAAGAATAAATCTAATAAATAATTGGTTTCTTTTCATTCCAGAGTACCTTTTTTCATTTCTTAATGGTTATCAGTCTGTTCTATGTAGAAACATATTAGTATAATTTATTAAACAACATCTAAACTTTCTGTACTAAGAGCCATTTTAAAAAAATGACCCACCATTTATTTGTAAAATTGAGTATGTACAAATTGTATACATATATATGAAAAGCTACCATTTTTCTCCTTAATACTTGAGTGCTTTTTATGTTCTAGGCATTGTAGTTAGGTTTTATATAGATAATAATTCCTGACCTTGAAGAACAATGCAGTAAAGAATGAGATATTATGCATGTAAGGAAAACAGCACAGTTAGTTGTTTCATTTATGACAAATCATTGCACAGCGAGGGCATAAAAGAATGATCACTTTGTTGAGAAGATGGGAAAGAGGGTTGTGGATGACTTCATAGACAAGATAAGCTATTGAGCTACGTCAGAAGGAAGTATAGGTGTTTAACTGCACGGTTTAATCTGTTACGCTCAGGCTAAAAATGGATGGGTGTGCGTAGGATGGAAATCACTAATCTAGATGCAAGCTCATTGGGTTTGAAGTATTAGGATTATGAAGAAGTCCAAACCTGATAACATCCTTAGTGAACATCCAATAAACAGTTATTATTAAATGAAGGTATATGCATCCCCCTTGACTTTGAAAGCTTTTTGAGATTATACAGCTTTGTCAATCCTTGAAAGTTAGAATCGAATGAAATAATTTGTTCACATTTTAAAATTTCTATATTGGAAAAAGTGAACTCATGATTTAGATAATTCTCTTTTGATTCCAGTAATATTTTCCTCAACTTTTTCTAATATTCTGTCACGGAACAAGTTGAAAAAAGTGAACATAACTATCTTTTTTTGCCTGCCCTTTTAACCTATTTGCCAAGCAGGGATATATATAGATTTGCCTTAAAATTTGGTTTATAATTTTCTGGTAATGTTAAATTCTAGCTTTGGGTTTCTAGTAGCTAAGGATTTGTGACCTCCCCACCCCCCAGCCCGATATGTATAGAAATCATATGGTAGGAGGCGATCATATCTTCTTAATTGTAGTAAAAATAAGAAAATTTACCATTTTAACCATTTTTAGTGTACAGTTCAGTGACATTAAATACATTCATATTGTTGTGCTGCAACCATCACTGCTATTCATCTCCAGAACTTTTTCATCCTCCCAAACTGAAACTCTGAACCCTTTAAACAATAATTTTCCATTTCCCTCTACCCATAACCCCTGGCAACCTCCATTCTCCATTCTATTTTTATGAATTTTACTATTCTAGGCATTTCAAATAATTGGAATCATACAATATTTGACCTTTTATATCTGGCTTATTTCACTTAGCATAACATCTTTAAGTGGTCATATTTTAAAAATAGTTGTCAAATTTGGATATTGGTGGATGAGGTAATTTAATTTAGATACAGCCTCTCTCTGTGAACCAAAACAATTGGACAGAATATTTAAAAGAAAGAAGTCTATTTGGAGAGCTTACGTGGCAATGAAGAATTATGGGTCCATGACCTAAAAGCAGAAAGAACCAGAGAAGTGAGCCCAGCTTGGGACCTATGTTTACCTGGAAGCACATATCTGTTTTGAAAGAGGGGACTGAGTAGCTGAACAGAGCTTTTGGCAGATTCCTGGGACTAGTAGAACAAAAATTATAAGTTAGGGACTGCTAATGAGGGGAGGGTTGTCTTGGTAATCCCCCAGGCCATGATTTGGGACCCAGAAGCCCCATACCCAGGGGAAGAAGTTTGACTCATAAGTAGACTGGCCTTTATAGGAACTGATACTCAGCCTCTAATGACATTTTAATCACTTTTGGATTAAGGTAATTTGAGATTGTTAGTTTCCCTAGCTGCTTGTCGGAAACAAATGTAAATCTCCCCTGCAAAAATATAACATCATTGTAGGCCTCAAAATTTCCATATAGTTGTCCATAGACAATGTCTGGCATTCAGTCAAAATAACCAGAATGCGAGGAGACAAGAGGAACAGTAATAGAACAAACCCACTGGGAATCCAGTTAATGGGATTACCAGAAACTGACTTTAAAATAACTGTGCTTAATATATTCAAGGAAATGAAAGATAAGATTGAGAATTTCAGTAGAGAACTGGAAACTTTTTTGAAAAAAGAGCCAAATGGAAATGTTGGAATTGAAAAATAAAATAACTGCTATTAACAACTCAGTGATGGGTTTTACAACAAATTAGAAACCACTAAAAAAAATTAGTAAACTGGAATATAAGTCAGAAAGAAATATTCAGGCTGAAGCTGTGATGTTCTGAGAGAGAAAAATATGGACATATGAAAAAGCTTAAGAGACATAGGAAATACAGTAAAAAAAAGTATAAGATATACACATACGTTATTGGAGTCCCAGAGGAGAGGAGAGAATGGGGCAGGAGCAGTAATTGAAGACATAATAGTGAACAAGAATTTTCAGAAGTGATGAAAGGACATCAACTTAGAAATGCTGTAAATCTTAAATGGGATAAATACAAAGAAAACCACATATAAACCCATCATATTAAAATCACTGTAAACTAAGTTCAAGGTGAAACTCTTTAGAGCAGTCAGTGAAAAAAGGACAACTTTAGAGAAGCAACAATAAACTGTCAGCTGACTTCTCTGTAGAAACAACAAAAACTTAAGAGGCAGTAGATTGCAAAGAACTAAAAGAAAATGAGTGGCCACTTAAAGTTCCAAACCTAATACAAATAGTCTTCAAAAATCAAGGTGAAACAAAGATATTTTCTTACAAACCAAAGTGGAGATAATTCATCACCAGGAGATCTGCTTTGAATGAAATTCTAAACGGTGTTATTCAGTATCAGAAATGGTCCAAACAGAAGCTTGAAGAGGGCGGAAGGAATAAAAAGCAACAGAAAATGTAACTATTGGGTAAATCTTAAATGATCATCAACTGTATAAGACTACTAATAATGTTTTATGAGGTTTAAAATATCAATGGAATTAAAACACCTGCTAAAACTAGTGTAGGACTCCTAGGATGGGCATTGGAAGAAAGGGAATGTTATTGGAGATAAAGTATTGTAAGTCCTTGTATTGTTGAGGTAAAGATAAACATACTAGTTTTTATTTGTCTTTGATAAGTTTAAGGTACCTGTTGTAATCTCTAGGGCAGCCACTAAAACAACAGTGAAAACATGTATAACTAGCAAGCTAATAGAGGGGACAATAATAAACAACTCTAAAAGAAGGTATGATAGATTTAGACCCAAATTTATATATAATTTACATTAAATGTAAATGGACTGAACACTACAATTAAAAGCAGAGACTGGCAGATTGGATAAATAACACAAAATTGATAGTATAAAATTATAGCTGCACACAAAGGACTGAGAACAGCCAAAGCAATATTGAGGAACAACAAAGTAGGAGGACATACTCTAGTGGCTATCAAGACCTACTGTAAAGCTACAATAATTAAGATACTGATGTTGGCTCAGAGATAGGCATATTGGCTAGTAGAACAAAATAGAGCCGTTTAGTCACTTGATTTATGAAAAAGGTAAACCTGCAGCAAGTTAATAGGTAGTGCTGGATCAATTGGACAGCCATATTGAAACAAAAAGGAAACTTGAACCTTATATCATACCATAGGCATAAATCAATTCCAGTTGGATTGGAGATGTAAATATGAAAGTTAATACAATAAAGCTTCTATAAAATAATATGGGATAATATTTTCATGACTTGGGATTGAGAAACATTTCTTAAACAGGTTACAAAAAAGCATTAACTATAAAGAAAAAGATTGTGAATTTGGACTGAATAAAAGATAAGAACTCCTGTTCATCAAAAGACACCATTCAGAGAGTGAAAAGGCAAGTCACAAAATGGAAGAAGTATTTGTAACACATAACTGATGATCCCAACAGTGGGATCATCCAGAATATGTAAAGGACTCTTACAGATCAACAAAGAAAAAGATGGACAACTCAGTAAAAAAATGGGCAAGAGATTTAATTTAAGCAGGTATTCATAAAAGAAGATCTCTAGATAGCCATTAAAACATGAAAAGGTGCTAAATCTCAATATTAATCAGGGAAATGCTAACTAGAACCACAACGATGTAGTATTCATACCCAGCAGAATTGCTGAAGTAAAGACTGACTATACCAATTACAGTGTTGCACTGTATGTGCAGTTGTACAAGCTCTTGTATACTGCTGGGGGAGTGAAAATTGATAGGACCTATATGGAAAGCTACTTTGAGTTTTCTACTGAAGTTGAACATAGGTATGGCTTGTGACATTTCCACTGCTGGGTATGTGCCCAACAGAAATGTGTGCTCATTTGGTGGACATTTGGTAGGATGTTCATAACATTGTTATTTTTAATAACACCAAGCTGGAAATAATCCAGATGTTCATTAATGGGAAAATGGGTGAATAAACATGATTTGTACAATGGGATACCATAGAGCGATGAAAAAGAATAAACCACAAGTACATGCAACAAATAGATACCTCTCATAAATAATTTTGAGGGAAAGATGGCAGATAAATTACAATATGTATTGTGTAACTCCATTTATATAAAATCCCCAAACCTACAAAACTGATCTTTGATGTTAGAGGTATGACTAATACCTTTTGGGAGGCAGGAGGAGTTAAGGAGCAGGTTTCTGATGTTAACGTCCTATCTCTTGATTAGGGTTTTGGCTACATGGGAGCAATCACTGAGATACATGCTTATGTTTTACACACTTCCTGAATTTATAATACCTCAGTAAACATGTTCAAATATATTTAATGAGGGATATAGATTTTCTTTCGTTTTGCTGATTTACTCTTTTAAGGCCAGACCTTTGTAACTATCAGACAGCCTAACGTCCATCAGACTGTTACTTCTGCAGACTAATTTTACCCTAGATAATTGTTTTAACCATTTTTTGCCAAGGTGTGTCAGGAGCGGGTTTGAATGAATATGTCCAATCAGGATTTGTTGACGTTGTTGATTTTGCCAGTTATTAGCTTGACTATAAAAAGAATTACTGTCTTTTAGGTCGTGATAAATTGTGCCATTCCTAAAGGGTTGAAGTACAATCAAGCTACACAGACCTTCCACCAATGGCGGGATGCTAGACAGGTGTATGGTCTTAACTTTGGCAGCAAAGAAGATGCCAATGTCTTCGCAAGTGCCATGATGCATGCCTTAGAAGTGTTGAATTCACAGGAAACAGGTAGGGCGTCCTCTGGTTACTTGTTTTCTTTAACTGAAGTGTCATGTATATGTTAAACCAAATCTTTTCTGACCAACTTTTAAATCATGTATGTATTTGAAGTGATTCTTGAATTTCTCTTGTTTTCTACAAAAATGTGAACTTTTGGTTGTTGATGATAAACGTGTACTATAAAAGGATAATCTTATGAGACTGTTAGTAGTTAGTAATTTTTTAACCTCATTTGAAGTTATTTAGTTTGTTTATTCCGATCTAGAACCTCAACTTTCATTGCAAGGACATGAGACCCAGAGAATATGCAGTGGATTGAATATGCATATTTGTCCACATCTTATTTTTTGTGAAAAAACACATGTTTTCTCAAACATGTTTTTTAAGCCACTACTGAACTTCAAGTAGGACTGTCTACTTCCTAGTAGATAAAAATTCCATTCTGAAAGTTGTTTAAAGATTTTTTGGAGTGCCCTCAGGTGGTACAAGTCATGAATTGCATGTCCTCTGACACTGCATCGTGGTCAGAAAGATGTGTAGAAATAATTCACATTATTTTAAAAAAACACAGGATTTAAAACTGTGTATGTATCAGAGGTGAGCTTTTTTTTTATTTTGGCTTAAAAAAATAGGAAAAAATATACCAATTTGTGGTTCTCTCTTTCGGGAGATAGATTTTATAATCAGAAAATTAAGGTTATAATAAAACAAGACATATGATTACTCTTGCCTTTGTGTATTTAGTAGCAATCTTATTGATATAAGCATGCCATAAATAAAATTTATTTGTATATTTTAAGAGGAAGGAACTTATATAGTTACATTAAAATTTGGTATTTTGTTGAAGGTATAGAATTTCAGAACCTGTTATAGATACTTTAAATTTTATACCTTGCCCTATTCTAAAAAGGATTGAAACATCTAGCCCATGTGTTAGTCTATTTCACATATGAATTTCAGAGTAAGAAGACCCTTTGGAATCTTGCTAAAACTACATTGTGCCTATAGGTGGTTTATATTAGATTTTCTTTTGAGGAAATTAGTATCTCTATAAATAATTTGTACATAACTCTCATATCTTATCTATTTTGAGAAAATAAATCACCGGAACTTCTTTTGGTTTGTCAGTAAGTCCAGAAAATAGCATAGAAAAGTCTGCTCGTATGTACAGTCTTGTATGTAGATCATCTAAGTCACTGTACTTTTCTTTCAGGCATCAGTATTTTATCAGCATTCTCCTGTAGGTATAGAATTGCTTTTCTGTTGCCATAGTTTTACCATAAGGAAACAACTCTAATTGTGGTTCTTAATATCTTAATTAAATAGATCAACTACATAATAAATAATTAAAGGACCAAACTTTAGATCTAAGAGCATATGTATGACAATAACGTTTGGCTTCTCCATGTTTGGAACAATGTAACATTACTTTTATTTCTGAACCTTCAAAAGAGTATCCATGGATATTGGGAATTAAATGTTACTAATTTAAAGTGGTTAAAATTATTATTGTTCATCTTGTCATCAATTTTTTTTAACCAATTGGAAAAGATTGTTTTTATCAGTGTATATTCATATAATTTGTTTTCAAAATGCAAATGCTAACTAATGTTTTTTTCTTCTGATCTTGATCTTTTGAAATTAATGAGTCTTAATGTGGAGAGACTCAATTACATTCTCTATTATAAAGTAATTTCCACATTATAGAAAGTTTAGTAAATGGGAAGATCGCCCATCATCTCATTAGCTACACAAGCATTTTGGTAAGGCAGAAAAATTGAATAGATTCTTCTCAGATAATTTTGAAGCTTTATTCTCTTCTCTGTCACAGTCTCAACTTATCATGGGCTGAGGAAAGAGAGAGAATGGTGGAAGAAGTTGGTCCATCCTAGCCATCTCCTTGCATCATGGCCCCAGTCACTGGCAAAGGAACTTTTGGTTCTGTAGCTTTTTCATCAGAGAAGACAAAGAAAGCATATAAAATGGCTGATGTTCTTTATAATCTGATTTATTTAGAAAATGACTGTTTTTGTAAATTACTGTAGTTAAACACTGTCTCTGATTTTTGGTAGCATTAATTGGCTTGGCAGTGGAGGCATAGGAGGATTTAGATGATATGAATCAGAAGTGTCCTCGGGAAAGGATACAAACTTTTCTGTAGATCTCTGAAGTAGGATAGGTACGTACCCCACCCCAGAGTTATTTAGTGGGCCCCTCCTATCCACCTAAACAAACATACCCAGTAATATCACCTCTCATCTTGAACACCTTTTCCCCTTCCACAGCTGTTTGCTTTGGGTTCATAGCCAGTTCCTTGCTAAAACCATCTATTCTCTTCTTGCCAAAACCAAGTTGGGAAAGCTTAACTCTTGTATGTCCCTCCCTAAGCAAACACTGTACCCCATAAATCTCTGATCAGAAGCGAAAGAAACAAACTTATTCATAAAGGTAAAGTAACTACAGCTATTAGTCTTTTTTACTTAGTGTTTTGTCACTTTTTAAAACCAGTTTTCCATATTGAATGCTTCTGGCTTTTTTGTTTACTAGGTGTTAATGTATTATTCGTTGAATATTGGTTAGTCCTTCTTAGTGGTGGTCAGGCATTTTTAAGTTATGAACACCTTTGTTCAAACAAAATCTTTTTCAGATGCTCAGTTCATATACAGACCCCTCCCCACAAAACAAAAACAAAAACAAACCTCCAGAGCTTCTCTGATTAATGTGGGAGTTGGAAGCCCATAACCACTGGGGCACCCATGTACCCTAGAGCAGGATTTGGAAATTACTAACCCATCTTCTCTGCCAAAATAAAAAATCACACAATTCTCCCTTCCTCTTTCCCTTGCCCCCCACGTCTCTAAATCCTCAAGCAAAATTTTTAAATTAAGAAAAAACAGCTTTTTCTGTAGCTCGTCATACTGACCTTTAAAAGGTGCTCTGTGTACATGTTTAATATTTCCATTTCTTTTATGAAAAGGGTGGGTGGCAGGAATGTTTTCCTTTATTTTGTTTTTAACTTGATGTGCAAGTATCTAATATACTGGAAAGTACAGGAGGTGCTAAATACAGTGAGTTCTGTTTGGAATTTAAAAAACACAAGTCACATGTTCTAACATTTTTGAAGAAGAGCTGAATTAGTGCTTTCTTTTAATACCAAAAGCTGCAGTTTATCAGTTTCCTTTGTCTAATGGAAATGGGCTCAAATAAGTACATTCAAAATGCGTTATCCCGCCTGATATTTTTGATTTCTGTATTATTTATCAAGTACATTTATAGCAGTTTTGCAGATAATAGTTATGGATTATATAAAATGTAAAGTCAGTCCTTTTCATGATTGGTGGGTGTGAACTTGCACAATCTATTTCATTTTGAAAAAGATTCAAGTCATTTGAAAAGGAAATAATTTTTAAATTCCTTTTTTTTTAAAAGGAAAATCATATTAGTGTTCAGTAAGATTATTCTACTATTGTTCTACTGAACCGAGGTTAAGCATACCTTTATAAGAGGAAAACCTTAAAATATTTTACCATTAACTAAGACTGCTTTTGCTGGATTTTGTTTTATATCTATTGAAAGCAAGATATCCTCCTGTTGGAAATTTTCTTTAGACTTTGTAATTAAATATTTATAAAGACTGAGATTCCATTCATTTTTTTAACTGTTAACTGGGCCTGATAAACCTTTCACTGTGTGCATTTGTATGAGTTTTATCTTAGCATTTTTTAATCTTTTTGAGATATGTTTTGGAATTAAATGGATTTAAAATATCTCAAAAAGTTTCTAGAAATACTTTATATGTTCTATAGTGACAGTTATTTTTCATTCTTCCAGAATGCCAGTATTCATGGGAGCAATATTAAGGTTATATCACAGAAACCATCAAACAGGTTTTGAGCTTAGGTCCTGTGCTAGGCACTGGGAATAAAACTAACATGATAAGGCCTATCCCTTGCCTTCCAGGATTTCACAGCAAAATTAGAATTCGGTTTGTAAAATGTTGTGAATGAAGTATGCAGAAGAAAATTCTAGCTTAAAGGAAAGTTTTGAAGAGAAGGTGGTGCTTGAGCTATGTTTTAAAGAATGAGTAGGTGATAGAAGAACATTCTGGATTGGCTTGGAGGCATGAGAGCCTGGAGCAATTGGGAAACAAGCAGGTGATGTTGTGGCTTGGGCACGAGAGTTTCTGTTGGGGGAGGGAAGTCACAAGAGATAAGACAGGGAAGGGCCTTGTATTCTTGCTGAAGGGTGTGCAACTCATGATGTCGGTCTGCAGTACGGTCTTTGAAGGGTGCTGAATAAATGTTTGATGTGATCAGGTTTGTGCTTCAGGACAAAAGTGATGGACTGGTGAGCATGTGGTTGCAGGCATGGAGATGGGTTTTGGACGCCGCTGTGATAATATCAGTGAGAACGACGAGGCCTGAAATGACACAGTATAAAGAGGAAAGGAGCCGAGTGAAGAGGAGGTGACAAACTTTATTCAGTGCCTACCGTGCCTGTGAAGACATTGTTCTAGGCCTTCTACTTATGTCCTCATTTAGTCGTTAAAGCAGTTCTGAGGCAAGAATAATAATCTGTTTATCAGGCACCGGCTGTGTGGCAGGTCCTAATTGGGCACGTTTATTACTGATAAACTTTATAACAACACTGCAAAGTTGGTGGCATTATCCTTGCTTTAGAGATGATGGAGCTTTCAGAAGGTCACTGGCCTGGCCCAAGGGCCCACAGCTAGACAGTGGCTTAAGTGGCGTTTGTACCCAGATTTAATTTTAGCATTCAGCCTCTTTCCACTATATCTGTGAGACATAACGGACAGGTCAGGGAAGAGAGGGTGGTGTTCTAAGACAATTACCAGATGTGTCAGTTTGGGCAACTGGTGATGATGGATTCTAAAGGTGGTCTTGGATAATAGTTTTCACTTCTAGCTCTCCTTAATCAATAATCTTACTGGAGAAGTAACACTGAAACAGATAAAGCATTAGCTGTTCATCAGGATTAAATGAGTAACAGGTTTGGGGGTTGGGTGGGTGGGACAGTTTTCTTGTGGGTGCTGCCATGTACTGCTTCCTTCTCTAACTTACCTCTTCACACCCTTCCCCATTTATAAATTCAGTCTCCACAATAATGTGAGGTTAATCTGTCACCCCCAATTTCGAATTAGGAAGACTGATATGGAGAGGTGGGACTTCCCTGAGGTCACATATACCTAGAAAGGGAGGCACAACGGGGATTGGGTTTTCCGACCCCTGGGCCATTTCTTTTTATTGCATTTCTCTGCTTTTCAATTCAAGATCTTCAAAGCATATTTTAAAAGGCTTTTGAGGGAAGTCAGTTTCAGGTGAGAAAACAGGAAAGAGAAGAACTTTCATTTACTTTTTGTTTTATGGTTTTTAGTAAAATTTGTGGTCCTTCATTTTGATTTTGTGGAAAGAACTTAAAATTGGAGGTAAAAGACTCCAGGGTTGACTGTTCCTCTGGTGGCAGGTTGCCTTCTCTGAAGCTGTTTCCTTATACTATATAAAAGGATCATGAGAATACCTGTGTTAGGATATCATGGGAATTAAATGAGATAAAGACATTAGTATTTTTAAACTATACAGCAGAATGTTATTTTTTAGTGCTAACATTTAAAAATACACAGAAAATTCTACCATGTGGATTAATTTACTTAGAGGAATGAAAGTGGTAGAGAGACTTTGAAGTTTTCTCCAACCTCTTCTTTGTCTTTACTGCCTGGTACAGATATACCATGTTATGTTCCTCCTCCCCTGTAGAAAATTAATTAATTTATCCATCCTTGGATACATGCAAGGGGAAATAAGACTCAAATCTTGCCCTCAAGGATTCTTCTACTCTTGTAGAGGAGATAAGACACAGTCATAATCCAAAAGAGGAAGTCATATCTGAGGTACGGATAAAATCCTGTGTGAGTATGAGAAGCGGAATGAGATTTCTTTTCACTGGAACAATTGGGGGAAGTGTTGATGATGAGATGGCTTTTTGAGCTGATTTTGAAAGATAGATAAAATGCAGGCATAGGGACATGAGGCGGGGGGGTGGGGTGGGGTGGGGGGGTGGGGGGGCGGGGAGGCATATCCGGCCTAGGAAGTAGCGTAGGAGTACAAAAGTGGAAAGAATGAGCTTGTTGTAGACCAGGAGTCGTTTGATTGGCCTGGTGGGGATTAAAGTCAGAAAGGTAGGTCTGATCAAGAAGGGCCTTTGAGAGCTGTGGGTGATAGAGGTTTAGTGTACGTTTTTGAGCAAGTGGAATGACGTGAACAGAGCTGTACTTCAGAAGGCCAGCAGTGGTTTGAAAAGGGAGCTGCTGGAGGCCGGGAGACAAGCCTTAAGTTTCTGAGTGGAGGCAGAAATAGTAAGAATAGAGAAGAAAATTCAAATAGGAGAGGGATTACAGTGATAGAATCAGGTGCGTTTAAACAGGAAATCACTATTGTATGACTGCTTTATCCCCTTAGGTAAGTTTTTCTTTAAAAAGGAATTCTGGCTGCCCATTTTCACATGGCAACAGTAGAGATCTCTGGGAGAGTATCATATCTGTTTGCAGATAATGTGGGACCTAAAGTTATTTCTGCTATGTGAAGAAAATCAGTAGTTTGGGAGAAAGAGGTGAAAAATGAAAATGTAGTTCAGCATAAGTTTGAATTTTTCCTGCGAACCTGAGTCCAGGTTTTAGAAAGAATGGTACATGGGCACAGTTTTTGTCTGTAAATAGCTTTTAGAGAACAAATATGTTAAGCCCACAGTTTAGTAATTTATTAACAGAGTTAGCATACACGTTATATATGAATGCCCTTTTCCTTGGGAGATAATTCTGTTTGGGTTAGAACAATGATTTTCAACTTATTACCCGCAAAGCTACTACAGAACAACTGATAGAGTTCTGAGATAATTTTCAGTGTTTTGGAAAGCTAAATAAACGATGTACATCATACATTCCAGTGATAGGGTTGTACCTCCTAACTCAGATATTAAGCTTCTTTGTTTGAGACTAAATTTGTCAGCTCTTTGTGGAGATGCTTATTTATCTAAAACCAGTAAGTTCTAATTAACTACTGTTGACACTTTGAAGATCTTGTGACTGTGCCAAAATACTGATAAGAAGAGTTGCAATAGTCCCAGTGCCTGAATTGAACACGACCATTTATATATCTTTGCTTACTTATGGAAGAACAAAGATTAATGATAAATACAGTTCCTTTGGACAAGCTCACCCTAAACATGGAGTCCAAGGGGGTTAGTTAAAATAATAAATGGGTTTCTAGTTGTTGAAAAGGTTGGGAACTACTGAGTTAGGCTTCTGGTTCCTGTGCCCTACCCATCATATCTTATAGCCTCTCTCCCAGCCTTTCTCAGCCAGCGTTACGTAAGAGAGCTAAGTGCTTATGCAAAGTGATTTGGGTGACTGTTCTAACATATAAATTATTATATATATTCATATGTGAATTTTTATTTATAATAAAAGAATTTTAAAGTATTTACTTCATGACTTTTAAGCTTCTAGTCACTAACTGTTTGGGAAAGCTGCTTTGGCTTGACTCAAGTCTGATAACTCAGGTCTGATATTGCATTTTTCATAAGCACAGCTTTAGTCTTATGTTGTGGGACGTAGGATATTGTCCTGCTCCAAAGTGGGATTGATTAAATAACTAAAAGAGACAAGGTTTTTTTGATAAATCTGTATTTCATAATCATATAGAAAGTTATTTTAGCCTGAAGTTTGTTGTCAGACAGACACTATTCTGCCTCTCATTCTTGTTTCTCTGGTAGTTGGGCATCTTATTAATGTATTGTCTGTTACAGGTCTAGCTGGTGACTTCAGTTCTTCAGGCTTATTTTACAGTAAGCTTGAAATTTAATTAATGGTGCTGCAGTGAACTGAGGATGTCACCCGTGATTATTTACATGTTTTCCTGTGTGAGATTAGTAATTTGTATACAGTTACTTTACTTGTATTCCTGAATTTTAATCATATTTGTTGCTCATAAATTGGAGAAGCATTTGCTGGCTGTTAAACAGTCGAAAATTCTGATACCTTTTGTCGGACTTCTTCGTCTTTAAACGGGGATGCAGGGAGAAGCTTTGATAGAATAGAATCTGACTTGTCTGTTGATGACAAGACACGAATTGCAGGAACCACTTCTACTCTCATGAGACCAATCACAACACACAGTGGCAGCCAAATCTGTGGCCCAATTTTTACAGCTTAATTTTTTTCCAATTGAAGTATAGTATATTACAATATTATATTAGTTTCAGGATCACAGCTTAATTTTGGACATGCTTTCGTCGGTCTGTAAGTGAGAGTGTGTACTGTTGGGTTGTCCATGTTTGTATTCAGCAAAGAGCATATGCACATTGGTGCAGTGCCTCTGAATTAACATTGGGCATTCCTGTTTTTATGATCTAGGCAAGATAGAAAAATTCTAATTAATCTTTTGAAGATGGTATTAAATAGTGGTATTTTGACATCAGCTTTTTATATATAAAGAATATTATGACATTGTTTTATTAACCCATTAAAAATTCCTAAGAGGTAGATGATCCCATCTAAAAGAGGAAAAGCCACAGTAAACTGAATTACTTGTACTCCTAATAGAGGTACTATGTTACATGATACTAGGGAAACAAAAATGAATGATTCGAAATTGTTGACCTTAAGGAGCAGTTGTGTAGAGAAGATACGCCATGGTCAGACATACCTGCAAGGCAGTGTAAGTACCATGCATGGTACAGAGTGGTAATTAGGAAGTGGTATAGGCAAATATAGCATGCTACTCATGTAAAGATACCAGAAATAACTCCTTTAAGGTAGACCTGCTATTTCTGTAGGCTTTTGCAATTTCTGAGATGATTCACGTGAGGAAACAAATGACTGCTGTTTTCTGGAAATTTTCAGTGATATTTGGCTATGAAAGTGCCATTCATGTAGGAAGAAATGTATTTTTATTGAGGAGTTTCCTATGCAAATATTGTCCTGATCTTTACTGTGATAATACTATTCAATATACTAAAAACAAAGAGTTACTTTTTTCTTATTCAGATTTAAAGTCACTGGTCTCCATGGATTTAACATTTTCTTTAAGTCTTAGAATCATACATCCCCAATTTGAAGATATTGACTGCATGGGTGATGTTAATTCCCGGGAAACAGGTCTCTAGTGTCTTCCGCAGATAATACTAGAGAATGACCTTATGTTCATAGGAGGTAGGGTGGATTTTTGCATACCTCTGTTGTGTGTACCAAATAATCTTGCAGTGGCTTTCCATTGCTCTTAGAATAGAGTACAGGCTTCTTAACGGGACTCTGGGTTCCTTCATGAGCTGGCCCCTCTTGACTCTGTGTTAACTAAACGCACTCTCCCCTGCTTCAGGTCCTTGCACCTTCTGTTCCTTCTTTCACCACAATGGGACTTAGTGTTTTCAAAAACACTTTAAAATGATAATTTCTGGACTGTATAAATAAATTTGGCAGAACCAGTTAGTGACAGTCCTAATACAGTGACATTTACTAGCAATTTTATTTGCACATAAAGATCAAATTATTCAGTGTCTCCTTCTGCCAGAGGCCAAAAGATATATGCATACATACATTTTTTTTTTTAATTTTTAAAAATCGTATTAAAAACCTATTAATGGGGGGCTTCCCTGGTGGCGCAGTGGTTGGGAGTCCGCCTGCCAATGCAGGGGACACGGGTTCGAGCCCTGGTCTGGGAGGATCCCGCATGCCGCGGAGCGGCTGGGCCCGTGAGCCACAATTACTGAGCCTGCGCATCTGGAGCCTGTGCTCCGCAACAAGAGAGGCCACGATAGTGAGAGGCCCGCGCACCGCGATGAAGAGTGGCCCCCGCTTGCCACAACTAGAGAAAGCCCTCGCGCAGAAACGAAGACCCAACACAGCCATCCATAAATAAATAAATAAATACATACATACATACATACATACATACATACATACATACATACTTAAAAAAAAACCTATTAATGAGATTTTAAAAAATAGTTAGTCAGTTAGCTACTTAGTTAATTGTGCCGGGTCTTAGTTGCCACAGGCCGGCTCCTTAGTTGTGGCAATCAGATATTTTATATTCTTTTTTGTTCCTGAACAAAGGCCTCAGAATCCAGTATCTATTTGATAACGCTCACAGCATAGCTCAGCACGGAATAGCCACATTGTTTTTCTTTGGCTGCTATGTACCAAACAGCCTTTTGTACTGTTTTACCAAATGCATGTATTTAATACCTGTTTTAAAAAACATAGTGAGATCTCAAAACTTGAAATTGACTAAAGTAAGATTCTCTCTGTAGTACTACTTATTTGACCAACAAACACTACCTGATAGCACCGGTGTGGTGCACTGAGCCTTACTCTAGCATATCGGGATAAACCCTGTTGCAGCAAGTGTTCATCCTCCAAGTCCCCAAGGCCTCTCACACACTGCCAGCGAAACTGCTTCCTGCTTGGGAAAGAGTGCCCCAGTTCGTTTCTTCAGAAGCTTGAAGGCTATGGAAGCCCTCCAAAAGGTTAGAGGGCAAAGAACAACTCTAAAACTGGCACATTTGTTTAAAAAAAACACTTGTCAATATTACAAGAGCCAGCTTGCTTTCCCTTGTGACACGGTTTCTTAGGAGGCAAGGGATGTGGCCATGTGACTTGGACAAGCTGTTTCCCTCTGTCTCAGTGTCCCACCTATGAGTGGGTAGTCTGACTAAACTTAATTACAGACATCTGAATAAGGATCATGAACAGTGGCATCTAATTTCCAAAATAAAAACAGGAGAATGAGTATGTCTTTTACAACAGGACGTCAAGTCTACCTCAATGATATTGCTAGCCTTGAGTCCAGTGCTTCTCTCTCAGTGCAGTTGTGCCCCCCAGGGGACATCTGGGAAAGTCTGAAGGTGATTTTGGTTGTCACAACTGGGAGGAGAGAGAGGGAATGTTACGGGCATCTAGTGAGTAGAGGTCGGGACCTTGCTAAACACTCTACGATGCACAGGACTCACACCCACAGCAAAGGTTTATCTGGCCCCAAAAGTCAATGCCTTGGTTGAGAAACCCTGCCTTAGAGCAAACCACGGATACTCATCTTTAGCAGGTAACAGGGCATTTACTACCCACCTGTAAACCTACAGACTTCCCGACTTACACAGCTAATCCTGTGGCAGGAATGAAATAGATAGTGTGTGACCATCTGGTAGTATCTAGGTTTGCCCCTCAAGTCACATGGGACAGTGCTAGAGACTGACATTTTCTATATTGGAGGCCTTTGGCAAGCCGCCAGTTTTCTAACCTAAAAAGTCTAAGCAGCATTATTACAATACACATAATAACACGACAACTCTGCTTTTATAGAGAGATTAGATGTGGGAAAGGAGCTTATCTGACATCAGAAGGAAATGCTTTAAACGCATCACATCTGCTGGTTTGACTGTCAAATCTTGACAGCTGGAGAGGTAGGAAGGTAGACAGGAGAGAACACACCAAAGTTACGGGCCTGCTGAGTCCTGGGGTCTAACCATAATACACTTCGTACTGCCCAGGGTCCAGGGATATGTTCTAACACCCTCTCAGTCACTTACGGTCCATAGACAGACCAAGTGTAAATTCACAATTACCAGCAAGTGTACCAAAATAAGGCAGAGTTAAGAAACTTAAACGCGAGCCCTACCTGGTCTTTTTCTTCTTCATCGACAGAATCACCTGATTTTGCTTTTTCAGGGTCTTCCTCAGGTTTCCGTTTGGCAGGGCTGTCACACACAGTAAGGCCAACTGTTAGCTCAGCCAGACCCTAGACTTGCAGTGGGCACAAAACAACTTATACTCCTCCCTACCAAGAGTACCCTCTGTTTGGAAAGATTCAGGGCACGGACACCCTCTTCCCTCCAAGGAGAAGCCCTTTTTGCCAGGACATTAAAACAAGCTTCGAGCTTAATGTTTCTTTGGATGACAGGTTTAGAATACCACCGTTTTGCAAACCCTAAGAAATAATGGATCTAGACTTTGATCAACGGCTGCTAGAATCACCAAAGAGACATTACATGCCTCTGATGGACAGCCCCATACCGTCAATGAAGTAGCACAAAATAAAGCTGGAATCTGATCAGGACTCTAGACCTAACTACCAGTTGACGGAAAACTGGAGACAAGGGAACACATTCACCACCAAAACGATGCAGTCAGCCAGACCTAGAAGATATTAGACAAAATACCTATTTTCTTTAAATAAATGGCAAGAAAATAAGGAATCTATCACTTGAAAGGCTTAAGGAACAAGTCAACCAAACTCTGTTACACAAGGGGAGGTATGAACACTGCTATATATTTGTTAGTAAGGAACTGTTACACTTTATAAGGCATGTTTTGTCTTCTTCAAAAGACTGTTTGCTAGATGTTAGCAATTATAGCAAAATATGAATAAAAAACTTGTCAGAGAAAGAGACCTTGTCAGCTAGAAATATCGTATTTGTGGATAAGATGACATGTCCGATTTGTTTCAAAGTAATCCAACTGGGGGGACATGGGTGTGTATGGAGTTGTAATCCATTTGGAATAATTTTCACTTGGAGCATATGGGGGTATAGATGAAACAACAGCCAGGAGCTGTTAACTGTTGATACTGGGTGATAGGTACACAGGGGTTCATTTTACTATCCTTGGTATTTTGTGTATGTACATTTGAAGTTTCCTATGCTAAGAGTAAAAATGGATGAGGTCTTCAGAAATGCTGTTCATGAATGTCTAAAAACAGAATATCAAAAGGAAAACCTAAGCAATGTGGAAGTCTGAATTACTAAGTTACATCCTACTAATTCTACATGTGTTTTACCAAAAACAGTTGGCCCCTAAAATGGGGGCTGTCCATTCATTATATACTGACCCCCTTGTGAAATGAGATGTGATGGTGGTCTGCCTGGTAGTTTGCCTTGTAATCCTGGGGCTACATGAGACTTCAGCTGCTTACAGAAAAGAAACAAAAAAGCCACTATGAATAAAGAGTTCACAGCGAAGGTACAGTTCTTCAGCATCACCAAGCTGGTGCACAGACCAGGTTCTGAGGATTAAGTACCCTTCTCTTCTTATTCTAAGCAACCACCGTCTTCATAAAGTCATCAAATTAGCACCTGCCAGTGTGCTAGGCCATTTTAACACAAGCTCTTGTATGAAGGGCCCAACCCTGAGACGGACAAGGAAACAGAGCCTCTGCTTATTTCGTCAAACGATGAAGTGGCCAAGCACCTGACCTGAGCTCAAGTCCCAGGCTCTTATTTTTAAAAATTCCAGAAGAGTTACTCTGACTACCAGCGGGGAAGGAGTCTAAGAATAAATGTTTAGCTTAAACAGGCATGTAACTTACAAGTCATAAATATCAGCAGCTCCTGTTATCTTATACCTCATAAATTCAACCGCATTTGGGGATCTAATGCTCTATAACTTGGTCGAAGACAAAAATTTAAAGTATATATCTAAGCTAGTTAGAAGTATACACAAGAGGGAATTCCACGGCGGTCCAGTGGTTAAGACTCTGCACTCTCACTGCCGAGGGCCCGGGTTCGATCCCTGGTTGGAGAACTAAGATCGTACAAGCCGAGCAACACAGCCACCCCCCAGCCCCCACCCCCCAAAAACTAAAATAAAAAAAAAGATACACAAAAAACAAGTACTGCTGGTGGAGGGGTTGTGTGTGGGGGGAACAGACAGACCCTATGGCGCCGAGTCTGTCCTCCCCTTAGGCGGTACCGGACTCCAACGAGATCAAACGAGTCAAGCGCTCTTACAGTTTGTTTCTCCATCGGACTTGCTTCTCCTGGGCATGCAAAGTTTGGAAACAGGTTTGGGGGACTTATTTTTCTCTGCTATTTCCACTCTGCACTCCTCACCACTTGTCTGGCTCCCGTTTTCTAGACATCCATTCACTTCCCGACTGAAAGCATGAGCTCCGTTCTCCAAGGACAAATCTTTTCTGTTAAACTGTCTCTTTCCAAATCTTTGAGCCTCTGACTTGGCACTCCTTCCATCTGGAGAACTTTTTTGATAACTGCTTTCATCACAGAATGATCAACAAGTGGATTTTTTTCTTATATCCAAAACGACCAGAGTTCTGTTGCTTTCAAGGGCCTTTAGTAAAGCCTTTGTTCCTTCACTGGTGAGGCCACACTGCTGCAGGTCAAGTGCTCTAAGCCATAAATCCTCACTAAGAGATTCTGCCAAAGCACTTGCACCCAGGTCACCAATGAGCGTGCTGCAGCTCAGAGGGATACGCCTCAAGCCAGCCATACAGTCAAGATCAGGTCTCCTGGAACGAAGACTCTCAGCCCAGGTTTCTTCATGCCTTCTGGTAGTCTGATACTTTAAGATCTTGGCCATGTGATCTGCTCCCTGCCATGTCAGATGACACCCCGTGAAGTTTACTGTCTTAAGAGTGGTAGAGTTTTTTACACCTTGACAAATAACCCTCCAGACCACTACTGGACACAGGGAAGAAGTCGGCCGCGCTGTCGCAGCACAGCTTCACCGGTCATCACGGCCCGAGCGCGGCCTCGGGGACGCTGGCTGTGGACACGATGCCCACACCCGCCTGGGGGCCCCGGCTCGCCTCCCGGCCCCTCGGGCGCCCACCGCCCGGCGGCTGCGACCCCGCAGCGTGCGCAGGACCCGCGTCGCAGCCAGAAGACGCAGGGCCACGGGTCCCAGTTAGGCAGGCCCCTCCATGCCGCGCTCACTTTGGCGCCGGCCTCATCGCCCTCCGCGCCGGGGGGCTGCCATTCCGACCGGCAGGCGGCCCCGTGGGCCATACATACATTTTTAAATGTACCCTACAATCTTATTAATCTGGACTAAGATATATAAACAGCTCTCAAATATAGTTAGTACAGTAGTAGTAATTTATAGTATTATTTACATGAATAGATGTTTGAGTCGCTAGAGTTTTGTTCTTAGGAAGCTATAACTTTTTCTGCTCCAAATGGGATACTATTCTTTTGGGAAATCAGCTTGAATTATATCTTTTCCCTCTTAAGTAGGTATTTTGGCCTCAGTTTGGGTAGTACAGCTTTATTTTCAAGTATCATAACACAGATAAGAGCTAGGTTTTCATGACTCTCTGATATTTCCACATTGTCGATTAGTCCAGCAGTTATTTATTTCTCTGCCAATATTTATTTACCCTTTTATTCATTAAAGTATGAATTTGAACAAGTGTCATTTAAAACTTCCTGTAAGTATTTCTTGTGCATTTTATCTTCCTGTGAATAGTGATGCTATGGTCCCTGCAGCCGGCCTGTGGAGTCTTGACTTGCTTAAAAACAAATTCAGCATGAAGTCGTTGCCGGAAGAGATACAACCAGATTGCCTTTCTAGAGACGCCTCCCTGTTTTCTAGAGTCACCCCTCCCTTTAACAGTTCTCTTGTGCCCTGCCTTCTGATGCTTTTTGGTCATGAGGCTTGGGGAAATAACTTACCTTCACCTGAATTTCTTCACACTGGGAATTGGCTATGGACCAGACTTTTTCCTTGCCTTTTTTTTTTTTTTTTTTAAATTTGTTTTTTGGCTGTGTTGGGTCTTCGTTGCTACACACAATCTTTCTCCAGTTGTGGCGAGGGGGGCTGCTCTTCGTTGTGGAGCATGGGCTCTATTAGCGCGGGTTTCAGTAGTTGTGGCGTGTGGGCTCAGTAGTTGTGGTGCACGGGCTTAGTTGCTCCGCAGCATGTGGGATCTTTCTGGACCAGGGCTCGAACCCGTGTCCCCTGTATTGGCAGGCGGATTCTTAACAACTGTGCCACCAGAGAAGTCCCTTCTTTGCTTTTTAAAGAGTTGATTTTTTTTTTTCCTGGAAGCTTGTGGGATCTCAACCTTATAGTCCATTAAAAACTTCAGATATAGATTTCCTGGGTGTTCTGGGATTTCTTTATATTATGCTGAACAAGGCTTTATAGGAACCCCCACTTACCCATCCACATAAAGGTGTTTTTTTAGTTGAAGATGGTTTTATTTCCCTGACTTTTGTTTAAATATTTCTGGTCTTGTATATATCTCCTGCTTCTTTATTATAAAATTATATACAGATTCATTCATTCTCATATTTATTCTCTCCTATTTGCATTATTTAGATGGATTGCTATATGTAAAGGTACTTATAACACATAGTAGGCCTTTAGCGAGTTCTGATTAAGTTGCATTGATTCTGTAAAACTCCTATTTAGTTAAATAAATTTATCAGTCACCTACAGTGTGCCAAGTACCATGCTGGTTGCTGGTAATGGGAAGATGAGTATGGCACGGATACTACCTTTGAGCATCTTGAAGTCTAGTGAGGCAGACAGCTGACTCTAACACAATATAAAGTAGTAACTCACAATAAATTGGAAGGATCTTAGGCTCTACCAGTTTTGGTATTTTACAGTGTGTTTCCTTCTGAGCTCTAGCTGGTATTGAAGTTCTCTTTTTCCCCTCCCCCTGTTTTGTTTTTAAATAACAATGTGTCACTGCTGCTTTTGTAGTTCATTTTTAGAGAATGAGTAGTAAAAGGCTAAGATTTAACGTGGAAAATGTCTAATGAAGAAAGTAAAATGACATAGGATACAGGTTGAACTAAAATATTACCAAGAATATCATTTAAAATACGATAATAAGTATTTTGTGCACAGTTTTCCAGAAGAAGTTGTTCTTTCTCGGGTAACATCTATGGATTCTTAAGAGTGGGAATATGGCATTCCTAATTTAAAGTTTCCTTAATTTTTATAAGTTTGACCACATAGCTGATGGCTTTTTTCATTTTCTTTGTTTGTCTGAATATTTGATGTTTCCTCTAAATAACACACCCTCACGTTTGAATTGTCATATCAAATTTAGACCTACTAATTATGAGTCATATTTTTTAAAGAGTAGTGAAATAAAGATACATATTGTTATGGATATAATTACATTTCAGAGACTGAAGTTAATGATGTTTAGTTTGTAGAACAAGTTTATTTTTATGTACTTGCTGACAGCCCACACCAATAACTTTATTTATATTTAATTCTATTTCGTAAACCCCATGTGAGGTAAACAAACCCAGTTTATCTACCCAGTTTATTATATATTCATCAAAACTATTCTTTTAATAAAATTTTACTTATTTTTGAGTTTCCAAAAGTAAATGTGGACATTTTTGTCATTTAAATGTTAGGGTTGTCCGGGGTTGTTTTAGATAGAAGTTACTTCTTGGTTTTGTTGATGAAATATCACGAATTATTGTCCAGAGAAAATGAGAAGGGCAAGGGCAGTAGGGTTCCCAGGGAGAAGTAGACAGCTGTCCTGGTTTAACTAGGACAGGCCTGGTTTTCGATGAACCATCCTGAATGGATATGTATTCAGAGTCATGACCTAAGAAATGCCTTTGATTTTTGTTTCCTCCTGAAAAATAACATGATGGCAAAGGAACCTTCCCAGACCAGCTCTAGTGTTTGGAAGGGACATCCAGGTGCTGGCTCTGCAGTCCTTCCAGACACTTGGGGTCATGCTGGTATTAGTAATCGAGTCACTTCTTTCATTGTGTACATCCAATTCTCTCGTCAGAACCTAGAGCCAGTTGGAGCTCCACCCGACAAGAACTGCTCTGGGCAGTAGAACTTGGATTTCCAGCACAGCATTTTGTTTTTCTAGCGAAAAAATTTTTTATGATTAAAAAGTTGTGTGCTTATTATAAAAGTTTAAGCAGTACAGAAAATCATAATGAAGAAAGTAAAAATATCTAAAGTCCCACCATCCACGCAATGGTTAAGAATCCACCTGCCAATGCAGGGGACATGGGTTCAAGCCCTGGTCCCGGAAGATCCCACATGCCATGGAGCGACTAAGCCTGTGCACCACAACTACTGAGCCTGCATGCCACAACTACTGAAGCCTGCATGCCTAGAGCCCGTGATCTGCAGCAAGAGAAACCGCCACAATGAGAAGTCTGCACACCACAAGGAAGAGTAGTAGCCCCCGCTAGCCACAACTAGAGAAAGCCCGTGCACGGCAACAAAGACCCAACGCAGCCATAAATAAATAAATAAATAAATAAATGGATTTTAAAAAATGTTTAAAGAAAATTCCACCATCCAGAGGTAATCACCTTTAATATTTTCTGTAATAGAAAAGAAATAGGCACTGGGATATTTTTCAGCTTTATGTTATAAACAATTCTAAGATGAAGAATACAAGCATGACATGGCACTTTTTGTTTTCCTTAATAGCTTTACTGTACCATACAGTTTACCCATTTAAAGTATACAATTCAGTGGTTCTTAGTATATTCATAGAATTGGGCAACTATCCCCACAATCAGTTTTAGAACATCTTCATCACGTGGGAAAGAAACCCTGTGCCCCTAAGTCACTATCACCACCCCTACTCTTACCCCACCCCCATTCCTTCATACCTCCCAGCTCCTGGCAGCCACTAATCTGCTTTCTGTCTCTATGGATTTGCCTGTTCTGTACATTTCATATAAATGGAATCATACAATATGTGATCTTTGGTGACTGGCTTCTTAGCGTAATTTTTTCAAGGTTCATATATTTTGTAGCAGGTATCATGTATGGCAGTTTGAAAAGTAAGTCATTATAAGAAAGCATGTGTTCATGTATCTAGGCATACTCTCTAAGTTTTAACAATTGACTTTCTTATTTTCACAATTGATGTATGTGTGTTAAAGTTGTAGGAGTATGGTATACAGTGAAAGTAATGACTAATACTTAATATTTTTTTTAAATAAGGAGGTTACAACCAAAGCAGAAAGGCCTCCTCATCTTCTTTAGTTTAAAAAACTCAACATTTAAAAACTTGGTAAATTGTGAAAGTAGAATTGTGTAGTAGTTTTCTTTGCCAAATTGAATGTAAATAGAGATGAATGCTTGGCCATTTGTGAAATCTCTGAAGTTTATTCTCTTCGTCCCCAGGCTCAGTTTTCTTGCCCAGCATTGTCCTTCCTTCACTTTTTCCCCACATCCAAGAGCATTACCTTAGAACTGCATACTTTTTTGGTTCTCTTAATTCTTTTTCTCTTACAAAAGTAGGAAAGAACAGACATGGTCTTTGAAAATTTCTGTATTATACTTTTAGAATGAAAACACTTTTCTTGGTTAAAAGAATTTCAGCTCTTTACATGTGGATGAGGAAGCAAAATTGCATGCGTTTCCTTAAAAATGATCTGAGGTGGTCTCATCTCATTGGATTGCCCACCACCCCCAAATGAGCCTAGCCCATGGAATTGGGTGCCTTTATCATCCCCCCCGCCCCAAACTTTCATTTTGTAGGATGTCACACATCTGTTTTCTCTCTGTCTCCCACTTTCTTTCTTGTCTGAATATAAGTTTGTACCACTTGGCCTAATTTTAATGTATGAAAACTTTTCTCCTAAGTCTTTAGACAGATTCTTCATATTTCTTAGAAAATTTGGTATTACCCAATTTTATACTTACGCTTATTATCTCCTTTCAAATTTTTTGAAGTGGATAACTGGGAAAAAACATATATAATTATAAAACTAGAAATAGGAAATAAGAATTCTGAGTGAAGGAGGGAGAAATAATTACATTAGTTGTCTGGGGGCTAATAGTAACTCCAGTTGAGTGTTGACTGCCAGAAAGTTCTAATTAGTACAAAAAGGAAGCGTACTAGTTGACCAAGAGAAGAATATCACAGGCAGAAGGCATGTGCATGTGTAAAAAAGGCCCTGCAGCGGGAGGAGCATATAGCTCATTTGAAAATCTGGAAGACCAATGTACCTGGAGTGTAGAGAGAAACAAAGTATGAATTGGATGAGTTAGGCCACAGCCACATCATGGGGAGAAAGCACCGGAGTTTGCTATTTATCTTAAGATCAGTGGGAAGATATTGAAGAGATTTTACTAAGGGAGATGATTTGATCTGGTTTAGTTATTGAAGTATCACTGGCTGCTGTGGGGAACGGGAGAGGTACAACATCAGAATGGACAGTTTATTTAATAGTCTAGGCTGGTGGTCCCTTAATTTTTGAGCTTATCTCCTAATGCACGTGTATTTATAGCTTATGTATATGTTTGGCGTTGACATATTGCATACATTGTAAAACATGAAAAAATAGAACTGTAAAAAGGATGAGAAAAAAATTAACAGAAATGGAAGTACTACTATGTTCTTTCCTACCCTAGGGTATGTTTAGCATTCTGGGATATATGAATCCCACTTTGAAAACCAAGAGATCATGGAACATGAAGAGTGACAGTGGAGGTAGTTTGGAGAACAATGAGGAGATTGCATTAACAGGACTTGGAAATAGGTTAAATAGTAGTAATGGAAGGGCCCTAGATATCTGGTTTGCATAACTGAATAGATAACAGCACTGGTTAGAGAGTTAACAGATACTCTAGTAATAAGCTAATCATCTTTGTTAAAGTGCATTCTACCTGAATGTGGTGTTTTCTCTGAGCATATATGTACCTAATAGTGCCTTAGTAATGAAATAGAAGGGGGTGGGGATGGTGAGGGGATTTGATCTATGCTCATGAGGAAGAAGCAGAGAAATGAATGTGGGACACAGGTTACTCTTACCTTTAGAAGTGTTAGGATATGGCAGGATTGGTAAGTTATAAACCCCTCAACTTCTAGTTGACTCTTTCAGTTTCTTTAGCTGGAGACAGTCACTCATTCCACATCTAAAAGTAAATGGCTTACAAAACAGATGTTGGGCTGATGCTATTGCCAGTCAAGCCTAATCAATTATCAACAATTTATCAACTGTTAGCAGCCATTTTCATTCTTGCTTAGAAGGGAATAAAATGCATTTGAGGTCCTAAGTTGGGGGAGAACTAAAGAAATGAAGAGGGGCGGGGAAACCCAGTCATATAAATAGTTTTGCTTAAGATTCAGTAATGAAAAAAAAAAAAAAGAGAGCAGTTCTATATGATATTTTTTTCACATGTGGCTATAGATGCATGATACCTCATTTTTTGAGATATATAACAATTTTCCTTTATTAAAAACTGCATATATTTTAAAACAAAATTTGAAATTCTTTTGAAAATGTTTTAAAATGCCACTTTAAAATTATCATCACTTTGAATAAAATTTACTATTTGTAATTCTCATGTCTTTTAGCACAGTGCCCTGAAAATATGGTACCTTTTTCCTCCCAGTTTTTTTGAGGTATAATTGGCAAATAAAATGGTAAGATGTTTAAAGTGTACATGGTAAGATGTTTAAAGTGTACACGATGATGATTTGATACACATATAAATTGTGACAGGATTTCTTCCACTTGGTTAATTAACATCTATCACATTTATTTTTTTTGTTTGGTTGATTGGTTGTTTTGTTTTGGTGAGAACATTTATGTTCTATTCTCTTAGCATATTTCAATTATACAGTACAGTGTTATCAACTATGTTATCAACCGTGTTTTACATTAGATCTTCAGTCTTTATTCATTTTGTAACTGATAATGTGTACCCTTTTGCCAGCCTCTATCTATTTCCCTCACCCCCCAGCCCTTGGCAACCACTTTCTACTCTCTGTTTCTATGAGTTTAGCTTTTTTAGGTTCCACATCCAGGTGATTCCATGCAGTCTTTGTTTTTTCTCTGTCTGGCTTATTTCATTTAGCATAATGCCCTCAAGGTCCATCCATATTGCTGCTAACAGGATTTCCTTTTTCCTATGGCTGAATAATATTGCAGTGTGTGTATATATATATACTGCATCTTCTTTATCTGTTGATAGACACTTAGGTTGTTTCATATCTTGACTATTGTGAATAATGCTGCACTGAACATGGGAATGCAGATATTTCTTCAATATCCTGTTCTCAATTTCTTTGGGTATATACCCAGAAGTGGGATTGATGGATAATATGGTAGTTCTATTTTTAATTTTTTGTGGAGTATCTGTACTGTTTTTCATAGTGGCTGCACCAGTTTATACCCCATGGTGCCTATTTTTGAACACAGGCAACCATACCACTGCAGTGTCTTCTTCCATTCTATTCTGTATACTTTAGAACAAACAAAAACACATTTGCTTTCATGCCTTCTCAAAAATGGTTATAGTAGAACTTTGCAATCATGAGGATAATACCTGGGGCCCTAATGATGGTCAGAAGTATGATCACTGCTAATTTGCATGCTATGCTGTGCTCACGCAACAGACCAGCTTTCCAGAGAGTACAAATCAAATTAAAACCAGCTGTAAGCAAACATTATCTCATTTAATCCTCAGAAAAAATGCTGAGCTGGGTAGTTTCCTCATTACAAATTTGAGATTAACTCCTGGTGGTGGAGACCTCTAATGTTAAAAATGTGAATGCTGAGGGTCTACTATAGTAATTATATATTGCAATAAAATACAGTAATACCAATCAAATGACAGCCTGTCATTTTCTCCTACTAATATCTCACCCAAGGTTTGTGTATTTCCTTGCTTGTACAAAATGCCTAATGCTAAAGGATGTTAAAAGGTGGGGAAAAGCCTGAGGGATAGCTGTTTTACAAACTATATTAGAAATAAATGAACAACCATGACAAGACTATTTCAAGGTCAGAGTAGCTCATAAGGATGGTCTTTTTTCTTTTCTAGAAGTCTAATATAGATGTTAAGTTTTGATTGTTTGATGCATCTTAACCGCTTTAGTTAACCTCTTTAGTTCATGCTTTCCTTTAGGGTGCATCCTTATTTCTCTTAGCCGTAAGCCTATTTTAATACACTGATTTAAAGAGAAGTGTCTTTTTTTTTTTAACTGAATTTACTCAATCTGTACACTGAACATTCTTTTCCCATATTCCACCCTCCTCCCTCAACTGAGTGAAGAAAGGGTTAACAGCATCAGTATTAAGCAGGGAGTGCTGCTAGCCTTATGCATATGATGGAATGAATAATTTAGTATCTTCGGGAAATGCAAACTGCAGTAGAACTCAAGCAACCTTATCAGAATTTAGATAAGTATTTTACGGTATGGTATGAAGTAAAAGTCAGTAGAAAGAATATGTTTAAAGATACCAAGTGCAAGAATGTTGCATAATAGTTTAAACTGTGAGAAGATTGGGGATTTTGGGTCTTATGTGGTAGTAATGTTTTACCTGAATTCTGACGATTGTCAGATGACTTTTTACCAAAATGATCGGTAATGGAATGTGGCAGTTTCTTTGCTGTCAGAGATGAGATAATTTCTCAGGTTTTTCCTGTAAGTTTTTAATATTTTCCGTATTTTTTTTCCTCCTTTAAATGTGAATGAAAGGAACTGAAGGGTAAAACCTGAAGACTAGGCATGTTTATTTAATAAAGGCTTTATAGAAGTAGTCATTTACAAACATCGGTAAGACAGATTTTTTAAAAAGTTTAAACAAAATATAATTATTGAAAATCTTCTAAATGGTTTATCGTCTTTGGCATGATCTGATTAGGCTAGTAGACATTTTATATGTATGCCTGTGGTCTTTTTTATGTCATTACTGTAAATATTGTGCATGCGACTTTAATAATAATTGATTAAGTGGGTGGAAGTACTTAGGAAAGGTGACATTCAACAATCTTATTTATTTTGTGTTTGAAAATATCTGCTGTATTTAATATCTTTAAAACAAGGCTTAAACATAATTGGATTATATTAAATCTAATTTCTAAAAAACAATAAAAAATTCTCCTATTTAAGATTTATTACCATTTTCAGGTGTGCATTCTTTAAATATAAATTGGTTTGGTTCTGATTCTATGCAAACTTTTAGTTAGCATAAATTGTATTATTTAAGAATACAGTTTTAAGGGAAATCTAAATTACTGTCTTGTTTGCCTTTATGTAGTCTTTCTTAAGTCAATATATTTTTAACTTGTTTATTGTTTCTTGATTAATACTAGTGGAAAGAGAAAATCTTTCCTATGCTGAAAAGAATTTCTGTAGTATTTTATTTATAGAAAAGTACTGATGTAAAGTTTTGAATGTCACTAATGTAAAACTAAAAGAAATTTAATTTTTGTTTTTCCCACCCCAGTTTTGAGTGTCACCTTGCTTTTGTAAAAGCCTTTCCCCTTTTCATAAATTATCATCTCCTTCTCATTGAATTTTTTCACTTAAAGAGAATTTACCTCATTAATACTTAAGGTAAATTTTAGTATAGGCAACCTAAATATTAAATGGCTTTTTGAGGTGGCCACGCATTTTTTAACAAGATTTTGTCAAATTCGTATGCATATATACATATTGAAGAAAAAAGGAAAATAAAATGTGGCTTGATAAAACAATGAATAGTTTTACTGTTTTTCAAAGATGAAAAATGAAGATATTCTTATTTGACATCAATGAATATATAACACTTTAATTGCTGGAGGCTGTTTAAAATGGCTTTGGTCTTCAACTAGTAGAGATGAGTTCGTCTCATGTTAAGCTAATTTAAGCATTTCCCTTAAATTTTTTTCAGCTGCAAATTCTTTTAAATGAGCAATACTAAAAGAGGGTAGCTATCATGGAATTAACTAATGGCCATAGATCTGACTTCCTGTATCTCAGGTCCACTTACTTTTTAAGATAATTGTAAAATGCAAATCGATTGCATTCTCTGTTTGTATAACTCAGGAAACAATTAAGCTATAAATGCATCATTTGGTCTGTGGCTTATTATAGGGTTTTTTCCACAAATAAGATTACACATAAAAATTTTTAACAAGTTTATGTTAAAGAGGATACGTTTTTATTAAATTACAGAGTTTCCAGAATGAGGATCTAGCTAGGACGTATGTGTAATACGTTTTGAACCTTTCAAAGCACCTTTTAGTTTATGTGAAGTTCTTCAGATGGCCCCGTTGTCCTTTGAAGCTTCTAACACCAAGGTGTCTGTTGCAGCCCAGAGCAAAGTTACTGCTACCCAGGACAGCACTAATTTGCGATGTATTTTCTGTGGTAAGCAACATTATGTTTACATTACTTTTTCAAGCTGTGGTACATACTCCTTGCGCATTTCCATAACTTTTGTTTCCTTAGGCCATGGTCTGGTTTGTGGTATTTGGGATACACAGCAAGCTACTGTTTTATGTTGTGATATTTGTTGTGGTTCATGTAGGTGATTTGGTCAGCTTTTGAGTTGGCTTCTTAGTAAGGATTTAGTTAGAATTAGGATCTCAGAACTAATTCTTGTTCACTTCTTCCAACATGAATGAGAGAGGTTTTTGTTTGTTTGTTCGTTTTTGTTTTTAACTATTTTGTTTGAGAGCAGTCTTTTAAATTAGAATTTAAGGGGAAAAGTTATATTCATGTTAATATGATTTGGGGAATATAAATGTGATTTATTGGAAGGGAGCTTTTGCTTAACTTGAATTAATTTTCAGGTGTACATGTTGTAAGGCAGATGTGAGCTCTTACTAATAGGTTGATTTCTGATTGACAGCCTCCTTTATTCAGTAGGTTAGATATCTGTGGCTTAGGAGTGAATTTAGGCTTATAGAGTGTTTTCTTTCACGCTCACGCTCATATACACACATGTGCACATATGTGTCGTTTGCATGGACAAACCGGTTATGTCACTTAACCATTCCACATTACAGTTAATCAGGTACATGCATATCCTTCTCCTTAACTAGGATGTATCTATATATGTACACATATACACAACACACACACATCTGAATTCTTTTTATTCTCATTTGATCCTAAAACTTTCTGATTTGAAAACCCAAGTTCAAAAAGTGACTTTTAAATCTTAGAGCCTTTTTTTTTTTTTTCTTTTTTTTTAAACTCGTATATATACCTTTTTGACTACTGTATACCTTGGCTGGCCAGATTGTTTTATGAGAGATAAAATGATATATACTACTAAAATTTTATATAAACAATTCAGCTGTGTATATGTACTTTATCCATGTGAATCAGAGTTTTTGATATGATCCTTCAGTATTACTAATATTGTTTCTTTACCTATAAAGAGAATTGTTTTAAGATTGATATACTTGCTGGTTTAGGCAAAGAAGCATGTGTTATACATTTCCAAAAATGAAAATTCTAATGCATTTCTTAATCACCTGCGGTTTTATTTTACGATCTCTCCAGGTGACAGTTACAGCAGTGAGCCTGTTGCGCGGCTCCTTATAAACTCTCCACTCCTTCTCAGGTTCCTTAATTAATCGTTACAGATTAAGGGATTAATTAGTAACTTTTAGTTCTGATTTTTCTGCCTCCTCCTGGGGGTTCTTCCAGGCGGTCTTTTGAACTAGCCATGAGTGATTGTTTGTGTTTGTGTTATTAGGACTCTTTTTAGCTCTTTTTGAAAACCTACTTGATGTTCTATACTTCGCTACTTAATATGTGGAGTTCCACATGCAGAATAATAGAGTTTACCCAACTGCAGAGAAAAGATTGATTTGGCCTTCATAAAGGTGAATTTTTTAAGTTGTAAAATAATGTGTTAAAAAGCAGTTTCCCCCAGTAGTATGTTTAATTGATTTAACTGTGTACAAACAATATAATTACCACATTGCTAAGTTTAAACTTGATTGTATTGTGTATAATAACACCTATTTGTCTTTTAGTCCTGTGTTTTAAATAGTCTGTGGCTAAGTGTGAAACTAGGTCTGTGAAAATTAAAATGTGACAATAAGTGAAATATGCTTTAGCCAAAACTCAGTATTGAAGTCAAGACTGAACTGCCATTCATTCCTGGTTTAGAGAGACATTCTAGTCTGATTTCCATCATTTATAAGATACCATATCAGTGACATGGACACATTTTCTTTATTAGAAACTTGTGATTTACATACTTTGCTATATGAATTCTAGCCAGGACAAATTAAGACCAACCATTGTCTTTGGCTGCGGTAATAGAACAGAGAAAACTAACCCTCATGTAGCTACTGTTCTTTATGATACAATAGTAGGAACAAAGCAGGTTCACTTGTCCCTTCTCCTTTTTTCCCCCAAAAGAGCTGTTAAGCACCCTGTGATGCTTATAAAATACTGTTACTTACCCACTGGTTAGGAAAGTACCTTTTTTGCATTCTCTGAGAACACAAATACTCATGTAGGCATATGACCTATGTGAAGTAACTAATAGTTATATTCCAGAAAATACAGTGGCAGCTGACAGCCTTGCCTAATCTTAATTGCTGCTTCATGTTGTGTGTGGTGCCTTTGGTGTAATTTAACAATTGTATAACCCAGTAGAATGTCTGACAAGAATGAAGAATATAATTGAGTACCTGAAGTTCATAATTTACCTAAGACACTTTTATTTAATGCTCACAGTATATTTATATTATTTCTTAAATGCACATGAATTTCAATGTGCTTGTTATTGTTAGTTGACAACATTGATGAAGAAGAAACAAATGAAATAACCAGGTTAAATATGGATGTGAGAAAATGCCAGGGGAAGGCGTCCTCTCTTCTGCCCCCCAGTTAAAGAAGGTGTTTGGGAAGACAAATAACCCACTATCACCAAGAACCATGTAGAAAAGACTTTTAAGAGTTGTTCAGTTGTTCTTGGATTCCTCCCATTTTAAAAGGATCTTCCTTGTAGTAAACTATTGTTATAATTAATAATATCAGCCAGAAAGTATTGCCCACATTTTAAAAACCTCCTTTTAAAACAAGCTTGCTGAGTAAACTTTTAAATTAAAAAAACAATCCAAAATAGTTTTTATAAATTGCTAAAAGAAACCTTTCTCACATTCAGATTTTTTTGTGAGTTATATCAAACTTTGGACAGTTTAATTAAAAAAAAACACCTTTAAATAAAATCAGTAGGATTGAGTTGAAATTTTGACATCTTTCTCTTGAATTTATGTATTTGAGTTAAAACTTACATCAAGAGATTTTAATTGGTGAATTTAAACTATTAATATTATTGTTGAGCTACAGTGCCTGATGTAGATGTGAATTAGTAGGATCGAATTCTTTGGGATTGATGCCAAACAAATCTACCTACTGACATTCACTGCTTAATTATTTGAGTAGCATGAAGTTTTAACTTAAGTACACAAACATTGTTTTTAAAACTAGTTAAACCATGATGGTCTTGTGAGTTGCCCATGCTAAATGCTCACATTTAATATTTTTGGATAAATATAACTTTGGAAAATACTCCCTCAAATAGTTTATATTTTCTCACACTTACCCTCCCACCTTGTATGTCCCCCTCCTCTACCAGAAGAGACAAGTAAAGTACTAAACATTAGGGTATGGCTTAATATGACAGTCTATTTTTATATCATTATGTTAATAAACGAAAGAAGGAAAGAATTCCAGTCTGTCTCCTAGACACATTACATATTTTCATTTATGCAAACATTTAAGTGCACTTTTAATTTTAAAAGCTTTATTTTATTTTTTTTGCTGTTACTGATTACATGGGATTAATATATTTTTATATTTCCTCTGTGTGGCTCTTAAAATAGCAGAGTCTTTTAGGAAATCTAATGAAATATCACTGCAGTTGTCATCTAATTTGTCTTTAGAGGACAAATTAAATGATTAATCTAAAAACATGTGTAAAGAGATGAGGAGAAAAATTAGTAGGTAAGTTCAGATCAAATTATTTGTTTTTTTACACTTGGGATATAAAAGTACTGTATTATATTCTAATGAACCTTATCCTTCTCTTTGTGAAATCTTCTCCACTAGTATGAAATACTTTGTGCTTTTAACTCGTAGATTACAAGAGTTTGCTTTAGCACATAGAAGCATTTATTTATTAATTGTTTTTTATACTAGTGGTCTACAAAACACTTTCAAACTGTCTGCTAGGGGCCTTTGCTGGCACACTAGAATTCACAGATATATGCAGCATATCATTACTCATATATTTCTCTCCAAGAGTGGAAGATAACTACTGTTTCTTTATTCTCTTGTTTACTGGATTAGGTTTCAAGATTGTTCTGTTGTAACCATAGGCATTGTATATTAGGTCCAGTATTTTATTTATCTCATTTTATGACACATAATTTTTATATCCAGTGACATTAAAATGTCCCATTATTTAGTGGCCTTCTTTATGAGATGCTAAAAATGGGTCTGCATTTTATACGATGTGGGAATGAATGGTCATTAGTTTCTCATGACAGAACCATGTTGGTTTGAACGCAGGTTTTTTTTGTTTTGTTTTGTTTTTACCCCAAATGAAAAGTTATTATGATTACCTGTGTTACATTAAAAATTCAGAGAAGTAGGTTAATTATATATGGAAGTTTAGCAAATGTTTGTTTTCACCAGTGCTGGAAATGCCAGGCAATTAAATAAGAATGGCAACTTAAAGTGGGCAAATTTGATAAATGCATTAGCATGCATCAGTCTAGTAATAAGGTTCTCATGCTCTCTCTCTCCTGTTTTTCATTTCCAGTGTTCTATTTAGGTGAGTTTTTTGAATTCTGATTTTTCATTTAAGTTCTCCCTCTCCACTTCATGAATAAGTACCCCAAAGAGAATGTCTCATTGTCTTAGAAACGTCAAGCTTAGGTGCCTATTCAGATGCTCATTGAACACTTGTTTTACTCAAGCTCTTCATATATAAATGTTTATTTTTCCTTTATTGTTGATGTTTTCCATTTGTTTCAAGTAAGCCTTCTGGAGATAATGACAGTATTATGTTGCAGTCTTTCATTTGCTGTGTGTTATATGAAGCTTATATTTTATTTTGCTAAACAAAAAGAAGATACATTTGTAAATATGTGATGGTTTTATGTTATTCTCATGATTTTATCTCCTCTATCCAGTGCAATATAAAGATAATGTTCATCTATAATGTTTCCCTCCCTTTTTAGGGCCGACATTGCCTAGACAAAATTCACAACTACCTGCCCAAGTTCAGAATGGCCCATCACAAGAAGAATTGGAAATTCAAAGAAGGTAAATTCACAAGTTATTTGCACCTTTCCTTTCTACTACGGAAGACCAATCTGTGAACATATGATATTGAAAGTAGATTATGTCTCATCAGCCATTTGGAAGTCTGAACTTTTATTGTTGTATTAAGTTTTAGAATCACTGTTAATAATCAAGCAGATTCTTAATAGGCTGGACAAAAGATGTTATAAAATTTCATATATGCTTTTTTGGTAAAAATCATACTTGTGAATTTAAAATATTTTAAATACTCTTAACAGCATACAAAATGTCTTTACACTTCAAGCAGTCTTATTTTTATAGCAGTTAAATTAATCTGTGATCATTATGCCTGTCACATGACTGGAAAGTTGAAATAGTGTTGGCTGTTTGTATAAGGCATTGAATATTGAACAGGAATAGTAATGGAATACAGAATCATTCTGTTTATGATTAAACTGTGATTGAATGAAATCAATAACATCTTCATTATCTCAATGCAGTTTAGAAATACATTTGAAATTATAATACAGCTTCATTTAGGGGTAGTTTTTTCTGAATTAACCCAGAGTCTCTAAATTAGAGGCTACTTTATAACAAAATAGTTTTGTAAAATTCAGTCACATTCAGTAACTAAAATTGAGCTAGTCAAACCAGGTGCCCCATTTTAAACAAATTAAAACTTTTTAGAGATGTTGATACTGCTTTTTGTTACTAGTAGGGCACCCTGTTTTGTTCTGGGAAATTGATAACCATCTTATAGATGGAATTTTCCAATTGAGAGGCATTTGCTCCATGGCAAGCCAGCAATTTTTCTTGTCACTTTTGATTTGGACCTCATATTTGAAATGTTCTTCATATTCTTTATGTTGTCTTAATATATGTGTCATGTTTCCCTGACAGATGGTCAAAGGAATCTCTTGCTATGGTTCTGTGTTGGTTGCTTTGCTGTGTAACTACTTAGCTCTTGAGGAAGGCCCTCCAGGATCTCTTAAAATGAATTTCGTTTTTGCCACAGTCTATATATTTAGTTAGACCACTCTGGAACTAGCCTCCAAATTTGGTGAAACTCTTTTTCTGCTCTTTAGAGTGATGCTGTAACAGATATAAATAAAATTAAGTTTCTGTAGAAATAAGGGAAGTTTAAGGAATATAATCATTTATTTCAGTTCCATATTGAAAGTTTTAAACATACTAGAATAATTCCAAGAGTTAGAAATTGTATGCTGTCTCTCATACACCAAACGGAAAAGTAATTAATAAAAAATGATCATAGTTTTATTGAGAGTAACACATTTGTAGAAGACTAGGAAGAACCAGGAGAAAATCCTGAACATAATAGATCATCTCTAGTAATACAGAGTAGGCAAGCAAGTAATCCCAGACACACTTGCTGGAGTCCAGGACAGCACAGAATACAAACAGAAGTCTTCTGCTGGTACTGCTGCCTTGTCAAGGGTCACAGGTGGGTCATCTGCTTCACAGAGGGTTGTCAAGAACTTGCAGCATGCAATTTTAGTTGAAAATGAGTATTGAGTGAATTTTTAGTAATTGTTAGGAGAACGCCATGCCCTCATGTATGTTCTTTCTCATTTCAAAGTGTTCATCTGGACTTGAGGTTTTTCTCTTTGTATGTAAGTAGATACTTAAGGGTTTGAAAATTGAAGATGTTTATATTACTTATTTGTTTAGTTGAAGACTTTAACTCAGTCATTTTGAAGAGTGGAATCCGAATTTCTGAAAAATTGGTATGAATTTTAAATTATTTTCTGTCCATAGTCATGCACAGACTCTTCTTTCTTCTTCCACTTGACACCAACCAATTTCCTTCTCTCTCATTATTAGTTTCATCTCCATTCCTTTTCTTTACGCTTCACCCCATTTCCTTTTTTTATGTTCTTTTTTGTTGTTGTTGTTTTGTGGGGTTTTTTTGGCTGCATTAGGTCTTCGTTGCTGTGTGCGGGCTTTCTCTAGTTGTGTCGAATGGGGGCTCCTCTTCGTTGCGGTGTGCGGGCTTCTCATTGTGGTGGCTTCTCTTGTTGCGGAGCACGGGCTCTAGGCGCGCAGGCTTCAGTAGTTGTGGCATGCGGGCTCAGCAGTTGTGGCTCGCAGGCTCTAGAGCGCAGGCTCAGTAGTTGTGGCACATGGGCTTAGTTGCTTCGCAGCATGTGGGATCTTCCCAGGCCAGGGCTCGAACCCGTGTCCCCTGCATTGGCAGGGGGATTCTTAACCACTGTGCCACCAGGGGAGTCCCACCCCATTTCCATTTTAATCTCGTGAAATCTGCTTTGTGTTCACAAATCTACTGGATGTGCTGTTTCCTTCACTGACTTATTCTAGTTTAAATGTCTTCTCTTGGTCTACATATTCCACTTCTCTCTCTTCCTTTTGATGCTTTAGAGTATCTTTTTTGCTAACTCTTCTCCTTTTCTGTACCTCTTCCTTTTCTTATATAAGGCTTTACGCTTAGCTATCTCTTTTTTATTTCTGCACACAGTGTAACCTTTGAAAAGTTGATGATTTGGTTGGATCTTATAGTTTTCTTATAACTTCTGTGCTGATGGCTTCAAAATCTACAGCTCCTGATTATCCAATGGAGAGCCAGACCCATATTTCCAGATAAATGGAGTAGTGTCATGGGTCCTTTTGAGAATTTAGTAGAAGTAGTGAACTACTGCCGTCTTCCATCTAGTCCCCCCACCCCACCCAACCTAACCCTTCAGATATGTGCGTGTGATTTTACACATGTGCATGCATGTGTGCCCTTACATGGTCCAGAGGATCACAGACCCCCTTAATTCCAACAGTGGATCCTCAATGAGAATTCCTATTTTAGAGCTCATCCATTTGGGTATCCTACTGATGCCTCAGTTTAAACCCTTATGATTTCATTTTTAATGTACATTCCTTCTTCTCTCTAATATTTCTCCCAAAATTTCAGCTTAGAAAGTCTAGAATTATCTTCATTCACAGTATCTATTCAAGTACATTTTGTTATTTCTTTCTCTGAAAGCCTTTTGGATTTACTGTCCTGACATTCTAATTACTAATAGCTTTCTCCAGTATTTATTCTCTTGTATACTGCTGTAGTTTTCTGACTTCCTAGTTTTTCTGTCTTTAAGCTAGATCCCTTTCACTTATTCCTACTTTATTACTGCCAGATTATTTTTTCTTAAACTTTTTTGCACAAACAGTGCAGGAGGGTCTAAAAAGAGGGAGGGTGATCTGCTGCACACTTGTGCCTTCCCCTCATGTTAATCATGAGACTTAATCACTTTTAACCATTTCTACTTTTAGTACTTTTGATGAGTTCTTCTATAGTAATATATAATGTGTTTATATTTCTGTTTCTTGATTAGTCACATTACAGATAGTACCTATTGACTCTACACTATGAAAAATTGAAGAATTCTTCACTTCCCCTGCCAATTATGAGTAGTTATTATTTTTAGTTCTTCTAACCTTAGTATCTCTTAACTTTTCACTCTGTAAGAGGAATGCAGTAGTTCTGCACATCTCCCTGTCCCCTTTCTTCCATTCTACCACCTAGTTTTGATAGACACATCATTTTTTTTTTTTTTTTTTTTTTTTTTTTTTTTTTTTTTTAAAACCATTGCTTTGTTTTTTTTGTTTTTTGTTTTTTAAGGAATTCCTTTATTTTTATTATTTATTTATTTATTTTTGGCTGTGCTGGGTCTTCGTTTCTGTGCTAGGGCTTTCTCCAGTTGTGGCAAGCGGGGGCCACTCTTCATCGCGGTGCGCGGGCCTCCCACTATCGCGGCCTCTCCCGTTGCGGAGCACAGGCTCCAGACGCGCAGGCTCAGCAGCTGTGGCTCACGGGCCCAGCCGCTCCGCGGCACGTGGGATCTTCCCAGACCAGGGCTCGAACCCGTGTCCCCTGCATTGGCAGGCAGATTCTCAACCACTGCGCCACCGGGGAAGCCCCAACACATCATTTTTTTAATTGTATTTTTTTATTTTTTATTTTCAAGGTTTATACATTTGCAGTCTTTCTATTACTGTCATTAAATCTTTGTCTTTATGTTAGTAGGTGATCTTTTTTCCCCTTCCTAGAATCCTTTTAAACCTTCTTATTAACATGGTAGTCTGAGTTTTCACAAAGATGTGATATGTTTTTGGTTTTGGGGTCCCCCCCATTTATTAAGCTCAGTACTCAATGGACTGTTTCCATTTGAAGACTTACCAAAACTCCTAGATTTTTTTTTTTTTTTTTAATTTTATTTCTTTAGCCATTTCCTTCTCTCTGTTTCTTCTGTTCTCTTTCTGGGGAGCTCCTACTGATCAAATGCTGGGCCTCCTGGGTTATTTCCTTATGATGCTTATCTTTTCTCATTTTCTGCCTCTGTTTCTGTGTTCTGTATTCTTGATGATATTTTTAACCATACGTTCTAGACCAGCATTACCTAGTAGAAATATAAGCTACATATTTAATTAAAATTTTTCTAGTAGCCATACTAGCAAAAGTAAAAAGAAACAGGTGAAATTAATTTTAATAACATAAAATATGTTGTTAAATAAAATATTTAACCCATTATAACAGAAATATTATCATTTCAAAAAGATATAAGTATAGAAATTAAGATATTTTACATTCTGTTTGTCATACTGAGTCTTCCAAGTTCAGTATGTATTTCTTACACTTACAGCACGTTTCTGTTCAGGCTGCCCACAGTATGAGTGCTCGAGAGCCACATATGGCTCATGGCCACCTAATTGGACAGCACAGTAGTTGATCTCCTATCATTTAATTTTATTCTCCAAGAGCCTTTTGCGGGGCGGAGGTAGGGGGAGCGATTATTCCTTTTTCAAAACAGCCTGTTCTAAATTCATGATTGTATCTTAAGTCCCTCTTGTTTCTCTTCCGTTGTTTGAATTATCTCCTTCCTATAGAGTAGTATTGTTTGCCTTATTGGTTTTACCCAAATATCTGGTAATGCTTAGTGGTCTCTTTATTTCTAAAAAAAGAATTAGTCTGAATGACGTCAGTACTTGGCTTGGGTTTCCTCTTCATTGTGAGGTTTGGGTGTCTATGGACAGCATTCTTCCCTGACCGAGGGCTGCCAAGGGGGTCTGTGCAAGGGGCCAAGTAGACAGACTGACAGGCTCTCCTTTGGGTACAAGAGTGGTGAGGAGACAGGCCTCAGCCCCACAAAGCTGAGCTACCTCTAGTTCTACCAGGCACCCTAGCTCATCTGAGGCAGCTTGTTCACTTTGTTTAGAGGACAGTCTTCTGTGATAAATGCCATTCCATCCATTGAGCTCAGGTTGGGGAGCAGAGGGATGACTGGTGCATTTTCTTCAGACAGTGTGTGTGTTTAGTAATCAGCTTGATTTTGGTTGTACTGCCCATGCCCATTCTTTCTACCTGCTGATCTCAAGTTAGGTCTTTCCGAGATTCTTCTCGCGTCTGCTTCAGCCATTCTGAGTCTGTGTTCGGGACCCTGGATGCCTCCACTCTTCAGTCCAGTTATGTTCCAGGCTAAGTGCTTTGTTCTGAGTGCTTACAGTATGTCAGGGTGGTGGGTGGCGGACAGAAAGCCTCAACCTAGTCAGAGAATAGAGTGAACATGACACAGTGTAGCAGAAGATGGTAAGTGCTATGGGAAAATAATAGAGCCAAGTGAAGGGGGTATATGTTACAGAGGGCCAAGGGGAAATGGTTACAACTTTAAATAGGTTGGTCAGAGTAGATCTTACGGAGATGGAAGGAAGGAGTTAGCCGAGTGGATGTCTCGGTAAGTGCATTGCAGCAGAAGGAGCAGTCTGTGCAGAGCCTTAAGGCAGGATTGTGCTCGTGTACAGGGAGGAGCGAGGAGGCATGGAGGCTGGAGCGGAGAGAACAGGAGCAGAAAAGGAGAGTAGTGGGGGAGTTGTGTCATGCAGGCAATCATAAAGAATTTAACTTTTATTCTGAGAGAAATGAGGGCCCCTTGGGTGATTTTGATAGGAATCATCTGGCTTAACATTTTAACAGAATTAGTTTGCCTGCTTTGTTGAGACCAGACTATAGAGAAACACAAATGAAAGCAGGTACAGGGTTGTGATAGCAGCCTAGCAAGAAAACTAGTTAAGAGGCTATTGCGGTAAACTAGGCAGGAAATAATGATGGCTTTCCCCAGGCAGTGGAAGCGGTGAGAAGGCAGATCCTTACATTTCCTGGTGGATTGTATGTGGGGTGTGAGAGAAGGGGAGGAGTTGTGGTTTTTAACGTAAGCTATGGGAAGGATGGAATCACCATTAACTGAGACTGTGAGTGGCAGGTTTTGTGGGGAGAGATCAGATGAATTTTGAAGATGTTAAGCCGAAATGCTCATTGGACATTCAAGTAGAGATGTTGACTACTAGGTAGTTGGATGTACTAGTACATAGGAACTGGGAAAGAATTCTAGGCATATAACTCCTCCCTACCCTTTTTGTCTTCCAGAAATTTGATGATAAATTTGGTCTACTAAAGACCACTCAGCTCAATTTTCTACTTTGTAATGGGTTTATTTTTACACATTTTTGTTATTTTTCTGGAATTCCAGTAGAATCTTGGAGTGGGGGAAGACAGTTTGACTGCTCACATGTACCAACTTGAGTAAGAAGAGTCCAGGAGCTCATGTCACTTCCCTGCTCGCAGTACGGGTGGCCAGCTCTCCTCGCATCCAGTTTAATTCTTTGGCCTGACACTTAAGAGCCCACCCCATGTATCTCTTTCCTCCCTTAGGACTGTCTGTACACCATACTCGGTTTCTCCCTCTGTGCTTCTCTGTAGCATTTATCTCTCTGTCCTGCCCTTCTCATCCTTTCTGTCTTGTCCTTTTCTGTAGACTGTTTCCCAGGTATATTAATGGTTTTCGTTTCTGAACTCCTGTAACTTAACTACACGCTCTTTTATTGTTTGTTGTTTACTTTACATATGAGTCTTACCTCCACAGTGAACATTACAGGCTACTTGAGAGTAGGGACCTGAATAAAGTTTTGAATAAAAAGCCAAGAAGTTCAGTGGTACTGAATTCATTTATATGTAGGTGTTGGGGCATAACAGGCAGAAAATATGAGTTCATAAGGTTGTTGGGACCATTAAATAAGATAATACGCACTCTTTTCATGCTGCCTGGGCTTTTCTGTCTGTGCTGTTTGGGAGACGGTGGGAGCCATTCCTGAGGAGATGCTCTTTGAGCTGTGCCTTGAAGGGGAAGTGAACTAGGAGTTTCCAGTCATAGAATGGAAAAGCATTCTAGGCGGAAAGAGTCTATGTGTAAGAGCCAAGGGAGTGCACACCACCTGTGTGACGTGAGTACTGCCCCGCTTCCCCCGCTGATAGACTGATGGTGCTATTAAACTGGTACGTAAAGGGCCTTTGTGCCATGCTAAGACATTGCTTTTTAATATTCTTTCCCTGTTTGTCATATAATAAAAAGGCATCTTGCTTTGTAAAACTTTAGTATTTTCAAGTTACAAGAAAAGTATATGCCATTTTCTTTTGACCTACATGCCAAACAACCTGTTTTTGCTTATGGTTGAAAGATACTTGGGAAAAGGTACTACAAAACCCAAAAATATCTGCTGAATTTTATATAGACAGTTAGTGCTGGTCTTCACTTCATCTCAGCCAGCAGCTGTGCATGGCTGGATCTTGTTTTGTAGATTAAAAAACACAGTGGCAGAGGGATGTACAGCACACTCTAGTGAGACGTTTGGTTCCCAACAGAAATTATATTTTCAAAATTTATTTTGGGTAGTTATTTATATAAAAATAAATTTTCTTGTGCTTGATTTTATTTTCAGAGGCATGATAAAATACCCTTGGGACAACTTTTATTTCATAAGTTGAGTAACTTTATCCTGTTACCTTGGCTATTTAACTGGATCTTTCTACGCCGTTACTGGAATATGTAGTAGAAGAGAATATTAATTTGCATCATAGCATTCACCTGCAATTTTAGTTGTTACATTTTCAGTATCAAGTTCATATTATAATAAACGTTACATTTCTGTTACTACTCTTAGGTAAGCTGTTAGTGGGTATCAGTAATTGATTTTTGAAGACTGGTAAATGATTCGTATTTGGTGAGCTAATAATAATGGATGGGGTAGGAGGAAAATGATGTGAGTAGTGTGCTCCTTGGGTGTATGTGTGCATGTGTATGTGTGGTGTGCGTAACAAACTTGATAGGGTTTTTGCTCAGAACCGTAAATTATAAATGGATTATTTTAATCAATAGCTAAAAATTCTTATTCTTCAAGTTATTTTTCTTGGCTTCTGACTGTTACAAAAAGGAAATGAATTGCTTAAAGAAAAGTTTAACAACATATTTTGAATCTGGTTTTGTTTGGGACTGTCCATTGCACTTTGAGGAACATCAGTTGCACTTTCGGGACAGCAGTTGTACAACGTGAAGACAAGAAATGGCCGTCTACTTTCTGGTTTCTAAAATTTTGTTGATGAGTGGTGTTAGGGATTGAATAGTGTCTCCCAAGAAAGATACGTCCTGGGGCTTCCCTGGTGGTCCAGTGGTTAAGACTCCACACTCCCAATGCAGGGGGCATGGGTTTGATCCCTGGTCGGAGAACTAAGATCCCGCATGCTGCATGGCACGACCAAAGGAAAAAAAAAAGAAAAGAAAAGAAAGATATATTCTAATCTCCACTACCTCAAAATGTAACCTTTTGGAAATGAGTTGTTAGTTAAGATGAGGTCATACTGGAATGAGATGGACCCCTTTATCCAACACGACTGATGTCCGTATAAGAAGAGGAGAAAGTTACAGAAGCAAGATGGCCATGTGAAGACACAGAGACACAGAGAGAACACCATGTAAAGATGGAAGCAGAAATTATAGTGATGCTTCTACAAGCCAAGGAATACCAAGAATTACCAGCCTTCCTGAGAAGGAAGAGCAAGGCATGGAACAGATTCTTCCTTAGAGCCCTTAGAAGGAACCAGCACTGCCAACACCTTGATTTCAGATTTGTCACCTCCCATACTGAGAGAATAAATTTCCGTTGTTTTAAGCCACCTAGTGTATGGGTCTTTATTATGGCAACCACAAAAACTAATACAGGTGGTAACTAGCTTAGTAGACCAGCAATAGCTAAACTAAGCCAGGACAGAGAAGAGAAGGGTTGAGTTGCTGTGGTGCCTCTCAGTGGCAAGCCGTTTCATAATGCTACACGTAGGAGGGTTAGGTAAGTCTTTATAAGGAGGGTTTAGCTACCCAGATTTTCCCCACAACACCCAAACAGGAGACTAGAGATTTATTATCTTCTAGAGATGCTCTAGACCAGTGCTGTTCCATGGAAATGTAATGCAAACTACATGTCATTTTAAAGTCTTCTAGTGACCACATTTTTGAAAATTTTAAAGAAACAAGTGAGATTAATTTTATTAGTATATTTAACTCTATACATCTAAAATAGTATTTCAATAGGTAATTGATACAAAATTTTAGAGATGTTTTACACTCTTTTTTTTCATACTAGGTATGAAAAATCTGGTATGTGTTCCAAATCTGGTATGTGTTTTTATATTAAAAGCATATCCCAATTCAAACTAGGAGCATTTGATGTGCTCAATTGCAACATACAGCTAATAGCTACCATTTTGGACAGCATAGCAGTGTAGGCTAGGAGTTGGCAAACTATAGCTCACTGGCCAAGTCCAGCCCTGTAGCCTGTTTTTGCATAGCTGAGAGCTAAGGAGGGCTTGTACATTTTTGCAGAGTTGTTTTTTTAAAAAAAAGGAAAAAGAATATGGACAGAGATACTCTCTGGCCCTTTTCAGCAGGTTTGCTGACTCCTGGTAAAGCCTGAGGTATAGGAGGCACAGCTGTGAAGGTGTGGGTGAGAGGCCATACTGAAGAGAGACGAGTGAAAGTCAGCCAACTTGGTCTCTTTCCTTTGCTCAGCTCCCAGTCATTGGCAGCCAGACCTGTAGAACTCAGGTAAGGAACTTGAAGAGTCCTCCTCCGGAAACTTGGCTTGGCCAAAAGACAAAGATATTGACACCCAAGGTCCCTCCCATTGAAGCTCATTTATTTAAGGGCTTCTGATCAGCTTTAGTACCACTTATCAACATGAATGGACAGCCAGGGATCATCATACCTTTAAGGACAACTTTTATAACATGAAGACAGATCAAAACAAAAAATTGAAATTGGAGGAAACATGTAATAACAGGGAACAGAAGAGAACCTAAAAAATATTATAATAGCTTCAGAGAACTAAGAATATATTTTATTCATAAAGCAAATGTTTGTAGTTATTTAAAAAGAATCAGAGTGTAAGAAAATATACTTAGAATTTTTTTTAAAAGCATTAATTTTAATACTAGGAGGTTTGAGAAATAAGGTTGAGGAAATTGCCCTGAAAATAGCTGTAAAAGATAGAGATAGTATATGAGAAAAAAAATAAAAGAAGATCAGATTAAGAGGTCCAACATCTAAATATTAGGAATTTTAGGGGGACAAAACAAAAATGTGAGGAAATGGAATCTGCAGATAAATAATATAAGAAAATTTCCTGGAACTCAGTGACTTGCTTGTGGTCAGAGGTGCCGACTTTTTCTGAAAAGGGCCGGATGGTAAAGGTCTTAGACTTTGTGGGCCACGAGGTCTCTGTGGCATTTGTTCAGCTCTTCCTTTGTAGCTTTGCCATAGACAATGCGGAAATGATGGGTGTGGCCAGATTTGGGCCATGGACTGTAGTTTGCCAGGTCCCCTGGTCCAGATTGAAAAGATTCACCAAGTGTCCAGCCCAATAAGTAGGAAAACATAAAAAGATCTACCACCAAGGCATATCACTGGAATTTTAGAATATTAGAAGATTTTATAAGTGGGGGGAGCTTCAAATTCCTGAGAAGTTACTTCCAATCTAAAATTTCCTCCTCTGCACAGTTTCCTAGGAAGCTACTGGAAGATGTATTCTATTAAAATGAGAGAGTAAACCAAGAATGATGATACCACGGAAGGAGCCAGGAAACAAGAAATCCAGTGTAGGAAAGAGATAAGGGAATTCCCAGCTTGACTAAGGCGAAAGCAAAACCTAGGGACCCAGCAGGTCTGAAAGTTATAAAGGGGGAATAATAATCCCAGCACCGAAGCGGGGAGTTGGAGCGTTGAAAGTGTATAGACCTACAGTTAACCTTCAGAGGCAGGATGGACTAAAAGTTTCTGGGGGGGGAAGAAAAACAATAAGCAAACAAAAAGTAGATCACCTAATATACTTGACCCTATTGAGAGGGTTTACAGTTCTGATGGAGAGTTAAGGGTTGGTATAGAGAAAAAGAATCAAGTGTAAAAGGTAGCCATTTGTAACACCAGGGTTAAGAAGGGGGTTGTTCTGGAAAGTAAATATTGTCAGCCCTGAGTAAGTTAGATGGGTGCTGATGTATCCAAAGTGCTATCATGATTTTATTGGGAGAATGAAGAAGGAAAGATTTTAGGGGGTTAGAGGGTGTAGGAATTAAATCATTTGTGTAGTGTGAAGTCAGTAGATAACTTCTAAATCTGAAAGACTAAGAAGTATTAGTTCTAAACAGATTAATGTATTTAGTTAGAAGCGTGAGATAAGTATCAAAGTGTTGAAAGTAGTTGCTTCTGGGGAGAGAAATTGGAAGTGGTAAGGGTTGAGAAGAGGATTAGTGTTTCGTTATAAACTTTGTAACACTCTTTGACCTTTGAAACTATGTATTTTACAAGTTTAATTTTTAAATTTTAATGAGGATAAAATTGAGTTGATAAAACAAATGTTTACTTTAGATGTTAAATCTTATTAGTCCAATACTTTTACTATAGTAACACGATGATAGTGTAGTTTAGTTTTCTATTCATATGTTGTGTAGCATTTGTTAATATCAGTTTTTGGTTCTTACTCATATTATTAATTTGGCTTCCTTGGCTGACTGTGATGAAAAAACATATTCTAAGAGACATGAGTCAGTCCTGTGTCAGTCTCAACACGGAACTTAATGTAGTTAATATCTATAAATAGTTTGCAAATCACCACTATTACCTGAAAGTTATAAAAGGGGAATAATAATCCCAGCACAGAAGCAGGGAGTTGGAACAATGAGAATGTACAGCCCTCCGATTAGCCTTCAGAGGCAGGATGGACCGAGAGTTGACCGCCTTCTCTTGTAAGTATTGTCTCTTGTCTCAGGAGCTTTGTAATATTAAAACGTAATTATCTTGTTTAGTTTTATCCATTTTTCGTTTTTTTTCTGATAGAGAAGTGAAATGCCCACATTTTATTTATGCAGTTTTATTTTCTTACAGATGTCAGTAGCATTAGTGTTACTAAATGTTATCAGCCTGGAACATTTTTCCTAATCTGCCCTCCTGCTTCATTATGTCAAATGTAAATCACTCTTCATTTACCTAACACTATTTTTTTGTTATACATAAGGCTGAATGAAATGTGTTTCAAATTTTTGTATATAGATTTTGCTTGCTTTAAGAAAAGTAAGTCTTTGAGTTAAGATAAAGTAAATATGTGTTCAAATATATAAAAAAGCTATTAATCTCGTTGGCTGGTGCTTCGTGCATCTCTTTGCATTTGGGGGATAGCTCTTTTGGGTGAGAAATTCAATAGGTATTTTGGTGGTGGGAAGAATTTTTCCTGATATTTTTAAAATGCTCTTGGTGGCTATGATATTAGTCATTTGCACTACATTTTTTTCTGAAAAAATATATTTTCTCAGAAGGTTTCAAATTATTGTAAAATGTATATCCTAACTTAAAAGAAAAATTAGTCTTCCAGAATTTTTCCATAATTCAGAATTAGGGCCCTTGTAATTTTTTTTTTTAAATTATTTTATTTACTTATTTATTTACTTTTGGCTGTGTTGGGTCTTCGTTTCTGTGCGAGGGCTTTCTCCAGTTGCGGCAAGCGGGGGCCACTCTTCATCGCGGTGCGCGGGCCTCTCACTATCGCGGCCTCTCTTGTTGCGGAGCACAGGCTCCAGACGCGCAGGCTCAGTAGTTGTGGCTCACGGGCCTAGTTGCTCCACGGCATGTGGGATCTTCCCGGACCAGGGCTCGAACCCGCGTCCCCTGCATTGGCAGGCGGATTCTCAACCACTGCGCCACTAGGGAAGCCCCCAGGGCCCTTGTACTTCGAAAAAATCTTCAGATGAAAACAGTCATTTGTAGACAGAACTCTAGGAAGAATAGTCATGTGCATTTCCAGTATGTGAGTTGGCAGTGGTGTTCTAAGAAAAGCAGAATTTATACATTTGGAAACTGTCCCCCTAAAAAGATATACAGATGTCTTGCTTTAGAAGTCAAAACATGAAAGTCAGAAGATTTATATATACCATCCAATTTAGGTGGAATTATTCATTCCACTAAAGATTTGTAAGCCTGAGATGTTCTTCTGTTTGACACACAACTTTGGGAAATATGTTTAGATGTGCTTCTTTTCAGTAAACAGGCTAAAAATTAGAGACTTTGAACAGTTTCCTTTCTTGCATCTTTCTTACTTTCAAATCAAGAAAATACACAGTCATCAGACTCTCCTGCAGCTGTATGAACTGCCTACTTCAATCATCTATCAATGAACTTGGGAGATCTCTCTGGCACTGTGCTCTTTCCCTACATCAGTAGATACTCTTTTTATTTATAGACTGAAAACCCAGAGTATTATGACGTGTGGAGCAGTCTTTTAAGTCAGGACACCCTAGTTGTAAATGCCATTATTTAATAATTCTTTCAGATTCACTTTACTCGTACCTGGCCTTCTACTTGTGCTTTAAGCTTACTTTTTGTGTTAAAAGCATTATATGGTCTAGAGAAGCAGCCATTAACTTGGGGGTAAAAAAACTAAGAACTTGGATAAGAAATGAGATGTAGTCTTAGAGTACAGTGTGGTTCAGCTGTGAACAGTGTTTACATTATCATATTCATAATGTAAACTCTGAATATTGATTTAACCAGAAATCAGTATTCTCCCATGACTATATTGGGAAAAGCCTGTGTGTGGTGAGGGAGTTACAAGAGATATCTTAAAAGTCAGTAGACATGTATAAAGTTAAAATAATCAAAAGAATTGACATATCTAAAGAAACAGCCAAAAGAACTGATAGTAATTATCTCTGATATATTGGAAACTGGGATGGGAGGATTGGAACAATGAGCTGCTATTTTTTTCTTATAAACTTAAAAACTATGTGCTTGTATTACTTCGATAAAATAAAATGAAAGAGGTGGCACAGGAATGTAACAGGACCTAATAAATTGGATTTTTTAATCATAGATCTTGGTGCAGCTACATTAAAAGTTAAATACTTTCCCTTAGCTTCTGTTTTCAAATATATTCTAATTAGAATAATATGGGTATATCTTTTTTTTTTTTTAAAGAAATTCACATTCTTTTATTTATTTATTTATGACTGTGTTGAGTCTTCGTTTCTGTGCGAGGGCTTATCTCCAGTTGCGGCGAGTGGGGACCACTCTTCATCGCGGTGCGCGGGCCTCTCACTGTCGCGGCCTCTCTTGTTGTGGAGCACAGGCTCCAGACGCGCAGGCTCAGTAATTGTGGCTCACGGGCCCAGTTGCTCCGTGGCATGTGGGATCTTCCCAGACCGGGGCTCGAACCCGTGTCCCCTGCATTGGCAGGCAGATTCTCAACCACTGCGCCACCAGGGAAGCCCCTGGGTATATCTTTTGTCTTCTGGACCCAAGAGATTGCTTAGAGTATTATTACATTTCGTGTGCTCTTATTTTTTGATGCATGTTGTATATTTCAAATGTAATATAAGCCCTAGCTGAGTTTATTCATTAGATGCAGGTTATTCAATAATAATAACTTCGTCTAGTTTATTATTAAAAATATTCTTCTGAAGATACCTAATTTCTTGCCCTCATCCCTACAGTGATATTGTTATCCCTCAGAAACTTTGGCCTCTAATTTATCAAATGGTATAATGAAGTCATCAGTACTGTACCGTAAAAATCAGATTTTATTATTTAGTTGTCAGTATTTTCAGCAACTGTTGGGTTGGCCAAAAAGTTCGTTTGGGTTTTTCAGTAACATCTTACAGAAAAATCCGAGCGAACTTTGTGGCCAGCCCATAATCAGCACTAGAATAGGTGTCTTCTGTTTTCCTCTTGCACTGATGAAGTACGATGATCTGTCCAGAGAGAAGCTTTGTGTTGTTGTCCCAGGAGTGGGATTGGGCTTTTCCTTTGTTTTATAGTCAGTTCAGGAACCATGAAGGGGAGGGATTTCTGGAAAGGTCTTCCTGGCTTATTGATAGTGTTGGGAGGAGCAAAGGGCAACACGCGCGTTCTGTCATGAAGCTCAGCCTCCAGTCAGAATCCAGCCAGTTTATTAGCCAGTCCAGGGAAAGTCTCAGTTTGAAACCTCCAAATAAGTATTACTATAGCTCAACGTTTATTGAGTTCTTATGCTTCAGGTACTTAGTAAAGAGCTGTCGCGGTATTATCTCATTTAATCTTCCCCGCAATGCTGTGAAATACTTCATGCGTAAGATGAGTGTAACTTTTTTTAAATCTTAGGGCGAGTTAATTTTTATAGCAAGATAATTGTTCAAGTCCAGGTGGATACTTGGAGACATTTTCATGCTCTGTTACATTATATATGAAAGGTAAAAAGCAAATTGTTATAGAGCCACATCCAGGAGGCTTCTGCAGGTTTATAATATAATCACGAAGAGATTTTTGTAGTCATCATTTGAAGTCCTAGAGTTGAAGAAGATTTTTAATTGAATAAATACTGAGACATTCTATACTTGCTTAGATAAGAAGATAAAAATATGTGAATGTTTTTCTAGCTGATCTTCAAATTTAATGAAACGTTAATAGAATTGAGAACATAGGTCTTGGCAGAAAGGGTAAATTTAACAAAGTGATACTAAAATTTACCTGGAAAGAGTTATATATCAGAATCACCTAGAAAAACTCCGCCAGACAAATAGATATATGCTCCAAAACATTCTGGAACTTCAGTAACAGTCAACACATGTAAAGGTGGCATCTTAAATTAGGTCTATAACCTATTCGATAAAAGGTGCTGTGATGTAGGTCACTACTTCACATGTCAAGCCCAAGATGGGTTTCATATGAACTAAGGATTTTATTGTAAAAAATAAAAGTATGAAAAGAAAGTGTTAGTAATTATATAATCTTGCTGTGGGATAGAACTGCCTAAAAAGGATATCAAAAGCAGATCACGGGCTTCCCTGGTGGCGCAGTGGTTGAGAATCTGCCTGCCAATGCAGGGGACACGGGTTCGAGCCCTGGTCTGGGAAGATCCCACATGCCGCGGAGCAGCTAAGCCCGTGAGCCACGAGTACTGAGCCTGCGCGTCTGGAGCCTGTGCCCCGCAGCGGGAGGGGCCGCGATGGTGAAAAGCCCGCGCACCGCGATGAAGAGCGGTCCCCGCGCCGCGATGAAGAGTGGCCCCCACTTGCCGCAGCTGGAGAAAGCCCTCGCACGAACCGAAGACCCAGCACAGCCAAAAATAAAATAAATAAATAAAGACAAATGATTTGGAAGCAACACAAAAAAAAAAAAAAAAAAAAAGATCACATAAAGGAATAATATTACTAGATTTTCTACGTAAAATTAAAAGCCATATTACAAAACAAAACTTTAAAAATCAAAGACATAAAAAAACCGTAATAAAAGTTAATGCATATGACTAACACGTGTGACAAAGGGTTATTATCTTTAATATAGAAAAGAACTCTTTCAAGTGAATATGGAATATTAACTATCCCAAGAGAAAAGTGGTCAAAGAACATGTGCAGTTAATACTAACACAAAAATCAGTAAACAGATTGCAAAGTACTTAACCTCAGAAGTAATCAAATAAGTGAAAATTGTTATATGATATCAGTCATATTAGCAAAGATTAAAAGCAGTGATGGTGTTCAGTGTTAGTGAGGGGAAAGGAAAGTGGGCATTCTCATATACTGTTGGACTTATGTTCCTGAAGACAATTTGGAACCGTGTGTCAAAAATCTTGATATTTGTATCTTTTCAGTTAGCAAATCTGTGCCTCTGGTGATGATCCTTAAGAAGCAGGTAGAAAACGGTTCAAAGATACATGAAGATAAATGTTTATTGTAGTATCAGTAATAGTATTAGGCAAACTTGTATAGTACCATAGGAGACTGCTTAAACTATGGACCTAAACAATGGAATACTACTCAGTCATGAAAAGTAAAGATACAAAACTGTACTTAGTGCCTTAGAATACCTTTTACAATATATTAAGTGGGAGAGGAGAAAACAGATTTCAAAGTGGTAGGGACATATTCTAATTTATTTGGTTTTTAAGGTTTATATGCATATTTTTACATGAGGAAAAGTTTGGAAGTATGAATGCCAAAATGTTAATTTTACTGACCTCTGGATATGAGACTTAATATGATTTAAAGTTTATTTCTTAAGTCTGTTTTTTTTTCCCATTCACCATTTATTGAGCTAGTGCTGTGACTAGCCATTGTATTTTGTAAAATGATAAAATATAATTTATACAGTAAAAATTTGATGTTGTTTTAGGGAGGTAATTACAACTTAGAGATATTTCCATTAAATGATTGAAATAATGTCTTGGTCATTAAAGTGGTATGTTCAGTTATTCATTTATTTGCAACACTTTATTCATGAAAAGTACAGAATAAAATGAGACATTAGTGTAATGTGCTGAAGCAGCCCAAAATGATCCTAATAAGAGAAATTATTTTCATTCATATGAAACATAAGCCATCTCTATCTAACATAGTCTTTCTTCACGTGGAGAGATGTTGATTGCCTGGTCTACACTGCTTTGTATTTAAATCAGAAATAAGGTTCTCATAGGTTCATTGTGAAAAGAATGGGTTTTTAATGGTGAGTAGCCACAGTTGCATATTTTTAATTTCTTAATTTCAGGCAACTACAAGAACAGCAACGACAAAAGGAGCTGGAGCGGGAAAGGCTGGAGAGAGAAAGAATGGAAAGGGAGAGATTGGAGAGGGAGAGGTTAGAAAGGGAAAGGCTGGAGAGGGAACGACTAGAACAGGAGCAGCTGGAGAGAGAGAGACAAGAAAGGGAACGTCAGGATCGTCTGGAGCGGGAGAGACAAGAGCGGGAGAGGCTGGAGAGACTGGACCGGGAGAGGCAAGAAAGAGAGCGGCAAGAGCAGCTAGAAAGGGAGCAGCTGGAATGGGAGCGAGAGCGAAGAATGCCAAATGCCGGTAAGAAGTTTACAGATTGTTCCGTGTTCCTGATGTCTTGAGCTTGGATGGCGATGGCATTTTGTGTATTCGTGTATTAGAAGGAATATTTCACATTTGAGGTGCTTGGGAGTAAGCAATACGATTTGAAATTAGAACAAATATGTGGCTGTTGCTACTTTAACATTTTCTTTTTATTTCTCTCTATTGCTTTTATTGCTTGGAGACTTAAAGAAAGCTCCAGGAAATTTTTATTCTGGTATTCTAATTCTTCTAACTCCCTATAAATTGGCTATAAAGTGTTAAGTGTGTTTTTATGGGAAATTTTTATATTAGATGAATTTGGAATATATTTCCCTTCTGAAAGTGCTTGAATTGTCTTGAATACCGGAGCATTCCAGAAATTTGATTGTACTCTAAAGTTTTTGAAGGAGGAATTAAAAACAGTAGGTTAAAAAGTATCCTCTCTAGAGCTGACTAGTAATTTAAATATATGCAAGTATTGTGAAAAATTAGTAAAAATTACTAAATCTGATGGAATTTTATTGAAAGACCTAAGGGTTAAGATATGACTAAAAATTTGAGGTATTTTGGCATTCATTAAAATTAACATTTATTATAGGATTTAAGAATTATTATTTTATTCCATGTGGCCTATATCTAAAGTTTCAACGTGGGTTGATTAAATACTGGTTGATTGGTTTGTTTTTTGAGTTCATTCATTTGCTTTTGATTGCCTAATTGTTTTCTGGGGTTATGGCCAACAAAACAAAACTTTTCCACAAATAAACATTGAATTTGGGGGTTTCTAGCCCTTTATGATAAACTTTTTGCTAGTTTCTCTCTTTATTATTTTTTTTAAAAAAAACAACTAAGCTTACTCTTCTTTGTGGTCTTATTCATGTAATGTTAATGTCCTTTTAGTGGACGAAATAATGAAAATTAAGACTACGATCTTTTTCTTGTAAAGAATAAGCTAATCAGTTTAATTTATCAGTCAACTTGTTAGAGTAAAAGAAAACTTGTCCTCTTTTGGGTCTCAAAATGTATTTATAAGCTAAGACATTTTGGGGTGAAATTAGTTATTTGCCCATGTGCTTATTCTCTGGTACTAACTGTAGTCTACATTTGTACATTTTGTCTGAATGCTGGTTTTGTGGCTTTACTAGCTCCCTTTTTCTCTCTCCTTTTTTATCCTGTCTTTCGCCGCTGCTTCCCACCTCTGTCCAGCTCCATCCTCCGACAGCTCCCTGTTTCATGTTCCACTTCCTGAGTGTGCCAGTTGCCAGCCTCCTTCAGCACCTCCTCCATCATATGCTAAAGTCATCTCAGCTCCAGTGTCAGAGGCCACTCCTGATTACGCTGTAGTGACCGCTTTGCCACCCACTTCCACACCCCCTACACCACCTCTTCGACACTCCGCGACACGTTTTGCAACATCTCTAGGTTCAGCCTTCCACCCTGTTCTTCCCCATTACGCTACAGTTCCTCGTCCTCTGAACAAAAACTCTCGACCTTCTTCTCCTGTGAACACACCCTCTCCTCAACCTCCAGCTACGAAGCCCTGTGCCTGGTCTACTTCCAGTTTCTCGCCCCTCCCTCCGTCTCCTCCAGTAATGATTAGCAGCCCCCCAGGCAGAGCTACTGGTCCAAGGCCCGTCCTCCCCGGTTGCGTTTCTTCTCCTGTGCCCCAGAGGCCTCCATCACCAGCGGCCCCCAGCGGGCTGCTCGACTCTGTCACGTGTCCAGTGTCTCCACCGCCTACCTCAGGGCCAGCAGCGCTGCCACCGCCTTCCCTCGCACCACTCTCACACTGTGGATCTCAAGCCTCTCCTCCTCCAAGCACCCCTGTTGCCTCAACTCCCTCATCCAAGCCTAGTGTTCTCCCTTCTCCCTCTGCAGCTGCCCCTGCCTCTGTGGAGACTCCTCTAACCCCTGTGCTGGGAGACTCCTCTGCTTCTGAGCCAGGCTCGCAGGCAGCCTCTCAGCCGGCCGAGACTCCAGCCCAGCAGGGTAAGGCTTCCGTTATTGCCACTAACAGCTAATCACTTGGAAATGTTACCCGTCCACAGCTCTCATTGCCTAGAAGAATGGGGAGGATGGTTTTGAAAAAGGCGAAGGTGGGTTCTTTTCTGTTGGATTAATTGCATTTGGAGGATCAGTATGAGGGGTTTCCATATTGAACTAGATTTGGGTATCTTCTGCAGTGTCATAGTCAGAAGTGTTATTCAGTATTTAAGGGCCTCTGTATGTTTCTTTTCATTTTCGCTAGGAAAACATTACTTGATACATTAATCCACACAATAAATATATTGATATAATCAAACTTGTCTTCCTTTAATTTCTGGGAAACACAGAGATTATATTTAGTGCCCAACTGTAGTCGTCAGACCTGTCATCCAGGAGTCTCCTCTGGGACAGTTCTGATCTTGGACCCTATTTCGTTTTGGCCTCTCCTGTACGTATTGGGCTTCTTATATCAGACTTCCAGGGATGGGTGCCACCCTAAGCCCTGGGGAGCAGCCCAACTTTGCACAAAGGGTGGAGAGAATGGCAGGTTTGATATGTGCCCCAAAGGGTTCCATGGTCCAAAATTCCAAGAAGTAGCAGGCTGAAGGGATAGTTGGGAGAGGATAACATCCTCTACAGTTATCCCCCCACTCCCCATGCCTGAACTTTGCTGTCACAGTGACAGGGGAGGGGGGATGTAATCTAAGTATGGATTATTTGTAAGTAGAGAAGGACCTGGTTCTATAAGTAAATAAGAAGATGCTTAACCCGCTCCCTTTTAAAACAGGATTTAGCGAGGATTACAGGAAGGAATGTGACAAATTTGTACTTACAAAGGAACGGTGTTATAGTCTGGATTTAAAACATTTATTAAAAAAAAAATCTTACTTCTTAAGGGCTTGTTATTGCTGTGTGTATATTTTTCATGTTGACTTACTGAATTTGCTTAAAGGTTGAGTCACAACTCTAGTAGGTGCAGTTCAGTATCATTGTGAAAGTGATTCTGGAGCAAGAGAGACACAGTTAGCCTGACAGAGTCCAAAGGCCCACCTCCTGTATCCTCAGAGCTCTGATGACCCCTCATGCAGCCCATCACTATATTCTTCCAACAATTTATGATTCCAGCTTGTGTAACTGTTCAAAGTTAGCAGTTTCAAAAAACTTACCACCCAGTTTGCAGATAACATTTTATTTGTCCTAAAATACCCCTTTAAGCCTTAAGGAAGGGGGAGGACCTACAGGGTCAGTCTCCTGGTTCTTGTTCTTGCCCACTCCTTTGTGATTTTACAAGATCTGGACATTGCTCTCTTAACTCCTGTCTTCTGTACTTCAAATTCTATGTCTCCTAATTATTTCTGATAGTTGTTTTGAGGTTTTACTTTGTTCTAGTAGATTCCTTTACTTCAATGATTCTCAATTCTCTTTATACATTGCTTTTAAATGTGGAATATTTTTGATATATTGAAGCCTGGGACCCACCCTTCTTTCATGTTCTCAATTCAGCCACTTTGGAAAGCAAGTAACTATATGCTTTCACTGTCGTAGAATTTATTGTCTCAACTCTTAAGGTTTACCCAGATTATTTTGGTCTGTTATTTTGAACAGCACTAACTGCCATCCTATACATTCATTTGTCTTTTCAGGGATGCTGCCTCTGTCCCACATTTTATAAGCATTTATTTTGTTTATTTACCAAATGCCCGTGAGCAAAAAAAGAAACTAATTTAGACGATCTGTTGCAAAGTTCTATTAATAAAGCTCTAACAGTAAAAGGAGTAGTTATACACTTTGGCCTTAATTTTTAGTATTTTTTTAATACTGATTTGGATGTTAAATATTATGATAAATTAAACTCATTAATTTGTATTAAATGTTCAAGTCAAGTTAATTTAGCATGTCATTCTACATGCTTTTCCTCCTAAGATAGTGTCACTTAGCTCTGTTGTTGATGGTCTTAACGTTTCTTTCTCTCAGGCATTGTCTTGGGACCACCTGCACCTCCACCCCCTCCTCCACTCCCACCAGGTCCTGCCCAGGCATCAGCCATACTTCCTCCTCCCCCAGGACCCCCTCCACCCCCTCCACTTCCGTCCTCAGGGCCCCCGCCTCCACCTCCTCCACCACCTCTTCCCAATCAAGTGCCCCCTCCTCCCCCGCCACCTCCTGCTCCTCCCCTCCCTGCATCTGGATTTTTTTCGGGATCCATGTCTGAAGACAATCGCCCTTTAACTGGACTTGCAGCTGCAATTGCTGGAGCAAAACTTAGAAAAGTGTCACGGGTAAATGCATTTCCTAATTAATTGTATTTTTTATGTTATGTCTTATTCTGTCTCAGTATCTAAAACATTGAATTTATTGTATTCTGATTTTATGAACCCTATGTTACTAACTTCATTGACTAAAAAACATGTGAAATAACTTAAACTTAATTAAAGTTGCAAGAATAATAGAGTTTCTGTAGCATTCACCACTTAACATTTTACCATATTTGCTTTATTATTCTTTGTGTATATTTCCTTCTGCATAAACAGACACACACACACTCTCTCTTTTTGTCTGAATTGAGAATAAATCAGAGACACCTTGCCCCTATTTCCCTAAATACTTAAATATGTATTTTGTAAGAACAAGGACATTCACCTACATGACCACAGCATGATTATCAAAATCAGGAAATTCAAGCGATACAATACTATAATCTACAAATCTATTCAAGTTTCATCTGTTGTCCAATAATGTCTTTTATGGCAATTTTTTTTCTACTCCAAGATCACCTATTATATTTTGTTGTAATGTCTCTTTACTTTTAATCTGTAACATTTCCTCAATCTCCTCATTCATGATATTGACAATTTTGAGGAAAACAATATAATTATTTTGTAGATCATCCTTCAGTTTGGTTTATCTGATATTTCCCTAAGATTTGATTTGAGTTATGCATTTTGGGGGGCAGGTTTTACTACCAACGTAATATGTCCTTTTCAATGTATTACACAAGGGGACATGTGATAGCATTTTATCCCATTATTGGTGATGTTAGCTTTGATAAAACTTAACTGATATATAAAATTACTCCATTGGTCCTTAAAGTTTAAAAAATAATATCTAGGTGTTTTTATTGAAATTAATGCTGATATATCCTTCTGTTTTGAATGTAATATATTAATAAACATAGGATTGTCCCACATAGGAGTTTAATATGTATGTATATTCTCATTAAGATGGAGGATGCCTCTTTCCCAAGCGGAGGGAATACCATTGGTGTGAATGCGGCCTCATCTAAAACAGATACGGGTCGTGGAAATGGACCCCTTCCGTTAGGGGGCAGTGGTTTAATGGAAGAAATGAGTGCCCTGCTGGCCAGGAGGTGAGTGAGAAATTATATGGATGTGTCCAGAATTGAGAGGATTTTGTTACTTTTATTCTAAGTATAATTTAACTAGATGCAGTTCTTCCCTTTTGGCATAGTTTTACACTAAGTTACCTGATGTTCTTTTTAAAAAATTGATTTACCTTCTTTCTAGGAGAAGAATTGCTGAAAAGGGATCAACAATAGAAACAGAACAAAAAGAGGACAAAAATGTAAGTTAATAAAAATAGTCTACTACATGGAGACTTCTCTGGCGGTCTAGTGGTTAAGACTTTGTGCTTCTACTGCAGGGCCGCGGGTTCGATCCCTGGTTGGGGAACTAGGATCCCACATGCTGCATGGTGCAGGCAAAAAATAAATAAGTAAAAATAAAAATAGTCTACTACACCTGAAAATGTGAAATTCAAGTATAGCTCATTCAGGAAATTGTGTCAAAGATTAGTTTGAACTTAATTAATTTCAACTAACAATTGTTTCTTTTTAACTCTTCAGATACTAAAAATGGCATTATTTATAAATTTTTAATGGCATTCTTACTTAGTAAAATGGGTTGAATGTGTGGAGTTGGGGGAAAAGCACTGAAATTCTCACCTTTAGAGTTTAATTCTGTACCCAAGCCTACCATTGAAGGAGTGAATGACCTTTTACTAGGTTTTTTAAATCTCTTAGAGTCTCAGTTTCCTTGCATTTATAAATTTATTTATTTATTTTATTATTTATTTTTGGCTGCGTTGGGTCTTCGTTGCTGCACGCGGGCTTTCTCTAGTTGCGGCGAGCGGGGGCTACTCTTCGTTGCGGTGCGCGGGCTTTTCATTGCAGTGGCTTCTCTTGTTGTGGAGCACGGGCTCTAGGCGCGCGGGCTTCAGTAGTTGCGGCTCGCGGGCTCTAGAGCGCAGGCTCAGTAGTTGTGGCGCACGGGCTTAGTTGCTCCGCTGCATGTGGGATCTTCCCCGGCCAGGGCTCGGATCTCTGTCCCCTGCATTAGCAGGCGGATTCTTAACCATTACATCACCAGGGAAGTCCAGTTTCCTTGCATTTAAAATGAAGGAATTAGAGTAAATCACGGTTTTCAAATGTTTCCCCTAGGAGCCCTGTGGTTATTAGCTGTGCCCCCCTCTCTAGTTCAGGAGAGCAGACTCTTCTTTATTTGTTTTATATATTAGTGTTTAACAGTATAATTGTTTTCCCTGCTGCATTTGGCCTTCTTTGATGCCATTCAGATCTCTCTCTCATATCTGGCTTAGTCACATTGGCGAGCACAGCTCTCAATGAGGACGCGTGAGGAAAGGAGCCATGGGGAGTGGCAGGGGGTGGGCGCAGGGGTGGAGGTGCTAGGATAAGAAGAAGGTCTAAACTAGTGTAGAAGGGAGAAAAGATTGATGAAGGGAAAAGTGGGAAATGGCAGAAAGTATGAAACACCAAATGTCTACAACAGGTTTCTAGAAGATGTGGTATTATTAATATGTATTTCTGTATATTTAGGAAGATTCAGAGCCTGTAAGTTCTAAGGCCTCTTCAACAAGTACACCTGGTAAGTTCGAGATATATTTTAATCTTTATGAACTTTCTGTAAATATCAACACTCCTCAATTAAAAATTTCCCATTTCCCCATGTTTGGATAAAGTGACTGCTTAGTTACTAAAACGTTCAAGTTCTTTGTTCACACTTGAGAGCACTGACTTTTTCCTCTACCTTTTGTGACCCCAGAAGCAGCTGTTAATTTCTTTCCGATACTGGGAGATCTATTAAAATCCAAAGTTTTTTTCTGATGACTCTTTCTCTGAAAATCATGATTTTTGCACATTCTATGTATATTATTGTTAATGACTTGAAGTTATTCACTTAAACAAGGAAAAATATGTTATCCATATGAAAGGGAAATATTTTTAGTCATTGATTCTTAAAGGTAAGGATTATGTGAGCATGTAGCTAGCATTGAAGTCTATCTCAAAACATTCTCCCATTGAATCGTCATTTTAGCCATTCATTTGCATAATATTGATAATCAAGGAAATAAAGCTTCTAATTTGTAAGGCTTAAAAAATTTTAAACAACAAGGATTTAGTGTATAGCACAGGGAACTATATTGTAATAATCTGTAATGGAAAGGAATATATCTGTGTGTGTATAGCTGAGTCACTTTGCTGTACACCTGAAACTAACACAATATTATAAATCAACTATATACTTCAACTAAAAAAATAATAGAAAAAAATCTCCTTAAAACTTTTGGGAAATGTTCTTGAATTCAGTAAAATTTCTGACATTGAGAAGTCTTGGGCATAGAATATATTACTTAGAATATTAACAAAATACATTTCACTGGAGGTACTTAATGATAACTATATCCGTATTTAGAATATGAGATTGTTACATTGTACATGTCATTTCTTCATATTTGACTAAAGGCTAAGCACTAGACTGTTCATCTCCTTACCTAATTTGGCATGAAGTGACATAAGTAAATTTGATGAGTTTGATGAATTAATATCTAGAATGAGCCATAAGAATCCATTATAGGGAATTGTCTTTAACCACTCATTCTCATTATTGAATAGTGACTCTTCAGAGGTCTGATTGCTGTATTATAATTAATATTGTGACTGTGAATAAGTTTTCCTCTGAATAGGACTCAAATCAGTTTATGTTATCTTCATTAAAAATTCTCTGGTTTGTGACTTATTTTACCTTTATCTTCTATAAGCCAAAATCAAAATACATGCTGTTATTAAAACCATAGATGTTTTAGAATTCAACTATAATTTGGGGTCACAGAAACTTCTAGAATTTGAAAAGAGCTATGAACCCTCTCCCAGGGAGGGAAGAATCATATTTTTATACAAAATTGGTCACCATTGCAAAATATTCGTGAATTCCCTGAGGGTTATCTATGGACTCCAGTTAAGAACTCCTTATCTAATATATATCCCCTTATTTAAAATATGGAAAACTGAAGCATGGATTTTGCATGTGTTTTTGTGTGTGTGTTTGCACATGTGTGCCATGTTTATAAAATTAAGGATTCATTCAGCAGGTCTGGAGGCTTCTTTTTTTTCACTTGTTTCAGTCAAAAAAAATTTTTTTTCCCCTAATGGCCACGTGTCAGACACTTGACAGGCCAAAGACAAGTGAAAGATAAAGTCACCCTAAGCACAAGAAATCCATGGTTCAGCTGGGATGATGAGATACACACAAGTGAAAAGTTCATCTTTTACGACCACATGTTGAATATTAAGTAATGTGTCAAAGAGGGAGGAGATTGTATAGTTTGGAGTCACCTGGGTCGTCTTTGTAGGAAAAAAAATGACATTTTACCCTGCCTTAAAGAGTATTTACCTTAGCTGAAAGTAGAGGAAGGGGTGCTGTTTCAGGAAGTGGGTACGGCATGGGCAGAGATGGGGCGTTGGAGCTGGAAGAGACTAGGAAATATCAGGTAGACTTGCCTGACTAGGATGGAGGGTTCCTTTTGAGGAGTATTGGGGGAGAAAGTTTGGAATAGCAAGTTAGAAGTAAAATGTTGAAAGCTTTTTATGAAAAGATCAGGAGTTCAGACTTCATCCTGCAAAGCATTGAGTTGACAATCAACTGAAACTGTTCTAGGAACATTAAAATTGCAGTTGTGAGCAGAGTGACGTAGAAATCAGGGGGGACCAAGATAGGGAAACTGGTGCCAGTGAGGATTTGGTGTGTTTCCAAAGACCCGGTGAAGGCAGCCCAGCCTCTGTCCTTCCTCCTGAGACCGACCGGGAGCCCCCCTCAGAGGGAACACGGCCTCACTATCTGCAGAGCCAAACTGAACTGCTCTTCCTCAAAACCAGATGCGCTCTCTGAAGATTAAAAGATAGTTCTGGTTTGGCTGATTGAGAAAGGACGTCAGCCAACTGTTAAATGGTAGCAACTGCTACATCTTAATCATGTTGGAATTATTTCTTCATCTCTTTGCCTGCCTCTTCTTTAGTGACAGTGTCCTAATGGCTATTCTCTGCCTGTCCAGTTGTCCTTCAGGATTTCCCTCTTTTCCCCTCCTCTGGCAGATGTCTCTTGGATGTGTTTCTGGTTCTGTCTGTCGTGGACCTCCTCATCTGATTATCTGATGTCCCCTGGCTCACTCTGTGGTGGTCAATGAGAGAGCGTGTTAGCTGTTAGAATACAGATGGAGGAGTCACCATTGATTGATTGACAGGGAGTAAAGCAAGATGAATGATGACTTTGTTTCACACCTAGGTGACTGAATGCAACAGAAATCCAGAACAAAAGCAGTGTTTCAGAGTTTGAGTTGAGAGTTTAAGTTTAGTTTTACATATGTGCAGTTTGAAAAGAGGACAAGCTACCTCAGTAAGAATGTGCATAGGCCAGTTGAGGGGCTACATTGGAACTCAGACCAGTTTTTTTAGCTAAAACTCTGCACAACTTGTATGTAGACTTGATTCTCATGCGGCCCAGATTCATCCTTCCATGACAAGCTTCCACTCCAGATTTCACCCGGTCATCCAGTGAGGCCAGTGATGGCATCAGCGAGGCAGCCCAGATTAGAAAAACGGTTCAAAGCACAATCAACTAAAAGCTCAGAGGGAACTTTATTTAACTGGAGTTGTCTGCTAAGTCCCAAGAATTGGATTGGTTGTTTGATAATCAAGGAAGTACAATACAGTCGGATGATTCTGAAATATATTTTGAGTTTGAATTTTTTCGCAAGAGGACTGTTTGAATTTAGATTAAATATTGAAGTACATGAACACATTAAAGATTCTTTTTATTCGTTTTACCATTGGCACTAAAAATAGTTTAAAAGAGTATAGTTAATACTGTCCCATTCTAATAAATTTAAACTATCCTTATTAATTTAAAATAATTTTCACAATTCCATTCTAATTAATTAAAATTGTCGTACCCTTAATCTTATTGTCCTATCTTTATTAGAGAAACTTCTTACCATCTGGTGTTTAAAATCATTGTATTTTAGATTTAACAATCTAAGTTCTTCCTAGGGAAACTTGTCACACTTATTAATTTCTTCTCATTTTGGGGTCTGAAATGGTACAAATTAGAAACCTAACTCTGGGAGCATATAGGATATTTAATAACTTACGTTCTTTTATTTTTAAAGAACCGACAAGAAAACCTTGGGAAAGAGCAAGTACTATGAATGGCAGCAAGTCACCTGTTATTTCCAGGTATCAATTTTTTTCCTAAGTTTTATTTTAGAATTGTACCTGAAAAGGAATCTTCATTTTTATTGTAGAAAAAATTCGAATGGTAGATCTGAAATTGTACAAAGGAGCAAATAAAACATCTGTAATCCTACTGCTGTTGGACGACCACTAAGCCCCACTGTATTTTTATTAGTAATTGTCTAAATTCTACCCTGTGTTTATTATTGTCACCCAGGTTGTCTGAAATTTTAAGATAGCTTTATTCCTTCCAATTTTTTTATTTTGAAAAATTTCAGAACTGCAGAAAAGTTGAAAGAATAGTATAGCAAATGTCTGTGTACCCGTCACTTAGATTCACCAGTTATTAACATTTTGCTAGCATTGGCTTGAACTCATATCTACACATCCACACTTTCTTCTCTCTGAATAGGTGGAAGGCAGTTTGCAAATATGTGCTGCTTCGGCCTGAATACTTTAGCATTTTTATTAAGAAACAGGACATTCTCCTGTATAACCTCAATACCATTATCCCTGTCAATAAACAACATTGAACTTTTGAAAGAAACTTATGTTTTAAACTGAAAAGCAGCTGGAGAGAAAAAGCTACAATGTTTAAGAGAGAGTAAAATAAAACCTAAAATTTTGAATTTATAAAGTAGAAAGATTTATTTTTCAGTTGAAACTTCTGATTATAATCGAGTTAGAAAAGATAATGCTCAGAAACAAGACTGGTTAATTCATGTTTCTACAAGTGGCTTTGTATGCATGATCAAGCAAATTCAGTATTTCTTAGCCAGGCATACTTTACTGTCATAGCTAACTTTATATCATAGGTCTTTAAACATAGATGAAGCTTTTTCTTGGTTTATGAGACAATTTAAAGGACTCATATTTTTTCCAGAGAAAGGTATGTATCTAGAGACTAAAAGGTTTTTTCGCCTTTCCTTTCTGAGCTATTTGCCTTATTTTTGCCTCATAAAAAGTAAACTTGAGTCTAATTATAGAAACCTAATAAAGAAAAATGCAAGAATAGATCTTATATTGTCACAAGTCTGTTGTGTGTTAGCTTCAATCTAAGTTTGGATTTGTTTTTTGTGTGGTTCTTTCTGTTGGTGGGAAGATTTGGTGATGACATAGTTATTTAAGCTCCACAAAGAAACTGGGCCTTTTTGAATGTATAGAAGCTTTCAGTTTCAAGAAACTGGGCCCTTTTTTAATGTATAGAAGCTTTCAGTTTCTAAGTGACTGAAAAATGAATATATTTGATTTTAGGAGAAAATGGCAGAATTGCTTTTGGTGAACATGTTTTTTCAGTAGAGTAGAAAAATTGCACATTTATGTTCTCAAGTACCTAATTGATGTGGCCTTCTAATGCATCTCCAGTAGTTGTTTCAGATTTTCTTCAGTAGCACATTACGAAGCCTCATTTATCCAGTGCATATCAGAACAGAACTGTGACGTGCCGCTTGTCCTTTGTCACTACTTTCATCCCTTCCTCATTGATAGGGATTCTGTAGTGAGCTGGGCTAAAGCTAAACTTAAATTCATGGCAAAGGTCTTATCTTAGAAAGGACATGGAAAAGCTTCTCCAGGTGGAATGTATGTGTTCCTTGATGTGGGTGGGTTCATTTAATGAAGGAAAGAATTTTATTTCAGAGATTTTTCAGACTTCTGGAGGAAGTTTAAATAAGTGCTCTAAGCATCACCATTTAAAAAAATATTTTGTCAAATATGGGTTCTTATATCTAGTAGTGTATTGTAATGATGTTCTAGCTCTGGTAGATAGTTTTCCTCTCTCTTCCCAAAATAGACGTTCCGATTATTTCCTGAGCACTCATATCCCTTTTGATAGATTTGATCCAACCACTGATATGTATGTCTTAAAATTTCACTGCGAGCAGTTTTAAACCATAAAAGATTTTTAAAATATGTTTAAAAGACGAATAACTGTATTGCTTTTCTTCCTAAATTATTTACCCCGTTCCTTCTGAAAGCAAGTATATTGGCCATTTTTTGTTTTTATTTAAGCACACTTTATTCTTGAACAGTACTGAAAATACCCATTTCTCTTCTGAATATCCATGTCAAAATTATGTTAGTGATAAGATGGATTAATATCCTATAATATACATGAGATATTGCATTATGCTATTATTTATTAAATGAAGATGTCAGAATAAAAGCAAGAGTGTTGTAGTTAAAAATGCTGTAAATCATGACTGGAACATAACATTGGAAAGTTTGTGAATTCTTCTTGTGGTTTTTATTAAGAGCTTACAGATCTTGTGTTCAAGATGGAAAAAAAGTTCTTTATGTGCCTCCTAAGAAGAGTTAATTATGTATACTTCAAGCTATAGTGATTTTTATTGTGTTATTTGAGCCCTTAGTTTTATTTATATTCACTCTAATGGAAATGTCTTTGGTTGTGTCTGGTACTTGTTGAATCTTTGTATAGGTAGATTTTACTATGTCTGCAGTCTATAAAAGTAGCTATTGCTTAATGATTTTTAAAAATTCTCTATAATTGTCAAGTAAACAGTGTCCTCATATAACTAGACTCAGTCTCCAAATAATTTTTTTTTAATTGGAAAAAACAATTATTTTAAAGTTAATGGACTCCTTTAGTTCTTCTTCTGTTTGCTATAACTAAAAACCTATAAAACAGTAACATAATGAGAATTAATTTTTAAAGTTCTATTGTATACCCCTTTAAATGGTTTTTCCCCTTCATAGACGGGATTCTCCAAGGAAAAATCAGATTGTTTTTGACAGCAGGTCCTATGATTCATTACACAGGTATCATCCTGATGTGACTTTGTGATTTGAGACTTTGAAATAATATGTTCAGGATAGGGCTGAGCTTTTTCTACATGGATTGGTAATCACCACAAGGGAGAGATGTAGGAAGATCGAGTCTTTCATATTTAGCTGTATTTAGAACACTTTTTTAAAAAATTCTGAGCGATTTTAATGAGAAAAATTAATAGATTAATAGTATTCATTTCCCCACCATCAGTTTATATTTGGATTATGATAAATATAAATGATAAACATATCAGAAATACTAGCGTGGGAATCTAAGGCCTCATATATCTAGAGTATTTGTAGCTTTTGCATTTTATTTTAAAGGCCGTTCTCTTTATGATTATAAGTCAAGGCTTTAAAAAGTTGAATAGAAGATCCTGTACTGTTTGTCACTGGAACACAGGATAGTATTATAGCCACAATTGTGAATAATCTATTATTTGAGGAAAATCTCTATTTCCTACATACTTTGCAGTATATTGAGTATCTTTAACAACCTAACATCTAACATCCTTGAGATTATTTCTTTTCTAGGATGAGTATTATTATACCATTTTTTTAATTAAGAAAACTTAGGATATGAGCCATGTATTTCTTTCTTAATTAAAAAAATTGACAATTTCTTAAAATCCTCAAGTGCTTAAGCCATATTTAGAATTAATTTGGCAGAATAGAGACTTAAACAGTTGTAGTACAGTTATTTTATAGGCAGGTATCTAGAGGCAACACTCTCATTATAAAGTAATAAAAACCTCTGAGAATCCCCCTTTTTTGTTATCAATTATGGTAAAAACCCTTATGTTAGAAATAACTGAGACATACCCATGTTATTATATGCATCTATTTTTGAAAATACACATCAAGTCTACTGGGAGCATGAATTAAATAGTATATGGAGGGGGTGTCTATGGCAGTGAGTAAGGAGTTCTGTAATCAGACTCTGTGTGGCCAAATTGTTATTAGCTACAATTCTTTTCATGCCGTAGATGATTAAAATATTTGGTAAGTTCATTTTGTCAGCCAGTTAAATCTGCATAAAGTGTTTATAATACAATAGTGAAACAGTTTCTCCTGCTTTTTTTGAGATGGTTTAATTGTTTTGACCAAAAGACTTATTTAGAAAATTTGCTAGCACATAGAAAAGTAGCATTTAACAACGAGATTTTCTGTTGTAAATCTTCTCAGTTACCTTGCTGCTTTCATACGTAGTGCCCCCTGGGATAATGTTGATAAGCCTTTTTTGAGAAGTGGTGATTACGTCTTTCCTTCAGTATGAAAAGTTCCCCCCTTTAGTTAATTATCACGGTGGTGGTGGTGGTGGTGGTGGTGGTGGAGGTGGAGGTGGATTGCATGTTAGCATGAGTTAAAGTTTTTAAAAATTGCATGTTTCCACAATTTTCTATTATATAACAATAATTCTTTGCATTGTTTATTAAATATGGATATATTCATAACATACCGCCTGGTTAAGTAGCAGACCGTAGTTATTCACATGAATTTCAGGGATAAGTCTGTAACGTCTTACAAAAAAACCTGACGGAAAAACTCGAACAAACTCTTTGGCCAACTCAGTATAAGTTTAGGAGAAAACAGTTAGCTAGTTTGTACCAGTTAAATGTGAAATGTAAAAGAAAAGCAGAATAAATAATAATTTACTTCTGGAGAGCAGGAATGGACACTATGGGTAAATGAAATGCACAGTATGTCAACCTTTATGAATATTGACTGTATAGACCAGACTCTCCAGAGCACTGTGACTTGCACACTGTGGATCTCAGTACGTCTGAATTGACTGTGGAATTAAGTAGCCTCAGCAAAGTGAAAAAGGTGTATTGTCTCAAGAGGGAAGGAAGTATGTCACGTAAATCTTCTTATCCAACCCAGGGCCTAGCTCAGTGCCTCTTGAATGAGGTTTTCTGAAAGTTATTATTTTTCTTGTTCATATAAACATAGCAGCAGGTATGTAATAAAATTGCTTGACTTCCTTCACAACAATCTTTCAAGTTGTCATATATTTGATATTAAAGCAGATTAACTCAATATTTCATCTTCACAAACAGTGCCTACGGGTTTGAAGTATAAATATGCCTTACAAGAATTATAAGTTTGAAAAAGTTATTATACCTATTGAATCTTGGTTCAAATTACTCTGCAAAGTTGGAAATATATGACCTGACTAATGGTTTTCATTTGCATTGATTTGTGACCCTTAAAGAGTAGCCACTTAGTATATACTAAACCTGAAAATAAAGGACCATCCAATTAAAATTCTGGATTTTCCGCTTAGTATTTTCTCTCATTGCCAGAATTGGAGAGGGGGCCATGACTGACTGACTTGATAAAAATATACCTAATACTTAAGACTTATTTCCTCATGTAAAATTTTTAACAAAAGCTAAACTTTTGAAAGTGCAATAGTAATTGACCATCTGCTTCTGTGTGGCATTCCCCTCCCTTTTCCTTTTAAAAAAATAAAATAAGTTTATGGAAGTAGTTAGATGACAATTCAGATGGCATCTTCATAAAAACTTCATCAGGAAATAGCCACATAGCCAATTGGATATGAATATACTTTTAATTTAATAATCATTTTTCAAATATCCTTATTTGTTTTGATGCTTAAAACGGAATAAAACACATACAAAGAAATCATACTCATTAAATATTTTTTCTCCCTGCATAGAATTTGTAAATTGATATATGTAGAGTGAAATATTCAAGTCTTTATAATTTCCTGTTCATTGGTTTGCCAGATAGTTAGTAGATAATGTACAGTTTCAAAAGGAGAAAACATGATTGTTTTACTTGGGCTGCGATGTTGCAGCTGGCCTCCCGTCTGTCCTGATCACCATGCCACATGTTACCCAGCTACCCTCCTCGTGCCCAGAGAGTGTTGTCCTCTACTGGAGAAGTCTCGTCATCTTATCACCTTTTTCTGATTTCTTTACAAATAACTGATAATACTGAGAAAAGTGATAAATACTTTCATATGTTCTTATCAGTTCTGCAACTATTAGGACAATTAACTTTTTAACTCTTGTTTTAAGCAATGTACTTCAATCTGGTGTTGGGTTGGTAAGTTTGCAATTACTAATGAACTCATTAAATATCCTAAGCGTTATTTACCTGTCCTGAAAATTTCATTTGTACAGACCAAAATCTGCACCCTCGTCACAGCCCAGTGCCAACGGAGTCCAGACGGAGGGACTGGATTATGACAGGCTGAAGCAGGTGGGCGACCAGTGGCAGCTTCCCTTTATTTGTACTTGTTCTTTTTTAAAAATATCCCATGTGCATATACTTGACAGGTTGCGAATGTGTTTGAAAAGAGTATAGAGTAGATATTTTTTACACAAGTTAAACAGTGGCATTCGTACTATGTTATTTTTTTCAAATCCTCATGTTTTGGTTCATAAGTTTGCATAAAGTGCCAGCAGTGGCGGCGGGTAGGGGCAGTGGTTTAATGGTATATTATAAACTTTAAATGTAAGTGAATCGTGTACAATTGCTTAAAAAAAAAAATGGGGTTGCACTTTTCACTTATCATTAGCCAAAATGGACCCACCAAGTCTGGTTTCGGCAAGAATGTGAGGAAAATGGGCACTCTCACCTCACATACTTCTGCTTTCTAGGAAGCAGTTTGGGAAAACAAACCAAAAGCCTTAAAAATACATGATTTACCTTTGAACCCGGCAATTTCACTTTGAAGAATTTATGCTAAGAAAATATGATAGAAGTATGTCACTATACAGTGTGGAGGAGGGCTCTGCAGCTATTAAGGAACCATAACTGAGAATACTGAATAGTGAATTGTGAACACTTGCCCACATTAGGTGAAACAGACAGGTAACCAACAGTATGAACAGTTATGTCAATTTTATAAAAAGGAAAAAGATATTGTTCATATTTTGGATACATATGCATTATATTTAATACCTATATACACAGAAAAAAAATGGAAGGAGTAATAGGTGATTTTGGAACCTTGAACTATCTTATTTCTAGAAGAGGTAAATAATTTTTTTTAAATGGTGGTGTTTAAAAGATTTGAAATGGAAAGCAGGACATCTTAGTAAAACAACTATCAGCTTTGCAGACCTGAGTACAGATGTGCCTGTAGCGAAAAATTTAATCTTTGTCTTCTTACCCTGCACTTCAGGGTAGCCTCTGAAAATCACAGTTGTACAGATCACTGTAACAGGCATTTATTGACTGTCTGGCGGACTTCAGTGCTAAGCATTTGCTAGGTTATTAGCATGACATTGTCTCCTAATCCTCATAGTAGTCAGATAACATAGTGTTTGTACTCAAGTTGTGCACATCTGAGGTTCAGAGAAGTTAAATTTACTCAGTCCCACAGTCAGGATCAGAACCCAGTCTTTCTTCCGAGTCCGCTTTCCCCATTCTATCACTCATTTTTTAAAATGCCAACAAAGTTTGAGTGGGGCTTAAAAAGGGACCAATAATGTTGCAATAATGAGTTCAAAGTAAAAGTTAAATAGGAATTAAAGAGGCAAATACTAACAATTTCAGATCAACCTAATTTTTATCTGCAGAGCTGTTTGAACAGTTCAGTTGAGTTACGTAATTTGAAAAGCATGTGGTCATTGATAATCAAGCCCTTGTTTCCTGTGTGTTAAACATGGCTTTCTTTTCTTGAAAAACATTTTAAAATGGAGCACTTGCACACATTTAAAATATGGTAGGTTCTTGGCAATCTGAAGCAGGGGACTAGAAGAGAGGATAGATTTGATTTTAGGACTGATTTTAAGTTAATTTGAAAAAGGTTATCTGTTAGTCCATATAATAACTTCTGTGCATCAGTTTCCTCATTGGAAAATGGAGGAATTAAACTAATTGATAGTTTTCAACCTTATTTTAAGCGTGAAAAGCTTTTTTAAAAAATGAACCTTAAACACAGAGCAATTTAATTTTACCTGAGGTGTGTGCAGTATTAAAGAAAGTCAAATAATTAGAAATTAACCCTTCCAAAGGATAGCTATTTTTCACCCATTAAAATTGTGTCACCTTATTAGCCCTTTTAGCTTTCATATTACACAGTCTTCATTTTTTAACTAAGGGGTATCTATTATTTCAAATTGAACTTTATAAATAGAGATTTTGCAAAATATGTAAAGATGGATTGGTTTTCATAGAGGAAGGAGGGTCCAGAACATCACTATTAACTAGAACTATAACACGGGCCACATAGTACTTTAAATTTTTAGTAGCCGCATTAAATACAGAGAAACAGGTGGTATTCACTTTAATATATTTTATTTAACCTAATATAGCCAAAATAATATTTCAATATATAATCAGTATTTTTAAATTACTAATGAGTCATTGTACATTACTTTCTTCATACTAAATCTTTGAAATCTGGTGTCTGTTTTACATTTACAATGCATCTCGCTTCAGACTAGCCACGTTTCAAGTGCTCAGTAGCTATGTGTGGCTGGTCCCTGGCTTCTTGGACTGTGCACGTCCAGTGGGATCCAATCCTCTTCCTTCCCCACCTATTAGGGCAGCCCCTGAGGGCCCTCCAGGGGAATCCTAGATTCCTTGAAATTTAGTTTGGCAGCTCTGGTGATTCCTAAGGAGTCCCCATACTTCAGACCAGATGACAGATTTGCCAAGCGCTGATTGTCCAGTTCGCGTGTCTTCTTCCTTGAAACTTCTTTATGTGTTACCTCTTAGACAGCTCCCAGAAGACTAGATTAAAAGCAGAGCCATTACGTTTTCTAGAAATTATCTGAATCATACCTTTCACTGGATGACCAAGTAATTATTTTAGTTTTAGAAAACATTCTGCTTCATATTTTGCTAAGCTAGAATAAGCAAAGATTGGGAAGCAAAGACTATTAAAACAAAATTTTACCAAGGTTAATCTTCTAAGACATAAATTGTGACTCTGGAAACAAAAAAACATACATAATATTTCATACATTCTTAAAATTTTATGTGAGCAAGAATCTTTTTAACAGTTTTTTTTTTCTGTATTTCTGATGTTTTTCTCTTAATATTTTAGGACATTTTAGATGAAATGAGAAAAGAATTAACTAAGCTAAAAGAAGAGCTCATTGATGGTGAGTGTCTAAACAAATTTGCTACCCTTATAGAGTGATGTTCAAGAATAGCCATTTTAAAGAAAATGCAAATAAAGAAATACCCAGTTTATTACTTGAGGGCATAAAACAATTACTTTTCCATATTATCCTGCCCTTTACTTGGTTTAGGATGTCAGGGAGGAGCTCTGTCTCCTTCATATAATGGAAATTATTTGTGAAAATAGGGGTAAGCAAGATTCCTAAGCTTCCGGTGTTGAGTAGTATTAGATGGAAAACTAGGTGAACAAGTCTTTCTCTAGGTTACTTCTATTCATCCATCCCATCCCACTGACCTCTTGTTTTAAGCACCAAAAATCGGTCTTTTCATTTTGTGTACAAAATGGAGAGAATATATAAATATATAGAAATTAGTGTGGTCTTCGTAAAAATAAGAAAAAGATTTCTGCAATGAAAGATGCAAGATCAGTGTGTCTTCTTATTACTGTGAGTTTGAATACAATCGTTAAGATTTCTTAAGAATGAATCACGCATTTATTTTACCTTATCATTATATTTACTTTTAATATTTTTCCTTTTCCTACCCAGCAATCAGGCAGGAACTGAGCAAGTCAAATACTGCATAGAGAATCAAACTAAGGAGAGATAGGACTTTAATCTGGAGAAAGGAAAAGAAAAAAAAACCTACAAAGAAGAACTGTGTTAACAACAAAACCCTTACTTACATCTTGTGAGCTGTAAGAAGAAAATGGAGACAAACAGTCGGAAGGAGGGAAAAACCAACATACTTTGAAAGCCTTCAGACATTACTACTCTGGCGATAAGCTGTTTCCCTCAGTTTTCTGCTTTTCTCTGACCTTTACAACGGGATGGAGGAGAGTCATATAGGAGTTCCTGTATCAGTTATGCAGAAAATACTGAATCCATCAGGCAAGATCACCGTGCATTGAAATACTTTCATGTCAAGAGAAAATCGCACGTTTTCCACAATCCATTGCTAAAATAAAGAGGAAAAAGGCTTGAGAATTTTTTTTCAGAGAATGGTGATGAGGAATTTAGCAAGTTATGCTATTGTATTGTAAATGTTTCTCTCAGGTTTGTCTTCCTATCATATTTGATATTCCGTGAATAATTGAGTTCAGCCCTATGTAGGTTAAGATCATAAAATGTGGAACAAATGAAATTATATGTGCTTTCAAAGGGTGATATTTATAAGAAAGTGTCCTAAAAATGATTTGTTCGGAGTGAGGAATTTTAGAATGATAGGAAGTCTCTCGAGTTTAGCCTTCATGCAATTTTGTAGATTCAAACATAAAATTTGTCCAGAATTTAAAGATTTAGATGCCTTCCTAAATTGTTACAATGCTTTACCAAATCTGTGACTCCTACATAACACAAACCAGTGGTCAAATGTAAAACAGTATATTGTAGATTCACTGTAGGTTTTCAACCTTTTTTAGATTTATGCACGTGGACATTTTTATAATGTAATTACAACCACCACAAAATTAGCTTTTTAAATTGCAGACAGTAATGCATGTCAAACTAATATGTAGTGGCCTTTTCAAGGCCTAGTCCCAGGGAAAACATTTTGTAGAGTATAGGGGAGCGGGAGGAAGGGAAGGAATAATTTTTTATTTAAAGTTAATTTCTGCACTATCTTCGTTCTCAGTTATCTGCATGAATAATAATGAATATTTTGTGACTTTAATTGGTAAATATGTTAACAGCACCAAGTACTTAATCTTTTACATCATGTCTTCAGCTATTTGTATTTTAACTTGAGTAAGTTCAGTGGTCTGAAACATGATTCTGAGCTTCACATGAATTACATCTTAGTGTGGAACTCAAAAGTTCCATCCCTGAATTGGGCAGTTGTTATTACCTAGGCGCCCTGCAGTTATACAGGTGTCCAGGTACACATTCCTGACTACAAAGCTGCTTTTGAACCTTGTTATGTTGAAATACTAGAAAAGTAACAATGATGGCAGGCAGCAATTAAGGTCACAGAAATCATTAGATAAAGGGAAAACAACGAGGGGGGGTCCTGCATAATTTTCTTTTAATAAATAAAGTGAGACTTAGGTGGTGGGAAGAAGGAACTAGATACTCTACTTACCACCGTGTGCGTGCGTGTGTGCGTGTTTGTGTGGGCACTCACGTGTGTGTATGTTATCCACTCCCTTTTCTTTGAAACTTCTAAGATTAAAATAGGGGAGAAATCCTGTATGTTGCAATGATAGAATTTTTTGAAATTTTAGGAAATCACAATTCTCCAGGCTCTCCATCTTGATTTATGCTTGAGTTGTTATGTGCCATATTTGCTTTGAAACCTTTGATTATCAGTAGTTTTACTAAAATTTTGAAGAAATAATCCACTTTCATCTGCTTTCTAGATTTCTTAATCTAAGTTCATAAGACGGAACTTGTTGATAGCATAGTTTTCTAAGCGCCGCAAGTTTGCAGCCATTACCACTTCAAAGAGGTTTGAATGAGGGAATTTTTTTCCCTTGTTAAAATAGTTCCTGTTTCTGTAGAAACTTCATTTTTAGATCTGTGATGGATGAGCTATCATAATTCAAGTATACAGTTCTTTTTTTCTATCAACTCTTCATTGTCATCCAATAGTGAAGACATTAAAGATGCAGCAAGCTTATGAAGTACTACTTTCTAAAAGAAATAGGAGGCATTTTCATCTTTATTGTTGTACTTTTGGTTGTGCAAACACTTTGATGATACAAATGTTTATGTCCCCCATAAATCTGGTCAGAAATCACTTTTGATTTTGTTGATTAAGTTAAACGGTCTATAGTAGGATAGAGTACTGGGTACAAGTGGTCCAAAGTAAGATAAAAGACTCCGGTAAAAATGCTAGATCTTAAAAAAGAAACTGGTTTATGCACTAAACGTTTTGTGCCTTGGTCTAATATTCACATGATGTCTGTGTAAAATGACAAAAAGAACAAGTGTTGAATCACGTTTTATTTCCTGTCATTCTGCATTATCCCAGATTGCTAAATGTGTTCTTTCCAAGAAGTTTGATTGAATTACTGTATACATTTGCTGTCCTATGTGACAGTTTTGTCATTGTTAGAGATTTCAGTAATTAAAATGGGAAACAGAAGCTTTGGTTATTTTCCTTATCGAAACTATGTTCCTTGGGGCCACAATATTATGATGGTTTTCGTGCTCTTGTACATTGGATGTCTTAAGCTGAGTGCAGTTTAGGGGATCCTTTCTAATTACAGGAAGGTACTTCTTTCCTTCAACACTGTGATCTGACCTGTGACAAATCTGTACTATACACTATGTAAATGGCTAACAAGTCAATTGCAAACCAACTGAATGTACAAATCTTAGTGCTGGTGCTGAAATCTCTTCAGAATAGTCATCATGATCTCAAAGTTTGTTTCAAAATTTGCAAGCATCAAGTGTCAATCAAAACTGAAGATGAAACACTAATGAATGTTGAATTCTCATGCTTTAGGTGTACTTCCTTATTAGAGTTTTTGGTTCTCTGCTATTTTTACCGTACTGTTTCATTTAAATTTCCTACATGCTAACTTCGTTTGTGCGATTGAAATAAAATTGCAGTATATACGTGTTGCTTGTTTGTGACACTTAGATAATCTTCTGACATAATCTGTTCTAAAATAAGTTGGATTGAATGTAAAAAAACACTCTTTAAAGTCCATGACTTCACTACTTAAAGTTTACATACCAACACTATTCTTTAAAGATTTCATAAGTCATAAATACTAAGTAAGTAATGTATACAAAGGGAATATGTGATCATGTATCTAGCTACTTTTTGCTTGAAATAGCTGTTGGGTGTTCCCTGTGTGTTCTTATTTTCTCTCGGCCCAGCTTGGTACAGTGTCTTACAGTCAAGAGAGTGATAAATGTTTAAGTTTACTCCATTTTGTTCTACAGCGTAGATACGTTAAACTCATTTATGCAGTTAAAATTTTCCTTTATATAGTTTGCAGTGTAAAGGATATTGTAAGGGCCTTACCAAGTACCGAGTTTTAAATACAGTGAAATCTGTATCTATAGTGTTTGTTTATACAGTAGTGTTTGTTTATATAGTGTTTGTTTATATGTAGTTCTTGCAACCCACATATAAGCAGCAGTACGTTTTATCTGACTCTTACGAAGTACTGATTTTGAGTTCGCTTTAAAATTCTAATGTCTTCATTAGAAATACAACAGTCTTTGTCTTCTTTCTCCTACCGGACCCCAACTTTTCCCTCCCTCATCCTCTCCGCTTCTCATGGACCCCATGTTCCTGCCACTCACTGACGTTTGCAGTCATTACCCAGTCCACAGGTGTAAACATATTAACTGATTTTTTTCTCTCTATCCCATCTCGGGTTCTTGCTTCCCTTCGTGTATAAATCAGAATATTTGTCTACAAACTAAGAGTCACTTCCCATTCAAAAATGAATGAAGTAACAGGTGGTAACCTTTAAAATTTGCCTAGATACAACTTTGTCTCCTAAATTTGTATATACTTCCAGTGCCCTTGTGCAGAATTGGCCTTTAAGTTCTAAGTAGTGTTATCCTTTGAAGCACAGTTTACAAAGGTATGCTACAGGATCTCTGTGATTCCTTTCTGTAGCCATCCTAACTTTATATATAACCCTCTTACCCTTTCAATTCTATCGATTAAGCATAAGAATGACATCATCATATAAAGCATACTGTGTGAAAGAACTCTCTAGGAGCTCTTAATTCCTTTATGAAGCTATTGCATAATGTGCTTTCCTGAAGACATTTACTCCAGCATTCACATTAAAACTCCACACGTGTTCCTGGTAGTACCGTTTTTGTTTTTAATAGATGAATTTGTATGTGTACATCTCCTCAAAGCTCTAAGGGATGAGAAAGGGATCCTGAGAGTATAATGAAATTAGTGATGCTAATACCTCTGACTTTTCACTGAGAAGCCATTTCATATTTAGACTTAGATGTTTCTGAAGTATGCATAAGGAATCTTTGTCAATCTGGGTGAATAGAATTGTCCCAGGTATCTTTGGCTACAAAAAGACACAGTGGAGAACATTTATTTTTAAGAGTAGTTTTCTCTCAAAATAAGCACATTTGCCTAAGAAGCTAAAGTTGGTAACCCCTCAAGAAAGGGCTGTTGAGCCAAGTACTGTTGAGGGTCTAGAATGCAGATTTTCTCTGTTCCAAACTTCCAGATAGGCTGTGGATTATGTTTGTTTCCTTTATGTTGTCTCTAGATAATTTTTGAGGCTCAGTAGGTTTTTTAATTTTTTTATTATTTTCTCTAGTTGCGGCGAGCGGGGGCCACTCTTCATCGCGGTGCGCGGGCCTCTCACTATTGTGGCCTCTCTTGTTGCGGAGCACAGGCTCCAGATGCGCAGGCTCAGCAGTTGTGGCTCACGGGCCTAGTTGCTCCGCGGCATGTGGGATCTTCCCAGACCAGGGCTCGAACCCGTGTCCTCTGCATTGGCAGGCAGATTCTCAACCACTGCGCCACCAGGGAAGCCCAAGGCTCAGTAGGTTTGTATATCTGTTCATGATACTTTAAAAGTGAAACCTTCAAATTTTCAAAAAGTCTAAAATTGATTAGAAAAGAAAAAATATTACTAGAGTAAATTTAGGAGGGTTAGGAATATGCGGCATCAACTTAAATGGAGGTCTAGGATATCTCCCTTGTTGATACCAATGGTGAATTCACAGAGAAGCAAATTGAATCAGTAAGGAGATATAATTGAAAGCTCCTAATGTTATGAACTATGTAAATTTATCTCTTTCTAAAGAGTTTTTGGTTTTTTTTAAGTAACAGTCCCTGTGAGAGGGTAAATAAATGATTGTCATAATGACTTAGGATGTTGAAAGAATTACTGCCACATTTATTGGTTAGTTTTGTTAAATCTGATGAAACCAATATATCTGAAGGTCAAGAAAGGAAAAAAAGGACTTTTCAGTTATTATAGATTCATCTGTTGTACATGAACTCTCTAAGCTGAAATGTTAGTATCAATTAAGGCATGTAGTAGGCTTCAAATACTTGCTGATTAATTTAACATGAAGAATAAATAAAGCTGAATCCTCAATTTTAAGTGTTTGAGCCAAAAGGTCACAGTCACTGAGATGTACCCCACTTCTGTGAAGCATGTTGTATACTTGGAGAAGTTGAGCGGAGAGCAGAGCCCCTGGAAGCTTCTGGTATAGGACTGTGGGATTCCTCGGTAGAGGGAAGAAATCAGGGCCTCAGGGAGGCAGCTGAGGGTAGGGAGGACATATGCATCATCTAAAGAGTGTTCTTTTCCATCACTTTTTCATATAACTAACTGAAAACTCAAATACGACCTTTTCTCAACTGTTCTGAGAGAAGACAGCTTTCATTTTAATAAAACTTATTAGAAAAGCTTATATATTTCATTAGAGGACTAAGTTTGCATTTATTCCGTAAGTGTAAAACTCTGTATACAAATCACAGCCTCATAGTTTATCATGTTTAAATTTGATTTAACTTTTTTTACCCTTTGGCTCCAAGAATGATTTCTTTAGCAATAGATAACAGAATTTTTAAAATATATAAAAAAGAAATTGCTAATGTAGGTAGTGAATAACGTTATATGGGTGCATTTGGTTTTTAGTTAATGGTGGTTCTTCCAAGAAGACTTAGAATATATTAAAAAGCATGCAGTTAGTTGGTCCTTTGGATTACACAGGAAATGGCATTTAGAAAATTTACATTGAAGAAATGTATATTGATAGGTGTTTACATTGAAGGATATTTAATTCTCCGTCAGGTCCCAAAGTTTCCATTCAAATCTATAGAAAATGAGAAAATAGGTTCTTGGCTTACACTTAAAATACAAGCTGTTCTAATCATACAAAAGAAACTGCCACAGAAGGCATTTAAGATTATGGTTCATTCATGCCCTTAGTCACATCCATGGAACCTTAGCCTGAGTCCCTTTTTTAAAGATTAAAGGCATTTTTAGAGCCGTTTTTCAATTTGCTTCATTTAAATTTTAGGTGAGAAATACCGATTTGAAATTTTTATTGTCATGAACCACGTTGAACTCGGGTGTAAACTCGGTTTGTTCTGCCTGCCGTGGCATTGGGTGTTTTAAATGTTCGGAGTTTCCCTAGATGCTCGTATCCTCAAGTCCGAGGTTTGTCCGTTCTTGGTGGTGGACTGACTTAGCGCTGTCACCCAGGCCCCGTGTGTCCTCGGATGCTGCCAGGCTGCCTGGCGGTGGTGGTTGGGCAAGTGGAAGCTGGGTGTGATGAACTTACATGTAGACCCAAGTTAGTTCTGCGCCTTGAAGGGTTGGTGGTAGGCACTGACTTTGTCACTAAAATGTCCAAAGGGAGAAATCATTTCCCCCTGAGAAAAGTATTGGGAGGATTTAGATACTCAGAAGAGAGGCGTATTAAAATCTGGCTTCATTTTCTTTTCTGCCTACTTATTACCAAGGGGAATGAATGGGAGTTTCAGGCCTGAGCCAAGGAGTTTACAGTTTGGTTTCCTTACCATAGACACTTCATCATTATAGGCTTCAGTTGCTGAAATTGAATTCTAGGGGGTAGTATTTGGTCCTCACATAAAATAGCCTTGTTTCTGAAAGTAAACATCGTTAAAAGATCCTTACTTTAACCCACTTCTTTGCCCCTTTCTTAGGCTGGACACTTTGTGTTCCTCCCGCTTCGCCGTCTCACTCCTCCCTTTGTATGTGGGAAGTGGACCGGTCATTGGCCTGGGCTCCAGCCGGCTTGACCAGCTGTCGGGCTGCAGGCTAGTCCACGTGGTCTCCAGGCCGTGTCTCTGAGGTTGCCCCTCCCTTTAACACTTAGCTCTGTGTCTCATCATCCAGTGTGTACTCTGCAGCCACTGGTTTGCTTTATTTCTTCCTTTTTGATCCAAGAGAAGGAGAAAAGGGCCTGAGTTTTGCTCTCTGATCCTAAGGGCCGCTTTTAATTGTTTCAAAATCTTAGACCCTATTCACTGGAAAACATGCATCCTAGGTGTGAACAGTAAGGTAAAATCGATGAAATGATGATTTTGCAGTCGTGCCGCATGCAGTGTTAGTGCGATGTTAACTGCTGCCCCAGGGCCCTCTGCTCGCTCGTGAGATTTCACGGATCGGGTTACAGGTGTCTGCGTTCTCCTGGCCACGGCCTCAGCCTGGAAGCGCAGGCATCCATCCATTCCCACAGACCAAGAGTGATACCGTGTGGGATCATGTGAGACGTGAAACCGTGCTCCGGTTATGATTAGATCAGTGACAAAGCCCTTTTGACTCTTTTTCTGGCCCAGTAGTTTTTTTTTAAGTAAACACTCTGCAGAGCTGGATAGAGTGAAGCAGCCCTTCTTTGTTTCTTGAGGAGGAATGCACTTCAGCAGCTCTCATATCCCCTGAGCCTGCTTAACCATGGTTCCTTCTATCACTGTCATCCATGGGAGGAATACTGCCCTCCCCTCTCTGCCCTTCTTCTTATATACGAGCGTACAAGCTGTCATTCCTTCCCAGGTCCTTGTTGTTAATCCAAAAGACTAATGGCAGTTTCTTGGCCAATGAGGTGACTCTCCCGCACCATTTGGGTGAATGTTGTTCTTAGTCTTTGCTTGATCTTAAGGAGAAGGTAATTGGCACAAAGTCAGAGGTTGAATGGGAAGGTTTGGGATTAGAAAAGATGAGTCCTGTTTTGCAGATGTTCTTTTACTTCTGTTCTTGGTGGGCATGTGTGTGTTTTGGAATTCACTTTTTTTTAGCAGTAAGACACGCTTTTCATAATATGTGTTTTTTTCTTTTGGGGGAAAATGAAGTGTTTCTAACAAAAGTGAATGAGCTAGAAAGAAGATTCTATCTTGAGACATCTGTAGTTGGTGCAAAATATTCAGAACTCAATTACAGTATTTACACATTTTCATAGACATTCTTTTTTTGGTTTGCTTGATAAGACTGAACGAGGAAGCATCCCTGCAGTCTGTAGTTATAGCAGCATTGCAAGTCTGGTCTGTAGCTGGGGTAGAGAGAGTGGGTGAGTTAGGGTTAGTCCCATCTGTGCTTGAGTGGAGTGGGACTTCAGGCAGAGGTCGATCCAGGTAAGTTCCAGTTCAGAGCTTTCTGTTGCCTTGCCTGTGGGAGGAGTTTTCAAAACCTTTTACTTGACCTGAATGAAAATCAGTTCCATTGTGCTTTCTGCTGACCTCTGGGGAGTTGGGATGACCATATGAGTGAATGACAGGAAGGCTTTTTTGGTGCTTTTTATCTTACTTTTGAGAAGTGGGAGAGTCAGGGATGAACCTTTCCGGTTGGAGAGCAACATACACCGTTTCCATTATGAGATTTAGAATGTTAAATACATTCTCCTTTTCAGACCTACCTAGTTGATAGGCCAACAGCATCCTGTAGAAGAGCCCAGTTGGTAAAATTTAAAGGTGAATTTCCTGTGGTCCAAATGGGTTAGTCCCCCATGTTATCCTGCTTTGCTACATAATTTTAAAACTAGAAATGTGCATTTATGTCCTTAAAGATTATGCAGAGCGGTTTTCTTTGCTAAGGATGTGAGTACATGCAGCCCATGAATCTAGGGCTTTATAATCTGGGAGTGAGCCTCTTAAGGCAGTATGGACTGAAATAACACTTTAAAAGTTAAGGTTGACTTAAACATATCCAAGGCCATATTTGAATTGGAATTAGAAATTATGTAATGTGTATACAGAACCTCGTGTATCTTATCTCATGGAATTTCTGAGTTACTGGCCTTGCTGAATTTCAGGAGTAAAAGAAACTGGTAGCAACTTGTTTTCAAGCAACAAATTGTAAATTGCTGCTTGACTCAAAAATCATTTGTAAATCCAAATAAAGGGGGATCTTATTGTCAGGAAACATTACCTTCCAAGTTTGGAGCCTACCTTTAAGAAAGAGAAGTGGAGGAGAGGGTGAGACATGAAACCAAAATGGTTGGCGGGTAGGTGGGATTAGACGGCACCAGGGTTTTGCACCAAAGTTTCAAATATGAATAAATAAAAAGGAGGACCACTTGCAAGACAACTTAGGAAGGACTTGCCAGAAAGTAGCAGCTCCTGCTGCACAACAGTGCCTTCAAAATGATTGTGTGAACTGCATGCAATTTCATGTAACCATAAAGTGTAACCTGTATGTGCATGACATGTGTCTAGAATGTGTAAAGTTAAGTTCAGCAGAAAAGGGGCGTAGCCCTGTCACTGATGGGTCAGCGAGCCTGCTGAAGTCCTTGGACTTGACGTGACCTCTTAGGTCTGCAGCATCAGAGCCCTGTGTTTGCATTAAGCAATCGTATTGAAATCGGATCCATTTCTTCCTTTGTACTTTCTTTCCTACTTTGCAGCTTTGCTGGTTTTAACTGTTTCACTCTTCTGCTTCTTGGTATCCTTTCTTGTTTTGAAATAAAAAGATGAAATACTTAAGTCAAAGAAGACTTGTTTTTATTTTACCAGTGCTCTTCATTTATCAAAAATATATGATGTGAAAAAGAGTGTTCCGCTTTCTTGGTTGTGATTCTGACCTCAAAATATGCTCAATTCTAAAAGCTTGAAGAGCTTTTCCTGGGCCTCCTTCTGCATTTCAACCCGTCACTAAGGAGGGTGTCAAGCAATCTGCTTTCATCCCTGAATGCTGCTGCTTTTCACTTCTGTCTAGTGGTGTCCACAGAAAACAGTGCCGTCCTCACTGGAGCCGCCCGAGGCCACTGCCCAGACTCAACGAGCAGCCTGACGGACGAATGAATGGCTGCCTCTGGGCTACCAAATACCCTGTGCTTTTCAGTAGCAACTGTGTTGTGTCTGTAACCCAGGAGTAGTGCTACCACAAAACCACTGCATGCGGAGGCTGGGAGTGCTCTGGAGTTCTAGAGGATGGAGGGCACCTGAGACTGCACGTTCTTGTCTTGTGACCATCCCATTCTCACTGCATTTCCTAGAGGCCGGTTGCCTTTCAGCCAAGAATATCTGCGAGCCTGTGGTTTGTAAGGAGCTTGCTGGTACATTCATGTAGACTATGTGACCATTTAATGGCCTCACTTTAACTTCTGCATTTTTTTTCCCCATACTCTGAAGTCAGGAAAGCGGAAAGAAGGCTCTTCATAGCCTGAACTAGAGCACCTTGAGTGGTTTCCTTTTTCATTAGCCTAATTTCTAGCTGAATTTCTTTTCCTCTCCTCCCCTTTTCAAATATCTGAGAAGCCCCCGAGGTTCACGGGAAAGGAGTCGGGGAGGGTACACTGCGATGTCCAGCTTCCCTTGCTCCTGGAGACTGATGGTTTTCATCCCAGGCTCAATCCCATTATCTATAGCGAAGAAGTTATCCTCTAAGAGACTCTATGATAAAAAGATTTGCCAGGCTCCTCAGATCCAAGTGAGATGTTCTCTTGGAGCTTATTATCATGAGGCGTGATATCCTAAAATGCTGCATTAGCAATTATATGCCAGCAAGAAGTGCAGAGGGGAAGGCAGCCCCTGGCAGGGTGGTCCAAGCATTGGGGTTTGGTGCTTCTGTTCTCTCAGCTGGAAAGTTAAGTGTCTGGGTTTTCCGACATCATTCCAGCTCAAGCTTTGTGGGTTTTATACCCGGCTGCAGGCAGCTGAGGGTCCCCACAACAGATGGGCCAGTCTGACAGAGACATTCAGTATCACAGAACTGGAGACTGCCCCCCTGACTTTGCCGGCAGTGGCAGACCGGTGGAGGTCCTGTAGGTCAAGTTCACGGCTCCTCCATGGACCAGGTGTAAAGAGCCACTATCCTGCCATTTCTCTCTGTTCACAGGGCCTGTCCTAGTAAAGGCTGAGAGATACTGTAACACTGAACTGATGTTAATTAACATTTGTAAAGCTACCCCGTGGGGAGGAGACATTGCAGATCTAGTCTTCAAAACTCTTTGATTTAAAAGTCACCTGGGATGTGACAGTGATTTCTATTATTCTTGGATGATTATGGCTATATATATCATCACTCCCGACCCCCAGAACAAAAATTTGTATGGAAAGCCTGCACGCTGGCAATGCGATGCATAGTGCGGAGTTGTGCCTTTCCTGCCGCTGCTCCTGAGACTCAGTGGGGTTCTGGGACCCTGCAGACAGGCACTGTCAGCCCAGGAAAGGGCACCCGTCCCTGCAGTGGGGACTGACCCCCGAGGTGAGAGCAGAGACCACTTCTCAGGAGCCGCCCAAGCCCGCACCAGGGCTCCCGTCAGGAGTCCCCGCAGCTAGCATCCCCCCCCACCCATATTTTGCCTCTTTTTCTTTTTTTCAAAGGAAGTAAAACGCAGAAAAGTGCGCTTACATGTACAACTCACTACCTTGACGCCATAAATACACCCATTGGACCAGCACCCAGATCAGGAAATGACATTGCCATGACCCCAGAGCCCTCTCGCGTTCCCTTCCGTCCACACCCAGGAGAAACACTCTCCTGACTTCTAACCCCGTAGATTAGTTTTGGCTGTTTTTGTGCTTTATTTAAATATACTGGTGGGACTTGCCTAGTGGTCCAGTGGCTAAGACTCTGCACTCCCAATGCAGGGGGCCCCAGTTCGATCCCTGGTCAGGGAACTAGATCCCACATGCTGCAACTAATAGTTCTCATGCTGCAACTAAAGATCCTGCATGCCACAACAAAGATCCAGCACAACCAACCAACCAACCAAATAAATAAATAGGACCAGTGCCTTTTTATTTTCTTTTTTTCTTTCTTTTTTTTTTTTGGCTGTGTTAGGTCTTCGTTGCTGCACGGGCTTTCTCTAGTTGCGGCGAGCAGGGGCTACTCTTCATTGCGGTGCATGGGCTTCTCATTGCGGTGGCTTCTCTTGTTGCAGAGCACAGGCTCTAGGCGGGCGGGCTTCAGTAGTTGTGGCACGCAGGCTCAGTAGTTGTGGCTCGCAGGCTCTAGAGCGCAGGCTCAGTAGTTGTGGCGCACAGGCTTAGTTGCTCCGCGGCATGTGGGATCTTCCTGGACCAAGGCTTGAACCCATGTCACCTGCATTGGCAGGTGGATTCTTAACCACTGCACCACCAGGGGAGTCCCATGGACTGGTGCATTTTCTGTGTCTCAATACTGTAGGTGAGTTTCATTTATAATGTGTGTGGTGGTTGGTCGTCCATTCTTACTGTGATAGAACAGCTCCCAGCTCGGGACCACCGGGGCTAGCAGTGCCATGAAGGTCCATCCCAGTACGTGTCTTTGGTGACCATAGGCATGTGCTTCTCGTGGGCATGTACCTGGGTCATAGCCCGTGGCTGTGTCCAACTTCAGCAGATACTGATCCACTTTTCAAGACACTCGTGACAGTGACGGAGTCACTGCTACACTTGCGGGCATGTCCACTGGAAGGGCCAGTGCACCTCCGTTCCATCATGCTCCCCTCTGTGAACGGCCCACCGTCCACAGGGAAGGTCAAGTGGAAGAACCAAGCCTGTTTCCGTGAGATTCCCTAACTGGAGTCTGATCCTGTGTCCCTGAAACATGGAATTAAGGACTTTCTCACACAAATTCCTCGCCCTCTTACTCACCAAGAGCACAATTCATGTCTACACTTATTGTGAGGAATTTGCTCAGAAGATAAGCTCCTTTTTTTCCCCCTCCAGTTCAGTTGTTTGTACTCAATGAAATTGTTTTTAAAATTTATTTCATTTAAAATTTCCACCTAACAAAGCACAGACTGACGGAGCAGTTGTTTGTGACCTGCAGATTACAGAAATGTCTCTCAGGGCAAAGGAAGTGAGGTACACGCGCAGAAGCCTAGAAAGTAGCTGCCTTTTGTTCTGTTTTTGTTTTTTGTTTTGTCCTAAAAAAATGCTGCCTCTAGGGGGAGTTCACATGCTTCGTTATGGCATGGGAATTTGCTTGACTTGAGGAAGTAATCCCACCCGCTCTGTGGTAACCCAAAGATTTAGGGCCTGAAGCGGATGTTAAGATACAAATCTCTAGTGTTAAGTTCCAAAAATTTTTGCCCGTATGGTGAATTATTATTTTTTAACTGGGAGCTATTCAAAAATCCCAAACTCCTTTCCTCTCCTAAATTTTCAAAAAAGGGAAAGACTTTTTCCCCTTAATATCATCCGAGAAAATATCAGATTTCTCTTGTTAATATTGAGATACGTTGGTCAACAAGGTCCAGAAGGTTCAGATTTGGGCAGCAGATGGACCCAGAAGTGGGATTTTTTTCCTTGTAGATCCCTTGTTTTACCAACCACTTCATGGCAGAGCATCTCAGATGCTGCTTGCCACCTGGTGATGCGAGCAAAGGACACAGAGAGCTATTCAGAATGCCTCCAAGTAAACAAAAGGCCCAGAAGAGTTGATGTTCTGGATTTTCGGGCATTTTTTTCTGGAATCCTCGTGGATTAATTTAGCAGGAATGGATGTTGAACAGCAGGGATAGGATTGGGTCTATAAACTCAAAAAGCATGATTTCCAAGAGGGGTATACCAAAGGGCTTAAGATCCAAGAAATCTGTCTGTTAGAGTTTAGAACTGGGGGTTACCAGCCCTGCCAGACGGTGACGGCTCCACAAGGCAGCTTGTCATTGGTGGAGCCAATGACTTCCAGCAAGCTGCATCTCAGACCTCAGAGGGAGCTGTAAGGGGTAGGGGGTGGGGGGGGGGGGGATGTACTTGGAATTCAGCCAGGAATCAGGTACAATTAGTTTGTAAATAACGTGAATAAGCTTGAAAAGATCATTTTTCCCAAGATGGCTCAGTTTAAAGTTCTCTCTTCACAATAAACTCCATCACAAATACAAAAGAGCCTCAACACCCAAATAAGAATGGAATGATATAAGCCACAGGGCCAAATTTCGGGAGGTGGCTGACTCTGGATGCTTTCTACCCTTTCTTCTCTAGAACTGTAAGGTGGGGAAGAGGGAGAAGCGTGTATTACTTGCCTCTAAAGCGTGGCCCCTACCCTTGCGTGGGGTAGGGGGAGGAGATCTGCGAACTATTTGGGCTGAAGTTAGTTTACAAAACCAAAGTCACAATGCATGGGTAACAAGTTGTATATTATGACACAGACACAAATGAAGAAATAATACATGCTGCCTGGGGTTGATGGGAAAGTCCATTCGCCGCACATCCAGATGGGCTTCAAGGAGCAAGTGTTGCCATGCGACAGTGGGGAAAGGGTTTCCAGCAGAGCGATCAGCGATCAGCCGGGCTTGGGGGTGTGAGTGCAGGCCTGCTCTGCAGGCTGGGCGGGATTGGAGGTGAGAGATGGGCGTGGTGGGAGGTGGAGTCTCAGGGGTGGGAAAAAACTGGAGATATTGGGCACTTGCCCTTTGAAATCCCAGCACGTGCCACACCAGACTCCGTGGTTTCTGGAGAGGTTCAGAGGTCCTCATGAGAGAGAGAGAGAGATTGATTCTGATTTTAAAAAAGAAGAAAAAGGCCTCAAGGTTCTAGGACTGTGTGAAGTTTGCAGAAGATATAAAACTGTGTGACACAGTCCCTGTTCATGGAGCCCACAGTGGTACCTGGGTTTACATTCTTCTGCATGTTTAGACCCTCTGTGGAAAATATAACCATTTAAAATGCCTTCTATCTGAACAGACTGGTGGTTCCAAGGGGCAGGGGTTTGGGGAGGGATGGAGTGGGAGGCTGGGGTTAGCTGATGGAATCTTTTATATATAAAATGGATAAACAACAAGGTGCTACTGTATAGCACAGAGAACTATATTCAGTACCCTATGATAAGCCATAATGGAAAAGAATATGAAAAAAGAATGTATATATATATATGTATAACTGAAACACTTTGCTGTACAGCAGAAGTTAACACAACATTGTAAATCAACTATACTTCAATATTTTTAATAAATTTATGTATTTATTTATATTTCATTTTTGGCTGCATTGGGTCTTCGTTGCTGTGCATGGGCTTTCTCTAGTTGCGGCGAGCAGGCGCTACTCTTCGTTGTGGTGCGTGGGCTTCTCATTGCGGTGGCTTCTCTTGTTGCGGAGCACGGGCTCTAGGCGCGCAGGCTTCAGCAGTTGTGGCACGCGGGCTCAGTAGTTGTGGCTCGCGGGCTCTAGAGCTCAGGCTCAGTAGTTGTGGCGCACGGGCTTAGCTGCTCCGCGGCATGTGGGATCTTCCAGGACCAGGGCTGGAACCCATGTGCCCTGCATTGGCAGGCGGATTCTTAACCACTGCGCCGCCAGGGAGGTCCCTGTACTTCAATTATAAAAATATCAAAAACTAAACTAAATGAAAATGCCTTCTATCTAAATTGTTTTAAGTGTTCAGAGGAGAAGTAAAGAGTATTGGTCCCTTCAGGAAACAAGATGCCTCTCATCTCCTGGACGAAGTATTGCTGTGGTGATGTGGGCGTTGCTTGGATTCCCGCATATGCTGCCAGGCCATCGGGTGAAGTGACCTGTGATACAGGAAAACGTAAGTCCATTGGCCTAGCGCTTTCCTGAGTCTGTGTTATGAGAGAGTTAGTGGGAGACATTCGAGCCAGGGGTCACTGGGTGTTGTTGGGATGCCTGGGCTAACCTGACAGGATGCTTCCAGCCATAAGCAACAGAACAGCCACCTTAAAAGCAGCTTAAATAACAGGAGTTTCGTTGGTGTATGTTGGTGAGGGAGAGATGCACACCCAGGGGTGTGGGGACGGCTGAACACACCACGCCCGACCCTGGACAGAGGAGTTTGGCATCGGTTATGGGTCACCTGTACTCACTGCTCAGGGGAGGACGCCGCACACCACGCACGCTGCAGGGGGTTGCAGTCAGGAGCAGAGAGAACAGCGGGGGCGGGGCGGCGGGGCTGGGGGAGTGGTTAGTGATCCCATAGCGTGAGGAGTCCCACGGTTCGCGCAGCGGGATGTGACTGGCAGGGAAGTGACACCTGCCACTCGGGCACCAGCAGGGTGCTGGGCAGGGGAAACTCCTTATGCGCACGAGACACCCTCACCGCACGCAGCTGGTTCCCGAGGACAGACTCCAGAGAGGAAATGTTGACTCAACAGATTTGCTCATGTACAGTATTCCTCCATATGCTCAAAGGATTTGTCTTTGCCAATGTGGGAGGAGAGAATATCGTGTTGCTCTTTTGATTAGGATATTGCATTAGTTAGAGCTCTCCAGGGAAATAGCGCCAATAGGATCTGTGTATATTCACATATATATCATAAGGAATATCATATAGCATATCTATATATGCATGTGGAATTGCTTATGTGATTACAGAAGCTGCCAAGTCTCCAAATCTGCACTCAACAGGCTGGAGACCCATGCCTGTTGTACAGTAGTCCCCCCTTATCTGTGGTTTCACTTTCCACGACTTCAGTTACCTATGATCAAGTAGGGTCCAAAAATATTAAATGGAAAATTCCAGAAATAAACAATTCATAAGTTGTGCACTGCTCTGAGTAGTGTGATGAGATCTCGAGACCTCCCGCTCTGTCCCTCTTGGGAGGCCCAACCATCAACATTGTCTGCCTCTGTTACTCAACCATTTGACATCACCATGGTTCAATGATCCAAGATCACCCAAAGCAGATGGTATCAGAAGATCAGTGGTAGCCTAATGCTACATCACAATGCCTACGTCATTCACCTCACTCCTTCTCATCAGGTAGGCTTTTTATCATCTCACATCATCACAAGAAGAGTGAGTACAGTACAATAAGATATTTTGAGAGAGAGTCCACATTTACTTAACTTTTATTACAATGTATTTTTATAACTGTTTTTTTTTTTTTTTTTTTGGCCGTGCCAAGTGGCTTGCGGGGATCTTAGTTCCCCGATCAGGGATTGAACCTGCGTCCTCAGCAGTGAAAGTGTGGAGTCCTAACCACTGGACCATCAGGGAATTCCCTATAATTTTTCTATTTTATTATTAGTTATAGCTGTTAATCTCTTACTGTGCCTAATTTATAAACTAAACTTTATCATAGGTATGTATGTAGAGGAAAAAACATAGTTATAAACACGGTTCGTTGGTACGACCTGCAGTTTCAGGCATCCACTGGACACCTTGGAACAAATCCCCAGTGGATAAGGCAGGATACTGTCATTCTGGCCTGAAAGTAGGCAGGCTCCAGACCCAGGAAGGGCTGATGATTCAGGTCAAGTATGAAGACAGGAAAAAGCTGATGTCCCAGCTCGAGAGCAGTCAGGCAGGAGCTCCCTCTTACCCTGCAGGCCTCAGCCTTTTTGTTCTATTGAGGCCATCAACTGATTGAGTCAGGACCACCCACATTGGGGAGGGCAATCTGCTTTACTCAGTCTACTGATTCAAATGTTAATCTCATTCAAAAACACCCTCACAGACACACCCAGAATAACATTTGACCACATGTCTGGGCACCCCATAACCCAGTCAACTCCAACATATAAAATTAACCATCATAGATATGTCCTCTTGATCTTCCCTTGGCTGCCAAAGACCTAGCAGACACTCTGGAAACAGGACTTTTCTCTACTTAGGCCAGATCCAAACACTTCCTCCTACGCTAAGAGTAAGGGAAACTTTATGCCCTTTCCCACCTGTGACCAGAAAGAGGTTTTGCCCCCATTCCATTGCCAATGGGAAGAAGTTGAATACAAAGATCTGCTTCTGTATTCCATTTGTTATTCCCCAGATCCTTCTAATTTACCGACCTGGGCCAGCCTGTCCTGGTGACCCCTGGGGGTGCTCCGCCAAGGAGACCCTGTCCTGGGAGTCTGTAGGCTCCTGGGGGGGACAGGGGTCATTGGTGAAAGAGGAACAACACCTAAACACAATGAATGCACCCCATGCAGTGTGGAGGGATATAAGGGGGGTGGTCAGCGGGAGGGTGTGACCACCTGGGGCCACTGCAGGCCTTAGGCGCAGGTGACGGCAGGAGGCTGTTGGAGAGCAGAGTTAGACTCAGCCCTATAATATTCTTGGATGTGGTGGGGCTCATGGGGGTGGGGGTGGGGTATTCTGCGTCTCTGTGTAGTGTTATTTCCATTCTTTCAAAGGCTTTGCATCACTCCCCGTTACACCACCCGCACCATTCCCATCAGACCCTCGCTCCCCTTCACACCTGCTCACCGGCCACAGCATCCGCGGTTTGGGTCCGCATCCGGGTGAGAGGGGTTGCAGCGAACTACTGAGAGTCTTGCAGGAAGGCAAGGTGAGGCGCAGGGATGGAGCTGCCAGGCCTGCCGGGGTCTTCCTGGCCCGTGGAGCGGGGTGGCGGCGCTCGGGCGACCCCTGGCGATCGCTTCGACAGTGACCCCCCCCCATAGTCCAAAGCGGGTGTGTAGCGCCCCCTGCCGGCCAACAGCCGTTATTTTATTTTCCTCGAATTTTGCCTTGGGATTGGGAAGTGCTGTTACTATTCCCATTTTACAGTTAAGAAAAGTGAGAAACAGAGAAATTAAGTAATTTATCCAAAGTGAGACTGACTGAGAAGGGATGTGAATCCGGGCATTTTGAATGCAGCATCTGCGTTAAGACCAAGATAGCTAATATGACCTCAAGTTATGTCCACAAAAATGTGTGCACAGAGCCTTCCCCTGGGCCCAGCGAATCTGACCACTCCTGGGGGCTGTGTTGAGCCCTGGGTATCAGCGGCAAAGCGCAACACGGCCAGGTTGAATGGCCAGAATGGTGAGAGGACTCAAAGTCCAGTCATGTGAGGAAAGATGGAAAGAATGGGGGGTTTCAGCCCAGAGAAGGGACTTCTTAGGGAATACGGGGGTCTCCACACACCCGAAGGGCTGCGTGGGGAAGAGGGTCGGAGCGCGCTGGGGTTCCATGGTGGGGACCGTGGACAGGCCGATTTCTGCCCTCCCGAGCCTTCTGCCAGCCGGGCTGCCTCCAAAGGAAGGAAGTGCCCAGCGAGGTGGACACGGCCGCTCACTGACCCTTGCCGGCTGGGGTGGAGGGATGTGGACAGACGTGAGGGGCCCGTCAGGGTGCTTACAGCTTCTTGGGGGATGCAGGGCAGTGGGCGTTAGCAAAAGGGCAGGAGGCCCGGCCAGCGCTGGGGAGGGCTGGAGGCTATCTGCTCTCCTCTATGGGGGTGGGGGGGTGGCTCACGAGGTCCGGGGCTTCGGGGGTGGACGCACCGCAGGGCCGGGCTCCATCGGGGCGCAGGGCACGTCTTACTCGCCAGCCTCTGAGAGGCCGAGCTCCCTGCACCTGGGGCGGGGGCGCTGCGCGGGGACCGGGCGGGGCGGGTCATCCTGCCCCTCGCCAGGGGTGAACCCGAGGCACAGATGCTGCCCCGTGAAGTGGAAACTGAGGCAGAGGGTGTAGAAGAGGTGCCACAGGTGAGGTTCTTCAGGAGGCCAGCACTGAGCCAGAGTTAGGGGTGCAAACAGTTTACAGGGGAGCAGCACCAGCGGAGAAAATGGGTAGGAAGAGCTGGCAAAGTGCCACTCGGATCTGCTACACCCGTCTCCGCAGTCCAGTGGATGCTGGGAGCCCATCAGAGAAGCCAGTGGTGGACGGAGATGGCCAGGCCCACGTGCCCTCACCTTGCTCCGTCACTGGCTGCAGGGGCTGAGAGGAAGGTGACCTTGACCTTGACTCAAAACCTGACCCCGTCCCCAGGGTAGCCATCAGCTCACCACCCTCCTTGCCGCTCCTTCTGAGAGGCCCATCTGGGAGTCGCCTGACCCCAGCCAGTGGTGCAGGGTAGCGAGGGGGTGAGGAGGGTTGGTGGGGGGGGCTGAAGCCAGGCCTGGTGCCCCATAACCCGGGGCTTCCCCCTAGAGGCCACACCGCTACTGACCCAGCCTCCTCTGTGGGTCAGCCCCACCCAGAGAACTGTAGGTTCACTGCATGGCCCTCCCAGGTATCCAGTGAAGAGGGGTGGCCCCCCAACTCTCTGGACTCCATGGACCCCCAATAAAGACTGGGGTTGACTTCTTAAGGCAGTCCCATCCCTCACAACTCACCTCTGCAAAGGTGGCTTGAATAGGGGCCTAAACACAGTGTGTGTTCCGTGTGACTGGCAGGCAAAGTTGGGAGTGGAAGTGGCTGGACAGGAAGGCCACCACCTTCTTCAGGGCGACAGTGTTGGACCCCAGCTTCTCACTCACTTCCAGCCCTGTCCTCCCCCCAGCCTGGCCGAGTGTGCTGGTCGCCTGCTGGCTCCGGGGTCTCTCTGCCCCCACTGGTGTCTGTCTACTCTTTCCTTTTATGCCAGCAATGATGATGAGTCACAGCCTTGGGGCCCTGGGACCTCCCCTCAGGATGCCCAGCCCCTCCCACCAGGTGCAGAGCTCCAGACCCTCTCACCCTTCTGCTCTCATCCCCATTTTCCTCTGGCCCAGGGGTCCCCAGGCAGGTGCAAGGTGACAGTCACTCAAAACTGGCATTCATCTCCCTAATACACAATAAATAAGCCAAGCATTCTCCTGTGTTAGTCGATAAGGGCTGCTGTAACAAAATACACAGTCTGGAGGGCTCAAAAGAAATTTATTTTTCACAGTTCTGGAGACTGGAAGTCCAAGACCAAGGCTTGGCAGATTCAGTGTTTGGTGAGGGACTGCTTCCTGGTTCATAGATGACCATCTTCTCACTGTGTCCTCACACGGCAGAAGGAGTGATGGCACTCTCTGGGGCCTCTTTTATAAGGGCACTAACCCCATTCATGAGGGCTCCACCCTCATGACTTAATCACCTCCCAAAGGCCCCACCTCCTCATATCATCACATTGGGTGTTAGGTTTCAACCCAGGGATTTTGAGGGGACACATTCAGTCCACAACAGCTCCATGTGATTCCTCACCCTTGAAACACTGATGGGGTTGCTAGTGGTGGGGGTGGGCGTATCTTCCCCGATTCTTCACTCCAGCCTCTGAAAGTTTTGACCTCTCAAGGTAGAACTTTAGAACAACCCAGACAGAAAGTGTCCAGCCGGCTGCAAGGTGCAGAGATGGGAGAGGTCCTGGGGAGCAGCTGGGTAGGTGAGAACAGTCTGGCCTCCTCCCTGCCAGCTCCCTGATGCCAGCGCCTCCCCACTGGTAGCTCTGGTGAGGCCTATTCGTACCAGGCACCATCCGCCTAGCCCAAAGCCAGGAAGGATTCTTGGGGCTGGAGGCTGCCCTGTCAGGTACTGAGGCTCCCAGTTTTACAGAGACACGGAGTCCCAGAGCACGGGGGTGAGAGTTGTCTGAGGTCACCCAGCATTGGATATCTGCTCCAGAACTGGGAGCAGATCAAATTGCCCACCACCAAGTGGACTGCTTCCCAGCTTGCTGAATTATTTCCTTTCTCTGCTGCTTGGAGTAGGATGTTTATGTTTTATTGTAGGAAGTGCTGACACTTACTGAGCACCTACTGTGTACTAGCTGCTGTGCTGGGTGCTGGGAGCACGAAGAGAAATAAAACACAGTCCTTGCCACTGGTGAGTGTGTTGCCTCACTGAGGTTTGTCCCGAGAGCACAGACCAGCTCTGGACACCGGAAAGTCGATCTCCATGTTGCTTTATTTATGTGCCCAAAAGCCGTTTCCAACTCTGGCTGGTCTGAATTTCTTTCCTTCGGCTATAAGACCTGACAATCTTATTCTCGGCTCCCAGTGAACTGTTTGCAGCCACTGCCCAAGTTTCCCCAGCAAAACTGTTATACAAGCAGGCATGCTCCCCACGTGGAGGTTGGCCACCAGAGCTGAGACCCCAACCTGGGGGGCACCAAATGGCTTTCCTGAGCCAAGCCTGTTGCTCGGACAAAAGTTAAGGGATCCAAGAAGCCCAGGGTGACCTGAGGCTTCACCACAAACTTGTCCCTGTGGAGACCCCCACCTGGGGGGATAGAGGGATGGGAGGTGCCAGGGCAGAGAGGGTAGAGTCAGCCCCGGACTCCAAGACCGGCACCCTGCATTAGTTTGCCAGGGCTGCCATAACCAAGTGCCACAGACTGGGGAGCTTAACCAGCTGAAATGTATCATTTCACAGCTCTGGAGGCTTAGAAGTCCAAGATCAAGGAGTCAGCAGGTGGGTTCCTTCTGAGGGCTGGGAGGGAGAATCTGTCCCAGGTCTCTCTCCTTGGCTTGTAGATGGCTGTCTTCTCCCTGTGTCTTTTTATGGTCTTCCTTCCGTACATGTCTGTGTCCAAATTTCGCCTCATAAGGACACCATAATAATCTCGTTACCTCTTGATTACCTCTGTAAAGACCCTATCTCCAAATAAGGTCACATTCTGGGGCATTGGGGGTTAGGACATCAACATACCAACTGGGGGCGGGGCACAATTCAACTCCTAAGTCACCCCAACCACAAGTTGTCATGGTTACTGGTGTTAAGGTCAGGGAGCTCATTGTCTATTGCTGAGCCTGCCCTGTGGTGTCTGTTTCCTATGGCAAGGGCTCCCTGTCCCTTTGGGGCTCAGAGCAGGCCGCCCCAAGATGTATCGCAGTGGCATATTGATTATCTGAATTAAAGTTATTTGAGAAACAGCCAGTGGGGGAAAAAATGACATAGAAAAACACTCTGACTCCCCTCTTTCCCCCTGAAAGTGGTAAATAAATCTCCCATGTGAAGGTATCCTCTCTGTACGGAAAGGATAGAAAGCATCCTTATCACCAGAGTCAGGGAATTCAAGGCTAAGCAAGCTGTATAAACAAACTTTGTTACTTCTTCATTAGTCTGCAGCCCCAAGCACTGCTGGCCCTTTGTTAAAGCTTCACAAATAATTATTTCTTGGTCTAAAAATGATATATAAACATCCTGATTTGGTCACTTTGGGAGTCCCATTTCTATAAGACCTCTGTGCATACAAATTAAATTGTTTTTCCTCCTGTTAATCTGTCTTGTGTCAATTTCATTATTAGAGCAACCAAAAGAACCCATGGGGGATGGGGGGAAATCTCCCCCTTCCTGACTCTTGCATGGAGCACTTACCTGAGTACAGTATACCCAGGCCTGTCTAGAGAGTCCATTGCAGTGTGTGATCACCTGGGGACTCAGGCAGAACACCTGAGCATTTGGGGCAGGAAGCAGGGCAAAGGAGGAGAATATGGGAGAAGAAAGCACTTAGGTTTAATTCCTAGCCTGGAAGTTCCTGCACACTCCTCTTCAGATATGCAGGACAGCCCCAGAAGAGGATTTGTCTTCTTTTTAGGGCAGGGCTGTGCAGGGGTGGCAGCTGCAGCCCTGTTTGCTGCTCCTGGAAACTTCAACTACCAAACAGCCCTCCTCTCGGGGGGGTTGAGGGTGCAGAGTCCTCCTGCCTCAAGATTGCCTCATTTAGCAAATAAAAATACAGGATGCCCAGTTCAATTTCAGTTTTAGGTTCACAACAAATATTTTTTTAGTACAAGTATTTCCCAAACATTGCAAACAGGAGGTCAGGAAAGAACTCTCTGAGGGACATTCGGGAAGAGACCTGAATGACATGGAGGGAGAACTGTGCAGATCTGGGGGAATGGTAGAGGCAGAGCAGGCAAAGGTGTGGTTGAGGAATTGCACAAGGGCCGGTGTGGGATGTCTGAGATTTTAGTGCGAGCTGGTGAAGATGCAGATCCTGGGCCCTGCCTCTAATTTAGTAGGTGTAGGCAGGAACAGGGCTCGCTTTTAAACAAGCCCTCCTGGAGTCTGACTCCCTCCCCCCCCCCCTTGCATTTCCTGCACACAGTCCAGGGGGTTCAACTCAAGCTCTGGGGGTGGGAAGTGGGAAGACCCCTCAGGGATCACCTGGTGCAAACCCCTCCTGCTCCCGGCGAAGGAACGGTTCCAGGGGTCTCTAAAGACCTCATCCACGGGGCTGAAGGGGAGCGCGTGGCTCTTCCGTGCCTGGTCGCACACTCCCTGGTGACCAGAAAGCTCCTTATCCTTCTCTTCTCCAAGCGGGACATCAATCGCGGGCCTGTGACCCTTCCCGAGAGGCCTGGCCCTCCAGCCCCCAGGGCCCCTGAGAGCCCCACGGGCCTCTCTGCCCGCACCTCCATTCAGGAGCCGCCTCGGCGAAGGGAAGCCAAGGGGTCAGAGCTGCCCCCGCAGTGCCCCCCCCCATCACCTCCTGCCCCCGGCGGGCGGGGCGAGTCGCTTCTCCGCAGCCCCGCCCAGCCCTGGCCACACCCATCCTCTGTGGAAGGATGCGCGTCCCCGACCCCCTCCCCCCTAACCTTGAGAGAGAGAACCGAGACAGGAAATGAGCTCAGAAGCCCTAGCCACAGAAAGGGCGGCTCCCGCAGGCAGGCCCTGCAGGTGGATCCAAGTTCCCCAAGCGCGGAGACCTCACTGCGGACCCCCGCTCCTCTCCTGTAGCGTCAGGACCTGGAGAGCTTGAACACACCACTTGGTCGGAAAGCCTTGCACACAGTCTGTCTTTGCTGCACCAACGGGGCCAGCAGCACCCCCTGCGCTTGCCAAGGCTGAGGTGAGGAAAAAACACCCCCAAGACCCTGGACGGGCCTCAGCTCTCAGCAGCTGCAGTGGCTTCAGGCCCGTCACTCCGTTGCTGGGTCTCCGTTTCCTCAGGGAGTTGTGGTGAGGCTGAGATGAGAACACCTGTGAAGTGTCGGGTAAACTGGTGGATAACAATAACCCGTCCGCCTTCTTCCTGCCTGACCTCCCTTGTGCCTGTCAAGTTATTGGGAGGGGGCTAGCCAGGGGTAGAAGACGCATCTAGGGTGCTCATCCAGTTCATGATGACCCTTGTTTCTCTGGAGAATACGTCCCTCCATGTCCTGGCTGTGTGACCTTCAGCAAATGACTCAACTTCTCTGTGCCTCAATCAGACATTGGCTAAATGGGAGTAATATTATTAATACCTACCTCATGGAGTTGTCATGAGGATTAAACAACGCATGTAAAGTACTCCATTCTGTAAGTGCCTGGCACATAGTAAGTGCTCAACAGGAGTCAGCTCTGGTTATGCCCCACCCCTGGGGGAAAAGAAGCAGAGGCCGGCAAAGGGGCGTGGCTGATTCTTGTTGGCGTTCCAGTGCCGGGACACTGTTCCGTACCTCCATCTTTAGGTTCCCTCTGCTTCCTCATCCTCTTTCCAATGAATCACCTTTTTTGGGTAAAAGTTAGGATCTCTGTTACTCCCGACTGAACCTTAACACTGGAATGTAAAAGAAACAACACACATCATTTTTCCTAAACTAAATTAATCTCACCTCAAGCTTGTATCTCCCTGAGGGGGATCGTCCACTTTTTATTTCCGGGGAATCCCTCCCCCCAACTCCATGGGCTCATCAGGAGTCCCGAGGATTTCAGGGGAAGAGGAACACGAGAAGGGGCCTGGGCCACAGTCCTGGGTGATCATTGCTGCCCCTCCTGTCCCTGAGCACTGCCTCCACCTCCGGAGGCTCCGAGATGTCCCCCACAGGGTCCTCCTGGGTGGCCGCGGGCACGCACAGGAATCCCCCTGCCCTGCTCTTGAGACTGGGGAGCTCTGTGGACCTGTGCAGGGCACATGCCGTGTCGCCTGGGCAGTCTGACCTTCCCACTGGAGGAGTCCAAGGCCTAGGCTCTGTCCCTGCCAGGCCTTGGGCAACCCGAGTGGATTTTTCTTGGGCCTCAGCAGCCCCTGAAGCAACAACAACCAGTCGGCCTCCTGTCCCCATCTCTCCTTTTCTCTGAGAGCCTGGCTGAGGAACGTGAGACCTGTCTGTCTTTCCAGGTTGAGGAAGTGAACATTCCTCCCGTTTCATTCCTCACGTGCAGACAGTTTATTTCACAGCCATCCTGCACACTTGCAGCCAAAGGTGTGTGAACAAAGAACAAAGAGTGTGGCTCACCACCCAGTTCTACAAGGGTTAAGTCTTAACCCACTGCAGTCCCACCAACAGTGCACCCTGAGAGGAATTCAGGATAAAAAACAGGATGAGACATCTTGTGCTTTGGATAAATGGGCCCCTAGATAGTTAGATGTGTATCTCAGGAAGAATTTCCATGACCCTATATTTTTGCATCTTCCCATACATAAGAAAGCACTAAAATCATTAACTTGGGATATCTGTTCTTTGTGACTAGCAGTCGTCTTTTACCAAGATGTATGCTTGATTGCAAGTATTTCCTAGCCAAAAATCATATATAAACTGGCTTTTCCCCTCTTTCTTCAGAGCAGTTTCCTCTGAGCTGCTGAGTGGCGTCTCCGGGCTATAGTCCTCAGCAGGACCCTGAATAAAACTTAAACTCTTATGCTGTGTGTCTTTCTTTGAGTCAACAGATGCCTCAAAGGAGGCCCCAGCGTTCAGGGGAAATGATGCTCAAGTCTTGGTCGGTCCAGACCACAACCCCGGGCCACAGCCCACCGTAGCCCTGCCTGCACCTCTGCGTTGGCACTGGGACAGGAGGACCCCACCATGCCCACTTTGCTCACCCAGAAAAAGATGAGGCTTTATATTTCCTTCCCCGAGCCTGAGCTGATCAGGCATTGTCACATCACCTTTTCACGATCCCACTTCCTGTCTCACCCAGGCCCACATGCTAACCACCTGCACTAACCTGCATTATCTTCCTCACAACTTCTTCTGTCGGCTCTCAGGTCACCACCAAACACCTAGATTGCCCCTGGGACCAGCACTCCTGCTTACAGAGGCAACTCGGATGACTCCTAAGCCTTCTCTCCCTGTCGTTCACAGCCCAGGCCTCCTGCCGGCTCCATTCAGGCTGTGCCTCTCCCTCCACCCATGGAGCCTCCTTCACTGGCCTCTGCTGGTCAAAGCCCAGAGCTGGCTCCTGGGGTCTGCAGCACAGGCAGCCTCAGGACCCACACCATCCCACTCCACCCCGCCTTCCATATCTGGTTATCTCCTCCCTGAGGATGCAGAATGGGCTTGCAGGCAAGGGCTATGGGTAAACACCTAGACAGGCCTCCTAGGTCCTGTCATTAAGAGGGAGAGGAAAAGGGAGCTGTTCAGAATTTTCAGATGTGAGAAAATCCCAAGAAGAATTCTTCATTTTTATTTGTTTTTAAGCAATGGGTCAGTGAAGTCTTTCTTGCTGAGCAGAATTGTATCCTCGGCATCTTTCTCAACCCAGTGCTTCAGGCAGACACCACTAATGGAAGGATTTTATTTGCCATTCCGGTAAAGCTAAGCCCCGTCACCCCGACCACGTTAGCGCAGGTCGGCACCAGCTCTCACCAGGAGGGAGCCACAGCCCCTTACCCACTCCCTGCCTGCAGCCTCACCCACTCCATCGCTGCCCACCCTGCGGCCGGCAAGGTCTCATCCTCCCGTTCATTCTTGTTCCGTGGTGAAACGAAACTGCAGAGGGTCAAATACATTTTCAGGCCATACGGTGGACTCCGCTATCCTAGCCTAGGTGGGGCTGTGTTCCAATAAAACATTATTTACAAAGACAGGCGGCAGGCTGGATTCGACCTGTGGGCTGCGGTTTGCCAGCCCTGATCGACAGAAGGTGTGGACAGCTCGGCATGCCCTAAGAGACCTCTCCAGGTATGGCTCCTTTCTCCCTCTTCACTTCCACCTCCTACACCCCTCTGCCACCCCCATCCCACTCACCGCCAATTCCATATTGCTTCAGGTGCCCCCAAGGCGTTCTGTTCCCACCGTGTCTTTGTTTTTTTTTTAAATAAATTTATTTATTTTTGGCTGCGTTGGGTCTTCGTTGCTGCCGGTGGGCTTTCTCTAGTTGTGGCGAGCGAGGGCTTCTCATTGCGGTGGCTTCTCTTGTTGCGGAGCACGGGCTCTAGGCGGGCGGGCTTCAGTAGTTGTGGCACGCAGGCTCAGTAGTTGTGGCTCGCAGGCTCTAGAGCGCAGGCTCAATAGTTGTGGCGCACGGGCTTAGTTGCTCCGCGGCATGTGGGATCTTCCTGGACCAGGGCTCGAACCCGTGTGCCCTGCATTGGCAGGCGGATTCTTAACCACTGCGCCACCAGGGAAGTCCCCCACTGTCTTTGCATGTGATGATTCCTCATCCTGGGTGCCTGGGCTCCACCCTTTCTCCACCCGAGAGTCTCCCACCTGTCCCTCTAGATTCAGCATCACCCCTCCCAGGGCCTTTCTGTGCACACCCACCCCCAGCTGCTCACCTTTCTGGCTTCATTTAGCCTGACCTCTGACGACACCAGCCCTTCCCGCCTCTTCCTTTGGATTCCATCTTGCCCTGTTTTCTCGGTTTCCTCCTGCTTCCCCGGCTGCTCCTCCACCGTCTCCTTCAGCTCTGCCAGTCTCGTCACTGGTGCTCCTCGCTGCCCCTTTCCAGCCCTCCCCACTCTCTCGCCCTGGGAGATCTCCTCCCCATGGCCTCCCGGACGCTGACGCTCCCAGATCCGCGCCTGCAGCTGGACCTCTGCAGAGCACGAGGCTCTGGACTCCGGCAGACTCCACACCCACAAGTCGCATCAGCTGCTCCTGCTGAGCGTGTCCACGCCTCAGCTCACCGTCCCTCTTCCCGCATCCCTCTCTGTAAGGTAGCGTCTCGGGTGCACGTGTTTTTGGAGCCTCCTCCCAGTTCACAGCGACCCCCTTAATCACAGCCGCCTGTCCACCGCCAGCCATTTTACCCCCTCCCCTCCCCTGGTGCTGGGTCACTTCCCAGGTGGTTCAGCAGGACACCTCCGCCCAGGTGAGCATGAGCCAGCTGGCCAATCAGTCTCTTCCCTGGGAATTTGGAACCAGGTGGTGCTGGTGTTTCTTCAGGTGAATTGGCCTATCCTCCGTGGGTGGGAGCTATGGGAGAGGCATTTTCCACCACCCTGGGGCCTGGAGAAGCAGCGGGAGTTGGTCTGAGGAGAGCTGTGCAGGCAGGATCAAAGGTGAGAAGGCTGAGGCTGAGGCCGAGGCTGGAACGTGAGGTGGCAGGGCAGGGGTCATGCGCCCATTGTACAGATGCTGAAGGAGACTCCAAGGGAAGATCGATGTAGTCCCCAGGTCAGTAATCCAGGCTTTTTGGCCTTGACCCTCCTTCCCTCAAGTTCGTCCCATGCCCCTGAGCTTTTGCTCTCTGCAAGCAGGAGGGTCCCCTGAATCATCTGAAAGCCCATCATGCTTTGGGTGGCTGGACCCCCCTGCATCTCTGCAGCTGTGCCCCTCTGCTTCTCCTGCCCCTTCCCCAATGCACTCCTGACAAAGGGGTTGAGAGCAGGGAGGGCGGGACCGACCTGCTGGGTCTGGGCTGGTTTAGGGCCAGGCCATTCTTTATCTTGGGTTTCACAGAACAAAGCGATGCTGTTCCTCCCGGCAGCAGGGGTCCTGGGGTGAGGAGGGGCGTGTACTACTCCCGCTGGCTCTGGCTTTTGTGTTCTCTTCTAGCCTGGTCTGGGAGCCCAGCAGGCCCAAGACACTGCAACCTGGACCGGCACAGCCGGCAGGGACTGGGGAGGGCCGCATAGTCCCAGCAGAGTAGCAGAATGTTTGCCAGAAAACTCCAACAGGCCATCTGCTTCCAGAGAGCAGAGCACACGGTCTTGAAAGAGGCAGCTGGGGCCTCAGAGGGCTGTCCTAAGGGAGTTGCTTTTTTAAAGGTTTGTTTTATCTATCGTTGGTTCATTTGGGTTTGAATGTGTTTGAAAGCAGCCCCTCTAGGCCTCGGCCAGCTGCTGCCCTGCCCCGAGCCTGCCCTCTAGACCCTAGCGGACATCCTCAGACGGAGAAGGGATGAGGGACAAACAGTGGATGCAAGGCGAAGGAGAAGGGCGTGGGTCCTCCAGGTCCTTCAAAAGCAATCCATTCCTCTGGGTTAGCTCTGGCGGGGGCAGGAAGCCCCACACGCTGTTCCCCCCAAAACACTCAAGGGCAGCTGGAAGGGAGAGAAGTGCCTCAAAGGAAAAGTGGAATTACCTCCCTAGCTGGGCCATTGCAGCGGCCATGGTTCACAGCAGGGCCGTGAAAGACCCCCGCTGGGGGAGATGACCCACACTCTCCGTCACTTTTACCCTGTAGATGCTGATTAGCAATTCAACCCTGGAAAGTTTTGCTTCTTGCTTTTTATTTAATCATATTTTATTTATTGATATGTATTTATTTTTGGCTGCACTGCACGTCATGTGGGATCTCAGTTCCCTGACCAGGGGTCGAACCCACACCCCCTGCAGTGGAAGCGTGGAGTCTTAAGCCGCAGGAAAGTCCCAGGTTTTGCTTCTTGGGCTAAAAAAAGCAATGAGGGTGGAGCCCTCATTGGGGTAATAGTGAGAAGTGACCCCCATTTTCACCTGAAAGCACTGGTGGGGAGAGCTGCTGCCAGGTGGGTGGGTCATTCAGTCATTCAGCAAGTGTTTATCTAGAGACGGTGACGTGAAAGGGTCCTGAAGGATAGGTGGTGTCCTATGCGGCGTGCTCGGACGTGGCGGCATAGGACAGGAGTTGCAGAGGTTAAGGGCAGGTGGGGGATGACTGGTGGCAGCTGGCTAGCCATTTCGGCTGTGGTCGCTGCTTTTACGTGAGATCAGATTTTCCTCAAGCATGACACCCGAGAAAGAGTAGTGGCACAGTCCGGCTTTCTGAGCAGAATTCAAACTTTGGTCAAAGCCCATTGCAACCAATTTTGTATCACAATAAACATGCTCTAGAGTTTAAAAAACCCTCAGACCTCAGCTAATTTTTCTATATTGCTGAAACCCTGAATATGCTCCCAAAGCAGTAAAACAGAAACCCTCGCTGTTCCTTGCTCTTGGTTGAGAGACCGTGGTCATCTGTATCCTTCCGTGATCATTTGCATTCTTCGCTGCAGGAAGGGCGGCCTGGGAGCCTCCAGATCACAGACACCCACTGGGGCTCGGCTGGTGTCCGGAGGCATCCAGGACCGGAGGATTAGGCGCTCTCTCTCCTGCTCTCCCTACCAGGTGCCGGTAGAAGGACCGTCTTCAGTGATTGTCACATAGGTCTGCGCTCCCTGTCTCCTCGCCTCACCCTCACTCCCTCCTCCCCCACTGTGATCTGAAATGTCCCTCCTCTGACTCCCAGTGGCTGCCCGTCCTCACCCCGCCTAAGGGCTGACACCTCCAACCTCCCCTTCTGGGTGCCCAGGGCTCAGTCCCCGGTGAGCCTTTCCTTTTGCTTCCCGACTGTTCCCCACCTCCTCCTCTGGCCGCTCTTCCTCTGCCCCCCGCCCTAAGTATCAGGAACCTCAGGTCTCCATCGTTGTTTCTCTCCTCTTCCCCTCTTCCGACTAGACTCTTACACGTGCTCTCATTCACTCCCCAGGAGAACAAATATATTCGATGGTGTGGAAATCTGTCATTTCCTGGCCTCCTCTCTCTCAAGCTCCTGCTCCATTAACCCGTTGTTACATGGAATATCTACTGGATATCCCAGAGGCATCTCAAATTCATCATGTCCCAGGCTAAACTTGTCCCCTTCCCCCCAAATCCTTGCCCCTCCATCAGTATTCTTTTTTTTTAAAATTTATTTATTTTTATTTTTTGTCCATTGACAGATGAATGGATAAAGAAGATGTGGTACATATATACAATGTAATATTACTCAGCCATAAAAAGGAACGAAATTGAGTCATTTGTTGAGACGTGGATGGATCTAGAGACTGTCATACAGAGTGAAGTAAGTCAGAAAGAGAAAAACAAATATCGTATATTAACGCATGTATGTGGAACCTAGAAAAATGGTACAGATGAGCCGGCTTGCAGGGCAGAAGTTGAGACACAGATGTAGAGAACATACATATGGACACCAAGGGGGGAAAACTGCGGTGGGGTGGGGATGGTGGTGTGCTGAATTGGGCGATTGGGATTGACATGTATACACTGATGTCTATAAAACTGATGACTAATAAGAACCTGCAGTATAAAAAAACAAAACAACTAATACTAAAAAAAAAATTTTATTTATTTTTATTTTTATTTATTTTTGGCTGCGTTGGGTCTTTGTTGCTGCATGTGGGCTTTCTCTAGTTGAGGCGAGTGGGGGCTACTCTTCATTGCAGTGCGTGGCCTTCTCATTGCGGTGGCTTCTCTTTGTTGTGGAGCACAGGCTCTAGGCACACGGGCTTCAGTAGTTGCAGCATGTGGGCTTCAGTAGTTGTGGCGCATGGGCTTAGTTGCTCCATGGCATGTGGGATCTTCCCGGACCAGGGCTCAAACCCGTGTTCCCTGCGTTGGCAGGCGGATTCTTAACCACTGCGCCACCAGGGAAGTCCCAGTATTCTTTTGTTTTTGAAAAACTGTATATAGTTTATATATACTTTTGTTTAAATATTAATTTTATATAGGACCCCTTGTTCCAAGTTTGGAATGCTCTAGCTTGTCCTGGTTTGGTCCTAATATATAGGTAATTCAAACTTTCTCTGCCACCTGATATGTACCTGGTGATTCCCACAGTATTTCTCCCTTCCTTCCTTCCTTCCTTCCTCCCTCCCTCCCACCCTCCTTCCCTCCCTTTCTTTCTTTACTGGGGTACAGTTGTTTTACAATGTTGTGTGAGTGTCTACTGTACAGCGAAGTACAGTTCCCTGTGCTCTACAGCAGGTTCTCGTTAGTTATCTATTTTATACCTATTAGTGTATATATGTCAATCCCAATCTCCCGATTCATCCCATCCCCCCTTCCTCCCCTTGGTGTCCAAACGTTTGTTCTCTACGTTTGTGTCTCTGTTTCTGCCTTGCAAACCTGTTCATCGCTCAGAGAGAGACGTTCTCTCCTCCAGCTCACCCACCCAGAAGCCTGGGGGTTAGAGGAATGAGGCTTCAGAGTCGAACCACTTGGTGCAAATTCCAGTTCCACCACATCCTGTGTTAGCCTGGCAAATTCCTGAATCCCTCTGTGCCTCAGTTTCCCAGAATAAAAACAGCCCTTCTTAGAGAGTTACAGTGAGCAACAAAGGAGATGTTCCATGGGTCGCGGCCATACAGAAGGAGCTCAATAAATACGAGCTGTTATTAGCTCCCTTCCAACGAGAACGACAACGACAACAGTACACATACACACAACCCTGTGGGTTCTACCTCGTCTCCACATTCAGGCGCCTGTTCTCCACCCTCATGACCACAGCCTTGACTCAGACCTTCATTATTTCTGCCCTGAACTACTGGAGTAGACTCTCTCACCCTTCACGCTCCCTCTACTCCAGTTCAGCTGGAAATTCCTTTTTTTAAAAAATATATATGGGACTTCCCTGGTGGCACAGTGGTTAAGAATCCGCCTGCCAATGCAGGGGACATGGGTTCGAGCCCTGGTCAAGGAAGATCCCACATGCCGCGGAGCAACTAAGCCCGTGCGCCACAACTACTGAGCCTGCGCTCTAGAGCCTGCAAGCCACAACTACTGAGCCCATGGGCCACAACTACCGAAGCCCGCACGCCTAGAGCCTGTGCTCCACAACAAAGAAAAGCCACCGCAGTGAGAAGCCCGCGCACCACAACGAAAGAGTAGCCCCTGCTCGCCGCAACTAGAGAAAGCCCGCGCACAGCAACGAAGACCCAACGCGGCCAAAAATTTAAAAAAAAAAAAAAAAAAAAAAAAAAAAAAAAATATATATATATATATATAAAACAGTTTTATTGAGATATAATTCACATACCACATAATTCATTCATTTAAAATGCATATTCAGTGGTTTTTAGTATATTCACAGAGTTGTGCAACCATCTCCACAACCATTTTTAGACCATTTTCATCACCCCAAAAAGAAACGACCCTGAGCCCATTAACAGGCCCACTTCTTCCTCCACCCCGAGCCCTAGGCAACCACTAATCTGCTTGCTGTTGCTATAGATTTCCCTATTATGGACATTGCATATGAATGGAATCATGCCATATGTGGTCTTTTGTGACTGACTTCTTTCACTTAGTGTGATGTTTTCAAGGTTCATCCATGTTGTAGCAGGTTATTATTCCTTTTTATGGCCAAATAATATTTCAGGGTATGGGTGTGGCACATTTGGTTTATCCATTCACTGGATGATGAATTGAACAACAAAGAATTGTTTCCACCTTTTGGCTATGACAAATAATGCTGCTATGAAATTTGTGTACAGTTTTTGTGTGGACATATGTTTTTATTTCTCTGTATACCTGGAGGTCATACTTTATGTTTAACTTTCTGAGGAACTGCCAAACTATTTTCCAAAGTGGCTATACCATTCTATAATCCTCTCGGCCAACCTCGGGCATGGTCTGCCTGTAAGGGTGTCCTAAGCTGACTTGAGCCACATCTTCTTCCAAAAATGACTATTTTTATTTTAGTTGTGTTCTTGTTATTGTCTCCTGCTTGTCCATGTTTTCATGATGTAACTTTGTTTCATTATGACTCACCGAGGAGTGGGGGAGTCCTTCACTCTCCCACTAGAACGCACACTCCCTAAGGGTGGGGGTGCTCTGTTTGTTCCCATCTGTTTCCCGTGCCCAAAACAAGTTCTCAGTAAATATATGCTGACTCAACTGACAGTGCTCCATCAACTGCTACTAGATCTGTAGTTACTGACCCTGATTCCCAGCAACTGTTAAAATAAAGAAACACCCCTGTGTATGATAGAGCATTGCTGACTTCTGATGGGTGTTCTGTTTGGTCCAAACTTTAGACTGTGTGGCACATTTCTAAGAGTGCCGGATTGGGTAACTGCTTTTCCTGTGAAGTCCTGTGTTCTTTTTTTTTTTTTTTAATTAATTAATTAATTAATATTTGGCTGCGTTGGGTCTTCGTTGCTGCACACGGGGTTTCTCTAGTTGCAGCGAGCAGGGGCTACTCTTCGTTCTGGTGCGCAGGCTTCTCATTGCCATGGCTTCTCTTGTTGCGGAGCACAGGCTCTAGGAGTGCAAGCTTCAGTAGTTGTGGCACGAGGGCTCAGTAGTTGTGGCTCACAGGCTCTAGAGCGCAGGCTCAGTAGTTGTGGCGCACTGGATTAGCTGCTCCACGGCATGTGGGATCTTCCCGCACCAGGGCTCGAACCTGTGTCCCCTGCATTGGCAGGCAGATTCTTAACCACTGCACCACCAGGGAAGTCCCTCCTGTGTTCTTTTATGCACAGTATATAGCTTTAATGAGAGTGAACATTTGTTTGGAGGATTTGCTGTATGTCAGGAGCTGTGCCGAGCGCTTAACACATTACCCCTTTTTACCTTTTTAACAAGCCGTATGGGGTAAGTACTATCATTATCCCCATTTTACAGCTGAGGAAATGAGGCACATAGAGGCACTGACTTTCCCGAGGTCACGTGCCTGCCGGGTGAGAAGCTGGGAGTCTCAGTTCAGGAAATATGTCTCTGAAACTGATCCTCTTGCCCATTGTGCTATGCCCCTCTCCCAAATAAATACCTGGCCAATAGATTTTGCAGGGAAAATGCATCCAAACACACATTCTCCTAAGCAGCTGAATTTTGAAGTGTTTTTTCCCCCATTTTTAAAAAAAATTTTTTTAAAACTCTTTATTTCCATTCCATCCCTTTGGCTGAACATTATGAGCACCATATCTGCCCTTCTTGTATTCCCCTCTCTCGTGGAAGGCATCACTATCCAGTAACCCAAGCCCAATCTCCTTTGTCATCCCGCCACAAACAGTCATCAGATGCTAACAAGACAGCTTCCTAAATCTCTCTGGAATTGATCTCTTCCCCATTAGAGTTCCCTTTTGCAATTCCGTTTCTTCATCATAAGTCTGACATGTGAGCTCTTAATTGCTCTGCCGCAGTTTTCTCCTCGTCAGTCAGTGGTAACAGCTTCAGGTCTGTTTGCTTTTGTAGTTCTTGTATCAAGGTCATAGTCTTATTGAAAGTAGCACACATGCGGCTCTTAGTCTCTTTATGCTTGACAGCAGTTGGTTTAAAGCGTGCATGCAAAGTTTGATAGCGAGACTTTATTGCTGACAATTCCTTTAAGGGTGTAACCGGATTTTTCATCAGTTCCAGCTTATCGACCTCCGCCTCCATGTTGAATAGTTGACCTCCCCCATTTTTTAATTGTGGTAAAATATAAATAAAATTTACCATTTTAAGGGACTTCCCTGGCGGTCCAGTGGTTAGGACTCCGCGCTTTCCCTACTGGGGGCGCGGGTTCAATCCCTGGCTTGGGAGCTAAGATCCCACAACCCCGTGCAGTGCGGCCAAAAAAAAAAATTTACCATTTTAACCATTTTAAGTGCACAGTTCAATGGCATTAAGTATATTGACGTTGTTGTGCAACCATCATAATCATCGTCTGTCTCCAGAACATTTCATCTCAAACTGAAACTGCACACTCACTAAACAAGTCCCCATTCCCCTCTCCACTGGCGTCTGGCAACCTCCATTCTACCTTCTGACTCTATGAATTTGACTAAACCCCTCGTATAAGTGGGATCACACAGTAGTAGTCCTTTTGTGACTGGCATATTTCACTTGACCTAATATTCTCAAGGTTCATGCATGTTGAAGCAAGTGGCTGAATTTAAGGCTGAATCCTCTTCCACTGTATGTATAGACCACATTTTGTTCATCCATCCGTCTGTCCAGGGACAGTGGTTGCTTCCATGTTTCGGCTGTTGGGAATAATGCTGCCGTGAACATGGGAAACATGCTGTGAAGCATGTTTTTATGGAATTGATCAAGGAAATCAAGGCCTCATTGGGGATTCCCGAGGGCCGCGCTGATGGGGAGGAGGCGCTGTCACCTCACCTCACCTTGCCCCCCGGTTCCTCTGCCATCCACCACTGCCCCTGACCATCCCTTTAGGCATCTGCCTCTCCGCCTGGCTGTGAGGACATATGCTGGGTTTTATTGTCTTCTTCCACTGCTTTACTGCCTCTTCCTGGCACCTGAAAGCCCCCGTTCCCCCCGAATCCAGGCAGCAGGGACCCTAAGAGCAGCACAGGATCTGGGGGCTCCGTGCTGAGAGGTACCTGCTCCGGGGCTTCTGAGTGGCTGCTGCTTAGGCTGCCGGGGCGGCTGGCCCAGCCCTCCTCATCCCCAAGGGGGCGCCACTCAGGGAAGACGAAGAGGTCCACTTACCCCGGTCCTCCATCCAAGCCACCCCTGTTTCCTTTCCTGGCCTCCGTTTTTGTCTTCTCCTCTCCCCAGAGCATGTCAGACAAGTGGGGACAAAGCAAGGGGAATCTGAAGATTTCTGACAGGCTCAGTTCCTAGAAACTTAAAAAAAAATTTAAAATAAATGTTCCAAGAGGACTTCCCTGGTGGCGCAGTGGTTAAGAATCCGCCTGCCAATGCAGGGGACACGGGTTCGAGCCCTGGTCCGGGAAGATCCCACATGCTGTGGAGCAACTAAGCCTGTGTGCCACAACTACTGAGCCCGTGAGCTACAACTACTGAGCCTGCGCTCTAGAGCCCGTGAGCCACAACTACTGAGCCCTCGTGCCACAGCTACTGAAGCCCACGTACCTAGAGCCCGTGCTCCGCAACAAGAGAAGCCACCGCGATGAGAAGCCCGTGCACCACAGAGAAGAGTAGCCCCCATTTGCTGCAACTAGAGAAACCCCGTGCACAGCAACAAAGACCCAATGCAGCCAAATAAGTAAATAAATTAAAAAAAAAAAAAAAAAAAAAAAGGTTCCAGGAGATACGGTTCTGCCCTAACAAAAGAGTCTCTCAGGTGTGGGTCTCCAAAAGGTCACCAGGTTACATTACTCAGTGCTGGGTGAGGAAGTAACTGAATGCCAGGGGACTGGCTGCAAAGGGCCACCACTCCAGGAAGGGAGACTTTTCTTTCTCCACACTTGCTATTCAGAGGGCATCTTATTACACCACCACCGCATCTGTCCTTGTGAAGAAAGGACAGCAAGCTGCCTCCCACACCAGGGCAGTGTATTCAGTCTTTCACTCCCTTAGCATTTGGGGAGCACCTGCTATGCCTTGTTCTAGGGCTGGGAAAACAGACAAACTCCCTGCCCTGCAGGAACGATTCTAGCTTGGAAAAACTGATGAATGGAGTGACACGGGCGGAAAGGGCTCTGGAGAAAAGGAAAGGAAGTATGGGGTGGTGGGGAGCCATCATTTTCAACGGAGTGGTCAAGAAAGACCTCACTGGGAAAGTAACATTAGGGTAAGACCTGAAGAAGAGAGAGAGAGCACCCGGCAGTGCTGGAGGATGTTCAGGCAGAGAAGGCAGCATGTGCAAAGGCCCTGCAGTGGAAGCCAACAGCTAGGAAGCCAGGGTGGCTGGAACTGAGTGGGCAGAGGGGGGATGTCAGGGGATGAGGCCAGTGAAGGGTGTGGGCGTGGCCTTCTGCACCACTGTGAAAGAAGGGAAGCCACTGGAAGGTTTGAAGCAGACACATGACATGACCTCAAGTTTTAAGAAGAGAACATCAGTTGGTGGCTGTGTGGAAAGCAGCCTGCAAGGCAAGGGCAGATGCAGGGGATCAGTTACAAGGCTGTTACAATAATTCAGGCGAGAGATGGTGGCAGCGAGGGTATGAGAAGTGGTCAGATTCTGGATATGCAGTATTTTGGAGGTAAAGCTAACAGGATTTCCTGACAGGTCAGATATTTCAATTTTAACACAGAGTAGAAACAAATAAAAGAGCCCTGGATTCGATTTCAACAAGCCTGGCTTGTATTTCTGGCTCTGCCTCCTGCTAGCCATGAGACGAGGATAAGCAGATCAACCCCTTAGATCCCAGCTTCCTTATTTGTAAAAAGGAAGTGAGAAATATCTGCCCCTTTACCCGACAGGTTTTTTTGAGAGGATCAAAAGAGAAACTGAGGGTGACCACTCGCTGAAAGCTACAGAGTGCCATGCTTCTGCCAAATAAAAAAAAACCTGATGATTTGTTTTAATGACAATTATATTTGTCTCCATCAGTGGAGTCTTTTACCTTGGGGAGGGGGTGCCAGAGGGATCAGCCCCCTCTCTCTGCCTCCCCTCTGGGTGCTGGTGTGCTGGGGTCGGGGACCTTCCCCTTCCTGTAACCTACCAAAAGTGCCACGGACAACTCTGCAGGTTGTGCCCTGTCCAAGGGCTCCTGGGTGAGATGCGGTGGGTGCTGAAATCCAGCCTGTGTGTGCCCTGCTTCAGACCTTGTACCCTGATGGGGGGCTGCATCTGCCCCAGGAATGTTCCTTGTTTTGTTTTATTTTTTTTTCTCTAATTTGCACAAGACAGAGGACCAGGCAGCCCCAGCTGCCCCTAATTCAGCAGCTGAGGCAGAGAAGGGAAGATGCAGGTAGGGGATGAGGTGGTGAGCTCATATCTTCCCTATTAGAGTAGTTTCTGTGGCCAGTCTTACAGGAGAAAACATGCTCTGGGGAAATCTTTTTTTTTTTTTAATAAATTTATTTATTTATTTTTGGCTGCGTTGGGTCTTTGTTGCTGCTCGCGGGCTTTCTCTAGTGGCGGCGAGCGGGGGCTACTCTTCGTTGCGGTGCGCGGGCTTCTCCTTGCGGTGGCTTCTCTTGTTGTGGAGCACGGGCTCTAGGCGCGTGGGCTTCAGTAGTTGTGGCGCACGGGCTTAGTTGCTCTGTGGCATGTGGGATCTTCCCGGACCAGGGCTCGAACCTGTGTCCCCTGCATTAGCAGGTGGATTCTTAACCACTGCGCCACCAGGGAAGCCCTTGGAAGTCTTTTTAACTTGGATTGATGTGGGTTGCCCAAGGCAAAATTGGGGCTCTGGAATCATTTGAAGGCTAGAGAAGGAAAGGAAAAAAAAGCAACTGAGGGATCCTACCACCGGCTCCTTTCAAAGTGGCGCCATTGTAGAGAAAAGATGGAAACTTGAGATTTAGGCGGATGTGTTACACTGCGTCCCACCCGATCCGGTGCTTAGGGTGCCGAGGGCCTGATCCCACCTTGCCCTGACCCCCTGCTTTGACCTCTCACCTTCTGACCCTGAAATTCAAGTGTGGCTCCCCTTTGGCATGATCTGTGCCCATCCTCTGGCTTGGTTAGCAGCTGGCTGCTCTAGCAGGCAGGCCTGGTGTCCCAGCCTGGCCTCAGGCCATGCTGAGAGGGCTGCACGTTTTCAAGGTCATTGTCTCTCCTCCAGGTTCCCCAAACCAGGTGAGAACCAACTTTGGTAGAATGGGTTTTGTAATGTATTGTGTGTAGGGTGAGCCTCTGTTTTTCTCCATCTTTCCTCTGCACGCTTCCCCTGGAAGGAGTACCCTAATTACCCTCTGGAGTAGCACCCCTCCCCCACTCCTAGACCATGAACTTTGGGCGGGGAGGGGGGGGGTTAGATCCAGCTTAGCAACATGGCGGCCATGGGACTCGTGAGCTTCTCACTGGGGAGGGGTAAATGTCCCAGGCAGAGCAATGACATGAAATGAGCCTTTCCAGAGGATCTTTGGGTCAGACGTTCCTTACTGGACCTAACAACAGGAAGGATGGCCTGAATCTTGAGCTGCTGGGACCTGACAATGAAACCAACCTTCAGCAGAGGTGGAGCCAAGAGCTGCCTCTCTCCTGATGGCATCACGTGAGCCTCTGAATCAAGCTCTACTGGAAGTACCGGATCTATCCCCGCCCTTCCCCAAAAGGCACCAATAATTTCCTTTTTTTTTTTTTTTTTTTGTATAAGCCACTTTTTTTTCTCCTTGCAAATTACCGCAAAGGTCCTTATTGCATAGACCACAGTTCAGAGAGGGCCGCTGCCCACAGCGGTGTAGCAGAGTGAGGTTATATGGGCCACTGTGACCTTCCCCTGACATAAAGCCGAAGGCTTTGGCTGGGACAGTTGGTAAAGCTGGAGTTGCACTGGCTAATGGTGAGCGATGCCTCAGGAGCTTGTCCTGCCTCAGAGGGGACTGGCGGGTCAGACACGGGGGCTGCCTCTTCAGATGACCTGGGCTCCTCCCGGGCCATCAGCCTCCCCTGAGGCCTGGCCTGCACTTCCTGTCTCTCTGACTCACTCTCTCTGTGCCCTCTGCCCTCTTCCCACCTTTTCTACATCTGCTGAGATGCTGCCCACCCCTCAAGGCCCAGCTCGAACGCCGCCTGCTCCTGTCACCCCAGCTGCTCCTGTCACCCCTGCTGGCGTGTCCCCAGCACAGGAGCCCTCTCACGGTGGTGGGGACAGCACTGCATAACCAGGAGGGCTGAGGCCTGGCTCTGCAGCCTTCCAACTGTGTGAACCTGGGCATGTCGCTTGACCTCTTTGAATCTGATTGTCCTCATCTGTAAAATGGGAATGACACTCTACCTTGAGAGGACAGACCTTGAAGGACCTGGATGCAAGGTCCCAGAGAGGCAACGAGACTCCTGAGAGAGGTAGGGTGCAGGCAGAGGGGCCCAAATCACCGCTCACAGAGCCCTGCGCTCTAGCGTGGGATGCAGCTGCTGAATGATTCCTGCAGGCTCACCTCCCCCAAATTCCTCCACGGGGGCCTGGGGACAGCATGGAGGTGGGCCTAGGCGAGAAGGGGATCTGTGCCCTGAGCTACACACCCGCTGTGGTCGGGCACTTGCACCCCACATTTCCTCCTTCCTCCAGACCTCAGTCGAGAGGGCAGATTCTGTGGGGACAAGGGTGGATTCTTCCCCATCCTGTGAGCTTGACAGGTGAGCCCAGCCCAGTGGCATACAGGTGCCTCTTTAACTGGATTGAGAAAGCGGAGTGTTTCCCCTCCCCATTCAAAAAAAAAAAAAGGTTGAATTAAGCAGAGCTCCAGGCAAATGCAGAGGCTGAAAACAAGAAAGGTCACATTTGTTTTTCCTCAGGTACAGCCCTGCAATCTCAGCTCTCCACCCTGTTGCGGGTTCCTTCACTCATTCAGCTTTACAGAAAGGGTGTTTCTAGAATTCCTACTCTGAGGGAGGCTCCTGGGGCACAGAGTGAGGGGGCGCAGATCTGTTCTCAGGCTGCGCAAACAGCGGGAACCCAAGGCAGAAGACCTCAGGCACCATCCAGACAGACGGAGGGGCTGGACCCCAGAGGCCGGCCAGATGCCAGACCCTGCGAGGGCTGACCCTGGCCTCCCCCACTAAGCTGACTCCTCCTTTCCTCCCTAGAGTGGACAGACAAGCTGAAAACCAACTGGGTTGAGCTTCCTTCTCCTTACATCTCTGGCAGGGACAGGATGGAGGCTGGGGGCTGGGAAGGAAGAGAAGCCAAGGTCCGGCTGCAAACCTCTGATCACGGCGGCAGAGGGGCCAGACCCTAGGGAGCAGGAAGGCAGCGCCCTTCACGTGCTTATCCCGCTGTCGAATAGCCGAATGCTCGGGTCCAAGTGCCAGAGAATGAGAGGCTTTTGAGCACGGAGAGCTGTGAGAAATCTCCGAGTCAGATTTACACCAGGAGAATAAACTTCTGGGAGGATTGCAAGACCCTTAACCAGGACAGCTTTGCAAAAATCCCCCAAGCCTCGCATTCTCTGCTGTGTGCTTGGTTCAAGGTATAAATATTCACTGTGATTCAGTCAGATGAAGCAAAGAATAAATATTATTCTGGGCTAAAGGAATAAAAAGTCCAGAGGCAAATGACAAGAGATGTGTCTAAGACGGCTGAATGTTTTTCTTGAACATTGTGGGTTTCCAAAGATCTCTTGATCCCAAAGAGATGCTTTTGGTCAATAAAATACTGAATAAAATGCATCATGTTTCCAGAACCAAGTCCAATTCCATTGGGAGGAAAAACGAAATCAGACCACATGGTGATGCTTTGAATACTGGGAAGAAGGCCCGTTACAGTGGGTACCGTTCCGAATCTTTGGATGAGAAGGGACAGAAAGACAGACTGACCAGCTGTGACCGCCCACCACTTCACTGTGATGTGTGCTCAATTCCAGACCAGCCCCTAATCTGCGGAGGGAGGTCAAGGCCAGACCAGAGGGCAGCAGACGAGGGAGGGGCAGTGGAGATGCCTCACAGCCCCAGGGAGACCCTGGGTCCTGGGAGGGCAGGGATTAGTGTCCCCCTGGAGGCAGACTCAGTGGGGTAGTGTGGAAATGGGGTGACAAGGAAGGAAGGAAAAGGAGAGAAGGCAGAGAGAGGAAAGCGGCCTCTCCCTGTTCTTTTTTTTTAAACATCTTTATTGAAGTATAATTGCTTTACAATGGTGTGTTAGTTTCTGCTTTATAACAAAGTGAATCAGTTATACATATACATATGTTCCCATATCTCTTCCCTCTTGCATCTCCCTCCCTCCCACCCTCCCCATCCCACCCCTCTAGGTGGTCACAAAGCACCGAGCTGATCTCCCTGTGCTGTGCGGCTGCTTCCCACTAGTTATCTATTTTACATTTGGTAGTGTATATATGTCCATGCCACTCTCTCACCCTGTCACATCTCACCCCTCCCCCTCCCCATATCCTCAAGTCCATTCTCTAGTAGGTCTGTGTCTTTATTCCCGTCTTGCCACTAGGTTCTTCATGGCCTTTTTTTTTTTTCCCTTAGATTCCATATATATGTGTTAGCATACTGTATTTGTTTTTCTCTTTCTGACTTACTTCACTCTGTATGACAGACTCTAACTCCATCCACCTCATTACAAATACCTCCATTTCATTTCTTTTTATGTCTGAGTAATATTCCATTGTATATATGTGCCACATCTTCTTTATCCATTCATCCGATGATGGACACTTAGGTTGCTTCCATGTCCTGGCTATTGTAAACAGAGCTGCAATGAACATTTTGGTACATGACTCTTTTTGAACTATGGTTTTCTCAGGGTATATGCCCAGTAGTGGGATTGCTGGGTCGTATGGTAGTTTTATTTGTAGTTTTTTAAGGAACCTCCATACTGTTCTCCATAGTGGCTGTATCAATTTACATTCCCACCAACAGTGCAAGAGTGTTCCCTTTCCTCCACACCCTCTCCAGCATTTATTGTTTCTAGACTCCCTGTTCTAAATACCAAGTGCAGTAGGAATCCTTCCCAGTTCGGTCCCGGCCCCCTCCATTCAGGGGGCTGCTTGCAGGGATGCCCTCCCTCCCACCCACCGCTTGCTGGGTCTGACTTGGACGCCCCCCTCTGGGCCCCATTGTCTCTCCCACTGGGCTGTGGCCTGGCCCTAGCACAGTGCTTGCAAACTGCAGGTGCTCTGGAGGTGATGTCTTGAATGAGTGAACATCTGTCGGCTATCAATCTGCAAGACGCCTGAAGCCCCTTCTCCAGCGTCCTGAGGCGGGTGTACCCTTTACTGCAGGCTCATGGTTCCAGGCGCTGTGCAGAAGGCCCTCCATGCAGTGCCTCAGGGGTGCCAACTATATCGTTTTCTTTCTGGCAACAATATTTTGGATCATTAGAAGTGTCTTTGAAATGCAACTTTTTAAATCTTTTTTTTTTCCCAATTTTATTTATTTATTTATTTATTTATTTTTGGCTGTGTTGGGTCTTCGTTTCTGTGCAAGAGCTTTCTCTAGTTGCGGCGAGCGGGGGCCACTCTTCATCGCGGTGCGCGGGCCTCTCATTATCGCGGCCTCTCTTGTTGCAGAGCACAGGCTCCAGACGCGCAGGCTCAGTAGTTGTGGCTCATGGGCCCAGTTGCTCCGCGGCATGTGGGATCTTCCCAAGCCAGGGCTCGAACCCGTGTCCCCTGCATTGGCAGGCGGATTCTTAACCACTGCGCCACCAGGGAAGGCCCTGAAATGCAACTTTTTAATTACAGAATGAATACTGCCCCTGGGAAGGGGCCTTTTCGCAAACGCTCCAGGAAGCACTTGGCAGGATGCCCTTCCAAGGGAAGCAGAGCCCAACCAGTGCCTGTGGCTGTGACAGACCCAATGTCCTGTCCAAACAGGAACCTGGGCCCAAAGAAGGGCTCCCAGGGGAAGAGCAGAGGCCCCCTGAGGCAGAAGCCCCCCTGCTCACCAGCTCCCTAGCATTCCCCCGACCCCAGGAGGTCCCTCCGGCCATGCGCTAAAGGCTGGGAACTAGGGTCTCTGCAGACGCAGTCCCCTCCACCTGTACCAAAATATTCCCTCCACCCATGCAAAATGGCGCCGTCTTCCTGGAGCCTTAGGGCCGGTGTGTGTTGACATCTGTCAGCCGAGCCAGCAATGGCTTTCCCATGTGTCTCAGGCCCGGTCACACACACAGTTCTACTCTTTGTTCTCAGGAACCAAACAGAGCCAGGAGGGCCAAAGCTGGGAGGGAGCTTCCGGAAACATCTGCGGTGGCTGGACAGAGGTGAGCCGTGACCCCGGCTCGCTGCAGAGCTCTGTGTGGCCTTTGGAGGCCAGCCTGACCCCAACCACTGAGAGCTCCACATCCTGGGGTTCTCCTGGGCTGACTCCCTGTCTTGGGAGCTGGGTATTTATATTCATATCCCAAATGCTAATTAAGATCAAACTGACTCTGCTGTTCACTCTGGGGGACCGCAGTCTGGACAGGTGACACAGCCTCTGCCTGTCCTCCAGGGACACCAGCCTGCAAGGGCTTCTCTCGGGAGACCGCCAACGTCATAGCCCGCCTTGGGGGTGTGCTTGGAAGTTAGTTAAAGGTGTCTAATCTTTAAGAATGATGAGAAACTTGGGAGGAACTATGTTGACAGCCGACACTCAGACATTTCCTCAAATAAGCATGGTAGGACCACTCCCAGTCTTGCTTTTCCAGTCTTATTTACCTGCTGAGCCGGGGGTAGCAGGCGGCAGAGAGCCGCAGGGAGGCTGTTTTCTCTCCTCCTTGATGGGTCCCCGAAACCTTGGGAGCCAGGGAGGTTCACACTGCCTGTGCCCTCAGGATGCCTTTGATGTGACTGTCAGAGAGTATGTCTTCTTGTGGCTCTATCAGGATGTCCCATTTCATGAAACTCCAGTATTTCTATCCTTAATTGGCATATCCTCACTGAAACTCTGTGGTCTCTTCTCAAGCAATTTTCTGGTAAAAAGTTTTCCTGGCTAGCCTGTAAGCAGTATTTTCTAGCATTTGTGTTAGCACCGAACCAAGTGGCAATTTTCGACCAGCTGTGAGACTACCTGGCAGGTTTTCAAGATCAAGCAAATCCACAGGCTTAAACAGGCAGGTTGGCTCAAGCCACTGAAACACCCTGAGACACGGGGTGGGGAGGGACAGGGCACCCATGTCTCCTCCCTCTCCTGTCACCACTGACCCATGTGCTTCTCACTCAAGTCAAACCATAAGGAGGGCTGTTAATTTTTAGAGAAAATCAAACTATTTTTAAAAAAATCAAATTGCATTCTTGTAAACACTCTTCTGACTATCCCATTCTGAAGGGACAGGGTTACACTTTGGCGACTATTTATCAGGTGCCAGGACCTGGGTGCTTCTCTGGAGGACAAAGACTCGCTCCCCTCCTAAGCTTCCAACAGTAAAGGCTCCAGTTCATTGCCGACTTTGACCCATCAGCCTCCTCTAAGATAAGCTTCTGGGTTTTCACGTTGCAACACACATCAAACCGCAGAGGTTATGAGTTCTCTGTGTTTCTCCTCTCGTGAACCACCAGGCAGGGCAACAAGCCCTGCCCACTTCCTGCTCACGTGTTGGGTCTGCAACGACCTTTTATTCCATGAAATGAAGTCAAAAGCAAACCCTAGACAATAGCCAGGAGACTCTGTGAGGTGGACACTCCAGCCTGGTCACCAACTCAGAATTGCCTTATCTTCAGAACAAACTGCAATTACTTATGTAACAAATCCCAGCCAATCTCATAAACTTCAGGCTTTAGGAATGAAATATGGATTAACTCTACTCTTATGCGTAAAGATGTTCATCTTCTATCTCTTGTATTTCTTTTTTTTCCCTTGGTGGTGCAGCTGAGGCTCCCAGGGGAGGTGTAAAAGAAGGAGCTTCTGATAGAAGCAGATATGGAGAGTTTGGAGGCTGGGTTTTTGTGACATCAAATAGCCCTGCAGGGGGCTGGTTTTTTGTTGTCACAAAGAGCACAGCCTAAAAAGACAGCTGTGCAAACAGCAAGCAACTGATTGGGTGTGTTCACCACACTGTGCACAGCCCTGGTTGCCAGCAAAGGGGATGGATAATGAGGTCACATGACAAGTCCTAGCTTTCCTGGTGCCTACAGTTCATGAGCCAACACCCACATCAAGCCACCACTCTCACTGGGTATATAATTACTGGTTCTGAGGGGTGGGGCAGACTCACCACCAGCGACATCTTGTGCCCCGTCCCAACTCTCTGGGAACCAGCTGGGATTTCAGCTGCTCTTGCCTGGCCTCTCTTAGCCCCTTGTAGGTAACCATGGGCTCTGAGTCACTCTTGGTTTCTCTTCCCAGCTCTTCCTGCTTACTCCTTGTGTCAACCTGGCAAGTCAGCCAGCCCTTTTTTTCAGTTTCTTCACCTGCAAAATGGGTATAATGTTCCCACCTCATCGGACTGTTGGAAGGATTAATAGAGCTATCTGCACACAAGATCCCGGCACTTAGTGGAGTCTTATTTTTATTTATTTTTTATTTTTTTAAGTAAATTTATTTATTTATTTGGCTGCGTTGGGCCTTCGTTGCGGTGCGTGCCCTTCTCATTGCGGTGGCTTCTCTTGTTGCGGAGCACAGGCTCTAGGCGCGTGGGCTCTGTAGTTGTGGTTCGCGGGCTCTAGAGCGCAGGCTCAGTAGTTGTGATGCACGGGCTTAGTTGCTCCGCGGCATGTGGGATCTTCCCGGGCCAGGGCTCGAACCCGTGTCCCGGGCTCGAACCCGTGTCCCCTGCATTGGCAGGCAGATTCTTAACCGCTGCACCACCAGGGAAGCCCTGAAGTTTTAATAAGTGTTAGGTAGATCACGCGTCTTTGTATTCGCAGATATTGGCTGGCCTGCAGTGGGTTGCCGCATTACTGTGCGCAGGACAGAGGGCAGGTCCAAGCACTGGCCTAACTCTTCACATTTCCCTATTTTTTCCTCCCCTCCAGTATATCCTTTAAAATAATCATGTCAGGATATACAACCCCAACTCCAACCGCTGAACACTTCTGTGGTGTGGCCCTGCATGCAGCCAGCAATCTGCCACCTCCCTCCCCAGGTGAGGGTACAGCACGCTGAGGGGCAGCGCCACTGGAGAGTGACTTGGGCAGATCCTGATAGTCAGGAAACTCTCCGTGCCAATAGGTCCACGTCACCATAGCAACCACGTCACCCCTCCAGGGTGGTACATTTTCTTCCTCTGTTCTTCTCATTCTTTCTTACCCTTTTTTTGTTCCCCCAAGTGTTTTTTGTTTGTTTCTTTGTTTGGTTTGTTTTCTTATCCATCCAACAAATCTTTATACCATGAGCCTATACCAAGGCTAGGACACAAAGACCACTAAAATGATGAAACGGTGCACATCTTCAGTTTGGAGTTAGAGGCCAGCACACACGTCACGTTCACTGACGTGTGGTGATACCAGTTACGAGGGGGGACATGCCGCACTAAGTCTTTGTTAGCCAAGACATGCCCTTCTTCTGGCAGAGCTGGGTCTCATCCACATGTGACAGCCCTCCATCTACACCTGACAGCCCTCCCATCTATACTTGACAGCCCTCTGAGGGCTCTGGCCGGTCCAGGCAGGGCACTCTCTGCAATGCTCCCAAAAACATTTTGATGGATGGCCCTTTCCTCCTCCTTGGGACAAAGATGGTGCCTCCAGGTCCTGTCATGCTGGAGTGATTCTCATGTGAATCAAACCTTTTTTGTTCTTCCTATTTAGAAACTTGAAACAAAACAAAGGGGTTCAGATATTGTTTTATTCTCTCTGGACTCCTTAGGTGCATGACAAACAGAGAAGTTTCCAGCCCCTTTGCTTTCGGTTTCATCTGTTCACTGCGATAAGGTTCTAGAAGGGATCCTGAGCTGTGCATCACTTACCCGTGCCAAGAACCACACAGACATTCCAGACTTCTGCCTTGAAAGTGAACCTGGCAGTCCATCAACTTCTAGCTACTTTTTAAACATCCTCTGCTCCATCCTCTTGGTTTGTGGATTATAAATTGTTCTCTTCGTGGAAGAAGTAGAAGCAGAATTCTCCCCTGCCACAGCTGGCCGAGGCAGAGCTGGTAGAGGGAGCTCAGGGATGTCATTAATTATTAATTAAGTGTATTCAGAACTTCTAACACTTGGCACACGGGCAACGGGAGAAAACATTGAAAAATGATCCAAACCTTACCGACAGGGAGAGAAACTCATCATGAAACACTGCTGAGTTTGTGGCCAGACAAAGCAAGTTCATGTCAACCTGGGCATCGATGGCCATGTGATTTTCAGGAGCCCCAAGTCAGATTGCCAAACCTGGTGTGTACCACGTCCCACGTCCTCCTCTCTCTACCTGAGGTGAATGCTTTCTTTCTGGACCCAGATCATCAATCCTCAGTGAACACCGACCTGTTGGTAAGCTCTTAAAAGCCCTGGTGTGAACTCAGTGAGTATTCCTTGCCAAATCAACTTGAAGGCAGAGGACGAGGTAGAGGCCTTGGTTTGTATGTGGTGGGCAAAGAACATGCTCAAGTAATTTGAAAGACTTTCTTCATGGTCCCTGGCATTTTAGAATCACCTGGTGGTTGCAAAATCACCAGCAGTACAAGTATTTTGGGCAGGGGGAGGATATTGTTGGATTTGAGGTATTTCCAAACTCTAGGAAAGACATTTTTCCAATTTAGTTACTCTAAGCTGTTTTAGGGATGCCAAAGAACTTATCTGGTTATAAAGTAGCCAGGCCAGTGTCACTGGTATCAGGGATTGGGTGATGATCTTCCAGCCCAAAGTGTTAATTCAGGGAACTGGAACCTTAGTCTCCCTCTTGTGGGAGGCTGTGTTCTGAACCATAGCTAGCTGGCTCCACTAACTTTTCCAGGCCGTCTAATTCCAGACTGCCATGTGGATCCTTGTTGGAAAGGCTTGTTCCTCAAAAGCAGTGTGCTTCATCCCCCTTCCTGCTATGAACTTATATCTCATTTAGATAAATATAAAAATTCCAGGCACTGCTGGAATTTGTTGTAAAATTTGTTTTAAATTTTGTCTTCAAATTTCTTCCATCGTAAGAGTTTCATACATATTTGCTGAATGAATGGCTTAATAAATTAATGAATCAGAACTATTTAGTGATTGCTTATTGTTAAATTTAAACCTCACAACTGCGCTGTGAACGATGGGTATTATTTTCCCCATTTTATAGATAAACAGTCTGAAGATAACATTTAAGGGCCTAAGGTCTGAAGTGTAGGTGGAGAGGGGAGGATTCAAGTGCAGGTCTCCCCGTCTCTGAAATCCACATTCTCTGTGGGACTCCGTCCTGCCAAATCAGTAATCCTCTGACTCTTTTAATCATGGGTTCTTGGAACTGAAAGGAAACCATCCTGCCTCTTAGTTATCATTTCCCTGTGTATATTCCAAAGGGTGATGTAACACTGGACTTTAAATGCTTATGTGTCCAAAAAGTTTACCCTGCAAAACATGTACAGCTAACATGCTTTTACTCTTCTCTTCCCTCCTCGGAAACCGGGCTGGTTAACTGTCGCTTCACCGGCCTCTACTCACACATTCACCAATGAAAAAATGTTTCCTTGCTTTGCAAAGGACAGTCCCATGAAAGAGGAAACATGTTGAAGCTCAATTCTCCTCCTCCTTGAATTAATTATCCTGAGATGAAAGTAACTTGAGGCAATAGGTTGCTTTTGTGTTAATTTACTCTTGTTAATATTTTATATTTTAGCTCTTCTCAAGTCATGTTTTCCTAAGGAAACGGGAAGAGTTTGTCGCTTACTTGCAAACATTTTTCTTGCCTTGGCCTAAAGAAGTTAGAAAAATTTTGATCTATACTATATACGACACTAACTGGTATTGTACTTAAAAAAAATGCATGACACAAATACCTCTTAGTCTCTTAGCGCAATAATTTTTAATCTAATGGGCATATCCTGAATCAAAATTTCCAGGGTGCCTTGTGTGGCTTGACAAACCATATATGATATTATAAAAATATTTAAAAATCATAAATATTTTTTAAATTATTTATTTATTTATTTATCCCACGAGGTATGTGGGATCTTTGTTCCCGACCAGGGACCTTACCTGTGCCCCCTGCATTGGAAGCATGGAGTCTTAACCACTGGACTGCCAGAGATGCCCCCATAAATGTTTATTTTATTAAAACATTGGTAGTACCACCTGACACCCCTTAGGATGGCTACCATCAAAAACAAACAAACCAAAAAACCCCAGAAAATAGCAAGCATTGGTGAGGATGTGGAGAAATTGGAACGCTTGTGCCCTGTGGGTGGTACACTGCGATGGAAAACAGTATGGAGGTTTCTGAAAAAATTTAACATAGAATTACCATATGATCCAGCAATTTTACTTCTGGATATATACCCACCCCCAAAGTTGAAAACAGGAAGTCATATACCTCTACACCCGTATTCAGAGCAGCAATATTCACAATAGCCAAAAGATGGAAGCAACTCAGGTGTCCATCGATGGGTGAATGGATAAACAAAGTGTGGTATATACATACAATGGAATATCATTCAGTCTTAAAAAGGTAGCAAATTCTGACATATGCTACAATGTGGATGAACCTTGAGGACATTATTCAAAGTGAACTAAGCCAGTCACAAAAGGACAAGTACTTTGTGAATCCACTTATATGAGGTATATAGAATAGTCAAATTAATAGAGACAGAAAGTAGAATGATGGTTGCCAGGGACTGGAGAAAGGGGAAATAATTATTTAATGGGTACAACGAGTTTCAGTTTGGGAAGATGAAAAAAGTTCTGGAGATGAATGGCGATGACAGTTGTACAACAATGTGAATGTACTTAATGCCACTGAACTGAACACTTAAAAATGGTTAAGATGAAAAGTTTTACGTTATATGTATTTTACCCCAATTAGAAAAAGAAGCAAAAAAATTTGGTAGTATTTATAGATATTATTGAATATTATTAATGAGCAAAGGATTTTCAAAGTAACTGACAGGAATTTATATTGCCCTTTTGGATATAATAAAGAATAGGAGGAATTCCCTAATTTGACTTTATGATTTGAGAACATAAAGAAGGGCATCCTGTTAAATGCATGGTCAGCACTCTAGGACTATTTCACAAGCATATACATTGTCTAGTAGGCATATGCAAAGCAAAAGTGTGTTCAAAACATAGACCATTAAAAAAAAAAAGGAATGTAAAGAGACCTGAGTAGCCTGCGTTGGCCAGTGGAAGGAGACCCAAAGGAAACTGGGGCCTCTCTCCTCTGATCAGGATTGGTGTCTTGGCCTTGACTCGTGGAGCAATAGGAGTTCTCTCTAGGGCCAACAAAATGAACACAGAGAACATCATGGAAAGTAAAACAGGAAAAAGAAGTGGAAATTAAAATAAAAGGAGGGCTGTATATTTGTAGAAATGACATTTTTGATGGGTGCTGCTGTTATGCTATCTTGAAGGTTAATGCTATGGGAAGGCTTATAATCTTGCACTTTTGGTACGTTACAAATGGAATCATTCTGAATGGTCCAAGATAAACTTTCCTTTGTTACAGTACATAGACAAACGATTACTTTACTGAGATTTCAGAAATCTAAGTATGTAAAAACTATACTCATACAGGCAAAAATGGCATTTTGTTCCACAGTGTGACTTACCCTGGAGAAGACTCCAGTTCAGAGTACCACGACTTGCTTTGCTATAGCAGTGGTTATCTCTGGGATCCTAGCCTTCTGTATCAAACATAAACAAGCAAAGAAATATCTTAAGTAACTTAGTATGAAGATGCAGTTTTTTTCTGCCAAACTATTCATGTCAAATAATATTTAGAGTTGTTTAATGGCTATTCAAGCTGATTCTGTACAGCTTTCAAATACATCTATATTGCAATTACATTTCATCTGTTTTAATAGATATAATATTCACATATATTGTTCGTCATTTATGTAGGTGTGTGTTCTGAATAAAATAATACACTACTGTGCTCCGAATAGGTTTTAGGTTGTACAATCAGTTAGGATGCACTTGCTCAAGTAAAATGAAGAAATTTAAAAGAATTCTGCAAATCTGATCTTAAACATTCATCTCAAATATTTTTTTTTTTTACAGTTTGTTTTTGTTTTTTAATTTTTAAAATTGAAGTACAGTTGATTTACAATGTCGTTAATTTCTGCTATACAGCAAAGTGATTCAGTTATACATAGATATATATTTTTTCTTTATAAATTAAAAAAAAAATAAACTATTTATTTTTGGCCGTGTTGGGTCTTTGTTGCAGTGCACGGACTTTCTCTAGTTACGGTGCACGGGCTTCTCATTGTCATGGCTTCTCTTGTTGCGGAGCACGGGCTCTAGCCGCGCAGGCTTCAGTAGTTTTGGCACGCGGGCTCAGCAGTGACTTGCAGGCTCTAGAGCTTAGGCTCAGAAGTTGTGGCGCACGAACTTAGCTGCTCTGCGACATTTGGGATCTTCCCGGGCCAGGACTCGAACCCGTGTCCCCTGCATTGGCAGGCAGATTCTTAAGCACTGTGCCACCAGCAGAGCCCATATATATTCTTTTTTTAATATTCTTTTCCGTTATGGTTTATCATAGGATATTGAATATAGTTCTCTGTGCTATACAGTAGGACCTTGTTGTTTATCCATTCTATATATGATAGCTTACATCTGCTAACCCCAACCTCCCACTCCATCCCTCTCCCAACCCTTTCCCCCTTGGCAACCACAACTCTGTTCTCTATGTCCGTGAGTCTGTTTCTCTTTCGTAGATAAGTTCATTTATGTCATATTTTAGATTCCACATATAAGTGATATCATATGTTATTTGTCTTTTTCTTACTGACTTCACTTAGTATGATAATCCCTAGTTGCATCCATGTTGCTGCAAATGGCATTATTTCGTTCTTTTTTATGGCTGAATAGTATTCCATTGTATATATGTACCACATCTTTATCCATTCATCTGTCAGTGGACATTTAGGTTGTTTCCATGTCTTGGCTATTGTGAATAGTGCTGCTATGAACATAAGGGTGCATGTATCTTTTTGAATTGGAGTTTTGTCTGGATATATGCCCAGGAGTGGGATTGCTAGATCATATGGTAATTCTATTTTTAGTTTTCTGAGGAAACTGCATACTGTTTTCCATAGTGGCTGCACCAATTACATTCCCACCAACATTGTACGAGGCTTCCCTTTTCTCCACAGCCTCTCCAGCATCTGTAATTTGTAGTGTTTTTAATGATGGCCATTCTGACTGGTGTGAGGTGGTACCTCATTGTAGTTTTGATTTGCATTTCTCTAATAATTAGCGGCGTTGAGCATCTTTTCACATACCTATTGGCCATTTGTATTTCTTCGCTGGAGAAATGTCTAGGTCTTCTGCCCATTTTTCGATTGGGTTTTTTGTTTTTTTGTTGTTGGATTATATGAGCTGTTTGTATATTTTGGAAATTAAGCCCTTGTCGGTTGCATCATTTGCAAATATTTTCTCCCAGTCTGTAGGTTGTCTTTTCGTTTTGTGTATGGTTTCCTTTGCTGTGGAAAAGCTTGTAAGTTTGATTAGGTCCCATTTGTTTATTTTTGTTTTTATTTCTATTGCCTTGGGAGACTGACCTAAGAAAACATTGGTACGATTTATGTCAGAGAATGTTTTGCCTATGATCTCTTCTAGGTGTTTTATGGTGTTATGTGTTAAGTCTTTAAGCCATTTTGAGTTTATTTTTGTGTATAGTGAGAGGGTGTGTTTTAACTTCATCAATTTACATGTGACTGTCCAACTTTCCCAACACCACTTGCTGAAGAGACTGTCTTTTTCCCATTGTATATTCTCGCCTCCTTTGTCTGTAGGTGTGTAGCTTTATTTCTGGGGTCTCTATTCTGTTCCACTGAGCCTCATGTCTCTTTTTGTGCCAGTACCATGCTGTTTTGATTACTGTAACTTTGTAGTATTGTCTGAAGTCTGGGCAGGTTATGCCTCCCGCTTTGTTCTTTTTCTTCAGGATTGCTTTGACAATTCTGGGCTTTTATGGTTTCATATAAATTTTAGGATTATTTGCTCTAGTTCTGTGGAAAATGGCATCGGTAATTTGATAGGGATTGCATTAAATCTGTAGATTGCTTTGGGCAGTATGGCCATTTTAACAATATTAATTCTTTCAATCCAAGAGCATGAGATATCTTTCCATTTCTTTGATTCATCTTCAGTTTTCTTTATTAATGTTTTATAGTTCTCAGCATATAAGTCTTTCACCTCCTTGATCAGGTTTATTCCTAACTATTTTATTTTCTGGGGTGTAATTTTGAAAGGTATTGTTTTTTTTTTTTACATTCTGTTTCTGATATTTCATTGTTAGTGTAAAGAAATGCAACCGATTTGTGTATGTTAATCTTGTATCCTGCTACCTTGCTGAATTCATTTCTAAGTTCTAGTAAATTTTTTGTGCAGTCTTTAGAGGTTTCTATATATAGAATCATGTCATCTGCATATGATGACAGTTTTACCTCTTCCCTTCCAATTTGGATGCCTTTTATTTCTTTTTCTTGTCTGATTGCTGTGGCTAGGACTTCCAGTACTATGTTGAATATAAGAGGTGAGAGTGGGCATCCTTGTCTTGTTCCAGATTTTAGCAGGAATGCTTTCAGCTTTTCCTCATTGAGTATTATATTGACTATGTGTTTCTCATAAATAGCTTTTATTATGTTGAGATATGTTCCCTCTCTACCCAATTTGGTAAGAGTTTTTTTTTTTTTGGCCACGCTCTGTGGCATGTGGGATCTTAGCTCCCCGGCCAGGGATCGAACCCGTGCCCCCCGCAGTAGAAGCGTGGAGTCTCAACCACTGGACCGCCAGGGAAATCCCTGGTAAGAGTTTTTATCATAAGTGGATGTTGAATTTTGTAAATTGTTTTTTCTCCATCTACCAGATATACATTTTTTGAGTAGGCAGTATGGCCACATGTTTTGAAATCAGAAGGTACAAAAGGACCTAAAGAGAAAAGCCTGTCATCTTTGTCCCCCAGTGACACTTCCCTGCACAGAAGTGACAAGTGTTGCTGTTTCCTTGTATATCCTTCCAGAGATCTTCTCTGTCTATACTAGCAAAAACACACATGTAGGCCTTCTTTCCCTTCTTTTCCACAAATGATAACAAACTGTACACTATTTTGTACCTTGCTTTTTTTCAGTTATATCTTGGTGATTGTTCCATGTCAGAACGTAAGGCATTTCCTCTTTCTTTGTTACAGCTGCCTATTATTCCATTATGTGTTTGCACCATAATTTGTTTTTCCAGTTTTCCTTTTTTAAGATCCAGGTTGCTTTAAACCTTTTACTCTTTCTTTTCTTCATACAGCTCTCAAACAAAGTCCCAGAGAAGCAGTCTTGTTAACAGATGCAGGGCCTGATTTGAGCAGAATGCTGCCATTAAGCGTAGGCCAAGGGCTTGTTCTTCTGAACACCAGTAAAACTTCCCAGCTGGTCAACTCTTTTAGCTTTTTCCATAAATGGGGGTTGAGGCAGTAGGAGTAGGAGCTCCTTCAAAAACACTGGGTGAGGGACTTCCCTGGCGGTCCAGTGGCCGAGTCTCCACGCTCTCAATGCAGGGGGCCCGGGTTCGATCCCCGGTCAGGGAACCAGATCCCACGTGCTGCAACTAAGAGTTCACATGCCGCAACTGAAGATCCCGCATGCCGCAACTGAAGATCCCGTGTGCCGCAACTAGACCCGGTGCAGCCTGGTTACTTTTGCTTTTGTATCCTTTCCCCGTTGGGTCTTCTGCGCAGGCGCTCTGGGCTGCTCGGGGGCAGGGGGTGGGGCGGGCCCGAACTAGAGCGGTCTACCCCTGGGCCAGGGCCCGGGAGGGATCATCTCAAATATTTTATATCATCGCCCTCAGACATGTTTTAAGCAGATTTAATTGCACTGGATACTGTAGTAAATATACTACAAAGATTACAGTGACCCTGCTCTTGCTATCTCAAAGTGAATTTTCTAAGACAGCCCCTTAGAAGAAGGAAGGAAGAGGAAGACATACAGGCAATTTTACAGAGTCCAGAATTAGGGCATCAGAATTAAGAGTCATGGCGGAAAGGATCAAAAGTGGAGACAAGGGTAAGTTTGCACACCAGGTGTGCTCAGAGGAGCATAGTCACAGGGGTTCTGTGGCTATTAGGAATAGTTACTATCTTAGGTCCCCACATACCCACTACAGTGTTTTCATTTCTGTGTCATTTGCTGCAAAAAATGAGGTAGCACTAATACTATCTCACCTTAAGGGCTAAGACAACTGAGGCTGAGGGCTTTGCCAAAAATCACAAAGGTTTTCTGACTTTGAAGCTCGGTGTGCATTCCTATAGCTCAGATTTCCACCCAGGGCAAATTTGATGACAATGACAGTTTGATGTCAGAATTTGTTCTAGGGAAAGGCTCGGATGAACTCATTCACACTGGATGTGAATGACAGAGAAAGCTCAATGTATTTTTTTTTTTCTTATTTTTGTAGTAGTAAACCTGGGTGTTTTGTAGTTATATAAGTGTGAGAAAATGAGAGCTCTTGCACCCAAAGCTGGGCTATAAATGGTAATGCCTACTTATTATAATTTAATGGATAGTGCTTCCAAAATAGAAATTCACTTAAATTTACCTAGTAAGTTAGGTTAACCTAGTAGTTGGGTTAAGAAATACTTTGATTAAAACCACACTGCAAAATGGGGAACCTCAATGGACTGCTTTAAACTCTTGACCTCAACGGAAGGAAACAAACTAACCAATAATGATAACTTGGAGAGAAAAAAAAGGTTTAGGATCCATAACAGATTCGGAGTTAACAATGTAATGATTCAGCATTTTGGAGGCCAAGTAAAACCAGACTTGTGGGATGCACGTCAAGTGGCATCTCACTGTGTACGGCACAGAATTTTCTCTTCCACGCTGCACGTTGTTGAATATCTTCTACCATATCTCTGCAGGACCTCCACTTAATGTTAATCCCCCTCCTCGGGCTTCCCTGGTGGCGCAGTGGTTGAGAATCTGCCTGCTAATGCAGGAGACACGGGTTCGAGCCCTGGTCTGGGAAGATCCCACATGCCACGGAGCAACTAGGCCCATGAGCCACAACTACTGAGCCTGCGCATCTGGAGCCTGTGCTCCGCAGTAAGAGAGGCCACGACAGTGAAAGGCCTGCGCACCGCGATGAAGAGTGGCCCCCACTTGCCACAACTAGAGAAAGCCCTCGCACAGAAATGAAGACCCAACACAGCCATAAATAAATAAATTAAAAAAAAAAAATTAAAAAAAAGGCAGCCAAAAATAAATTAATTAAAAAAAAAAAATCCCCCTCCTCACAGCAGTCGGGCTGGAACGCTGCGAGCTGTAGGGAACCCTTGGACATTCTTCACCAACCCCCTCCCACCCACTGGCCCCACTGCCCCCAAGCTGCGGTCCAGGTCAGTTTCTACCGACGTGCAGCCATCGCCAAGACAAAGGAGCCCCAGATTGCCTTCATAGCCACTGCTTGCCCTGGAGTCTTCTGGGTTTTTTTGTTTTTTTGTTTTTTTTTTAACACGGTAAGGAGAGCAGCAACAGTGTTTTAGCAAGAAGTACTTGGTCAGCGGGCTACGAGAGCGCCTGGGCGGCTGAGATAAGGCCCGGTCAAATACGCCTTCTGGGCCGCACCAAGGCCAGACCCACCGGGATCCTCTTCCCCCATCGCGGGGGGAACAAAGACTGTGACCATTTGTGGAATGAGTGAATGAATGAATGCAGGACTGTAATGAGCCTCAAACAGAATTACAGCTGTGAAAGTGGTAAACGAGAAGGTATTCGCCTTACGTTTGTATAGCACTTTACAGTTTAGAAAGTGAATTTACATACTTCTTTGCTTATTCTTTCATTCACTCAATAAGCATATATTGAACACCTGCTGTATGCCAGGCACAGTGCATATGGTTTCTGCCTCTGAAGGCTTTAGGGGCTAGTGAGGGGACATGGACAGGTCACCCAACAGTTGGAAATGCCTGTAGGACTTCCAGATGGGAAAATAGAGATCCGAGGCCATTTTAGGGCCCCAGATTAGGGCGGGACAGGGTGTGCACTGCACAACCAAGGGGGAGGGTAGCTGTTATTGTCCCATTCAGCAGTTGAAGAAATTGAGGCTGGGGAAGGTTAACTATTCGCTCATACAGGTGTCTGGGGTGGAGCCAGGACTGTGTCCAGCCTGTGGGTGTCAATAGCCACAGCTCACAGCCGCCCTCTCTGCCTTCTCAAACACAGCTGTGGTTCGGGTCAGGCAAGGCAAACAGACACGTGTCCACTGGATCTACACGGAAGCAAGTCATTGGTAACTGTAACAGAGCAATTGCAATGGCATAGAATTGCAATGGGGTAGAAGCCAGATGGCTGTAGACCCCGAAGTAAGGAACCAGAAATGAAGAGCGTGCCCAGCTAATTCCAGAAGGGTGCCTGTGAAAGGAGAGGAGGAAAAGTGTCAGGGAGAGTGGGACCTGGGGCTTGACAGGCTGGTTTTCAGATGAGAGCAATTGGAATGTATTATATGTCAAGTCCCAGAGAGAAAAGCAGGGGGGAGATGGTGAAACAGAGCCACAAGGAAGTGAGAGTAGGGTTGCAGGAGCGAGGCAGGGGAGCAGGCCAGCCCTGGAGCGGGGGCTGCTCCTCAGAGGGGGCTTCCCGGCACTGGCCACAGAGGGCTTGGGGCTGGGAAGGAGGCTGAAGAGCACGTGGCTGAAGTCACTGTGGGCTGGCGCAGAGGCACAGCGAGGAAAAAGCCGACACCATCCGAGAGTGACCCCAGTCAGGTGGGAGGAGGGCAGGTGTGTGAGTCCCCACCTTACCCTGAAACATCTAAGGCCTCTGAGTGGTTTATGATTTGTTTACACTCAGCTGGCTGAACTCAGCCTCAAACCTGCATCTCCTGCCTCAAGTTCAGTGATTATGATCAACTCCTCCAGTAATAATTAATAGTAGATGACTTTTATAGAGCGCTTATCAAGGCACGTGTATGTAGTCATCTCATTTAACCCTCAGAACAACCTGATGTGGTAGGTTCACTTGTCAGCACCATCCCCATTATACAGATGAGGAAACTGAGGCTTAAGGAGGTGAAGTAACTTGCCAGGGTCATAGAACCCATTTAAGAAGTGACAGAGCCAGAATTCAAACCCAGGTTGTCTGACTCCAAAGCCCAAGCCCTCAACCCCTTTCCTGGGACTGTTAAGTTCCGTATTTAATTCCGTGCCCTGTATGTTGTGTACAAGTTTCAATTTCCTGAAGCATCTCTCAGGGCCACTCTAAACTTTGCCTTCTTTGGAGAGGGTGCCAAAGGTGTGAGGAAGCTTCTCAAACATAATGGAAAAATCCTTCTGGGGTAAGTGCCTGGCACACTGAGGATTATCAGTATGATTTTTGGGCTCCCAGCACCAAACCCAGTCTCTTCCATCAGCAGGATAAGTGTTTGGCTGGCAGGCCTTGGGCAAAGCTGGCTTCATGTGCCTCAGCAGAAGAACATTCTCACTGTCCCTGTCATTCCCCCAAACAGACCGACCTGAACAGGGAAGGGACAGTGCAGAGGCATGAAAGGAGCGTGTTCTGCTGTGGATTCCAAAAGATCCTCAACCGCCTAAGCTGGGATGGCCAGGGGCTAGATCCAGGCCTCGCCCAAGAAGAGCTTCTGCTTGGCAGGGAGGGGGGTGGGGGGATGCGTGCAGGGGGCTGGGCGCTATGGGGTGGAGCTCTTACGAACCAAGGGGTCCAGGCCGAGGGAAGCCCAGATTTATGCCCTGACTTCCTCTGTGGTTTTGGGGTGGGGCTCTTCAGAATCAGGAAGCACACTCAGAGAGGGCTGCAGAAGGGCCAGCACTGTTCAAGGCTGGCTTCCAGCAGGCGACTGGTGGGACAGCCCTTGAAGACTTGTTAGTAATCCATCAGGGGCAGGGCAGGAGGGAAAGACTATATGGTTTACACTGGTGAGTTCAAATCCCAGTGCCACCTACAGCTTACGAGCCGTGTATCTTGGGACATGTGGCTTTATCTCTTAGCCTGTTTCCCCACCTGTGAAATGGGGTCGGTGTCCATCTGTGTTCCCGAGAGGGCTGCCTGAGATAAAGTACCACACACAGTATTGACACACAGCAGGCTCACGGTATGTGGACCCCCAAGTATCATGGCCTATGGATGAATCCAGAAGGCTAGATACCTTCCCCTGCCCTCAAGAAGCGTGTGAGTGTTAGGAAGACAGACTGGTACCCAGGACCACCACATAGCACACAACTAGCTGCTAAATTGCAGAGTGCACATACTCTGGGATTCGGGATCAAAAGGATGGGTGAGGGCCGGATTGTGAAGGAGGGCTTCGTGGAGTTGGTGGCAGTGGGTCTTGAGATACAGTAAGATGTGGAAAAGGAGAGAAGAGGGTGGGAGAGGGAGGAATTCCATGCAGGAACAGAGAAGAGGGACCGGCATAGTGGGCAGGGCAGCTCCAGAGCGTGGACCGTCTCAAGGCCCCCAGAGGAGGCTGGACTTGGCGCTGCCCTGGCCCTAGGAAGTAGCGTGATGAAGTGGGCTCTAGGCAGTGTGGAGCGTTGGGGTCCAGTGGAGCAGTCGGGGTCCCATGGCAGTCTAACTGTAACTGCATAGCTTTCCCTAGAGGGGAGGGGAAGGGGCGGAGGGGGTCCGATGCACCTTCTGGGAACCGAGGTGTCCTGACTACAGAAGCACACGTCAGGTGGGTTGACAGCACTTTGTGGGTCTCGTTTCCTGGAGATCTGCGATGATCCCCAATTTATTACTGGAGGAGCCACTCGCACAGACATCTGCCAAGGAGCCCTGGGTAAGTGATGGCATCTCAAACAGGCTACGGGGGCTTGTCAGAAAGGCTGTGGATAGAAGGGGTGAGGGCTGACCTATGGCTCCGCTCCCTTGCCAAAGAGTTTGGCAGTTTCCAGTTCTAGAAGCTTCCTGGAATGTCTTGTCCCCTGAGGACCCCGTGCTGCGGCAGACAAATGCACAGATGTGCAGTGAGGCCTCCTGTGTCCCCTGCACTGGGCTAGTTGTTGAAGTTACAAAGACACTCCCACTAGAAGACGGAGGAGCTCCTGGATCTCAGGTACCCTTGGTGTCTGTATGTCCCGGGGCCAGTGTTGCTAGTGGCCCACGGAACAGTCAGGCTCTGGGCTGAGGGCCAGCTGGGAGGACGAGCCCAGGCCCGGTTGCAGCACTGAGATGTCAGCTCTCTGGGGTTCAGGGATGGGATGGTGACTCAGTGTGTGGAGGAGGAGGAAACCCTAACTAACACTCACTGCTGGGAGGAAGTTAACGTACCAGGGCATTCTCAGTGTTTGCAGGCCGAGCTCACCATGGTATCACAACAGTGAACGTGGTGCTTATTGTCACAGAGGCAATTGAAATGTTCATTTAAGTAAGTTTAACTGGAGTAGCTGTATCGTGAGGGTCTGAAACTTTGCTCTGTGTAGCTGAGCTCTGATTTTCTGGACATAGTGCCTGCTGAGATTGAAACCTGCTCCAGCTTTGGCATGAAAGCCCCCAAGTTTTCTTTAATTTATTTTATTGAAGTAAAGTTGATTTACAATGTTGTGTTAATTTCTGCTGTACAGCAAAGTGATTCAGTTATACATATATCCTTTTTCATATTCTTTTCCATTATGGTTTATCGTAAGATATTGAATATAGTTCCCTGTGCTATACAGTAGGACCCTGTTGTTTATTGCTATACAGGACCCGAGGTTTCTGCAAAGAAGTCTTAACGATGGGGCCTGGGACCACTATTTAAGATTCTCAAAGAATCCACGCTCATTTTTTTTACTCATAATAGGTATGGGCCTATGATCGCTGGAGCAGATTATTTGCTGTGAATAACCAAAAACTTGTTTCAAGCCATCAGCTTCAACTTGCTTTCCAGACTAGTCTATCAGTAACAAAATTAATCATCTTGAATTGGACCTTCTTTCCTGGCCCACCCAGCAGAGGTTCTGTCCTGGGAGTGACTTGTTTGAGGTCATCCAACAGCTGAAGTGAGGGCCTGGAATGCAAATGCAGACAGTCTGTTTGTTTAACCCCTGAGCTAGGCTCCCCAGAAGGGGCATGGAAAGTTTTCAGTCTCTGAGGGATGTCAGGGCATTTGTGTGAATCGTTGGGACAGGCACACTGGGAGCCCCTTGTGAAATGGGTCTCAGAGAGCATGTCCCAGGGCTGGGCGTGCAAACACCGCTCTCTGAGCTCAGCCTCTGTGTGCAAATTCCTGAGATGCCAGAGCACATTCTTGCCCACAGAAAACATACCTCCCATTTCCCACCTTCTCTCCCCCAAAAGAGAGATGCCCAGGGGGCCTAGGGCACCTAGATGGGTGCTCCAGGAAAATCCATTGGTTAGAGAAAATGGAAGTTAACAGGACTAGAAGTTGATGGAGACTTTGACCAACCATGGGGGCTTTAGGAAACCTGGAAACAAAAATGACAACTGTCATACCTGGGCTAAATTCCACACCTAGACTAAACATCTACTTTAAAGTTTAATGACATCTTAAGGGCCAAATTGCAAGATTTAAGTCCTGGTTAAATACTGTCAGGCCATTTGGAGAGGAGACCCGCAAAGCTTACATTCCTGGGGTAAAAATCCCCATGATATGCACCAAATCAAATAGAAACAAGATTAAGTGTAAGTCCTTTAAAACATTTCTCAGTAATCAGGTCTGTAATTTCTAAGGTTTTTTTTTTACACCACATTGGCCATTTTGTTCTCTTGGCCTTTTATTTTGGAGGATCTGGGTTTGACTGCAATCTGTGAAATGTGGTGGACTGAATTCTCGCTCTGATTCTGGCATCCGGACACAGGGTGTGCATGGGGTGGTGACTGTCACCAGGTCCCAGCAGGTTCAGAAGCATCAGGAACAGGGGGGCCGCGGCAGTGACACCTGGCCACACGACCAGAGATACGAGTCAAGGCTCAGCTCTTAGTTGGCAGACCGTGGGCACGTCATCACTTGGAACCTCAGTCTCTTCTAAAAATGGGAGTGGCGGGGAGAGTCAACGGGGTGACCTCAGAGATCCCCTACGATGGGGCAGTCAGCTATTCTAGAGTCGTTCCTCATGCCTGACACTGAGTGTAAATCTTGTGCTAGAGAATCAAAGCACCGCGGCCAGATCTCTTATCTCAGAGGAGGAATGATAACAGCCCCTATCACTGTATAACAGTATGCAACTCATGGAGCATTTTCATTGCATTGTCTCATGTAATCATCCAAGTAAATATTTTCAGCCCCACTCTGCAGATAAGAAAACTGAGGCAGGTGGTGGGGGAGCCCATGCAAGGCCACAAAGCTAAAAATTGCCAAGGGAAAGAACCCTGATCTGATTTTAAAGCTTTCCACACTCTTCTCATTCCCATCACAAGTGGCCATGAGGCTATGTTGAGGGATTATGGAGGTAAAATTCTCAAAGCAAAATTTATTTTCCTCCCTGTACTTTCTACCCTGAGACTCACTCAGTTCACCAATGAACCTGGGCGGGGCCCATCCTGGGACTTGTACATTTCTCAGCCTCCTGCCTCACTTCACAGGGCTGCCCAGCAATGGTTAATCCACCAGCTCCCACCCACTTTCCCAGAGGGTCAGCTGGAAGCCTCACCAAAGTAATTCCAACCATGTTTGCAGAACTGCTCTGACGTGAGCCATCTGCTTTGCAGACCTTGGTTGTGCTCAGCATTGAGTCAGTGAAGAAAAATCTGCCCATCTGGAGGAAGGGCTGGAGACCAAGGCTGAGCCTCGGCCAGCCTGGCCCTACAGCTAAATATGGCTCTGGAGTTGCTGCTCTCAGCCTCTTCTTACAGGTGATGGCCATGGAGTGGCCCCAGGAGCCCAGGAGATCCCAGAGCTGAGCTCCTCCTACCTTTGGTTTTCACTGGGCCACTGCTGGGCTTTAACCACTGCCCCCTCATAGCCCCCTATGGGCCCCACAGCCTTCAGAGCTCTCAGAGGAAGGTAGCTGCCCTGGCCAGGTGCCCCCATAGGCCCTCGGCTTCCTGGGGGAAGTCTCGAGGCTGCCAACGCTGTCAGAGCTGTTGAAACCGCACAGCCCCGTGTCTTTGTAACCTGGCCTCTCAGAGGTGGATCACCCTGCCTCTACCCCTAAAGGTCACGTGGGCCCCCAAACACTGGGAGATGTTTGGCTACAGGGTGCCGCTCCCCACAGCCCTGCTCAGCAGAGAGTGGGGAAGGGCAGGGCCAGTGGGAAAAGCGTGCAGGAAGGAGGTTTCCAGTTCCTGCTTCCTCCCCTGCTTACTAGCCTGGGTGACTTTGGGCAGGTTACCCAAGCTCTCTGACCCTCAGTTTCCTCTTCTATAAAATGGGAATAATGATAATACTCCTTCCCCAGGGCTGTGACGAAAAATGCGATTAATATAGGCAAACACATTGGCAAATTGTAGAATCCTGAACAAATTCAACCTCTCCCTATTTTCCCATTTTTAAATACTGTAAATAACTTTTTAAATGATTCTTAAATTATAATTTTTTTTCAGTGTCTACAATCAATTTTATTTTAATATAATCTAAACACATACCATTTAGAAAATACCAAGAAAAATTTATGTACAAGAGTTGATGTTATTGCATTCGGATAAAGCTGGCAAGTTCTTGCTACTAGCATAGCCCAGGAAACACCACCGAGGAAACCTAATATATCGGAATAGGTGTTGTGGTGTTTGGCCCACAGTTTGATAGCTCTCAGGGTTAACCTGAGAAGTTGTTAATCTTTGGTACTAGATGTACAATTTCATCGGTTACCCTGCAACCATTAAGACTTCTTACGCATCTTATATCTAAATTTTTAAGCAGACTGTCATCTCTTAAGCCCAAGTCTCCTGGAATAGTCTGCAGTGCTAATCCTGCAAACAAAATATCAATCTCTATCCCATCAAAACACAGTTTGATAACTGGTACAAATGCTTCTTCAACAGCTCGTAAATCTTTTACTTCTTCCTGTAATTTCAACTTATGATAGAATGAGGTGAAAAAATCACTTCGATCAACATGTCTTGATGTGCAGCACACAACGCATCAATATTGGCACCTTTTGTATGTACTCCTAATCTCTAAGATCCATATGTAAAAATATTTCCACCACCATTTTCAATTACAGATTGTGGAAGATTCTCGCTTTCACTGATTTCTCGTATCCACTCTTTTACCAGGTCATTTAATTTTCCCCGAATTAAAATCCTGCGCTGCAGTTCCTCTTCCTCTTCAAAAACGCCAAAGGGCTTCAGAGTCTCAATTAGTTTCTGTGTACGTAGGCAGTCAGTCTCCTTGGGGGCTGCTCAGCTGATGGGAGAGGTAATGCCATAGTGCTTCTGTGGCGGCTGTGTTTGCTGTGATCACTGCATTGTAACTGGAAACCGCATGGTCTCCTGCGCGGGCACTGCCCAGTCACCCTGCCGCCCTGGGCATGACCCACTGAGACAGGGGTGAGGGATGCCTGCCTCAGCCCTCGGTCCAACCCCCTTAAATTATAATTTTTAAAAGCCATTTTAATAGGTGCCTTTTAAACATTTTAATAGACTTTGTTAGCACAGTTTTAGGTTTACAGAAAAATTGAGATGATAGTACAGAGAATTCCATACACACCAGCCCAGTTTCCCCTACTGGTAACTTCTTACATTATTAAGTGTGGGACATTTGCTACAGTTAATGAACCAGTATTGATACATTATCATTAACTAAAGTCCATACTTTAGCTTTCTTTAGTTTTTACTTAAGGTCCTTTTTCCGTCCCAGGATCCCATCCAGGACACATTACATTTAGTTGTCATGTCTCCTAAGGCTCTTCTTGGCTGTGACAGTTTCTCAGCCTGTTTTGGATGACCTTGTCACTTTTCAGGAGTACTGGTCCGGGATTTTGTAGGATGCCCCTCTATTGGAATTTGTAGGTGCCTTTTTAAAAAAGAGTGCTTGTAGTTAAAAAAAAGAACTAGAAAATAGGTGTTGGCTGGTTTGGTGGGGAAAATAAATAGATTTTTTCCTTTTTCTTAAAACAATGGCTTCACCGCCAGCCCCAGCACCACCCTCACCGCCCCCGACCCCAGGGGCTTCTCCCAGCTCCTGGGGCAGATGTGTGCGGTCCGTGAGTCCTCCTGTCCTCTCCCCGGTGGCCCTTCTGGTTATAAATGCTTTTTCTTTTTTTTCTTTTTTTTTAAATAGATGATTCCTTTTTTTTTTTAATTTATTTTATTTATTTATGGCTGTGTTGGGTCTTCGTTTCTGTGCTAGGGCTTTCTCTAGTTGCGGCAAGTGGGGACCACTCTTCATCGCGGTGCGCGGGCCTCTCACCATCGCGGCCTCTCCTGTTGCGGAGCACAGGCTCCAGACGCGCAGGCTCAGTAATTGTGGCTCATGGGCCCAGTTGCTCCGCGGCATGTGGGATCTTCCCAGACCAGGGCTCGAACCCGCGTCCCCTGCATTGGCAGGCAGATTCTCAACCACTGCGCCACCAGGGAAGCCCTATAAATGCTTTTTCACAGCTTTTCTCCCCTGTGGCTGCTGCCTGTGCTCCCAGCTTCCTTTCCTGCTGCACCTGAGACAGGCCCATAAACGGGCCAGGGATGAATCTCGCGGAGGCCCCGTCCTGCCCGGGCTGCCCCAGCCTTGGCAGTCACCCAGCGGGGTCCCTGCCTCATCCGAGGCCTAAACTTGGGCACATCTCTCCTTGGCTGTCCCTGACCTCCTCTCCCCAGGGAGGAGAGGCAGCGGGAATCCTCCCCAAAGAATCCCCCCCACCCCATTGTCATGTACACGTTCCTCTGAAGCCAGAGGAAACTTCCAAAGAGTTTACACGGTTCCTTTGCCCCCCGTGGGCCTGTGGATCAGAGTGTGACTTTGCGCTTGTTCGGGTGCTCCCTGAGCCAGGGGCCAGGCCACATCCCTGTGTGGACTCTGGTCTGTTCCTGAGTTGAGGCGATTGGATCCTAGTTCCGTAAGGTCCCACTACTTCTGGCGTTCTGTGACTCCCACTGGCAGTCCCCGCCCTCCACCGCACCCCGCCGGCACCAGGCTGCAGATCATGTTTGTTGGGCAATAACGTCTCCACCCCAGGGTCTGAGACCCTTGCTCAGATCGTCCCCCACAGGATCAGCCACAGAGAGGCCCCCATCCAGGGGATTTCAGAAATGAAGGGCCACGTGTTCTGCGAGGTCTGGTGGGGTCCTGGGCAGCAACAGTGGGGCGAGGAAGCCCCAGGAGGAGGGTAGTCTGCTCTGGCTGGGCCAACCTTGGGTGGCCTGTGTGCAGTGGGGCAGACTCTAGACCAGCACTGTCCACCAGCACGTTTAGCAGTGATGCGAAAGTTCTACACTATCAATATGGTAGCTGCAAGCCACAAGTGGAGCATTTGAAGTGTGACTAATGCAGCCAAGGAACTGAATTTTTAATTTTCTTCAGTTTGAACGTGAAAAGCCACATGTGTGTTATGGCCACTGCAGCGTTGGGATCCGGCCTCCCATCCTTGACTTTCCGGGGTGGGATGGTCTCCACACAGAGCCAAGCAAGGCACATACATCTGTAAACATCTGTAAATGGCAGGGTCCAGAGTGAGGACTTGGGTGTCCATCAGTTAGAGGTTGGCCTCTTGGTTCTGCCACTTCCTGGCTCTATCACATGGGGTAAATCACCGTCCTCGTTAAGCCTCAGTTTCCTCATCCATAAAATGGGGATGATAGTAGTATCTACCTCAGAGGGCTGTGAGGATGAAATTAAATAATGCATGGAAAGCTCAGAGTGCCAGAGGCTGACACTTAGTAAGGGTTTAGTAACTGCAAATTGCAAGTTACCTTTGGGGAGAGTGTGGCTTGAGGGGGGTATGGAAATGAGGCTGGGGAGGGGAGGTGGAGCATGCCCTGCTGTGTCTTGAACAACCGATGGGGTCCGTCTCTAGCATTTGGCATTAGGAGGTGACCAAGGAGCTGGTATTTGGAGGAAAGTTCAAGAAACTCAGTGAAGTCTCCTGCTCCAACTTTCAGGGCTCGTGCAATGGCCGTTGCTCCCTGACGTTTCCCAAAAGGCCAGGAGGCTCCTCACTGCCACCGCGCTTGGGCCCTCTCCTCTCCCAGCACTCACTTTGCCTGCAGCGCGCCTGCTATTTTCAGTCTCAAGCCTCTACTTACCCACCTGTGAAATGGGAACAAGGTGACATGTCTGTCCTTTCCTTTTCCCATGAGGCGGAGAACCTTAAGGCTGTATGACTGATGGTTTCTCTCTCTCTGGGGATCAGGACCAGAGTGAGAAAACCTCTAACGTTCATTCTTATTGCAATCCCCGATGTGATCTCTCCCCTGTGTTTTGCCACCCCAGCTGCAGTGAGACTTTACCTTTAGTTCAACACTGTGAAGGCCCTCAGGAAACCAGGAAAGTAGATCCTCACCCTCTGGTTCCTCCGGGAGGTGAGGAAGGAATTCTGAGGGGTAGGAATCTAAGATGGGGTTGGCTCCACCTCCTCGCCTGCTGGGGCCTCTGGCCACGGAGGGGCTGGGGAGGAAGGCGAGGACGTGGATGTGGATGGCAGGAAGACACAGGGCTACGGAGAGCTGGCTGGTAACTCTGCTATCTGGTAGTGACCGCAGCGTCCACGGCCGCAGGGAGCTGGGGAGCAGAGTCGACACCTACAACCGGGAGGCCGCGTCCTCCCGGTCCAGGGCGGCCAAGGGCGGCACGGGGCGGGGCCTCCCTTCCGAGAGTCTGGTTTGTCCATGCAAGTTCGGCGTGCGACAGTGTGACCCTGAGGCCTCGGCATCCTCGTCCCCCTCCATCCTCCCTCCTCCTTCTCCCTTTCGGGGCCCCCTTCCTCAGGAGCAGCAGGGGGAAGGCAGGGAGAGGGCACACATGTGGTTTGGATCATTTGTTCTTGCTGCAGTTCTGCTTGCAGCTCACGGAAGGAGGCTGAAGCCCCGTGTTTACCAGGGTTGGGATGTGAGCAGAACGGAGCACCTCCACCTCCCCCCGACAGTGCCGATGTAATGAGACGTGACTGTGTGCAGGGGGTCATTCCGCTTTGGGGGTACCCTTCTCTGGGCTGCTCCAGACAATGAAGCAGTCACGGAAGGGATGGCCCCGTGGGACTCATCGGCCACCATCGCGCGGGGCCGGGCACTGGCAGGGTGTGCACTTCCTCTGGGGAACACCAGCAGCCCCGGGGTTGGGGGAGCGCCTACTGGCTCCCAGGGACTTCCTTCCGAAGCTGAGACGCCCCAGGCTGCCTCGGCCAGGAGAGAGTCATTCTGTCCGCAGGGTCTCAGGCCTGCTGGAGACTGTTAAATACCAGTGTCTCGGGAAGGGTCAAATTTAGCCAGAAGCAGCCTCAATATCTTGGTCCCTTTATCATTTATCTAGCTGTCACCATGGAAAGCAAAGGCACAGAGCCCTGCAGGGATGAAACACAGGACAAGCAGGACTTGAGAGGGAGCAGGCTTTCCCGACCTCGGCCCTGCTGGTGGTTGCGGCCGGCTCATTCTCCATCATGGGGGTGTCCTGAGTGCTGCGGGATGCGTGGCAGCGTTCCCAGCCTCTGCCCATTAGGTGCACTGGCAGCCCTCCCCAAGCATGACAACCAAAGATGTCTCCACACAGAGCCAAAAATCCCTTGGGGGTAAGGGGAGCAAAAACGTTCCTGGGGGGGAACCAGTGGTAGATCCGGGGAGAGAAGGGGGCTATGGACACAGTAAGTACCACGGGGCAGGCGGAGGGTAGTCATTGGGCATCCAGGGTGCGATGCCTGGGCTGGCAGCTGGTGAAGACCAACCCCACACACATCCAGAATCACCTCCCCTAAGCCAGCCACAGTTAGGAGTAAGCGTTGTCCTGGGGAAGGAGGAAACATCGAGCTGTGGTCAGGGCGGCATTGCTGGGATGTTTGACCCCATGGAGAGGAGCTCCAACCTCCCCGGGGAGCTGCTGCAGCAAAGGAGGAGATCGGCCCTCTCTACGTCTCTGGACGCTCCCCTTGGCGGGCCGTCTGTCTCATCGGCTTCCCAGAGCAGGCATGTGTGGTACATCTCAGGTCCTGGGGTGCCCCGGGGACCGCAGAGTGACTGGGTGTCTGGGCACGGCGTCCTGGCACTGGCATCTCTCCGTGTTGACTCCTCTCTTGCTGGCATGTCCCCCCCCCCCCCAGGGGCAGACTCTGTCAGCTGGCAGGTGCCTCTTACTGCCCCTGGCCAGGCACAGATTTCAGGAAGGTCCCGGTCTCCTTGCACCTGTATCTACTGTGTAGCAATCTGCCCCACCATCAAAGGCTTGAAGCAACAGCAATCATTTTCTTGTTCTCTCCTGTGGTCCTGAAGGATAGATAACTGGGCTTAGCGGGGAGACTCTCTCAGGGTCCCTCGTGGGGTTGCAGTCAGATGGGGATGGGCTCAGGTCACCCGAAGGCCCCCCACCCATGTGTCTGGTGCCTGGGCTGGAGGCTAGTCAGCTGAGTCTCCAGGGTCTTCCTGCATCCTGTGTGGTCTCTTCCATGGAGGCGTTAAGGGAGCTCCACTTCTTACACGGAAGTTATAGAGAGAGCGCCTCAGAAGTCACAGAACATCGCTTCTGCCGTATCTGTTCACTGAGACAGACAGAGGCCCACCAGCTTCAAGGGGAGGGGTGCAGATGCCACCCCCTGGTGGGGAAGGGCACGGTTCTAGAAGAACATGTGAAACCAGAAATATCGTGGCTGCCATTTTGGGAAGTTGCCACGGTTCCTCCCCTTTGAATAATGGTCTTGTCCTTCACCGCTGGTGACCCAAGGCTGCTCGGATGCTAGCCCATCGTGGTTGGGGCAGGTGTGTTCTCTGGGACTTCCCAGTATGCAGGGCAGACGGGCACTCAGCGGGCTGGGCTGGTGCTGCCAGCTTCAGGACTCCCTTCACCTGCCGAGCTTTCCTGAGACACCCTGCCGGGCCCTGAGGCCCTTTCTGCTTCCATTCGGCCTGCTTCCATTCGGCCTAATTCCATTATTGGGTGCCTGTGACCGGAAGAGCAGTGGGCTGGGACTTTAGGCAGAAGAAGACAAACAACAACAACCAAAAGCCCCGCGGTCCTTTCTCCGCACCAGACTCTTCTCGTCTCCAGCTCCTCCTCCCACATCCATCTGGTCCTCTCTGTTCTGGTCCTTAATCCCTCCTCACGCCTCTCCAAGCCTCTCCACCTACCAAGCCCCCATTATTCCACGGTGGGCCTTAGTTCTCACCTGGATTCCTGCTCTGGGTGCCTGCCTGTCACCGGTCCATTCTGACGTTACTGCCAGAGGCCCTGTCGTCAGGGAAGTGACGGCCAGTGGGGGAAACGGTTAAATGGACACATTAAATACAAGTTCTGATCATGCTATAGTAGGGGGTCAGCTGGGTTGCAGTGTGAGGACACAGGAGGGGACGGCAAGGGATGGGACAGTCCCCAAGGAAGACTAAGGAGGGAGGTGGAGGGAAGGTGTGGGGCAGAGGAAGCAGAGCAAAGTGTGTGCTTCCCCAGCAGGAAGGAGCCCATTCTGGAAAGCGCAAGTGCTATTTTCTTGTGCCTGGACGGTCTGTGCAGAAGAAGAAAGGGTGAAAGGGAACCTTCGTTTAAATTCCCTCGGGGTCAGTTCAGACTCTGCAGAAGTGTAACCCATCTCCAGACTCTGTCCCCCCTAGACCCCCGGCGTCCTCACGCCCCCTGTGCCCTGCCCCCCACCCTCCTGGACGGTGCCACGCCCACCCCCATACCTTCCGGTGCCTGCACTTGACCTTCTCTCTCCCTGCAAGCGCTTCCCGCCCCACCTCCACCTCGCTCTTGGGACCAGTCCGAGCTCCCCTCAGCGAACCCCATGCCCCTGCAGCCCGTGTGCCCTGTTTGGACTTGAGTCCTGGCGCTCTCCCCCATCCTCTCTGATGGTGTTTCCACGTTGTTCCCCGCGCCGGCTGGTGAGCCCCTGAGAGTGAGAAGCACCCTTCTCTAGACCTGGCTCAGGAGGGACGTCTGAGACCAGACGGGAGGCAGAAGAGGCGCGTGCGCCAGGGTCGGTGCTCAGAGGCTCTCGGGGCGGCTGGTGTGCCCGAGGAGCCACGGGAAGCAGCAGCGAGGGGTGCTGAGGCCGGGCTGGGGGTGTAGCGCTCTGCGAGGCTGGCCCTGGGCTTCATGTCCTGTCCGCTCTTTCTCCTCCGAGATGAAGAGCTTCCTCAGCCTGTGTTGCTTCCCGGAGCACGTGCTCCACGTTGACAGGGTCCCTGCCCTCACAGAGCTTCCGTCCTTCTAGGACTGTCAGCAGGCACCGCGCCCTAGAGTGACGGAGCTGCAGCGGGAAGGTGGGCCGGGAGCCAGCACCTCCTGGGTTCTCTGCTGCACTTCCCTGTGGGTGGAGGAAAGACAGTGATGGTGGGAGGGAAAGGAGGAGAACGCACACAACAAACATCACGCTCCCCTCTTGGGAGAACTTCCAGCAGCCACATATGTAATCTGCATCACCATGCCGGCCCCATTCCACCCCCCCCCCCCCCCACTACAGCGGGCCCCAGGCGTCCTCGGCCTGCGCTCAGCGCTGACCCTCAGGACTGGACACAGAGGCCCGCGGAGCACAGCTCTGGAAATTTACCGACGTGGCTCGGCATGAATTTATCTTTTTCGAAGAGGGCTCTGGAGCTTAAAGGAGCTATTCATGAGGTCCGCCCATGGGTGCTGTGTGCTCAGAGGGTGGGGATCTGGGCTTGCCGAGTGTGTGCAGTGGAGGGAAGCCTGTGTGTACATGGTCACGGTCACAGCGAGGCCGCAGAGGAGCCGGACAAGGGCAGCCCAGCTGGGGACAGTTGAACCTTTATCCAGATAGCCTGGGTGCCCGAGTCCAGGAGGGTGAGGCAGCTGTGCTTAACGAACGAGCCAAGATCCTACTCAAGCCTCCTTTTCCCAAGCAAATTAGAAGGGGAGCGGGAGGTCTGAACTAGGAGGGGATTCCTGAGGTCCCTTGAGAAAAGTGGCTTAAGTGATCTCAGCAGGTGCCCAAGGGTGGGCCAGAGAGAACCACACTAAATAGTCATTGAACAAGTGAATAAATTCAAAATTAATGCATGAATACTCTTCTGCCGTAGGCACAAAAACAGTAAAATTTTGTGCGAAAACCCACAGGAAAGGCATGCAGGGAGAGAAAGTGAGTAGCAAACTGCAGACACGGGGGAGGCAGTTTGGTTGTTAAAGGAACCTCTTGCCTTGTCTTCTGTGAGGGGACAGAGCAGAGAAGAGTCCGCGAAGCCATCCTCATCCCAGGGGGCGGGTATCGGGCCCCTGGTCCTGCGCTGGGGTGGGGCTGGGCGTAGGGGGCAATGGCCACAGTCCCAGGTGAGGCACGGGCAGGGGTGAAGGTGAGGGGCTCCATCACTGCAGGGGCCATTCTTGGGTTTTGAGTAAATGCGTTCGTGTCTACATCCTCGTCAGTGCGCATCCTTTACCTATATTTACCGTCCCCCCGTCCCCCTGCTTGCTTCTGAAGAGTTGGCAGGGGCTCAAGATGGTGAGACAGGCCCCAAATGCACTCAGCAGGTCACATTCCTCCCCCATCTCACCCCCTCCTCCTTGCCACCTACCCGCCCCCACATCCTGAGCTGTCACCCTTTCCGAAACAGGGCGTAACTCATCCTCAGTCGAGACTTCACCTCTTCTGGGCCTCAGTTTTCTCCCTTATAAACTTAGAAGATAAAAAGAGCAAACCCTCAGAGACAGTGTTCTAAATACTTGACTTTTTTTCTCCCATTTAATTCTCAACTCTGTGAGGCCATTTCCTATCATGAAACCCATTGTATCTATGAGGAAATGAGCACAAAGTAGTTTGCCCTGAGTCAGAGCCGGAATTTGAACTCCATGTTCTGGCTCTGTTGTTTGTTAATTTTGGGGGTGTGAGTGGGAGGGAAACCTTACTCCTCCCTAGAAAATGCATACATTTGCAGACATGCAAAATGTGCACACAGTGTTTTCGGGTTCCAGATCTCTGAAGCCCGTCCAGGACCCCCAGTTTCCCTTTTTCATCTGATCCTAACAACCCTTTGAGGATATGTGTATATTATCCCCCTTCCACAGCTGAGAAAACATGGTCTCAGAGAAGTTAAGAAATGTGTCCAAGATCACACAATCTTAAGTGGCAGGATCAGGATTCAAATCCAGGTCAGTCCTCCTAGCTCTATCCAGGGGGTCTTTCCCTTCTGGTTCGGGGATCACCTGGAGGCCCCGCGGGGCTATGGGTGCCTGTGGAGCCCCTGCCCTGTGCCTGGGATCTGGGAAGGCCAGCCAAGGCGCTCCTCCCCCTCTAACCTCCGTGGTGGGTCAGCACATCAGCCCAGCCGCAGCCTTACTTGGGACCCGTCAGCACCCAGGCTGACAGCACCCAGTTCTCACCCAGCGGGCCAGCGTTCCCGGTGGGCAGGCACCCTGCAGCGGGCTTGTGCACCTCCTCCTAGCTCAGTGCTGGCAGAGAGAGCCCCAGAGAGAGCCCCAGGACAACGTGGAGTGGACTTGTAGAGGGGGTTGTGCAGGAAGGGTGATCCCTAGGGCCTGGGCTGGAGGAACGAACCCGGCCAAAGGGGACTGACAGGGCAGCCGAGAGCCAGCATCTGAGGAACCCCGAGAGGGTGGAGCCCCGAGAGGGTGGAGTTGGTGCAGGGGCCTCCTGGTGCCAGGAGGCAGAAAGGTGCACGGGAAGGTGAGAGAACACGGTGTGAAGCAAGATGAGGAACCAGTGAGGGCAGTTCTTTAAGGGAACGGGCGGGAACACAGCCTCCAGCGAGACACGCCTTTTATAGGGATCCAGAGGTCTCCACTGGGGAGGGCAGGGAAACTCTGCACCCACCTAAGTCCAAGTTCTAGGGGCAGGTCTGGCGTGAGGTCCTGGACCGCCCCGGCCCCGGCCTCGGCTGGTTTCCTTTCTCTCGTGCTTTTTATTTGCTCCACCCCTAGCCCCGCTCCAGACTCCCAGAAGCCTACCTCTCCCTTTTCCCCACTAACCTGCTTTCAGTCATTTTCACGTTAGGGCATGTAAATGCACAGGTCCCTTTCCCTCGGTACTTGGCGTTCGAGGTCCCACCTCAGTGCAGGGTGAGGACTGTTCTGTCCCGGGAGTTTCGTCTGCACGTGGTGCAGATGTGCAGAGGAAGTGGGCAGTGGGCTCCTGTAGGGAGGGGCACCCAGGTGGGCTTCTAGGATAGGCAGCAAGGCAGAAGATCCCCCAGCCTCCCTCCCCAACCTCACAGGCCTGTACTGGCTGAGTGTCTCCCAGGACAGAAAGGAGGGGCAGAAGCTTAGCTGGGTGTCAGGGGAGCCCGGATGTGGGAGCGGTCAGCCTGTCGAGCCTGCGGGCAGGCCTTCGGGGTGGTTCAGGAACCTCTGGGCAGGGCCCTGTCTGCTGCCTCAGTGATGGACGGGGCCAGCAGCCACCTGCTGAAAGGAAATGTAGCAGGGAGCCAGGGTGGTCAAGGACCGCTAGTGACCCAGCTCTGATACTTGTCCCTGCTTGTGTGCAGGGCTCTGGACAGACCGAGGCAGGTATCAGGCTCCCAGAATGAGAAAGGCAGATGAGAGGTGGTGAGTCAGAAGGTGTTGTTTAGATATGCCTTGCCTCATTCCTCAGAAATTTTTTTGGCCTAAACCCCCCCCAAAAAAAGGCATACAATGAAACCATATATTATAAAGAAAAATAATCAATTATATAGACAGGACTTCCCTGGTGGCGCAGTGGTTAAGAATCCGCCTGCCAATGCAGGGGACACGGGTTCAAGCCCTGGTCCGGGAAGATCCCACATGCCGCAGAGCAACTAAGCCCCTGCGCCACAACTGCTGAGCCTGCGCTCTAGAGCCCGCGAGCCGCAACTACTGAGCCCGCGTGCCACAACTACTGAAGCCAGCGCGCCTAGAGCCTGCGCTCCGCAACAAGAGAAGCCACCGCAATGAGAAGCCCGCGAGCGGGGGCTCACCACAACTAGAGAAAGCCCGCGCGCAGCAACGAAAACCCAAAGCAGCCAAAAATAAATGAAATTAAATTAAATTAATAAATAAAGTATAGACAATCCAGAAAGAAGAGGATGTCAAAACCTGGAGAGAGGAAAAAGAACATGGGTGCTGTCAGAAGGACCTCAGCCACTAGAGGTGGGCCCTGCAGCTAGTGTTGATGCCTGACAGCCGCTCACTGGGCCCCCGGGGGAGATCTGGTTCTGAGCAGCCCAGCTCCTGGAGAACCTCCCAGGGTGAGCCAGCGGCTCCTGTGCCCTCACGAGGTAAGCCAGCATCTCCAGTGAGCTCCATGGTCCCTGCCTGTGTGAGATGTCAACAGGAAGGGTTCCAGGGTCAAATAAATTTGGGTAACATTCATATTATACCCCGCTCCCCTTACCCTTGGGAAGGTCACAGTGTGTAATTATTGAAAGGCTCTGAGATGTCTCCACACTTGACCTGGTTAGCTTTGCATTTCCCAAACTTACTTGACCACAGAACCCATTTCTCAAGGAACATCTGTTAACCCCAAGGAACTAGTTTCTACAAACACACTTTAGGGGACACAGGAATAAGTGACTTGATTGGTTGTTTGTTCTTACTGACTAGAGACCAATTATTATGGAAGACTTTACCAAAAAATAATCATTTTCATTTAGAAGACCTGATATGGAGCTACTTTTTTTTTTACTGCAAATACTGACATAACCAATTATCTATTGGTTAGATAACAAACTAGGCAATAAAGGCAATAAACTAGAGTTTCTGGTAATAAAACTACAATTTAAGCACATAGAAGGCACATGTTCTATATAATAAATCATCCAAAAATAACTTCAGATTGTGAAGATATGAATTACAAAAGGGGAGCCAATACTATGTTCGCCCATTTTTTCTTTTTTTCTATTTCCCCCTTTTTGTTGTTGCTGTTCTGTACCTTGCTTTGTTTCACTTAACACATCTTGGAGATTATTCCGTATCAACAGAAAGCATCTTCGTTTTATTTTAGGGCTGCACAGAATATTGTCGTAGAGGGAACATAGTTTGTTTCACCTGTTCTCTATGGATGAACATTTACCTTTAGTCTTTTCTGTTGCAACCAATGCTGCAATAAATAACCTTACCCATACATTATTTTCACACATGAGTATGTCTGTAGGAAGATTACTACATGTGGAATTGCTGGAGCATACTGACGATATCCTCAAATTGCCTTTGTCGGGATTGAGCGTGTACATTCCCCCACGCCTCTCCAAATGATCATGCTTTGACCTTTGCAATCCGAAAGGTGAAAAATGGTGTCTTAGTATAGTTTTACTTTATGTTTCTTTTATGATGAGTGAGGATAAATGCCTTTTAATATGTGTAAGAGACATTAATTTTTCCTTTTTCCATTAACTGTTTATATCTTTGCCCATTTTTCTATTGAGCTTTCATTTTTTTCCTTTTAAATACTAGGAAGATTTATATATCACTTGTGGTCTGGGATCTGAATAACATATTTTTCCCTATTAATTTTTAGTTTGACCTTGCTTATTGTGATTTTTTTTTACCATGCAAAATTTTTTTACTTTAATGTAAAGTTTATCATTTAAAATTTTTATGGCTTCTAGGTTACAATTTGATAGCCTATCACTACTCTAAGATTATAATAGAATTCTCCCATTGTCTCTTCTAGGATATATAGATTTATAAATATATTTATAATGTAAACATATTAAAATATATCATATAAATACATAAACAATAAATATGTAAATAATACAAATGGCTAGATTTATCATATTTATATATAACATATAAATAATATAAAGTACATTGTTAAGATATATAATGTTATGTTTATGTAAATATTATTCCATTTAGAATTTATCCCCATGACAAGATGAGCTATAACTTGATTTTTTTCTAGATGGCTACTCAGTTGTTCCAATTCCAGTTGTGAATAATTTATCTTTACTAAATTCCTATGTTTGGAACTATTTCTGGACTTTCTATTTTGTGCCATTTATGAATCTCTGTATACTCTTGCACAAGTTCTGTACTATTTTAAATATTGTAACTCTATATGTGTTTTAACAGCTAATAGAGCTAGACTCCACTCCCTTTAGATTTTTTTCTGGCTAGGCTTTATGTTTACTTTTTCCTTGTAAATTTTAGGATCAGCTAAGTTCCAATTTTTAAAAAATCCTCTTGCTATTTTTATTGGGATTGCATTAAATTTATAGACTGACTTAAGAGGAAGTGCCAATTTTATGATGATGAATCGTTTTAGCCAAGAATGCAGGCCACCTTTTAAATGGAGTAAATGATTGTCTACGCCTCTCCAGGCAGGGTGGTGTCCTTGGAGTTAGCTATAAGGGTGAACCACACTAGTCAAAGAAGTCTTGAACACTGTTGGACATAAACAGCGTGGCTGGAAGCCTCTGTAATCAAATGAGGAAGCATAACCATCCCTCCCAGAAGAGAGCCCTGATGTGAGTTGGAGGCAGTTGTCAGGATTCTAGAACCGGGTCGTGTACAGATGCCACCTTAAAAGAACAGTGCCTGCAGCCAAGGGACATAGCTCGAGCCAAGCTCACAAAGAAGGAGCCAGGGAAGAAATACACTAATCTCACTTTCCTCCCTCCCTCTGATCTTTAGGGCTCCCCGCTGGCCAAACCCTCCCAGCAGCCAGAGGCCCCGGGAGCCCACAGTTTCATCCACTGAGGTCAGCTCTGGGGCAGAGGGCAGGATGGAAAAGGGTGTAGGCTGGATGTGGGGAGGCAACCAGAAGGTACCCATCCTCACCTCCAGCTCACACAGTCCAGCACTCAGGCCCCCAAGACAGTTGTTTCTGCTCTGAGATAAATGGAGTAAATAAAGATCAGAAGGTTATCACCTCCTTCTGCCCCTTCTAAAAGGACTTTGTACCTGGGCAGGAAGGCTAAAATCATGTAACAACTGGAAAACCCACCAGGAAGGGAAGGCAGGAGTTTCGTGGTGCACTGTTCAGTGACACATCCCCTGAGCGGTCTGGGCGGCCACCCTCACCTCTGCCAAAATATCTTCTTGTGTGACTGGAGAGCAGAGCCAAACAGACAAACAAATGAGCACGAGGCAGAAATGTTTGCTCAAGTCCAGAGTCCCTTATAGATACATAATTTAAACACCCGTAGAAAACTGCACACCGGATCTTTCTTTTTCAAGCCCCATCCACGTGGCAGCATTCCAGGAGAGGCCTTGGTCACTGGCAGGCGCCCTCTCACACCAGTTTGCACCACAAGTGGTCTGGAGCCCCAGAGGTCAGCGGGTTGTCTTGCCTGGCCCGTACCAGCTGGCCTGGTTTTGTTGTTGTTGTTGTTGTTGTTTTAATAAATTTATTTATTTATATATATTTTTGGCTGCATTGGATCTTCGTTGCTGCGTGCAGGGTTTCTCTAGCTGCGGCGAGCGGGGGCTACCCTTCATTGTGGTGCGCAGGCTTCTCATTGTGGTGGCTTCTCTTGTTGCGGAGCACAGGCTCTAGGCACGCGGGCTTCAGTAGTTGTGGCGCACGGGCTTAGTTGCTCCGCGGCATGTGGGATCTTCCCGGACCAGGGCTTGAACCCATGTCCCCTGCATTGGCAGGCAGATTCTTAACCACTGCGCCACCAGGGAAGTCCCTGGCCTGGTTTTATCCAGACCAGGATGTGACTGACCCAGACAGGCTGTGCCAGGAGGAGACTCCAGTGACTTCTCCAACCAGGTCACCTCTACAGAAGCAGATCACCATGGGATTACCCAGAGGAGACGGGTTTTCATAAATCATTTTAGGGAGAGTAGATTGTGACCTTGGTAGGGAGAACCCTCAGCCCGAAGGAGTGGCACTGTGTGAGGCTACAGCTAATGAGGGTGCAGAACAGGTTTCCACGTGGGGAGAAAACCCTCAGGCGGACGTGGCCATCCAGGCGGAGCGAGCAGGAAGCTAGAGAGAAAACACTGTGCAGCCCAAACACTGAAACATAATGGAGTCACCTCTCAAGGACAGAAGCCCCCAAGACCATGTTTTGTGAACTGGGTGAATGAGAAATTGACACCTACTTGTAAAGGAGACTGTTCAGATTATACATTAAAAGCATGTGCTTTGCTCAGACAGATCTGACAGCCACTCATCAGCTGAGACCTTGGGGTGAGCCACCCAATCTCCTCACAGAGGGTGGTAATAGTACCCACCTACCCCAGATTGTTTTGTGGCGACGAAATGAGATAACGTCATGATACTTTCGACTGAAACGCACAAACTAAAAGTCGCGAGTTATGTTTTATTCGGGGACCTAACTGAGGACTATAGCCTGGGAGACAGCCTCTCAGGTAGCTCTGAGGGGCTGTTCCAAAGAGGTAAGGGAGGAGCAGGATATGTAGGAGTTTTTACTGAAAAAAATAATGTAGTGGACATCAAAAGATCACTGCTAATCACAAAAAAACAGACATCTCAAGTTAATGATTTTAGTGTTTTTCTCTGTATGGGAAGATCCAAGAGTCTGGGCTCATTGAAATTATTCCCTAGATACTCATCTTAACTATCTAGGACCAGTTTTTCTCCATCCTGAATCCCCTCAGGGTGCCCTGTTTGGGTGGCTACCGTGGCTGATGGCTTGATGGCAGCAACATTGTTGTTTCCTGGAACGACAGGCAACATTTTGTTGTTGTTGTTTGCAATGCATGTAAAGCATTTTAGCACAGGGCCTGGCACACAGTAAGTCTCCGTGAATGTAAACTACGATAACCGTTGTCTTCAGATCTTGTTACTGAGAAAGCTTATGTGAACAGATATTAAATAAACTTTAAAAATGGGCTCTACATAAGGGAGCTTCCCAACTTAGTTAAAAATATTTTGCTGCATGGGGTGAGGGAGAAAGTTAAGAAATCAGAATAATAAAATAGGATTTCAAATGCTTCCACCTTATTAGAAATCAAGATGTTCTTCTAAGTGGCTCTAAGTCTCCCTCAACTCCAGAATTTGGAGACCCGATAAAAAAACTTTGAACCTTTGACTGTAAAATGCATCTAACTCTTGTTGCTTCTTGCTTGTGCTGTGATCTTAGTGCCAGGGTCTTGGCTGTGCAATGACAGGCCATCCTCCTGTTGCTGAAAGGAATTGCATTGCAGTGAATGGGTGATATGTTTTAATATTTCTGAGCCAAGGATATTGGGGTATTAAGATACAATGTAGGATTTCAGGAAGCTGCCAGCTTGTTACCCCTTAGTTTTAAATTTGAATTGCAGTTGGATTTTCCTAGTTAGAAGTGGGGTCTTTCCCTAGTTAGAAGAATCAGATACTCTTAACCAAAGGAAATCTTCAGCAAGGTATGGTTTTTAAACAAAACCCAGGATTTGGATTCAGAGGATTTACATGTAAGACCTGCTAACTGTGTAGAACATAGATTTCCTGAGCTTCATCCAAAAAAGGTGATAATAATTAGGATAATCATCTCATAAGATTTCTGTAAGTATCAAATAAAATGTGGACCACGTTCTTTGTAAATTGCAGAGTATTATATACAATGTTAACTACTTGTTATTTCTGTTTATTTATTTATTTATTTATTGGCTGTGTTGGGTCTTCGTTTCTGTGCGAGGGCTTTCTCTAGTTGCGGCAAGCGGGGGCCACTCTTCATCACGGTGCGCGAGCCTCTCACTGTCGCGGCCTCTCTTGTTGCGGAGCACAGGCTCCAGACGCACAGCCTCAGTAGCTGTGGCTCACGGGCACAGTTGCTCCGCGGCATGTGGGATCCTCCCAGACCAGGGCTCGAACCCGTGTCCCCTGCATTGGCAGGCAGACTCTCAACCACTGTGCCACCAGGGAAGCCCCTACTTGTTATTTCTTTCATTCCTTCTGGTGGAAGGAGCACAGACCAGAAGTCAAGAGTCTAGATTCCTGTCCCTGTCTGCCCTTTCCAGGACCTGTGACCTCAAGAAACTTAATCTCTCTTTTTTTTTTTTTTTGGCCACACTGTGCGGCTCGCGGGATCGTAATTCTCTGACCAGGGATTGAACCTGGGCCCCAGCAGTGAAAACGCAGAGTCCTAACCACTGGACCACCAGGGAATTCCCTTTTTTTTTGTAACTTACTCTAAAAGGTACAGTTTTGTCATCTAGGGGACATTCTAGGATTATGAATCCTTTCAGAGGAAACATGTTAGATTGGAATAGGAAGGGATGAAGAAAGCAATCCTCTCTGAAGGGCAGGGGGAGATGAGGCCTTGCTCCTCCCGGGGTGACCAGGAAAAATACTTCTGGGACATGAAGGAAAAAAACAGGGAGCCATGAAACATGGCCACTGATTTCTGGGATGTCGCAAGAATGTCCAGGTCTGGTGGTGAGCGGTAATCTGAGACACATGTTCAGTCAGCACTGACCTAGATGTATGACCCACAAAAAGAAAAAAAAAAGGAAAAGGCATCACTATGAATTCAGTCACTGTCCCACGAATAGCAGCACAGTCAGCTGTGACCTCCAACACTAAAAAACAATCGACAGGTCTTGCAGACACACACTCGTGTGATGCCTACACACAGGCACAAGGGAAAGGCATCGACTCTTGGTACCAAGGGAAACAGAACCAGGAGGGCGTTAAGATGGCCCCCCCAGAGTCAGACAGACTGGGCAGCTCTTCTGAGGATCTGACAGAAGAGCTACAGGAACCATGGGAATAACTGGTTTCAGGGCAAATGTCGCTGAAGTTCCTACACTTGGGCCCACTTTATCCACAAGCCTGTCTGCCTCCATGTATTGACAGACCCAAGTCATTTTCCAAGATACCTAGAAAATCTCAAATAACCTCAAGAAAAATAAGAATCACAGGCATCTCCAGGTTCTCAAAGAAGGACTAAAGTCAGGAGAAGATCTGAAGTTGGAGGAAGGGGAATAGATTGAAAAGGAGGATCTCGTGACTCGAAGAGCGGCTGTCACTTGGTGTAGCCATCCTCCAGGACAGACAGTATGACAAGGTCTAAGTGAGAGAGGGGCGGGTGCTCAGAAAAGGCCTGAATGTTATCTGTTTCAATGACAGTCTGGTTCCTACAAGGTGGCGTATGGAATCAAGCCGGGAAAAGCTCCTCTACCTAGATTTCCATCCTCACCAACCAGGGGCTCCTTCCCCAGGGCCAGTGCTTAAAACCCTCACTGCCAAGTTTCTCTGCAAGCTCCTATTCTCAGTGTGTCAAAGAGTCTCTAGTTTGGTTTATATAAAGATCTAGTTGACCCAAAAGGTTGTCTCTGAGATCTGACAAACACCACTCCTTTTAAACTCTTCCTTGTCGTGTTTTACTGTTGGCAGTGCACTTAACCTCCCAAGCCCTGTCATCCTCAGCTTCAACATGGAGATGGTCATAGCACCATCCTCATAGAGCTGTTGTGAGAAATAAATGAAATGATGAACCTGCAGCTCCTAGAACAGTGGCTGGCACGTAGGAAGGCCTCATCAGTAATGGCTACTGCCCAAGCTCCCCTAGCAGTCAAGAGGCAGGAACTGGTAGCCCTGGCTAATGGGTCAGGAAATAGGGACATGATCCGTTCTTGTAACTGAGAAGTCCAAGGCAGGTGTGGCTTCAGGTACAGCTTGATACAGGGACTCAAGTGATGACACCAGGACATGGTTTCTCTCTCTCCAGCTCTCAGCCCCTCTTCCTCTGAGTTGGCTGCAAGATGGCTTCAGCAGTAGACTGTACCTCATTGTAGAGCCAATGCACTAGAAGAGGGCACCTGTCCACTCTCTCTGAAGCCCCAGGAGTGGTCTCCTCATACCTCCCTGGCTTTGGCTGGGTTACAGAACCTTCCCCAAGCGAACCATTGAAGCCAGAGAATGTGCAGCCTAGCTTGCTGCAGATCCACCTCTGGAACTTGGGGCAGGGCCAGCTCTACCCAAACCTCTCAGGCAGGGAGGAGGCAAGGAGACTTGCTTCCCAGAGGGTCACTGGTGGCGCCAGGAGGGAAGAGATGGCCTCTGAGTGGAAAACTGCGGTGAACCCACAGCGGCCGCCCAACCTAAGGAGCAAAGGCATTTAACTTCCTTTGGCTGCCGACTGGCTGGTTAGGGAGGGGTGTGCCTCCACTTCCCACAGGGCCGCGTGAGCACCTAGAGGCCTCGGAGCCGCTCCCCCGTCATTGCTAAGTGTTAGCAGGTCAGCCGGTTCAGCAGCTCTCAGGACACCAGCTAGTCCACAGAATTCAAAGATTGCGCTGAATTTCAGTAACACTTTTTAAAAAGAGTTGACATTTTAAAAAACTTTTATTTATTTATTTTTACTTATTTATTTTTGACTGCATTGGGTCTTCGTTGCTGCGCACAGGCTTTCTCTAGTTGCGGCGAGCGGGGGCTACTCTTCGTTGCAGTGTACGGGCTTTTCATTGCAGTGGCTTCTCTTGTTGCGGAGCACGGGCTCCAGTAGTTGTGGCACACAGGCTCAGTAGTTGTGGTTCACGGGCTCTAGAGCACAGGGCTCAGTAGTTGTGGTGCACGGGCTTAGTTGCTCTGCAGCATGTGGGATCTTCCCGGACCGGGGCTCGAACCCGTGTCCCCTGCATTGGCAGGCAGATTCTTAACCACTGCGCCACCAGGGAAGTCCTTCAGTAACACTTTTAATAGACCTGCCAATTAATAAAAATAAACCCAGCCACGGAAATCAAACTCATCTGAGGCTATTTCCTATTCTTGTCATGGGAAATTGTAGGAAAGTGCACATTCCTTAAGAATGGAGTAAACTTCCTCATCCTCGTCCCAGAACGCCCCCATCAGTCAGGCCTTTTATCTCGTGGCAAACATGACCCCTCCCCGCTACCAGCTTGCTTCTGACCACCTGAAACAGGTGTGTGCTTTACACACATGCTCTCGTCACGCCTCCCAGTTACTCACGTGTCACAGAGGAGGGCACCGAGGCTAAGGGGAAGCCAGACTGCCAGACAGCCGACCATCTGACTGTCCCCATCCTTGACTCCCACGTGTGGTACCCACACACCCGCCCAGAGATGTTCCTCGCCCGTCCTCAGGGAGATAGCCCAGGGTGCCTTCTCAGACTCGGGCTCTTGCATTTGTGTCCGTGGGGCTGCCTGCCGGTGTCTTCTTCCTCTCCCTCAGACTCGCCCACCTTTACGCCCTGTGTTGTCAGAAGCCTCTGCTGCTGAATTGGAGTCCTCACTCCACACAGGCTCGCTGCCATGCACCTTCGGTGGACCAGGCACGGAGCCGGCTGTGAGGACACAGTCCAGCCATCACAGGGTTCTGCGTCCTTCAGGGAATGAATTCTCCCATCTCAACTATCACAGCGAAAACATTTCTCCCTCAGCATTCCCTCAACGCGTCCCCCCAGCCCTCCTCCATACCCCTCATGTGAGGACCGGGGGGAACACCTGTGCCGGGCTCGCCTTAGGCCTCAAGTGCCGGAGGTGGGGAACAAGAGGTTTAACGTCCTCCCGGCACTGCGACCTCTCTGATGAGAGCTCCTTACACCGTGTTCACAGGTGACTGCTGGCTGCTGGCAGCCATTGCCTCCCTCACCTTGAATGAAGAAATCCTGGCTCGAGTCGTCCCCTTGGACCAGAGCTTCCAGGAGAACTACGCGGGGATCTTCCACTTCCAGGTAACTTAAGGGTTGGCTTGAGCTTCTCCTGAACGGGTCCTGAGGGCTAGGAGCAGGTGCTGGGGGCCAGGCACAGTACTCTTCTACGAAGGACACTGAGAGACAGCAGGAAGCTGCCTGGCCGGTCGCCGCCCTGGGACCCTGTAAGGGCAGCGATGGGGAGGAGGGCGGTAGGGCAGGGTACTCAGGAAGTAATTCCCACATTTTGTTAAGAAAGTTGATTATTTGGGGTCTGATGTGAAGGCACTGCTCACTGTCCTCCTTTTATGCCGGTAAAGGAGAAATAGTATTTTTAAAGGCATAAGGCACAGGGCAGAGTGCCAGAGGGGCAGGTGTGGCCTGGGAGGGAAGGGCAGGTGCCTCTGCGCTCGCTTCTCGGCGAGGCTGTACCTGCAGGAGGAGGACCAGAGGGAGCGTCTCCTGCGGGATGCGACGGGCTTGGGGAAGCGGCGCCGAGGGGCCGGGCAGGGAGGAGGCAGCCGTGGCTGAGGCTCACGACCCGCACGCTGCCACCACCTCCTCGTCCCGCAGTTCTGGCAGTACGGCGAGTGGGTGGAGGTGGTGGTGGACGACAGGCTGCCCACCAAGGACGGGGAGCTGCTCTTCGTGCACTCGGCAGAGGGCAGCGAGTTCTGGAGCGCGCTGCTGGAGAAGGCCTACGCCAAGTAAGTGCCCACCGTGCCCGTCCCCCGGCAGCCTGCCCCCAGCTGCCCTGTGTTCTGGGAAGCTGCTGCAGACCGGCTGCAGAAAGCTAGAAGTTCCTGGCGGTGAGGGGTAAGGAACTGAAAAGCACCAGTTTGGGGTCAGAAGGGCCAAGACAACTGATGGTTGCAAGGCAAGTTTATTCAAAGAGCATGAATGTATATATAGGTTTAGTACGGAACGAATATCAGACAATAAATCAGTAAACCTTGTATTTCCGCATAATTCTGTCGCCACTATCTATGCGCCACTATCTATACACCACTATCTATGCACCACTATCTATGCGTCACTATCCATGCACCACTATCTATGCACCACTATCTATGCACCACTATCTATGCGTCAGCATGCCTTATGGGCCATTCTTTGGAGATACAGACTTCCCCCTCAGGGCAGCACGTCCTTCTTCTGGGGAACAACCAGGGGCTCTTAGATGCAGAGCAGGCACCTGGAGCGAAACTGGCCGCAAGCCATTTTCCTTTTTTACGCTCAATACCGCAGCATCAGGAGTGCATACCAAGAGAGAGACAAGCAGTTCTCCGGAAAGCAGAAAGCTGAATAAGCTTACAGCTTGGGGGCCACCACATTTCCCCCTTTTTTATTATTTTTTAAAGCTTGATAATATAGCTTTAAGCCATGAACATCCTGACGCAAGACAGCGAAGCGCCCCATTACAAATCTAACAACACAAGGTAATAAACCAATCACCAATAAAAGTAGTACACCAATTGATATCAGGCCTGAGAGCCCTCCATGAATCCATTGTATCGGGTTTAGCCCTTGTAGTTGATCTAATAATCCTTGAATCAAATTCTGGGGTCCATCTTCGTCCAGGTGGGCCTCTTGAATAGCTTGTATTTCGGCATTTAACTTTTGAATATCAAGGCTAATGTGTCCATCAGTCCATACACTTAATATATGCATTTTTACTTTTTCCCAATCACATTGTGAATCATTATATAAATGTTGAGTTACACAAATCCAGGTATATTTGGCATGACAAATCAAACGCATTTTTAATTTTAAAGCCATAACTTGATCCCCTATTCCTATTAGAACATTTTTTAATTCATCTACTTCCGTTTTTAGTTGGGTATCAATATGACTTTGTAGGGCTAATGCTACACTAGTATTTTTAGATAACTGATTAACATAATGAGCCTGGTGAATAGTTTGTGAAAGAGCAATCCCAGCAGTGGCCGCAGTAGCAGTTAAAGCTGCTAAGGCTAGGATTGCACATATTAGAACACCTATAAATCTCTTTGGTCGTTTTAATGCTTCAGTCAATACCAGCCAGGCTTGCGTGCCAGTGTTATGATACCATGGTTCAGACAAATTAACAGGTAACATTATATAAGAAGGTTGCTTCATAATCATAACAGATGCAGATCCTTTAATGGGCAAAACACAACTACTAAAGATACAATTAACACAAGTAATATTATAACCTATAGGATTCATAGTGTTTTCTACAATTAAATCTCCAATCAATAAAGCATAAGGAGGAGCGACGCAAGTAATCACCGGTCTATAAGAAAAGGATAAGGCAAGTTTCCAGAATTCCCATTGCTTGTAAAAAACGAGGCTGTTATTATTAACGGGGACAGAAGAAGCTAGTATGGTGCCATTATCATAATCTAAAGTCCACCAGACAGAGGCTGTGGTCCATGTATCATTACAAACAGGAAACTCAGGCTGCGGGAATTCAGAAGCCATCAAAGCAGGAAATTGTAGTCCTGTGACAGGCTTTACGACCGTAATTTGATGTCCAGCTAATAACGTCCCTTGATTACCTATGGTAGTTTCAATACACAAATAATGTCCAGTATCTTCAATCCTCAAGCGATATATGCATAGAGAATGATCCAACGAAGTATTAGAAGCAAGCTTAGTTACTCTAGCATTCATGTGAATGGGAACGTTATCCTTATACCAAAATACAAATGTGGATAAATCTTCTCGTCTAGAAACAGTCTGTTTGCAAGGAAGACAAATATTAGATCCCACAGCTTTATAATTTTTACGTAAATGAGTAAAAAATTGAGAATTTACAGTGGTTTGGTAAGAAATAGCATGTTCTAAAGCAACAGCCTTAACACAACCCGAATTGGTACTCATAGGACTTAAACAAACAGGGGGAGTATTAAACCAATTAGAGTAATTAACAGAAGTATTAGTAATAGGCAAATTTCCTAGCACTCTTCCAAAAGTAGAATCATTATAGAAAATTGGAAGGTCAGCTTCAGACCATGTAACAGGTTGTAATAAAGGAGGATCGGGTACATAAGCCCAATAAGATTTAGCCTCTATAGGTGGGGCTGCCAATACAGCTATCATAGCTAAAAAAAGGTAAGAGGAGAGCGAGGATGAGCACTCTCCTCCATAATCCTACGTGCTTGAAATACTAAACATTGCAATTGATACCAAGTAATTTGATTTCGATCTCCCCTCGCCTCCCTGACAAGTTGTCTCCTACTCTGTCGCCGCATTCTTCTCGTCCGCCGGGGGAACCGGTTGGGGTGTGCTGTGGTCGATTGCGAGAGCCTCAGGCGACGCATTCTTCGAGTCAGGGTGTTTATTGGTGATGGCATGATAATGTCGAACCAAGCGCTCCGGGAGCCACCGCGGAGAGTCTGCCTCCCTAGGGAAAACACAAACATGGCCTCGGCCCCATACTAAAACAGCGTCTGGTCCATGCCAAAGGTTAGTCATGGGATCTTTCCATTTAACAAGCGCTTTTTCAGGAGGGGTTCCAGAAAGACCTGTAAACAATCGTTCATAAGGCGTGTGACTAAATGCATCTAAAGTTAAAAAATTTAAAATAAATAAAGCATGATTAAGCATAATCTGAGGAGATCTATCATATTCCCCCTTTTTTATTTTTTGTAATGTAATTTTTTATTGTTGGTTGGCACGTTCTACAATACCTTGACCCTGAGGATTGTAGGGAATGCCTGTTTTATGTGAAATATGGAAAGTTGCACAAAAATTGGCAAAAGCTTTACTCGTATATCCTGGAGCATTATCTGTTTTTAAAGCTTTAGGAATTCCCATAGATGCAAAACAATGAAATAAATGAGTAATTACATATTTAGTAGTTTCCCCAGCCAAAGGCGTAGCACATATAAAATTAGAGTAAGTATCAACAGTTACATGAACAAATTGTAATTTACCAAAAGAGGGAATATGAGTAACATCCATTTGCCAAAGATGATGAGGGAGTAAACCCCGAGGATTGACTCCAAATTGTGGAACAGGAAGGTGGGGTAAACATTTAGAGCAGGACTTAACAATGTATCGGGCTGTTTCTCTAGAAATAGAGAATTGTTTTTGAAGCATAGCAGCAGATTGATGATGTAAATTATGTGATTGTGTAGCAAGATCCTGAGGTTGAGATAAACTTAAGGCTATAATCTTTGTATTTTCGTCAGCCAATTGATTTCCCAAAGACAATGGGCCAGGGAGACCTGAATGGGCTCGAATATGTAATATGGCTACAGGAAAGTCATGCTGACGAATAATCTTTTGTAGTTGAAAGAAAGTCTGAAACAATTGAGAATAAACAGTATTGCCAATTATAGCAGTTTCTATGTTATGCAAAATAGTAACCAAATAATGGCTATCCGTATAGAGATTAAAAGAACAGTGTGAAAAGATTTGAAAAGCCAAGGAAATCGCATGTAATTCAACTCGTTGGGCAGAGGTATGATCTGTTTGTTCTTTATGAAGTAAGTCATCAGAAATAACCACAGCGATGCCATTGGCAGAACCATCAGTAAAAACATTTGGGGCATTGAGAATAGGAGTTGAACAGATAGTTTTAGGAAAAATAAATAGATGTTGAGTAGCAAAATGAAGGAGCTTATTAGAAGGATAATGATTATCAATAATTCCTGAATATCCAGCAAAAGCAAGAGCCCAAAAATCAGAGACAAATAATAGCCAAGAATATCGATAAGTAGTATAAGGTATAATAATAGAATTTGGTTCATATCCTACCAACTGAATATTTCTTCTACGACCCAACTGAACAAGGGTTGCTATTAACTCATAATAAGGTGTAATGACTTTATTAGGCGTATTTTTCATATGAATCCATTCAAGAATTCCTGTTTCTTGCCATAATAAGGCGGTAGGGGTATGTGACGTAGCACAGATTATTAATAGTATAGGTAAAGAAGGCTCAATTCTAGTTAGCTGAGCAGATTGTATTGCTTTGTTTACAAGCTTGAGTGCTTGTTGAGCTTCAGAAGTTAAAATACGAGGGGAAGAAGGATCAGGACTTCCCTTTAGGATATTAAAAAGAGGCTGTAACTGACCCGTAGTTAATTGTAAAGAAGGTCGCAGCCAATTAATATCTCCTAATAACTTTTGAAAATCATTTAAAGTTTTAAGAACGTCAGTCCGTATCTCTATCTTCTGAGGTGTAATATTATAATTTGTGATATACTTACCAAGATATGAGAAAGGTGGGTTCATCTGTACTTTGTCAGCAGCAATGACTAGTCCTGATCGTGACAAATGACTTTGAAGGGAATTATAAGCCTTAAGTAAAATATGTTTATCAGAATAAGCAAGTAATAAGTCATCCATATAATGAATAAAATATATCTGAGGGAACTGTTTAGGAACAGGGGCAATAACTTGAGCTACAAACTGTTGACATAAAGTAGGACTATTAGCCATACCCTGAGGCAGCACTTTCCATTGATAACGTTGCATAGGTTCTATAAAATTTAAAGAGGGTAAGCTAAAAGCAAATCGCAACTTATCAGCCGGAAATAGAGGAACAGTAAAAAAGCAATCCTTAAGATCAATAATAATAATCATATAATTTTTAGGTATGGCTGCAGGAGAAGGCAAACCTGGTTGCAGAGCTCCCATAATTACCATAGTTTGATTAACAGCACGTAAATCTTGCAATAAACGATATTTTCCCGATTTTTTCTTTATAACAAATATAGGAGTATTCCAAGGGCTATTAGACTTTTCTAGTCTGCCCAAAGCAAGCTGTTCATTAATTATATTATGGGCCGCCATTAATTTCTCCTTAGAAAGGGGCCATTGGTCCACCCAGACAGGATTATCAGAAATCCAAGTTATAGGGTCAGCATGTGGTGGAGGAGAATCCAAGGCCCCTAGAAAAAACCCAAGCCTGTTTTATCCCGTTTATTATCAGTCTGTAAGGGTAATTTATTTCCCTGTTGATTTTTTCCCAAACCATTCCTAGGATCATACCCTTGATTTAACAATATATTAGTTACAGTAGGGTTGGGACTAAGCAATAGGATTCCCATTTGTTGTAATATATCTCTTCCCCAAAGGTTAACTGGCAATCCGGGCAATACGTAGGGTTTGAATATTCCTTGATTACCTTCAGCATCCTGACAATGTAGGTATTGCGAACTTTGTTGTGGAGAATTAGATTGGCCAATACCTTGCAACTGTGTAATGGTTTGGTGCACGGGCCAACTTTTTGGCCAATGTATAAACGAAATAACAGAAACATCAGCACCAGTATCTAATAACCCAGAAAAAGGCCTTCCATTTATTTTTAATACCAATTGTGGTCTTTCCCTACCAATTTGTTGAATCCAGTAAACTGCATCAGAGGAACCGAAAGCCCCAGTTCCTCTTTTGTTATGTTGTAAAATTTTTCCTTCTGGTATATATGGAATTAATAGAAGCTGAGCTATTCGCATACCGGGCGTGATAAGAAAAGATCCTTTTGATGTTTGAACCATAACCTTTAATTCCCCTTCATAATCAGCATCAATCACCCCAGGAATAATAGTTAAGCCTTTCATACACATACTACTTCTTCCAAGGATTATACCAACCGTTCCCTGGGGTAAAGGCCCAAAAGTTCCCGTAGGAAGGGCTTGGGGTCCCATATCCGAGGTTAATAAGAATTGGGTGGAGGCACAGAGGTCCAGTCCTGCACTATTTGGCGTGGCCCTTTGAAGGGAGGAGATTCCATTCCCTGAGGAACAAAGGTCTGAGCTGGAGGCGGTGGAGCAGGTTGTGGGGGGGATTATTGACATTGCTCCAATTGTTTGATGGGGCCGGAGCAGGCCCCTCCGGAAGTTTCCCGACAAGGGAGTTCCATCTTTATGAGTCACTGATCGACATTCTTTAGCCCAATGCCGTCCTCTTTGGCATCGGGGACAAATTGTGGGAGGAGGAGATTTACCTTGAGGCACAGAATTTACGACAGGCATATTAGGAGTATCAACAGTACAATTTTTTGCAAAATGACCTGGCTTCCCACATTTAAAACAGTTTTTACTTTTAGCATTTGGCCCAAATCCTGCCTTAGTTAGGGCTGCAGCTATAGCTGCTCCCTGTAAGTAAGATGATCCAATATCAGAACAAACTTGAAGATAATCCTCTAAATTTCCTTTCCTTTTCCATGGACGTATAGCTGCTTGACAAATATTATTAGCATTTTCGAAAGCCAATTGTTTGACGATAATTGCTCCAGAAGGACCATCAGAAATAATTCTATTAACAGCCTGTAATAATCTAGCCACAAAATCAGCATAAGGTTCATCTGCCCCTTGCCTTATTTTAGCAAGGTCTTCAGTCCTAGTGGAGGCAGGTAAATGTTTCCATGCATGTAGAGCTATATGATAGATCTGAGCATAAGCCACAAAAGGGAAAGCTAATTGATCCTGTAATAACTGATGTTGTCCTTCCCCAATCAACATCTCATAATTTACTAGCACATTATGTGCAGTATTTCTTTCAGCTTGTTCAGCAGCCTTTTCATAATATTCTGATTTCCAAAGTAAATAGTCACCACCAGTGAGACAAGCACGAGCAATAGATTTCCAGTCTGCTGGAGGAATGCTTCTGTTGCAATCGTATCCAACATAGTAATAGTGAAAGGGGCTATAGGCCCATATTGTGCACAGGCTGCTTTTAAATCTTTCAAAACCTTAAAGGAGAGAGGCTGATATTCCCGATTATTTTGTTGTGGATTTTGAGGATTAGGTCGTTCCACCACCAGGCAGCAGAATAAAGGATCCTCCCCTCTATTAAGAGCTCCCCGTACTGCTTGTTGTAAAGGAGTAAGCTTAGGAGGGATAGGGACAGAGACATGTAATTGCTGTAACCGCGGAAGAATATTTTCATCAGGATATTTTTCAGCCTCATATTTGGCTTCTTCACCCGCTAAATCAAAAGAAAAGTCATCACCATCAAGTGAATTAACACTCTTTATCCTCGGTGGCAACGGAGGAGCAGTAGCTACTGCAGCAATATGTTCTACAGATTTAGCTGTTAATTTTGGAACTGAATCATAAATTGGATTAAAACAATCTCTTATTAAATTCCACAAGCTAAAAGTGGAAACTGAAACAGAAGATGGTCCATGTGCTTTATGATATTTAGATAACTCATCTTCTACACGAGTCCAAATTGCTAAGTCCATTGATCCTCCTTCAGGGAACCAAGGACAAGCATCATATACTAATTGCAAAAATTCCAGAAGTTGTGAGGTAGTTACCTTAGTTCCACGGGCTTTTAACATTGAAAGCAAAACCTGAGCAAATAAATCACGCTCCTTAGAGCCCTTTTGTCCCATATTATTTTACTTCTGACTCTTTCTCGAGTTACCGTCCTAAAAACGAAATTATTTCTTGTGGCCACACTATCTCACTCGAGAGTTCTACTTACCTGAAATCTTCCGAAATGCCTCACGTACTCAGGTCCCTGTTCGGGCGCCAGGCAACCTTCCAGAGAAAGAATTCAGAATAATGATAGTGAAGATGATCCAGGACCTCGGAATAAGAATGGAGGCAAAGATTGAGAAGATGCAAGAAATGATTAACAAAGACCTAGAAGAATTAAAGAACAAACAAACAGAGATGACCAATACAATAACTGAAATGAAAACTACACTAGAAGGAATCAATAGCAGAATAACTGAGGCAGAAGAACGGATAAGTGACCTGGAAGACAGAATGGTGGAATTCACTGCTGTGGAACAGACTAAAGAAAAAAGAATGAAAAGAAATGAAGACAGCCTAAGAGACCTCTGGGACAACAATAAATGCAACAACATTCGCATTATAGGGGTCCCAGAAGGAGAAGAGAGAGAGAAAGGACCAGAGAAAATATTTGAAGAGATTATAGTTGAAAACTTCCCTAACATGGGAAAGGAAATAGCCACCCAAGTCCAGGAAGCGCAGAGAGTCCCATACAGGATAAACCCAAGGAGAAACATGCCGAGACACATAGTAATCAAAGTGGCAAAAATTAAAGACAAAGAAAAATTATTGAAAGCAGCATGGGAAAAACGACACATAACATACAAGGGAACTCCCATAAGGTTAACAGCTGATTTCTCAGCAGAAACTCTGCAAGCCAGAAGGGAGTGGCATGATATACTTAAAGTGATGAAAGGGAAGAACCTACAACCAAGATTACTCTACCCGGCAAGGATCTCATTTAGATTTGATGGAGAAATCAAAAACTTTAGAGACAAGCAAAAGCTAAGAGAATTCAGCACCACCAAACCAGCTCTACAACAAATGCTAAAGGACCTTCTCTAAGTGGGAAACACAAGAGAAGAAAAAGACCTACAAAAACAAACCCAAAACAATTAAGAAAAATGGTCATAGGAACATCCATATAGATAATTACCTTAAACGTGAATGGATTAAATGCCCCAACCAAAAGACATAGACTGGCTGAATGGATACAAAAACAAGACCCATATATATGCTGTCTACAAGAGACCCACTTTAGACCTAGGGACACATACAGACTGAAAGTGAGGGGATGGAAAAAGATATTGCATGCAAATGGAAATCAAAAGAAAGCTGGAGTAGCTATACTCATATCAGATAAAATAGACTTGAAAATAAATAATGTTACAAGAGACAAGGAAGGACACTACATAATGATCAAGGGATCAATCCAAGAAGAAGATATAACAATTATAAATATATATGCACCCAACACAGGAGCACCTCAATACATAAGGCAACTGCTAACAGCTATAAAAGAGGAAATTGACAGTAACACAATCATAGTGGGGGACTTTAACACCTCACTTACACCAATGGACAAATCATCCAAAATGAAAATAAATAAGGAAACAGAAGCTTTAAATGACACAATAGACCAGATAGATTTAATTGATATATATAGGACATTCCATCCAAAAACAGCAGATTACACGTTCTTCTCAAGTGCGCACGGAACATTCTCCAGGATAGATCACAATTTGGGTCACAAATCAAGCCTCAGTAAATTTTAAAAAATTGAAATCCTATCAAGCATCTTTTCTGACCACAACGCTATGAGATTAGAAATGAATTACAGGGAAAAAAACGTAAAAAAGACAAACACATGGAGGCTAAACAATACGTTACTAAATAACCAAGAGATCACTGAAGAAATCAAAGAGGAAATAAAAAAATACCTAGAGACAAATGACAATAAAAACACGACGACCCAAAGCCTATGGGATGCAGCGAAAGCAGTTCTAAGAGGGAAGTTTATAGCTATACAAGCCTACCTAAAGAAACAAGAAAAATCTCAAGTAAACAATCTAACCTTACACCTAAAGAAACTAGAGAAAGAAGAACAAACAAAACCCAAAGTTAGCAGAAGGAAAGAAATCATAAAGATCAGAGCGGAAATAAATGAAATAGAAACAAAGAAAACAATAGCAAAGATCAATAAAACTAAAAGCTGGCTCTTTGAGAAGATAAACAAAATTGATAAGCCATTAGCCAGACTCATCAAGAAAAATAGGGAGAGGACTCAAATCAATAAAATCAGAAATGAAAAAGGAGAAGTTACAACAGACACCGCAGAAATACAAAGCATCCTAAGAGACTACTACAAGCAACTTTATGCCAATAAAATGGACAACTTGGAAGAAATGGACAAATTTTTAGAAAGGTATAACCTTCCAAGACTGAACCAGGAAGAAACAGAAAATATGAAGAGACCAATCACAAGTAATGAAATTGAAACTGTGATTAAAAATCGTCCAACAAACAAAAGTCCAGGACCAGATGGCTTCACAGGTGAATTCTATCAAACATTTAGAGAAGAGCTAACACCTATCCTTCTCAAACTCTTCCAAAAAATTGCAGAGGAAGGAACACTCCCAAACTCGTTCTATGAGGCCACCATCACCCTGATACCAAAACCAGACAAAGACACTACAAAAAAAGAAAATTACAGACCAATATCACTGATGAATATAGATGCAAAAATCCTCAACAAAATACTAGCAAACAGAATCCAACAACACATTAAAAGGATCATACACCACGATCAAGTGGGATTTATCCCAGGGATGCAAGGATTCTTCAATATACGCAAATCAATCAATGTGATACACCATATTAACAAATTGAAGAATAAAAACCATATGATCATCTCAATAGATGCAGAAAAAGCTTTTGACAAAATTCAACACCCATTTCTGATAAAAACTCTCCAGAAAGTGGGCATAGAGGGAACCTACCTCAACATAATAAAGGCCATATATGACAAACCCACAGCAAACATCATTCTCAATGGTGAAAAACTGAAAGCATTTCCTCTAAGATCAGGAATGAGACAAGGATGTCCACTCTCACCACTATTATTCAACATAGTTCTGGAAGTCCTAGCCACGGCAATCAGACAAGAAAAAGAAATAAAAGGAATCCAAATTGGAAAAGAAGAAGTAAAACTGTCACTGTTTGCGGAAGACATGGTGCTATACATAGAGAACCCTAAAACTACCACCAGAAAACTGCTAGAGCTAATTAATGAATATGGTAACGTTGCAGGATACAAAATGAATGCACAGAAATCTCTTGCATTCCTATACACTAATGATGAAAAATCTGAAAGAGAAATTATGGAAACACTCCCATTTACCATTGCAACAAAAAGAATAAAATACCTAGGAATAAACCAAAAAAAAGAAAAAAAAACTGGTAAATGAAAACAACATTTAAAATTGTGTTGTCATTAGAGTATACACAAAGTAATTGAAGCTGTAGGTATAGAAGTGGTTGCCTTGAGAAGACATGTATAATAAGGAAAGGAAGAAAGGAAGGAAGAAAGGAAGGAAGGAAGGAGGGGAAGAAGGAAAGCAAGAAGGAAGGAAGAGAAGGAAGGGAAGGAAAGAAGAGGTCTTCAAAAATAGGGAGATTTAAGTGGCATTTAAGTAAACCTGCCAAAGGGAGCAGTGGCAATCAAGGGACCTGAGTATTAATTAGGAATGACTGATCACGTGAGTCCCATGAGGGTAGGGATCACATCTGCTTCTCATTTCTGGAGCAGAGCACCTAGCACAGTACCTGGCCAGTAGATGCTCCATTCGCAATTGTCCAGTGTTGTCCATGGGGCAGGAAAGCTACAAATACCATTGGCTGCGGCAACTGGGTGACTGGGGATGTGTGCAAGCTGGATGGCAGGCAGTGAGTAAAGAAATGAATAGGGAACAGAAGTGCCCTTGACCGGTGGGGAGGGCCGCGCTGTGCACCCCTCTGCTCTCGCTGCAGGGAGATGGCTTAGCGACTTTTCCTGGGGAGGTTCCTGGCCTCCATAAGCTGCAGGAAGCCCTCTCAGAGTCAGTGGGCGCCCCTTGCCTCCAGGGCCCTGCAGACCCCACAGCGCAGTCCTAATAACCTGACAGTAACACCCAGCCAAGCCCAGTCAATATACACCACCAGAGTCTGTACAATGACCTTTAACATCCAGGATGGACCAGACTTTCAAGACTGAGTTGTCAACAGTGAGACACCAGTGGTTGTGGATTTCCATGCACAGTGATGTGGCCCCGGCAAGATCCTGGGGCCAAGGTTAGAGAAGGTGGTGGCCAAGCAGCATGGAAAGGTGGTGATGGCCAAGGTGGATATTGATGACCACACAGACCTCGCCATAGAGTATGAGGTATCAGCTGTGCCCACCGTGCTGGCCATCAAGAATGGGGATGTGGTGGACAAGTTTGTGGGCATCAAGGATGAGGACCAGCTAGAGGCCTTCCTGAAGAAGCTGATTGTCTGACAAGCAGGGAAGCGTCCTGACTGCCCCTGCCCACCTGGGCCCCGTGGTCCCGGGGGACCCAGATAGAACTCATAGCCCTTCTGTGCCGGCCCTTCCTACCTCCTCCCTCTGCCTGGCCCCTGTGGGTCTGTGCTTTGGAGACCAGGCCTCCAAACACAGGAGCCTCAAGTGCTCCCAACCTGGCTGACCGCCAGGGTGGCCGCCCAAGGAGCGGTGCCGCCACCGAGCTGGGACAGCCGTCTCCTCACCCACTCTCTGCTCTTTCTAGGGCTTGTTGCCGTGCTCCCAGGATGCTGGGACAGAGTCCCGGGGCCAGCCTGCAGTAACAGCTTGGTCTCCCTGCTCCCTTCTGATCTGAACCCCGGTGCCTGGCTCATCTGCCTCCTGCATTTTTCTTTCCTGCTGCTGTTTTGTAAAAAAAAAAAAAAAAAAACAGAAGAAGCAAAAAAGAAACCCAGGGCTTCCCTGGTGGTGCAGTGGTTGAGAATCTGCCTGCTAATGCAGGGGACACGGGTTTGAGCCCTGGTCTGGGAAGATCCCACATGCCACGGAGCAACTGGGCCCGTGAGCCACAATTACTGAGCCTGCGCGTCTGGAGCCTGTGCTCCGCAACAAGAGGGGCCGCGATAGTGAGAGGCCCGCGCACCGCGATGAAGAGTGGCCCCCGCTTGCCACAATTAGAGAAAGCCCTCGCACAGAAACGAAGACCCAACACAGCCATAAATTAATTAATTAATTAATTACAAAAAAAAACAACCCATAGAATACAGTACCAACAGCGGACCCTAATACAATCCACGGTCGTTGGTGATAACGATGTGTCAATATAGGTCCATTTATTGTAACAAATGTACCACTCTGGTGTAGGATGTTGATGATGGGGAAGGCTGTGCATGGGTGAGGGCAGGGGGAGTATATGAGAAGTCGCTGTACTTTCTACTCATTTTGCTAATGTTTTGTTATTTGTAATTTCTTCTTCTAACAAAAAGAGGATATTAAAAAAAAAAAAGAAATGAGTTATCAAGCCATGAAAAGACACGAAGGAACCTTAAGTGCATATTGCTAAATAAAAGAAGCCAATCTGAAAAGGCTGCATACTGAATGACTCCAACTATATGACATTCTGGGAAAGAAAGTAAAAAGATGTGATAGTCAGGGGTCAAGGGTCAAGGCGGGGTGAGGAAGTGATGATTAGGTGAAACACAGGAGATATTTAAGGCAGTGAAACTATTCTGTAGGATACCGTATTGATGGATACATGACATTATTTGTCAAAACCTACGGAACTGTATAACACAAAGAGCGAATCCTAATGCAAACTATGGATTTTAGTTAGTAATGCTATATGAATATTGGTTCATCAATTGTAATAAATTGTAACTGCACTAAGGCAAGAGAACTAAGAGAGAACTAAGAACCGCACTAAGGAGAAACTGTGAGTGGGAAAAGGAGAGGATATATGGAAACTCTCTGTACTATCTGCTCAATTTTCTTTTTTTTAATTTTATTTTACTTTATTTCTTTATTTCTTTATTTTTGGCTGTGTTGGGTCTTCGTTGCTGCACGCGGGCTTTCTCTAGTTGTGGTGAGCGGGGCCACTCTTTGTTATGGTGCACAGGCTTCTCATTGTGGTGGCTTCTCTTGTTGTGGAGCACAGGCTCTAGGCGCACAGGCTTCAGTAGTTGTGGCACGCGGGCTCAGTAGTTGTGGCTCACAGGCTCTAGAGCACAAGCTCAGTAGTTGTGGCACATGGGCTTAGTTGCTCTGTGGCATGTGGAATCTTCCCAGACCAGGGATCAAACCCGTGTCCCCTGCATTGGCAGGAGGATTGTTAACCACTGCACCACCAGGGAAGCCCTATCTGCTCAATTTTCTGTAAACCTAAAACTGCTTTAAAAAATTGTTTATTAATTTTGTAAAAAGTGCAACCCATGGCTTGACCAGTTCTGTATATACCACTTTCTTAGGCAGTAAATTATCTTTGCAGAGCGCCTTTGGGCAACAAGCAATGATGCAGCATAGCCCACATAGACAGAAGGGTTTTGAAGACAACAAGCCTTCAAACTCATCCCCCCACTAGAGTGTGAGCAGGAATGACAGAAGGGGGAACAGAATGTGGTGTGTGGAACCCTGGGTCCCCCTTTTAGCTACAATCAAGGAGTCACTGAGCACATGAAGGCAGCCTCGCAGGGGTAGCACCGCTCTAAGAAACAAGCGACACTTCTGACTTGTTTTACCCAAATAACTTAAACAAGCAGATAATAACCAAGTGATTCATCCTACATGATCTTCAGTTTTCCCATTGATACAACTGACAGTATTATGCATTATAGATGCTGCTGTGTTGTTTTCAAGCCTTCCTTGAAAGCCTTAACAAAAACGTCAAAACATCCTCGCATAGGATACTGATGATAAGGAAGTGGATATGTGTGATCACATATGAGATATCTTATTAAGGAAAGTGTGGGAGGGTTCTTCTTTAGAATATTTTCAAAAAGCTCTTCTAAACACTAGATATATTTTTTATTACTTTTACTGCTGTTATTCTCCTACTTGTTACCTGAAGTTTTGTCTAAGGACCGCAGGGGTTTTCTTAACCTTACAAGTAAGTTTCTGTTGAGTAGAACCTCGTCATGCTACTTGTTGCTATTGATAGAGTTTGTTAAGCCAACAGTGAAAGCAATCTGTCCTCTCAATGCATGGTAGCACTTCAATACTGGAGATTCTGTAATGAATTTTAAAATCAGAGATGAGAAGCATTTCCCCCACCCACCTGGGATTGGAAAGAGAAAATTCAGTAAGACGAAACAGGATGCAGAGCTTAAGAAGTGGGTTAGAGCCCACGAAGTTCTAAGAATCACAACTGTTGAAGAAATATTAAGCAGACCAGAAAATTAGTGAAATGAGTCCAGGTTGAGTGAGACTGAATGCTTCCCCCAAGTCCCACATGGTAACTGCCTTTTTTCTTCTGTAGGGAGAGAAAGAATTGGGAAGAGATTTCAGATTTCTAGAGATTCACTTGAATAGTTCCTACTGCACTGCTCACTGGGACAATATTCTTTCTCCTCCCCAAGGTGGCCATATGCAGCAGCAGTTCACCCCATCCATTCACTCTCATCACTTAGAATGGAGTTGTCCCCATGCAAACATCGAGCAATGGCACCGTGAGAATTGAGAGGCTCATGAAAGCAAGGCTGATGGGAGCCCTGGGGTGCACCCCCAAACTAAAAGGACTCAGGTTGCAAGACCTGTCACTTAACAGTCACAGCAGGATATATTTTTGGTAATCGAAGCCTAATTTGGATTGTGTTTTTGGAAAATGATAACATTAGTTTTCTAAAAACTAGAAAATTTTTTAGGGGGGAGTGGTGGTTCTCTCCAACTCCACTTTGAAGCTAAAAATGGCAAACTGTTTAGAATACAAACTTTTTCTTCCCGTGGATTTATGTAGCAGATGTTTCAAAATGACTGGCAAATACATAGAATTCATACAAAGTTAGAGGCAAAAGGGTGCTCCAGAACCCTCTGGTTGAATCTCTTCACTCTATAGTTGCGGAGAATGAGGTCCAGAGAGGCTAAGTGTTATGCCCAAGGGCACACAGCTGGCTCACAAGATGAGACTTGAATCCGGATTGCCTATGTACTGGCCAATGCTCTTCCCTCTCTACTGTGCTCTACTTCCCAGCACCACAAGAGGACACCTACTGTGTCTTGCAGAATCTAGACTATTTTTTGAAAGCTTGGAACTAAACTTGTGACTAATTAGAATACAGTGTTCCACCACCTTTAAGTCACCAGCTAAAATCCACTGCTCCCCGTCGCAGCACGCCCGAGGCCTTCTGGGTAACCAAAGAAAGATTATTGTCTCAACTCAGTTCTCTGTGTCTAGGTACCCACAAAATGGAAATCACTTTACTTGGGGAAGAGCAAGAGGACAAGATGAGATGAAAAGGAAGCATGTTTAAAATGGATAAAAGGAGGCACTTTTTTCCCACTACACACAATTGAACTGGGGAACTCACTGCAGCAGGATATTAAGATCAATGGTGAAGATCTGTGTTTTAAAAGATTAGACATTTCACATGCATATCATCAACAGCGACACTCAATGGGATGAAAGTAAGATGGATGAAAGTTCTCAAGCTTCAGTGCATAAGTTGATCACCAACTGGGTCAGGTGAAAAGAAAAAAAGTTGTCTACTGGATTAAAATTTCACAGAAAGGCAGATCTGGGGGGTTCCAGTCATTGCTGCTGTGTAACAAACCACTCCAAAGTAGTGGTGTGAACCAACAGGCATTTTATTATGCACATGGATACGGTGGATCAGGAATTTGGAGAGGGCACAGCAGGGATGGCTTGTCTCTGATTCATGACATCTGGGGCCTCAGTTGGGAAGACTTGAACAACTAGGAATGACTTGAGGTTGGGGGCTGGAATCATCTGGAAGCTTCTTCACCTAACCTGGGATGACTTGAAGGCTCACTCAGCTGGGACTGTCAAGTGGAGCATCTATATGTAGGTGTCAAGAGGGAGTGTCCCAAGAAAAAGCACTTCCAAAAAACAAGTGTCCCAAGAGACCCAGGTAGAAACTACACGGCCTTTTATGACCTATCCATGGAAGCTTTAGAGCATCACTTCCAACACAGTCCATGGGTCAAAACCGTCACAAGCCCACTGAGATTCAAGAGGAGGAGAATTAGGACCTCCTACATCCCTCCCCTATGGGGAATGGCAAGATCACATTGCAGAAAAACCTGTGGGATGGGAGAGGTTTTCGCAGCCATCTTTGGAAAATGCAATCCCCCAGGGAAGTGGTGGGTGATGTGAGGTTACAAGAACACACAATCTAGTGGAAAAAACTGACTTATGAACAGAGAATCACAGTACAATAAAATAAATTTCAAGGTAGTTATTTCCCCCTCTTTTACAAGAATTCTTTTTTTTTCCCTTTGATAAGAGTCATCACATTAAAATTTTTTCATTCATTGTCTGTCTTCTACTAGATTGGAATCTCCATGCATTTAGTTTCCTACTGTAACCCCTGTGCCTAAAACACTACCAAGCCCAAAATAGGCACTCAATAAATATTTGCTGAAAGAGTATATGAGTAAAGTGCTGTAATAGAGAAGTAGTGGGAGGGCTGTGGGAGTACAGGCAATAACAAAGCACTCAGCTTGACAGAAATGACATTTGAGTGGGTCTTGAATGCTCTTGAAGGATAAACAACAATTTTTCTGGTGGAAAAAAAAGGGAATAAATTTTTCTCCTTAAATCTCCTCCAGAGACTTCATTAGCCAAGTTTAAGTGGGCAGATCTCATCCTAAGTGTACAGACTGCATGTAGTAGTTACAATGTTCTTGGTTGCAAGTGAAAGAAAACAGGGACTCAAATGTATTAAAAAATAAGCAGCGTATCGTATCACATAACAACAAGTCTGGAGGCCAACAGTTCAGGCAGCCTCAATGCCATCCTTCTTCACTGGGTCAACTTAGCTCCTTTGTGGTTGCAAGATGGTGCCCACAGTGGTAGGCATCACAGGCAGACAAACCAATACCCAGCAGGGGAGAGGACTACTTCTCCTTTGGAGTAAGATCTTTCCCGTAAGCCCCTGACAGACTTACCTCACACTGGACCCCACACCCCGCCTTACTGGCTAGAACTGTGTCCCATGCATGTATGTAACCTAAACGCTGATAAGAAGAAGGGGAGAAACACGAGCAGTTAGACTAATCACGTGTTACTCCTTGGGGCTTGACCTGAAGCTCCTGCCTCTCCTGAAGCACAGGGCTATGCAGAAAAGGGTGGATTCCCCAACAAAACAGAACAAAACAAATAACGGGGGTTTTGTTAGGAAGGAAAAAGGGGAGATGACTCCTCGGCACATAATCAACAGTGTTTGCAACATTAGGCTTGGGGAAGGTTCATGTTCTGTTTTCTTTGTGGATGACTATTACCTAACAATTTTATTTATTCTTTTTCATGCTTTTTGCTCCTTTCCTTTCTCCTCTGCACTAGTAGTCAGTTGAATAAATCAAGCGCTGTATCAATAGGAAAGAGTGTCATGTGTACAGTGTACATACGAATCTAATTAATCAAAAATATGTTGATTAGACGTGAGTGCACTTTCAGGTAAAAACCTTGATTCAGATGCTTCTGATAGCATAGCCGTGCCCAGCTGTTCACCACTTGAATCGTGCTCTTTCATGGCCTTGTGCCCGTTACTTGTGCTGATTCCTCTGTCTAGGAAGTCCTTCTCAGTTTCCTTACCTATAGTGGATACTAGTGATTGCCTCTCCAGCGTCCATTCTATCCTTCTAGTAATTTGCTTGAAGAGATGGCAAACTGCCAAACTACTGTTTTTCAGACTCCCTTGCAGCTAGGGTCTTGATCTGAAATAAGTTCAGTCAATCAGGTGCACTTGTGTAAGATTTGGAGGCAGATGCAAGGAGAAGGCATCGTTCTGTTGCTGTTGCTGTTGGCCAGCAAGGTTTGAGCAATAATGTTAAGAGGCATTTAATGCTGTTGGACTCAATGTCCTGTTTCAATGTCTAGTCACCAGTTTCATGGGTGTGAAGAGCCCTTGCTGCAGCACCATCCCAACTTCTGGAACATAGCTACTGTGGTAGGCCCGTGAACTCAATAGCCCAGGGGTACCCCCCTGACTTCTGCCCCTCCAGCTCATCAATTTTGTAAGCCTCTGTTTGATTCTCAGTATTAAATATTTCTCTGTTTGAAACACCTAGAGTGGTTTCTTCCTGTACTAAACCCTGACTCATAGATCACCTAGTTCATATTCAGCCTTCCAGGCACAGCCTGGGTCTTCCCTGAGCCACCAGGTTGGGCCAGGTGCTTCCTCTGTGCTCCCACCACGTCCTGCCTGGTAAGCCCATGCCTCTTCATCTTTGCACCCCTGGCACCAGTGTTTGGCTCACAGCATGTGCAGCATCAATATTTACCGAACTGAAGCTCCCTCTGCCAAGATACCAGACAGGTCCTGAAATCTAGTCTAAAGGGTGCCCCACCTCATGCCTGGTCTGCAAAGCCCAAAGAACAAGTGGCTCTAGACTTATACTGGATTCTAGATGAATCCAGAGCCCTCAGCTTTTCCGTACTTTAGTCCCCCACACAAGAGGCCACACCAGAATTGAAAATTTGACCTGGTCCCCAGGAAAAGGATGATAAGGAACAAGGGAAGTTGCTTATCTCAAGAGTTACCATCTGGTGGTTTTCAGGACCCTCTACTGCTGGGCCTACAACGAGGCCTGCAATCAATGGCAGCATAGCCTTTGGAGCGAGGAAAACCCAAGTTGGAAGGTGTGTGCCGTTGTGTAGCAAGTTACTTTCTGAACCTCAGATTCTTAATCTATAAAATGGGGTTGATAATATCAACCTCACAGGATTCTTGGGGGTAAAAGAGATTATATATGTAAAATGCTTAGCACAGTGCATGCACATTGGAAATGCCCAATACCCATCAGTTACTGTTGCGGCCACCATTGTTGTTGACTGTGCCAGCCCTGTACCACAATTCTGTTACATATTTTTTACTTCATATACATACACTTTCCTTCAGCCCAAACAGACTCACATGCAGTTAGACTAGAACGTACTTCTCTATACTTTCTCCCGAGGTGTTCCATTTTACATCATGATGTGATTAACCCTTTTCTGCAGAAGATCCAGCTAGGCCCAAGTTTGGGGCTGTGCTGAGGAAATAACAAAACCATCTATGTCAGTGGCTCTCGATCCTAGCTGAAAATCAGGATCACCTGGAGAGCTAAAAACAAAACGGCAACAAAAATAAACAAATAAAACGAAACCAAGAAACAGTGTCTGGGTCCGTCAACCAGAGATTCTGATTCAGTAGGGCCCAAGCATCAGTATATCTTAAGGCTCCCCAGGTGATTGTAATGTGCAGCTGAGAGCCATTGCTGAGAGTGGGAAAGATGAGCGCTTCCATCGCCTCTGGGAAAGAAGAAAGAAGCTCTTACTTTTCTATAATCGCCACCACAGTGGAGGAGGGGAGAGGACTAAAGATTACAGTTGAATGATTCCACTTATAATGTGAACAAGGCATTCTTATTATGAACCTGGATAAATGACTCATCATGTTAATCCTCTGATTAGTGTCTGGGTTTCTCCTCTAGAGGTGTCTGATCTGATGAGAAGAGGAGTTATCAGAAATGCTCTAGGACATGGAAAAAGCTAGTCTGGAAATACCTGTGAGGGATTTCAAGTTGGCTTGTGGGTGTCTGTCCTGTGCCAGCCCTGTGCACACTCGCACACTTGCGGGCTGGTTGCTGATGTCAGGTGTACGCACTTTGATCCAGGGCAAGTGAAATGATCCCTGCTTTGGCATAAAATCTAGCTAATATCTTAATGCTAGAGATAGCTGGTGACAGCTGGGAGTGTGCTCAGACATAAAGTACAGGCATACCTCATTTGATTGCGCTTTGCAGACTTTGCTTTTTCACAAATTGAAGGTTTGTGACAACCCTGAGTTGTCAGATGATGGTTAGCATTTTTCAGAAATAAAGTATTTTTAAATTAAAATATGTACCTTTTTTAAAGACAGAATGCTCTTGCACACTTAATAGACTGAAGAATAGTGTAAACATAAGTTTTATAGACATTACTGGAAAACCAAAAAATCCATGTGACTCACTTTATTGTGATATTTCCTTTATTGTGGTGGTCTGGAAGCAAACCCACAATATCTCTGAGGTATGCCTGTACATCTAAAAAATGTAACTTTTTTCCCATTATTAAAGTGATACACAAAAGAAAATAGAGTGAGAAAACAGAAAAATAGCATGAACCCAGTAGAAACTAATAACAGACTTACACAGAGTTACGAGGTGCTAGACATGGTTTTAAGCTCTTCACCATATAAATTCATTTACCCCTCACTACAACTCTATGAGGGGTAACTCCACTTTACAGATGAGGAAAGAGGACCTGGAGCTGTTGTGTGACTTGTCCAAAGTGGCAGCTAGTAAAGGAAGAGCCAAGGTTTGGACTCATGCTGCATTTAACAGGGTAGGGTCAACCTCAGAGATATATATAGCTCATAAGGTAAGCTTTATCCAAGTATTCAATGCCACTTGCTAAAGTTTAAAAAGTTAATCTCAGTTGCCATTTATTCATCCATTTATTTAACAAATATTTACCAAAGGCATCTATGGGCAGCACACTGTTCCAGGCTTGATTATCAAGATACTGAAGAGTATACAGAGGCTACCTGTCCAGTCATTCCTATAGCATTGAACTCTCAAGTGTCTCAATATGTATAATCAATACAAGTATAGTAAGATTAGAAATGCAATAACTATTCTCTGATTACAAAATCCAAAACCAATACTTCAAAACTTTCAAAATGTCACAGTCTTACTAGATGGAATGTTTGGCATGATCCTCCGTATTTTCATCAATTAATAAGTACACCTTGGACAATAATTTAAGTTGAACCTCATGAATTCCACTTTGTAGCAACACGTTTAATATAACAGTAGTGTCTTCAAGTCAGAAATCTGGTGTTTTTGGATGGATGGATGGATGGATGGATGGATGGCTAGATGGAAGGATAGATGAGTGAATTAATAGCTAAGAATGCCTGGCAATATTCTAGTTGCTTAAAAATTGCATCTTTAAAAATAATTCAGTGTTTTCCAGTTTGTTAAACAATAACTATGACTCAGAAGAAAATTGTGCTTTCTGTCCTTTCCATGGACTAAATATGTAACTTCAAGGAAGCCATTATGATGCCAGTTCCATCTGATTGTTGTGAGGATCAAATGCGCTAACTGAAATGAATTATGTAGCACCCTGCCTAATACATGTTAAACAGCATATTTTAAACTGCCTTTAAAGTGAAATAGTGTATGCAGAAAAGCAAAAATTCAAATGATACAAAAAGCTATACAATGCAAAATACGTTTCTTTTGGCCAAGTTTTCCCGCTATTATTACTACTATTATTAGAGATCTCCAAGCAAAAATAACATCTCCCTGTTGATTAAGAAGGGAGAGGTTTACTGACTAGGAGATAACATCCTTTGAGTCAGAACCAAGTGAAATAACACATGTATTCTGGTTAAATTCCAGCATGAGTGATTAACATTCTCCAACTTCAAATAATTTTTATTATTAGCCAACACTTGTCCATCCCCAATAATACACATGTTGCATACAGGCCACAGAATGAGGCAGCCTCTCTTGGCATGTTCACAATCTGTGCATACTTTCCACTGAGGGTTTCCCTTTCTTTTTGATTGCTATTCCATAGCTTTTCAACTCCCACTACTTTCAACCCTGGGATGTTTGCCGACACCGAGTGCCAAGTAGTTCCAAAAAAACCAAAAAAATATAAGCACCTGTAGAATCCCAGGGAATGAAAGAGGTAAAGTACATTTTAAACATATTTATTAAGGGTTTTAATGTTTGTGAAGAGATTTATATTTATTTCTTTTAACTTTGAGGCTGGGATTAATACACGTATTCCTCATTATTTCTCACAAAGTCTTGTTGATAAGCAGGAGGAAGAGGGCTATTCTGCAATTTTGTCTCCCAGTCTGTGTAAGTGGGATCCAGGACACAAGAACGACTCAGCCCTAAAGTGCAGTCCTGAGTCCCTCAAGAACTCAGGGCCTCCTGCCTTTTTCCCGCCTTCTTCCAGTAGAAGGAAGGGGTAGGGGGAGCGGGAAACAATTCAAACCCTCTTTGTAAGCGTGTGAATGAATTTCAAGAATGTTAAACACCTCAGTCTTCCAACCTAATTAGAACATGTAGAAAAGAGGCATTTTTAGGACATTTAAAACTTGCAGCATAATAACCCATCTGGAGAGCGCCACAGTGCGTCCCAGTGGTCGAGGCGCCCAGCAGGTCTTCGCGCGGGCTCCCGCAGCTCCGTGCGCCCCGGATCCCCGGCGGCGCGCGGGTGCGCAGCTAAGCAGCGGGTAGCCCCCGGCGGGGGGGGGGGCGGCCCCTGCCCATCACAGAGCCCGGAGCCAGTGTTGCTTTTCTCTGCGGGCGACTTCCAACTGCCTGGATTTTTAACCCGATAAACTGATAAAGGACTAACATGTCTGGAGTCTTCCAAAGACAGAAAGAAAATCACTTTCTTGTCGCAACAGTAAGATTTTGTTACGAAATGCAAAAGTAAAGGTTAAAGCCTGGGAGATAACCGGTCGCATATGGGGGGAGGGGGGAGGAGGTGGTAAAAACTGTGGCTGGCGCGTCCCAACTATCTCGGTTCGAATCCCGGGTTTGCCATTTGAGAGCCTACTCTGTGCTAGGCGGTCGGAATACCGCGCTGAACAAGATTATCTAGGTTGTGGCTTTCTTGGGGGAACTATCATTAGCTCGGTTCCCTTGGTATGCTTCTAAACTCTGTTTCTTCACCTATAAGAATTGTTGTAAGGATCTGAGACATCCTGGATTAAGATGAGAACGATTAACGCGCCGTCTGACACACAGTAGGGGCTCAGTAAGCATTTGTACTTCTCTCAATTTGAGCTCACCTGGTGAGGGCAGCGCAGAGAGGAGACAGGTGCCACGGTTAAGAATGATTCTTTGAGCAGTTCTTTTAAACAAGCGCTGGACTCTAAGGATGCTTAGCTGCAGATAGGAGACCTGGTAGGTGCCCTGGAAGCTAGGGTTCATAAGCTAGAACATTACGGGAAAGTGAGCCCCGCACCAGTGGACGCCAGCAGAGAACTCAGGAGGGACTTCTAGCTAGGGTTTCCCGCTCCGGGTCTCAAGAAGGCATGATTAGCATTCGCCCCGCCCCCCATAGCTTCCCGGCCGGCGATTGGCCCACGCTCCTCGGCTGCCAGCTCCAGGCGGGGCCGGAGGGCGCCTGGGGAGAGGCTGAGCCCGCGGGGCAGTGGGCGGGGACGCGCGGAGAGCGTGGCGGGGCGGCCCACCAACCGAGCCCCAGCGCGAAGGGGCGGGGCCGGGGCGGAGCCTCCCGGCGGGCATTAGAAGCAAGTGACCCAGGCTGGGCGGGACAGGCCAGTCAGTCCGAGGCCGTGACTCCACTGCGGCCAGCGCCGCCGCCGCCGCCGCAGCCGCGCGCAGTTCAATACCCGCCGGAGGTGGGCCAAAGGGTGCTAGAGCGCGGGGGAGGAGCGGAGCCCGGCGCGTCCCGGGAGAACCGCCACCGCCCCCAGGAGTCCGCTGGAGCGCGGATCCCCCTGCAGGGGAGGAGAAGAGCGGCGGGCGGGACGCGGCGGCGGGCGCGCACCATGCAGTCCTGTGAACAAACACTGGCAGCGATGGGGGAAAATAAGTGTCCCTGGACTTTGGACTAGATTACAGCCAGATATTCCAAAAGCATCGAGACACTGCTCTCTGCGGCCTCTGAAAACAAATGAGACCCATAACACCCTTGCATAAGCTTTTAAAACATGGATCAGTGTAGCAAAAGGAAAGCTGTTCCCCCCCCACCTCAATATATTTTTCTCTTCCTCTTCTGAGAAAGCCTATATAGTGATGAGCACACACTTTACTGTTAGAGAATTCTGTTTGCTTTTCTAATCTGTTGAACCATTCCCTCATTTATATATGAAAGCCTATGTATTGATGAATACACACGTACACACACCACGCATACATACTTTACTGTTAAAAATTCTGTTTGCTTTCCTAATCTATTTAACCATTCATTCAAGAAGAGTGTGAGGCCATTACTGGGGAAGGGGGTGACAGTGCATTGGCCAGCAGAATACCAGTGACCAGGACTGAGTGGGGACTAAATTTAAGAAGCTAAAATGGCAAAAACAATTAAAATTTGAGGATGTCTCCCTAGAAAAACAGCAAGTGTAGGGATTTGCGCTTCATTTATACCAAAGTTGGAAAAGTCAGATTTAAGCCCAGGTCAGTTTTTACATTATGGATATTAAGTAAACAAGTGTATAGTTTCCATAGTGTATTTAAGCACTTTGCTGGTGGAAAGAAGCCTGGTGTTATAGTTTTCATGGACTTTCAGAAGCTATTCACGTTTATAAAAATGCACTGCTCTTACACACTCATCCTCTGAATCAAAATTTCAGTATATTCGACAAAACCTTGTACACAGAGCTACAGAACTTTTTGCACATCTAATTCCTCTACTTGTTCAGAAGCTTCTTAGAACCTTGAAATAGATCCCCTGCCTGAGGGCCAGTTCCTCTCTTGTTTTTCAAATGAGGAACTTTTCTGATCACCTTGACCTCTTCCCTCAGTTAACAGGTCTTCCCAGAAAGTACATAGATTATTCTGCTGCCTTAGGTCATTGTGCCTAATTTGGGTTTTTCCTCTTCCTTTTTTTTTTAATTTTTTTTTTTGTGGAGGAGTGTAAAGATGATGCAGAATGTATCTAAAAGTTGTGGGATGATGTGGTTGAAGTGATTTAATTCTTCCTGTTAAAACAACTATTTTTCATTTTGGCAACATACCAAACCTAAAAAGAACAACCAATTTACTTTAAAAAAAAAAAAAAAAGACAGTTAAGACAAAGGATACTAAGCCAAGGAGAGGCAATACAGGTAATGCATTTGGAGGTCTAGGTCCAGGCCAACTCTCAGAGCTGCCTCTGTTTTCAGCCTCTGTTCTCACCGCTGCTCTCCCCCTCCCTTCCCTCAAAGATGAAGCCCACCTGCTTCCCTCAAGTCTTACCTCAGCCACCCCTCCCGCTACCCAGGGCAGAGAAGCCCATCTATTTATGGTCGCCCCCTATTTCCATCTCATATGCTGTTTTCTTCTGATTTTTATTTTTATTAGGCAAACAATCCACACTCATGAAAACAATTATAAAATGGAAGGTTGTGGGGTGGTTTAGCAGCTTCTTCACAGCCAGCTCTGTGATTTTAGTGAGGATTTAAGGCCCAGTTTAGTTTCACATGTACAGTTTTTGGGCTGTCCCTTTCATGGTTCAATTGTAAGCAACGTCTCCCATCACAGATTAGGGGGTAAAGATTTAGAAGGAACTAATATGTGACCTCTCAGTAAATCAGTTGATAAGACTTAGGAAGTCATTTTAATTTCTATTATTAACCTCACACTTTGAAGTTGTCTAAATTGGCTGAAAATAAGTATTCTTGGTGCCTTATTGGTTTATCCTTGCAAACCTTTGTCTTGTTTTCTCGTAGTCGTTTCCAGTGATAAGCCTGTGTGTGTGTTGTGTGTAATTGTGAGCAATGTACAAGCTTAAATAACGTGCTGACACCACTGTTTCCAAGTTGGTATTCATTAGGCCGTTTCCTCCTGGGCTAGGGCTGCACTAATCCTGACACCGGCTGCCAGGAGAAAACCTCATGGATCCCACACCGCACCTTAATAACAGCATCCGTGACCTGCAGTCTCAAGTACAGAATGGGAACCCCAGAGCTAGGAAATGTAGTTGTATATTTTAATGAACTGCTACCCCTGCTAAAGAGGCTTCTTTCACTTTTGTGCTCTACAGAAAGACCAAGGGGGGTAGGAGGGACAAAGCTTTGAATAACTGCTTTCTAACACCGAATGTGGCCAACAGGACAGAGAACATCACAAATCTAGGCAGGTGTGAGGTACAGTGGCTGAGGATTTCCTGCTCCCCCTGCATGCCCTTTCTTGCCTCCAAAGTCCGATCAAGTGATCCTGGGAAAGAAATACGCCTGGGTTGAGGAGGGTGGTTTTGAAAGAAAAAGCTACCAAGACATTAAAGCAGGGTGAATGAAGGGTAGGCAGGATGAAAGTAACTAAGTAACCTGGCTCAGAACTCTCAAAAGCTTCTAGCAGCTTGATGACAATTACAGGATTTATTGCAGTCTGTGGTACATCATTTGAAGACAATATTACTTCATGTTGTTACAAACTGTATGTATAATGTGTATGTGTTGTGGGTGTGTATATAAATAATATATATTATATATATGAGAGATTTAGTGACTTTTGATACGGGTTTGGTGCAGGTGAATTTATTACTGAGCCAAGTGAGGCACATACTGAGTCAGTAGTTCGAGTCCAGGGCATTCAGTACTTTTTCTGATTTCCATGTGTGTATAGTGCCTGTCCCATGCGGTAATGTCAGTGTCATGTCAAATCCAGAACTCACAAAGCAGAGCCAGCGATATTTTCTTTGTAGACAATCAACTAGAATCTATAAAATTATTCCTGGCAGATGATTATAATTCCAGATCGCTAACACTAGCAAAAGGAAACCCAGAGCATCTTGATAAGAAGTTTTCTGTTTTTGTTTTGTTCCTGGAAGTCAGTAGAATAGCAGTTATATGTGGTTGTATTAGTGTCAAGATACTTAATTGGCTGACCTTATTATTTCAGAAAAAAAAATTGTATGTATTATATTTGTGGGAAGTTAAAATAATGCTTTGAGATTTTTATCAAATATGGAGAGTAGTTATTTATGAAAAACAAAGAAATGTCTATTTTTGTTTCTTTGTTCCCAATTACTGTAGATAAATTTTAAAGTGCATTAAAGCAATGGTAAAGCAAATAAGATGCTGTACAAGTATTTTTCTCATGCTTTCATGGAGAGACACTGTTTTCTAAGAGTATCTGAAGGAGGTATGTGCATTCTAACTTCATGATCAGATTTCTCGGATGTACTTTGAATATAAGTGGCAACGTTTTTATTGATAATAAAATCAAAGAAATTCCAATCACCAGAAGGAGAACTAATGAAAACATGTTTTACCTGAATATACTTCATAGGTTTCTCCTGCTGATCCTGTGATTGTTTCATGATTCACTTGAAGAAATGAAGGAAAATACACATAAGAACAGAGACATTACCTGAGATTGTGTTCTATTTTATCAACCCTCCATCTATACTCTGTACTGAAGCAATTTGGATAGAAGTGTTGCTGTTGTTGTGTGTGTGTGGTTTGCAGTCAGAAACTCCCAAAACTTCATCATTCAGCAGTTAGATCCACAACTTTGTATTAAGGTCTAAATACAAGTCAGGGAACCCAGATAAGATAAGAGGATATATGGTTCTCCCTCTGTATTTGTGGGTAATTGGTTCCAGTCGTCTCCCTCCCCCCCGTGCCACCCCATACCAAAATCCATGGATGCTCAAGTCCCTTATATAAAACGGTGCAGTATTTACATATAACCTACGCACAATCCTCCCATCTTCCCCCGCACCCTCCTTTATACTTTAAGTCATGTCTAGATTACTTATAACACCAAGTACAAATCCTAAGTAAGTAGTTGTAAATATAATGCAAATGGTTGGTGGTGTGCAGCAAATTCAAGTTTTGCTTTCTGTAACTTTCTGAAATTTTTTTCCCTAAATATTTTCAGTCCACGGTTGGTTGAATCCACTGATGCAGAACCTGTGGATACGGAGGGCCAACTGTAAATTGATTTAGAGTTGGCACTTCCCTGACAATCTGGACAGATGCTTAGTAAACCTGAGATAATTAATTTAGCATCAAAGTGAGTACTATGAGCATTATTAGATTGGTACATGTTAGGACATTTGGGAGAACAGAAAATACAGCGGTTGAGCTGGATCCTGGTGCAAGAGCCGCTGTGCCTGACCCGTACAGGCCTCTAGTGGGCACGTCTTCCCAGTGCTTTCTCATTGTTCATTCCCCCCAGTGGAAAAGGGGGGCACTGTTGGACTTAGGAAGTTGGAGAAATAGGTAATAATGCTTCTTTTAGTGATTTAGTTACAGAGCTCTTACGTGCAACAGAATGAGAGGAAGTAGAATGGTTCTGTGCATAGATTTGGGAGCTAGACTGATTAGGGATTCAACTCCCAGCTCCATCATTCATGGGCTGTTGATCCTGAACAAATTACTTAAGCTCTTAGTACTTCATTTGTGTACTGCATCTTAGTACTTTCTCATCTGTGAAAGGGGGATAATGATAGTACTTATATTTTAGGGTTGAGAGGATCTAAAAGATTCAATCAGGTTAAGGTAAGTAAAACAAGGAGGAAGCAGCCATTCAGGCATGGAATGGAAAGGGAATTGAAAGACTAGTTTTCAAATTTGTGTCTGCATAAGAATCATTTGGGGTTCCTATTAGAAATGTAGATTCCCAGGCTTCAGCTCCAGGAATTGAGATTAATTTGGGATCCAAGAATTAGGTCTTTTTGTTCTGTTTTAGTAAACTTTTAGAATTATTTTAGGTTTACAGAAAAGTTGCAAAGATATATCCATTTTGCCCTAATATTAACATATTATCATAGCACATTTGTTAAACTAAGAAGTCAACATTAACGCACTACTGTTAACTCCAGACTTCATTTGGATTTCACCAGATTTTCCACTGATGTTCTTTATCTGGTCTAGGATTCCACATTGCATTTAGAGAAGCTTCATTTCTTACAGGGACTTTCAGCCCATGAGAGGCAGGTGGTCTGGAGACCACATCTTGAGAAACACTAGGACATGTCAAGGGCTGAGGAAGGTCAAATTGCCCCATCCTCACCACCATCCTGGTGGTGGGGGTGTTGGATATAGAAATTTGATTTGAAGAGTTGGGATGGAATCCTCTCCCTTAGATGAGAGGGGTTACCTTAAGAAGTGAGGCATCTATTCCTAATGCCAGATGAAATGAGTTTTGGAGTTTGGAAGGTGGGGTTGCTGCCTAGCCTGAGGAGATACATCTAGGGTTGTGGGCAGATCAGGGGAGTGAGTGCAGCAAATTGGGAACAACTACTTTGTGGGAACACAGGAGGGCTCAAGTAATTGATTAAAGGGGATTACAAGGGGCCAGTTAGCCCGTGAGCCATATAAATCCTGTATTTCCTGGAACCTGGTGATAGTGTTTTAGAAATGGCTCACAGTAGTAACCAACATCAAGCACTGCCACATTGGACACGAGCAGAGAGTCAAAGGGTGAAGCTGAGATGACCTTGTTGAGAGAGGGCAGTGGGAGGTGGACAAAACACTGATGCCCTGCGTTTGGAAGAGTCGGTTCCCACAGCGAGGAGATCAAGGGCCACCATCTGGGGAGCTAGAAGTAAAGGTCAGTAGAATTGAGAACGGTAAGATGAAGGAATAGATGTTGTAAGAAAAAGCTAGCAGAGTAATTTGAGGTCTTGAAGTAGAGATCGACATATTCTTGAGGACCTTAGGTCCTGAGGCTGTCACTGACTTTCTCTAATCACATTCAAATTATTTAGCTGCCCTCACAGCAGTTAAGTAATCACCTAACCTGTTCCTTTTTTTTTTTTTTTTTTTTAAAGAACATTAACCTCTTCATTTGACTCTGGATTTCTCTTAATTTCTATACTACTTCACTTTCCTGGTTCTTTCTGCATGTTAGAGATCCTAAACCATAAACTGGTATTCATAACATTTCTTTCACATGAAGTACATGTTATCTCATCTGCCAAACCCATTTAAAATGGACTAGTGGAAATTGCCTCAGAAGCCAAACAGATTGCACCTGTGTACAAGGGACCAGGTGTCTCTGAAGGGCTCCTAGATCTTTTGTATTCTTGCTGGCACGGTGTCAGGCTGGCCAGGCTGGTGAGTGGCTAACAGTTAAGATTTTAGGTGATCTAATCCTTAACTTGATAGATGCTGGGTGTAATCTACAGATTCTGCATAGAAATTAGCACTTACCCCTGGCAGAGCCCCTACCAGCTGTCAAGTGCTTTACCAAATAGCTCTATACTCAAGAATGCGGCTTCTGGGTGAGGGAACAGTCGTAGTCATTTTACATGTGGTTAGAGAGAAGTCTTGGGTGATGAAAGATTTTAGCTAACCTACACGCTATAGGTAAACATTTCCAAAAACATTGCATAAGCTGAATACAGAGTGAATTGTTTTCCAGTAAATACTGGCTTCAGCATTTTTCAAAAATCAAGGAATGGTATATTTTATAGAATGGGAAAACTAAGAAATGAAATTTGACCTGTTGTAAAACTAGGATTTAGTGCTGTTGAATTTCAATAATGGGCATACAGGGTACATTAGGAGTAAATGTGAAAGAATAGGGTCATGATGGAATCTGATACAGGGTGGAAAAAATTTCTCTTAACCAGAAACACTGGGCCCTAAGAAGTTGTCTTAGGGTCAACCACATGAATTTAACATACAAAAATGGCAATTTAATTTGGTTCAAACATACATTTCAAACTTTTGTCTTTTCCTTGTAAAGAATCAAGTTCAGTTCACGGTATACCAGAGTTAAAATTGCACAGATGTCAGTATTCCAATAGAGAAAAACAATTTTTTTTAAAAAGCGAAAAAGTAAAATTTGAGTTCAGGTAGTCAGATATTCTTTTATAGTCTTACTACTTTAGGGAACAAACCCTTCCTCGGTATAAAAATCTGGAAAAAAATGCCATAGTTGCCACCCTCTTAATAACTAGTTTCCATGCCCCATATTTGTTGGAGAACCTACTTTGTGATGTTTAAATTTTTACCTTAAGTTGCCTCAATTTCCCATTTATTAAAATGGCTGTATTGCCTCTAGAATTAAAGCTGAAGGGGAAAAGCAATTTTTAGCGATTCCCCTTATTCTACCAACTTGTTCTTGAAGCTACAGTCATGCCCAATGTTCCTACCCCCAATTTTTTTTTTTTTAAACCTTCAACCACTCGAGATATGTCAGCATTTCTGCTTAGTAACTGGCATATTACTACGCGGTGCAAACTATTGATATAAACAGTGACTTGTGATAGATTTTTTCCCCTTCTGTACTAAATCAGATCATTTCTCCTCATCAGCAACTTAACAAGAACAAAGTTAAAGATGTGACCTCAGGAAGGGAACTAAGGTGGATGAAATACGACGGCAATACTATCAGGACTGATGGAATATTGCTCAAGTGCAGTGGCTAGGGTCTAAAAGAAACTTCTTTAGCGATCTGGTGTATTTCCACCTGCATGTGAAGTGAAATAGCAGGTTAACGTCAAATTCCGGGGCTTGTGTAAAAGTCACCCTCTTAACAGCAACCACAATGCTACTGCTTCCTGTTCTTCCATTTTCTTTCCTGTTCAATTGCTTGAAACCCTCAAACAACAAGTTCTGATTCTACAGTATTCCTGTAATTCCTTTCTCTGTGTATTTACCTACTTTTATCTTTCAATGTGCATTTCCATCTTGGCACCATAACAAACAATTCAAAAATGCCATCTAATGCATTATGCCACTGAGCACTGTAGCCAGTGATTTTAAGTGTACTAGATTATCTTCAGGTTGAAAAGAGCGTAAGCTGAAGAAATAAATGTCTACATCTTAGCTAAAGGCAGGGGTCAAAACAACTTATGAATGGTTAGTTTGAAAATGCTTTAAGGCCCGACTATCAGAGCTGACTGAAAACATTTGAGTTAGGCAGAGTTGTAATGTTATGTGAATAGTGAGAAGTGTTACAAACACAGTAGCCATATATTTTAATTACAATAGAGTTTATTAGCTTTTCTTTTAATATAAACATGAGGAAGCAAAACCACATAAGTTGTAGCATTCTTTTCAAAATAAAACTGCAATCAGTACTTGAATTTCCAAGCTCCAAACTCCATAAACAATATTTTTTGAGGTGGTAGATTGTAGTATTTTATATACCATAATTTATCATTTATGTCTCTGTCCCTTAAAAATGATGGAACCTGCAGCACTCAGTATAATGTGAAGCCTTGCGATAAAGAGAGAAAGTACTTCTGGCCCAGAAATGCTTTGTTTACAGGCAAAATTCCTAGGATTACATTTGAGAAGGTAGGAGGAGAAAGATTTCACATAGTTGAGAACACTTTTTTTTTTTTAATATTTCAAGTTTAGGTGACATCGTTACCAATCTCCAAAAAGACTGATTACTGGACCTCCCTGCCTTTTAAAGCCTGAGGTAAGGGTTCCTAAGGTTTATATGTTTCCTCTTAAATAGAACTTGAAGTGAGACACCTACAGCCAGGTTAACACACAGGATAGAAAAGCTGTTTCGTATCACTTACTCTCCTGTCCCTACTATTAGGGTCCAGTTCCTTTCAATTTATTACATGTGAATTAACACTGTTGTTCATAATTCCTTTACCAAATCTAGAAAAAAGAAACTTAGGTGATCAAGCAGGTAAGCAGCCCAGCCTTGCAAAGGACTATTTTAAAAAGAGGAGGGGAGGTATCCCCTCAAGTCTTAGTGCAATTTTAAGCTTTGATACTTGTAGAAGTATAAATGCCACAAACTTACAAAACATCATTTGAAAGTTTAATCGAATTTCTTCTAAACTCATTTAGTTTTGTAAATTTTAAACGTTAAGCGTTTATTGTTTTATTTTTTATTTTTTACAATTTATGTATTTATTTATTTATGGCTGTGTTGGGTCTTCGTTTCTGTGCGAGGGCTTTCTCTAGTTGTGGCAAGTGGGGGCCACTCTTCATCGCGGTGCGCGGGCCTCTCATTATCGCGGCCTCTCTTGTTGCGGAGCACAGGCTCCAGACGCGCAGGCTCAGTAATTGTGGCTCACGGGCCTTCCCAAGCCAGGGCTCGAACCTGTGTCCCCAACAAGAGAGCCTGAGACAGTGAGAGGCCCGCGCACTGCGATGAAGAGTGGCCCCCGCTTGCCACAACTAGAGAAAGCCCTCACACAGAAACGACCCAACACGCCATTAAATAAATTCATTAATTTAAAAAAATAAAAAATAAAAGCTTAATGTTTAAAATGTACAAAAGTAAATGAGTTTAGAAGAAATTCGATTAAAGTTTCAAGTGATGTTTTGCCAGTCTAGCATTTATACTTCTGCGACAGTGTTCTGGAGTATCCAAGCACACTATATTAAAGCTTAAAATTGTTGTAAGACTTTTGGGACACCTTCTATTTCATCACCGGCTTGTTAATTACTGGACCACCATGTTGGCTGGAATTATGAAAATATACTTTAATACAAGTATAGAACAAAGAGGAAAATCATCACAAAATCAGAAGCACCATTATAGTTAACAAGAAATGCAGCACGGACCCAATAGAAGGAAATAACCTACTTTCTCTGTTTATGATCGCAAGCATGCTAATATGCTAATAAGTACTGCCTGCAAAGAATTTGGATGACATGTGTTATTCAGCAGCTTTTTGGTTTAAATTGATTGCCAATAATGACTAGCAGCTTCAATGATATAGTAGGGAGGAAGAACCCTGCAAAACCTAACGATGCTACAACAGTCTGTTCCGAAGTTTGGCTTTATGAGTTGTTAGGAGTCCCATGTTTTTTTTTTTTTGGTTTCTTTTTTTTGTTTTTTTGTTTTTTTTGTTTTTTTGTTTTTTTTTGTTTTTTTTGTTTTTCTTTTGTTTTTTCTTTCTTTTGTTTTTCTCTTGTTTTTTTTTGTTTCTTTTGTTTTTCTCTTGTTTTTTTCTTTCTTTTGTTTTTCTCTTTTTTTGTTTCTTTTGTTTTCTTTTTTTGTTTTTCTTTTGTTTTTTCTTTTTTTGTTTTTCTTTTGTTTTCTTTTTTTGTTTTTTTTGTTTTTTTGTTTTTTTGTTTTTTTCTTTTTTTTGTTTCTCTTGTTTTTTTTTCTTTTGTTTTTCTTCTTTTGTTTTTCTTTTGTTTTTTCTTTTGTTTTTCTCTTTTTTTGTTTTTCTTTTGTTTTTCTCTTTTTTGTTTTTCTTTTGTTTTTTCTTTCTTTTGTTTTTCTTGTTTTTTTCTTTCTTTTGTTTTTCTCTTTTTTGTTTTTCTTTTGTTTTCTTTTTTTGTTTTTCTTTTTTTGTTTTTCTTTTGTTTTTTTCTTTTTTTTGTTTTTTTTGTTTTTTTCTTTTTTTTGTTTTTTTTTGTTTTTTTTCTTTTTTTGGTTTTTTTTTCTTTTTTTGTTTTTTTTTGTTTTTTTTTGTTTTTTTGTTTTTTTTGTTTTTTTCTTTTTTTTGTTTTTTTATGTTTTTTTCTTTTTTTGTTTTTTTTTGTATTTTTCTTTTTTTGTTTTTTTTTGTTTTTTTGTTTTTTTTGTTTTTTTTTGTCTTTTTTTTCTTTTTTTTTTTTTTGGAGTCCCATTTTTTGATGGTAATACTGCACTGATTCTAAAGGAATATGCAGCAGTATGGGACAGTGAGGCAAGAAAAACATAGAAGTTATATAGTTAGTGTCTTTAAAGTCTAAAAATTTAAGCTATTAATTAAAAAACCTCACATAGTTCTCAGCTATCACATATCTGTGTGTAGATTGGGAGCAGATATCTGTGCATGGATTGGGAGCTTTTAGCTTTGGAGTGGTTTTTGTAACTCTGTTTACAATAAAAAGGACAGAAGAGCGTGTTACATTGACGAGGTCCCGTTCTTTCCTATGAGCATAATCTTCGCTTGTCCATGAGTCTCTTGAATTCAATGTCTTTCTTTAAGGTGAAAATACTAACTTTGCTGGTTTCTGAGCAGGAGAGGTGCTATTTCTCCAGTCCTTGTTTCGAGGGGTTTATGATGTTACAACCCCTCACTTCTCCCTTAAGAGAGGATGGCATTGGAGCGCCGAATACCAATGAAATTATCAGCGCTGAAAGACCTTCTCATAGCAGCTCTACACACGTCTTTGTATTCGTCGTCACACAATCTGGAAATGGCCTAGGAAAGTCAATCAGGTAGAACATAGGTATAATTAGGGGGGAAAAAAATGTTCGGACCTTAAAAAAACAAAAAAAGCATCATTGATAAGCCACACATCTACATTCGTTTAGATAGTTCATAGTTACTGCTACTTTGGATAGCTGATATCTACACTAACTGACAATTCCCTAAGGTAATAACCTTTAAGGGCTATGATTAGATTGCTGGGGCAAGGGGTAACTTGCCCTAATAACTTAGAGTTACTTAAAAATTGGGTTCCTAATGATAGGCTCCTAATAGCAATATCATCTGTTACCTACACACGTGATCCTTAAACGTAATGGACATACACTTGGGCAAAATCAGTGTTTACTCAGCTATTCAACTTCTATTCAGTTTTCATTAGTTATTACATACTCTAAGAAAATTTTAATCAGGTAGGTATGTGCTGAAGGTAGGAGAGGTCTAATGACAAGCGCTGAAAGGTGCTATTTCACTTGCACATAAATTATGGTAGAAAAACATCTTATTCTAAAGTACCACCAAGGTACCACAGAAAGTATCAATTTTAAATGTGTTCATTTCAGTTGTGAATTTTGCTGTATACCCACCAAAAATCATAAGCCATAAGTATTACTTTGTTCCATGTACGTTACCATTTATATTAAAAACTCATGTACTTTCTACAGCCAGTATCTGAATCCACATTATACCTTCCAAGTATAGGTCTCTCAGGTTAGCCACGGATGCTTTGTCTAATAAACTCATGGGACTGAACTGTGATACACATACACACACACACACACACACACACACACACACACACACACACAAACTGCAAGCTGAGTAAAAAACAATTAAGAGGGAATTCCCTGGTGGCGCAGTGGTTAAGAATCCGCCTGCCAATGCAGGGGACACGGGTTTGAGCCCTGGTCCGGGAAGATCCCACATGCCGAGGAGCAACTAAGCCCGTGCGCCACAACTACTGACCCTGCGCTCTAGAGCCCGTGCTCTGCAACAAGGGCAGCCACTGCAATGAGAAGCCTGCGCACCGCAATGAAGAGCAGCCCCCGCCCACCGCAGCTAGAGAAAGCCCGCGTGCAGCAGCGAAGACCCAATGCAGCCATAAATAAATAAATACATTTATTTATTTATTAAAAATATCAAGACAGTAGAAATAGTCCAAAACATCAATTATTAAAAAAAAAAAAGACAGTTAAGAGTGGTAAGTAGATTATGTAGGTACATATGATTAGGGATACAATTTTAAGAAATTATTCATGTATGGTTATATGTAAGTGTAGAGGTTCAAATGGAAAACCATTAAGAACAGATTAAATATGATTTAAAGTATTCTGAATTATGGTTACAGAAGAGACAATTTTTTTTTTTATAATGTGGGATCCCTGTATAAACCATAAAAGACACAGGAAATATGATGCCAACGGGTCAATAAGCTCTTCAAACTGTTAACAGCTTTCCATTTTCCTAATCACTGCTTAATATAATTTAGCTACAGATGTGGCTTCGGTGGCTGACAGAAAACCCCAGTTAGTGATTTCACAGCCTTACCTTTAAGTTCTGTGCTCTTTCTTTGCTAAGAGGAGTGAATAGAACATTCAGGTTGTTGTCATCTGCTAAGGAGCGAAGGTCAAAGTAGTGTTTGACATACACACTGAAAGGAACAATAATATCCACATGAAGTAGCTCCAGGACGTGCCTTTCCATCTCATTCCTGGGGGAGGAGGAGAAGACAAAACCAACACAGGACAATTTTAGTCAACTGGGCTATCTTCAAAAATACCATTCTGAGCTACTAGGATGGCTCTAAATACTGTTTTGAAACAAATAATGGCTACCCAGCTGGATTAATACCCTAATGTTCAAACAAGGTACAGCTATTTGTGGTCCTTTCTGCGTCCCAGCACTTTGAGTCTGGGACAAGGGGGAAGAGGTTATGGCCCTCTTATGCACTCATGCTGCTGACTCAGGGGCTCATTCTTCAGAGTTCCATTAGTGCAGCTGTACGATTCATGCTCCACACTCACTCACAAGGCCCCGCTATAGTGATCAGATGAAAGGAATGATGGATGCTGTTTATTAGCTCTGAAGAACTTGCAGACATTTGCACCGGGCTGAGGACAGGAAGGGGCTCACTGAGGTGGAGACGAGCCAACACAAGGCGTGGGCACATCACCACGGCAACACATGGATCCCTCGAGAGCCACTGCTGTTATCTCTGAGGGGGGAAAACTCTTGAGGCAACAAGGATTCATCTCAAGTAAATAAATAAATAAGCTACATTCGATGGGAAAGGGAATCCTCCCACCCCCACCCCGTGCATGGGGCTGTGTCAAAGGGCATAATCCAAGTTTCTGTTCACCTTAAAACCTTACTAGGGTGAGTTGTCGTCACCATGACAGGACAGGATGCACTTTTTAAGCTTAGGAAGGCAGTAAGATTATGTCTCAGCTAGACTAAACCCACTTTACGATACGACCTCTGATAGAGCAGTTGTTTCCCCCGGTGTTAGGAGAGCAGCCCAGAATGTTCAGACCTACCGCCCCTTGCCAGGACAGACTGCACACGCCCACAGAGGGCGAATTCAATGAAGTGGGAAAGTAGAGTGCTGGGAGCAGGCTTCTGCTATATGACCATATCCAGCCATTTGCTTGCCAAATGTTTAAGTAAATAAATATAAAATTAGAGTAAATCTTACCACTTTCCACAGCAATCACTTTAGAGAGTTGATTATATAAAAATGATAAATACCCAAACAAACATGCAAGTGGCTTATTTTACAATACATTTGGTTTCTTGGTTGTAAAGTGTTAATATTTTATCCATTGGATAAATCAACAAATGCTCCTTGTTCTCCTGTATGGAGAGCAGAGTATGAGCAGAAATGAGGTTTCTCATTTGTTGAACTTTAAACCTAACTGAACCTACTTCCAAAATTAATTTCCTGTTCATACGGCCAGAAGTCTATAGAAATGTAAATCAGATAATGTTCTGATAATCAGCTAATCAGGACTTAATTTACTACAGGAATAAATGCACTTCACTATCCCTTTTATATTTTCTCCACTAATACATTTTAATTGTGTGGAAATAGTACTTCATAGGATTAACATGTCTATTAATAGAGCTTTAATCACTGAAGAAAAGCATTATGCCTACAGAATATGCATCTTCTGTGTTTTTTGCTGTTTTTAAATGGCTAGGTGGCTGAAGAGCCTACCACTTACAGGCGCAGCAAACTGTCTGAACAGCAGCTGCTCAGTTTAACTTACTCTTTTGAAGGGAAATATATATTTAACAAGACACAGAGATGTTAGAAAGTTTTAAGGAAAAGCTGATAGACAGCAATTTTTCAATTCAGACTCAAAATGAGACCATTACAAATAGTAGTCAACAGCAGAGGGATGAAACAAATGTGTATTAAACACTTTGTTGTAATGCTTTCCAACTCCCAAAGATCATAAACAAAAGCAGCCTATTATAAACATAACTCCTGGTGATTCTCCGTTCTACACAGAAAAGCGTTGTTTAGAATTAGTTTCTTCATAGCCGGACAGTGCCGCCAATGCTCCTGGGCTCAATGTCTGTGAACACCCACACGTTTCCCTGCATGTTCTCGGATGTTGTACCTGGAACCAGAGCCCCAGTCAGCTCAGTTGCAGAGTCTGGGAAAATTTCAGCTGCCATCATGGCAGGGATGGTGTTCACGATTACAAATTTTCCTTCCTTCAAGGGACCAGTTTAAAGACTGATGATAGTGTTGGTCAACGTCACTTTAGTTTCTGCAACTTCCAAAAGTACTTCTATTCATTTCAAGTTCATTATCTGCTGTTACACTGTTCGCTAAGATTGCTACCAGCAATATCACCATGACCACCTGGTTTACATGATCACCAAAGTGGGCATTTTCACCAAAAGCCACTTTGACAGCTACTGACAGTCACTGGTCCCTTCTCTTAGTCACAACTTTCCTCGCTTCAGCTGTAAATATGCACTTTGGTAATTGTGAATTATCTCGAGTAAGGGGCAAAGGTAACAAAAACAAACTCTTGCCCCTGCCTGCCATCTTGATCGGCCTCTGCTGTCCAATATAATCAAGAGGTGTCCTTTCCCATTTTCCTGAAGGCCACCCACAAAGACAGGTTCACTGTCAAGCGGGCACTTCGAGAGTCTGCTGGAATTACCTCTCTGGCTCATCCTGCTTCCCACCCTTGGGGCCCTTCACCAGAGCCAGATTGGAAGCCTGGCGTTTCATGCCAATGTGAGCGTGCCATCTGTGAGGAGAACCTGCCTAGTTAACTCAAGGCCCCACAAAGTGCCGCTGTGTTTGCTGAGTGCCCTGGGTGAGGCCCCAGGGATGCTTCCCGGACTACCTGAGAGGTAGGTGTTTCCTAACTCAGCAGACTTTAGGGGAGGAGACAGGTACACAGGGATCTGAAACCTTTATATGTGGCTACCTGTACATCATAGTTTCTGTAACAACAGAACCTCAGATCGAAAGGAGAAAAAGACCAGCAAAAGCAAATACACAATGTGTGACTCAGGTTGAAATTATAACCTGTCAGTAGTCTAGAGGCCCTAAGACCTTAACAGTGGCCACTTGCTTCAAAGACCAGGCATGTGCCCCTTAAAAATGGACTGGACCTGGTAGACAGCTTTAAGAAAGCTGTCAAGTTACTGACTGTACCATGTTGTTCTGGTAGTGAGCTTGTAAAATGTTTGGCAAAAACCACCAGAAAAATAATTTCAATTTATCGAGCAGAATATTACAACAATAACACATCAAGACCTACCAATTAATGAGGGGAAATACAAATTGTTATACTACAGCTAGATAGAAAGAAGTCTGTAATTTTATGTCTATTTCAGCTCTCTGCACAAGGTAACCTTTCTTAAAATGTAACATTTCTTAAAAATGTAAACTTTATGAGAGCAAATGAGGTATTGGAAAATGGTTAGAAAGTTCACGGTAACCTTACAAACTCACATGTCCTCAACTGTAATGTCCTTGAGGATCTGGCAGTAGTCCACATTCCATACAGCCTGATTGTCCCAAAAGTTGGAGGCAAGAAGAATGGCTCCCAAAACAATTCTTTTCCAGTTAGTGGGGCAAATGTCGATCTCAGCATAAGTTAAAAGCCTTTCTAAGTAAACCTGCAAAAGTAGAGCACTGATCTTTGATTTTAGTTCAGTTTAAGTGCTGTGATAAGAATTGTTAGGAATGCCAGATTTCATCTCTTTTGGACACCCCTTTTATTCCTAGGTTCTACAAAGACTTTGCTCAGCCAAGCCAAGGCCAGAGGCCAGGTCACAGTTGTAAGTCAGATATTTCTGTTAGTCTGATATTTCTACTCTGCCCGTGTGAATTTCCAACCCAATTTTGGTCACAGGAATGAAAGGACATCTGAGCAAAGGGCATTCTAAAGACACGCATTGTGTTATTACCTTCCCACTTGTCAAGGGCAGCACATACAGCCCAGTGTCGACTTCAGCTGTTCAGTAAATGCTTGAGTGCCTATCACGTGCAATGTTAACTACAAGACTGGTGGTGGTTGCATGGCGATTTTACATAACGCTTGAGTGTGTAAAATTCTGGTAAGACTGAGCACACCTCTACCTTCTCTTCAGAGTCCCCAGTCCTTCTGTGGCATGAACTTGAAGATAAAAACTGGTGGTCAAGAGAGCCTCCCAGTGGCTGCTGCGTGGCACAGCAGGACAGGCAGTCCAAAGGGGCTTGACAGCTAGCTGGCAAGTATTCCCATATTTTAGTGCCTTTTTAAGGAACACACATGCATACAAAGGGTAGTCCTTTTCATATCCCCAATTTTTCACATCTCCATTATCATTTCATTATTCATTTCTGTCTTACATAATCTGCAGCTTAGTCAATTCTTTTGGTTTTAAGGTGGGAAGACCTGCCTGTGTCTGTATCCCTGGGGCTCCTCTAAACCTGCCGGTTTGTGAGATGATTTCATGGTTTCTTTTACATGTATCAAATGTCTACCCTACAAAGAACTGGATGGAGTTAACAGCTGAGCAAAGATGAGAGAGGTAGCTGTGATTTGTTGTTACCTCTGTAGAAGAGTGTATATGCCATTTGACAAAAAGAAAAATGTCCAGTTTTAAAGAGTCTGTTTACTCTCTGAAGGGTTATCAGATTGACAGCTCAGATTCGCCCATGCCCTCCAAACTCTACTGTGTTTTCAAACACGGGTATTGAGATTATATGTTCTTAGTGAAATTCGGCTCCCATTCCCCAAAGAACTCAGCACTCTCTAGTACCCTAAGAACGACTCTCCCCGCAAGGTTCAACTCTCTACTTTATGGGACTAATCAGAGGCACTGAAACGACACTGGCAATCTCTCAACTTCCTCTCACCTTTGTACTGGCAAACTTGGTACACGTGCCGATATTCATTTATCCCACTTGCCCTCCTGTCTCGGAGGAAGCGAGATTTCTTTCTTTTCACTGACGCTAACTCTCCTATGAATGCAGTTGATCCCACCTCACTTCTGCAGAGCACTGTGCCCACAGTTAGTCTCTTTTTGAACAACTTCTCCCTCTCTGTCAGAGGCTTCCTCCAGTGTGAATGCTTCCATGTCCCCAGCCTGTCCCCCACTGCCCCTCGACGGCGTCCTCAGGGCTGAGGCCAGCTCCTCATCTCCCATCCTCTCCTTAACCCACTTCAGTCAGCCTCCTGCTGCTACCACTCTACAGAGACTACTCTCGCCGTGGTCACCGGTGCCTTCACACAAACCACCCAGAGCTCTTCGTCCCAGAGCTCCACTCCCCAGGCCTTCCCCTCAGAAATGAAAGAGCACTGCCACACGCCCAGTCGCTGAGACCAAACACCTGCACTTGAGTGTATCCTGCTCCAATCTGTTAGAACTTCTTGTTATCTCTACCTTCACTGGTACCCTGACCGCTTTTCTGTCTGTCACTTCTGACTTGTATCGCTGCCACTGCCTAACCTCTCTGCCTCCCAACAGACTACAGTCTGTTCTCCCCAAAGCAGCCAGGAGAGCCTCTTAAATTAAGAGTACTTTATGCGCCTGCTCCAGATCTGCCAGAGGTTTCCCATCAAACAAATACCTTCTTCCCGTGGCCTGCAAGTTACGAGGCCCTGTGCGGTACGGCCTTGTCCTTCCGTGACCTCATCACCTATGCTCTTTCCCTCATTCCCCGCTCGGATCACAATGGCCACCTTGCTTTTCCTTGAACACACAGAACAAGTTCCTGTCTCAGAGCCTTGCACTTGTCCCCTCTGCCCGTAATGCCAGCGTACCTGATCTTCCTCAGTTCAGCCACGTCCTGGGTTCAAACATTACCTCTTTAAAGAGGCTCTTCCTGAGCTTTCTAGTAAGCCCCTCTAATCACTTTATCCCTTTACCTTGCTTTCTCTTCATGGTTTTTACCACTACTTGAAATAGTCATCTTTTAAAAAACACTCATTAAAAAAAAAACACTTATACTTTGCTATACACCTGAAACTAGCACAACACTGTAAATCAACTGTACTCCGATAAAAAAAAATAAAAAAAAAAAATTTACGTCTTCCACACTTGCTCCATAAAGGCAAGAACTTTATTTATCCAACTTGTTCTCTCCTCCACCCCCCACATGTAGAAAAGTGACACAGAGTAGGTATTCAGTGACATGGTATTTATGACATGAGCAACTTCTTGGTAGCATTTAGCGTTTGGACCATACTCTCCTTCTTGAACCTCTCCTGGTGTCTCTTAGGGTTCTCTGCTGGGTTTCCTACCACTGTAGCCACTCCTCTGGGGATCTGTCCCTTAAGTGCTGACAGTCCCTACAGATCTATCTTCTACCCACTTTTTATTTTACATACTTTCTCTGCATTTGAACAGCTACACTTAATTCCCTCCCTCTAGCTCAGATTCATGCTCCAATCCCATATATTCAAATGATTACTAGACACTGCCATTCTGCTGTCTCGCAGGTACATCAAGCTTAACTTGTCTACAAAGAAATGCCCCTCTTCCAACCCAAACACTCTCCTTCCTGCATTTCCTAGCTCTCCATATGCAAGCACCATTCCTGCCTCTCTCAAGCATGTGCTAAGCACTCCAAGTGGCCTGTAGCTCCAAGAAAAGGCCTGTGTCTGATCCAGTACCCACTGAGGGGTCTCTTTTCAAAAGGACAAGCCTCCTGTCCTAAATTCTGCCTTGATAGGAGCAGGCAGTGAGTGGCCTAAGTATTCCTTCCCTGCAGACCACGCAGCTGACTTTCCCCCCTACAGGTTTGCTATAGGGAGGAGTAAAACAATCCCAACTACCTCTCACTTGAATATGATTTATTATTCAAATGATAAAATCTTACCACAGGAATTAGGAATGGATGACAAAAAGGTCCTTACACAGCTGTAGCTTAGCAGGCTAACTAGAGTAAAGCCTTCTGAAGTCCTACTGGCACCCTAGTCCTGGGCAACTTCACATGCAGGCAATAAGAGGACAGCAGGGATGGTTAACACCATTATCCATTATCCAAGGAACAGAGAACTGAGGGCAGTAGTTCTCAATCAGGACACACATCAGAACTGCCTAGGCAGTACAGTCTGGGACTCAGCTTCAAACTACCCGGAACCTATTTCTGCCTGTGGACCAGAGCGTTCAGTTATTGCCCCGCCCTACCACCACAACATGCGTCGTCTGTGTGTGCGTGTGTGCACTGTGCGTGCATGTGTCCCCTCAGGTGTGGAAGGAGAAACCAGAAATCTCTCCTGCTGCCTTTAATAGCAATTGTTTTGTGATGAGAAAAGCAATGGCAACATTTTAAATCATAATGATTATTAAAGCTCAAATGTGTATACTTTACTTTCTTTTGATAGGTTTCTCTTAATAAAGTTCTAATGATCATTTCAGGAACCTACTTTCATTTGGGAAAAACAGGACCATACCATGTGTACAAGACAGAAATTTCTACAGATGCTTTACGAAAGAAAAAATATCTTACCAAAGTTATTACTGCACTTTCAGCAGTTAGCTGTGTGGCACTACAAAGAGCATGAACAAATCTGTAAATGAATTTGTGTTCAGGATCATGCTCGAAGTATTCCTCTGGAACCTTTTCTCGCTGAAAGGAGAAAAAATGCAATTTATGTATCCATGGAAGAAAAATACTTAAAAGTACCCTTAAGATAGCAGTCTTCACACTTGGGCCCACGTGCCCCTTAAAATAATTTTGGTTGGGTGACATGTCTTGTAGTCTTTTAAATATAAACAATGGGATCCTAAAATACCACAGTGATCCAGTACTCACCACCATTCATTAAAGAAAAATACAGGCACAACCGCAGAAAATTTATGTATTTCCACGTTCCTCCCCACAGAATTCGAACCAAATGTAAACTATTGGGTTGGCCAAAAAGTTCATTTGGTTTTAAGTAAAAATAAAAGACACAGTTTTCATTTTCACCAAGCATTTTATTGAACAATATATTCACTAACCAAACAAACTTTTTGGCCAACCCAATATTTTTAGGCTCAAAAGTCTTGCTGATCACCATATGTCATACTTTTCTGTAATCAACTTTGAAAACACATTTCCAGTGTCCTGTAACCATAAGGCTCGAAGAATGTGCTGTCCTGTACAGCAGTCGCCAGCCACGTGTGGCTACAGAGCACCCGAAGAAGTGAATTTTAAAACTTTGTCATTTTAATTCGTTTAAAATTTAAACAGTTTTCTAATTTTCTTCTTAGAGGCCTTATCATATTAGGTTTATTTACAAATATTTATATTGTTTGATGCTATGGAAAATCATCCTTTAAAAAGATACATTTTCTGTTACTTGGGTATGTTTACTTACCTGCTCACTATTCATACAAAGTGCAACTCGGTTCATATCCATCAACCCCTTATACAACACGCCTTCGGGAAAATGACTAGACACAACATGGCGTGGGGAAGAAGACTTAAAGGAAGATGAATTTGACTTCGAGCTGGAGGAAGTAATTTTCTTCTAGTACTTAATTTCAAAGCAAATCAGCATGAAATAAACACAACTGTATAAGAGAAAAATACCACTTCAATAAAACTGACACTTACTGTGAGTGGATGTAATCTCTCATCAAAAATATCCAAGGATCTATCTGCATCTCTATAAAATAAGAATGTGCATTTAAAAAATTAATTCAGGAGTTACTATCTTAGTAAAATATCTGCTAGGAGTAGAGAGAGGGGTAGAGGAAGCTTAACCTTCAACAAAGCAAACAGTTTTATAAATTCTTCTCCTGGATTCCACCCTTAGAAAGGTTTCCTGACCTATTTTTACTCAGCACATCAAGTTCCGTGAAATCTTTTCTACAACAACCAGCCAGAGTTGCCTCTATAAGCACTGACCCTCCCTAACAGGCAATGCTAGTAAACCAATATATTTTCACTCCTCTAACCTCACACTGGAATATGCAAGAACATTTTATAAAGCAGTGGTGGTGGGCAATAAATTCTTCTAACTTCAATCAACGTGAATATGAGATTCATGGTTTTTTCCCGTTTTTTTCTCTTTAGTTCTTTATATTCTTATTGCGTATTTCTTCTTGTCTCTTTTAAATAGTTTGAGTTAAAAATGTAATTGTCTTTTTATTTTAAAAGAAACCAGGCTTTTTAATTTAAATTTTCACCACACTAATACACTGCGCTCATTTGAACAGCGGTTCTCTAAATGTGGTCTGCAGGCCTCTGGGATTCTCCCCTACCCCCTCCTTCAGGAGGCCCAAGAGGTCAAAACTGCTTTTATAAGAATACTAAGACACTACCTGCCCTTCACATTGTGTGACATTTGCTATGGATGTATAAAAGCAAAAGTGGGTAAAACTGCTGGTTTCTGAGCATGAATCAAGGCAGTGGTACCAAACTGAATTAGAAGTCATTCAATTATTCACTGCCACTTGCAGTTAAAAATCTGCTTTAAGAACATCCTTGATAAAAGAGTAAAAATTAATAGTGTTCTTAAACCTTGGTCCTTCTTTTTAATATTCTGAATAAGTGGAAAGTATGCATTAAGCACTTTTACATACTGAAATATGGCTGTGTTAAGGAAAAGCACTTGTGACTTGGCGGTAAGTCATTTTTTTCATAGAACACCATCTTTATTTGAAACACTTTTTTCATCGAACACCATCGTTATTTGAATGTACAACTGACACAGTCATTCTTTCAAAAATGAACAAAGTGAGCCTGTCACTTCAAGGAAAATCACTCTAAAGTTATTTGTTGCCAATGATAAAATTCAAGCCATCAAGCTAAAAATATCAGGATTTTTGGAAAACTTCTACCTTCTATTGTGAACTTGACAACTTCTCAACACTTAAAAGACTTTTCTGGTAAGACTGGTGGTGATACTAACAAAAGTGAGTTTTTGACACTGTCTAAAGAAATGTGAACCAATACTTTCCAAATGACCAATGTATAATATTATAAAGTCAGGTACAGGTAAAAAGATCTACTCAGTATGCATGACAGATCAATGGGTATTAATTTAACATAGTATTTATTACAAGTTCATTGATATGATTTAGAATTCCATTTTAACTAATTTAAGAAACTAGCACATGCAGACTTTTGGTACAGTATCAAAGAATATACCAAATTATCTGAAGGCTTTAAAAATACATCTTTTTCCAACTATATATCTGCAAGCGGCTGGATCTTCTTCATATTGTTTCTTCAAAACAAATGACTGAAGACAGAATAGATATGAGAATCAGCTGTCTTCTATTAAGGAGATACTTTTCTCTCAATATTTTTTGTTGTGGAAAATAGTTATTTTTCATTAAAAAAAAAAGACTTATGTTAAACACTGGGGTTCCCAATCAGGGGTGATTTCGTCCCCCAGGGGACTTCTGGCCATGGCTGGAGACAGTTTTGGTTGTCGTAATGTGGAGGGAAGAAGGTGCTACTGGCATCTAGTGAGTAGAGGCCAAGGGTGCTGCTATATATCCTACAACACACAGGACGACACCCCACAACAAAGCATTATCTAGCTCAAAATTTCAATAGTGCTAAGGCAAACCCTGTTTTAACATACAATGGATTTAATTTTTTAAATTCTCAATTTCAATGTCTAATACAGTAAATTATCAATATAACCCATATAAACAAATACTCTTTGGGATGCTCAGTAACCTAAGAATTAAGGGTCCTAAGATAAAAATAAATGATTCACTTCTATACTGTAATAAAAGCACTCGAATAATAAAAGCTTATGCCAGTAACATCTATAGTTATTACCTAACACTAAACTTGATACCTTGTAAATTAATTAGCTGGAATAACAAGATAGGTTTTAAAAGAGCTCACCTGTTCTTTATGTGGTAATATATTGCTAAGGTCAAACTGTGGAGGAAAAAAAATACATTGTAATAACTGATTTTTATCATATCAGGCCTGAAGACATTTTTAAAAAGGGGTTAGCAAGGAGGGAAGACCTTCCAGAGGCCCAGTGGCCCCGAAATCCTCGAATTCAGAACAGTACCACATGGGTGCTTTCCCCCTTGTTTTAGGTTCTTCAGCTTTTAGCAAAATTAGGAGACCCAAAATGCTAGATATGCTGTTAGAAGGCATGTTTTGGTTGATTATTATAATATATAAATTATTACATATTTCCCCTGTCATTTGTCCTTCTACCCACAAAACCTTCTGTCCTGTACAAGTTATATCTATCTATACACATGCTTAAATTTAAGCCATATAGTAGTTTGTGTGTGGGGGGGTGTGTGTGTGTGTGGTTTTTTTGTTAGCCCCTGCATTTCAGTTGATTTAGTTCGCTATCCACCTACCCATCCGTTTTCCATTATTTCCCTAAAAGTAAATAATAAAAGTGCTCTATACCAAAATGATTTAAAATCACTTTTACATAATTATTAGAAAATTTAATAGCAAAATTTTATAGCCACAAAACTGATGATAGGTCTAGCTATCCTGAAATAAGCAGTGCTAATAATACAGCATAATACTACACAGTGGGCTTCCCTGGTGGCGCAGTGGTTGAGAATCTGCCTGCTAATGCAGGGGACACGGGTTCGAGCCCTGGTCTGGGAAGATCCCACATGCCGCGGAGCAGCTGGGCCCGTGAGCCACAGCTGCTGAGCCTGCGCGTCTGGAGCCTGTGCCCCGCAACGGGAGGGGCCGCGATAGTGAAAGACCCGCGCACCGCGATGAAGAGCGGTCCCCGCACCGCAATGAAGAGTGGCCCCCGCTTGCCGCAACTGGAGAAAGCCCTCGCACGAACCGAAGACCCAACACAGCCAAAATAAATAAATAAATAAATAAATAAAGTAGGGGGGGAAAAAATTAAAAAAAAAAATACTACACAGTATACCATTAATGACAGGTATTTCCAAATTATTTTAAATAAAGTATTAACGAACAGATAGATACAAGTCCTTAGGTAGTCTTTTTTAAGTTACTATAGTCCTAAGTTATTCACAGCTGTTGTATATTAGGCAACAAAGGGGTTCTCTGCTTAAGTTATATGCTCCCCTTTGTTCTCAGTGTCTAAAATGAAACTCAAAATAATTGAGGGAAGGCAAATCTGAATTTTATAATAGGTCTATAGAATCTTAGCACTTGTATAAAGGCCGGTAACACCGTTAGCATCAAAGATGGATACTTCTATAGTGCTTCAAAGTTTCATCTTCAAATTGATTTTAAAATCACAGCATTAGAAGTTTTATGATGGAAAGGACCACTGAACCGTAGATGACATTTAATTAAACAACCCATTTTACAGATAAGGGAACCAAGGTTTAAAACTGACTTACCTAAGGTCCCACTAATTATCAGAAGCAGTTCTCTTTCTCCTGCCCTCTAACCAAATAGTGGCTCCCAAGCTCAGCTGCACACTGGGATCATCTGAGAAGCTTTAAAAACTGCCTGGCTTCTGCTTCAAGATGTTCTGATTTAACCGGCACTGGGTATGACTTGGGCATCAGGACTGTTTTTAAAGATCCCCAGATGACTGCAGCGTGCAGCAAAGTTTAGGGATGAATGAGTTAGGGTTAAGATCGGAGAATCACTCGGGATGCTTTTGTCCATATAATCATGCTTCACATCATTCCCCATCTTGTCAAAAGGTGTGTGTGCGTGGGTGAGAGAGAGACAGACAGACAGACAGACAGACACACAGACACTGTGTCTTGGAGGCGGGGGCAGGCGGGTGGACTTTGTGCATCCAGAAACATATATCTTGAAAAGTTGCATAAGTGATTCTAATAAGGCTCACCTACCCCACTGAGAACAACTACCCCACTGAAAACTAACCCCATGATAAACATTTTCAAAATCATTCCTAAAAGCCAATTGGCCCTATTAATTTTCTCAGTAAACCTTTATTTCACCAATAATGAATGTGATGAATGATCATTTTTAAAACTTCATGAGAGCAAATTAAAATTTACTGTACTTCCAAAAATTAGACTAGGTCGGGAAAAAAAAGGATGAAACCTACTTGTCTGAGCAAGGTTAATCTTTTTTTTTTTTTCTTTAATTTTATTTAATTTTACTTATTTTTGGCTGCATGGGGTCTTTGTTACTGCGCGCGGGCTTTCTCTAGTTGCCAAGAGCGGGGGCTGCTCTTTGTCGTGGTGCGCGGCCTTCTCACTGTGGTGGCTTCTCTTGTTGCACAGCACGGGCTCTAGGTGCGTGGGCTTCAGTAGTTGTGGCACACGGGCTCAGCAGCTGTGGCTCGCGGGCTCTACGGCACAGGCTCAGTAGTTGTGGCGCACGGGTTTAATTGCTCTGCGGCATGTGGGATCTTCCCAGACCAGGGCTCGAACCTGTGTCCCCTGCGTTGGCAGGCAGATTCTTAACCACTACACCACCAGGGAAGTCCCTGAGCAAGGTTAACCTTCAAAGTACTTTTGAATTATATACTGGACATCAGACTCTTTTGAATTCAAAAGAAGCTGCGACTCTAGCCAAAGTAGAGTGGTTTTTGTACCCACAGATTCAGTGTCTTGGCTGAATAAAAACATTCAGTGATGATGTGATAAGTGCCCAAACTCAGGACTTTAGAGATGGGGCTCAGTTTTTGCTGAAACATGATTTGACTGCAACTATTATTGTAAGCAAGAGAGGAAAGTTACATTATTATGACTGTGAACTTGCTGTCTTTAATTAAAGTAGAAGTTACTGATAATTTAAATAGCTAAAAAAAAAGCTGGTACATTAAAAACCAATTAAAAATATAATTAGCTTATAAAATTAAGACAACAAATAAAATTAAGGATAAGGACATTAATATTTTCAAATAGCATTTCCCAAACTGTGTTCTGGAAAATCAACATTCATATCCTAAGGAGATGTTAATGTTTCGTGGACAACCGCGAGGGAGGAGGCAAGAAGCTCTGCATCCCGTTTGGTTTTTTTCTCTTAAATAAGCTTGAAAGGTTCATCATTAGGGTGTTTTGAAAGTGCATCTCCAATTGTGGACTATGAGGTGCTCCCAGAAATTAAAGAATAGTTTCCATCATCATGACACTGTTCGTGTCTCCTTAAGTATAAGCCTGACCACAGCCATGTTTCCGAAACCTCACCTCTTTTATTGTTCTCTGCTGTGATTGATACAGTGTGTTGGAGGTATATTTATATATATAAACAAAAATTAAATGTGTCTATTAAGTTAAAACCTCAGTTGAACAAATTTCATCTACAAAGAAATTAAGCTTGAGTGTGTATTTCTTAAGACTGGTTTGATATATTCTCCCCCTCTTTGGGGGACAGCAAGGAGAAGTAAAATTTCATACAGAAATAGTGCAGGAAAAAAAAAAAATGCACAGTGGGATAAATCTGACAAAATCCAATTAAATTTAAATGCAGAGTCGCTTTGGTGCCAGTAGGGGACAAGCTGTTCCTTCTTCTAAGAGTAGCTTCCAAAGTAGTATACATTGTTTGAGGACTACAACTCATAAAGAAATAATTTTTTCTAGAAATAGCCAATAAAAAGTACCTCTCTTTCTCATTATGTTCAACAATGGCTTAACAACAGAAATGCGTCAAATAAAGATTTATACTTTTTCTGGGATTTCTTATTTGCTAACTGGCTTTCCCTTCTATCATGCGCTCTAAGATTAAAATGGAAACTGAAAATTCATATTTAGGTCCTTGAAATCAATCTATAGTTGACACCAGTTTTTTAACCTGATCACTGAAAAGGACAATTCAAATGAATGAAATTATGTATGGCTAGGATGCTTTTAGCGATAAGGGGGTCTGTCACTCAGCCCTTGGCAACCTACTTGTACTCACCATTTTACTGTGGTTCTAAGATTAGGCTGGCTGACTGTGCTGTCATCTAGAAATATTGTTGAGCATGAGCTATACTTTTTAGTAAGCTGCCCTGGAGATACCTGAAGGGGAAGGGAAATAGAAGAAAATGTCACAGTAAGTTAAACCTATAAAGTGTGTTTTTTTCCTTGGTTAAAATGTCAAACGATAAAGCATTAAGATTTTTCTTACACTCCATGAACTGCCTGAGTGTGATATCATGTGCAGCTCTATGGGAAACCTCTATACTCTGACTTCCACAGACGAGCTTTGAGAAATGGGTTATAAAATGCTGCCTTGATATAGTACCTATAATCAAACCTGGCAAGCGCCTATTATAAATTACCTTTATAATAATGTAAAAAGTTTAGAATAAGATTTCAGGGTTTTTTCCTTAAGCAATGAAATGCAGCTGAGATTTCCTATTTCTATTCATTTACTACAATAAAACGTAATGCTTTATGTAATACCGATGTAGGAGCATTTCACTGCAGTAAACGAACACCAATAATAAATGTATTAGTTCAGGAGACAGTGTGACGAAACAAACGTTTTCGAATCAGAGGCTGGGCATGCCAGGGCTGCTCTATCACTAAAAAGCTGGGGGCCATAAGTCTCTCTGGGCCTCAACTTCCTTATCTGGAGGACAAAAAGGTACTGCTTAAAGATTCTCTCGCATCCAAAAAAAAACGGATAAAACAACTCTGAGAATTTAACTTCTCACTTCATGTTTAAGTAAGACTGCCATGACATTACTCAAGTGAGAACCTCAGAGAATACTTGCCATTCATTTCAAAATTGTACTAATTCTGTTCTACGTGTTATTTGACACTCCTGCCTCACCCATGCTGCTCTCTGCCTGCAGTGCCTTTTTCTTCCTCCTGTCCCAGCAAGCTTGACCCCATCTTCCTCTAGGATCCCTCTGCCAGCAGGCACACCACAACACTTCTCGCTTTCTGCACACTCACACATCTAATTTACCAACTGTTCCATGGTCTCAGCTGCTTGCATAGTACCACCCTCTTAAGTAAACAAGCTTCTCCAGGTTAGGAAGATTCTTCTCCTACCTCCAGCTACTGAGCACAGAATCTGGGACAAATTAGGATTCAACAAGTGTTTGAGAAATTATTTAAGATCAGTTACAACTGGAGGTAAATCTTACTAAAGATACAAATTCGTGAGAATTTATCTACAGTGGTGTTGGATAGGTGACAAAGAACTTTTTGAGACCCTCTAGAGAATGAACTATCTTTAAAACACTTTAGAAGTATCCATTTATTTGTGAAGAGCCCATGAACACGGCAATAGTCAAATACTAAAATGGCCTAAACTATGTTAGGACAACTCTCTTCCTTAAAGTAAGGCCAATAACCAAATCCCAATCACTGAAAGCCACTGGAAGGAAGAGTAGCATTCTTTAATACCACAGAATACAAACAATTTTAAAGCTGGGTTTTGTTTTTGGTTTTTGTTTGTTTACTAATTCAGATGAGCCTTCCTTCCTCCTATTAATATAAAACAGTTTTCACCATGCTGTCACACTCTCCCATCAATGTCCTCCACAAATACATGAAAGGTGAGGCAGGGAGAAAATCTAGTTGATGCTTTTTAAAATACAGAGCATTTAAGTAAAAATTGCCAGTATCCAATAATCAGAAATATCCAAATGGCATATATAAAACACCATTTTGCTTGTTTCAGATGCTTTATGCAAAGCCACTTATTCCTTATTAACAAAAAGTTCTAGATGTAACATATTTGAAAAGTATCACTATTTGGAAGACTAATTTCTCCTTCAAGCTAGAAATGTTTTAAACTAAAACTCTGATATGGTCCTTAAGCTATTTGGTTAATGTGTAATTTTAGAATCTCAAAAAACAGATACAGCATGAAAAATGAAAATTCACTCATTCAAATACTTTGATTCTAAACGAAGCAGGTTATCTTTTAAGGTCACTACTATTAGGGTATAATATGACATACACTACACGTAATAAAAGTCAATTCTGACCAAAAATCTATATATATGAGGGGAATAAAAATAGTAAGGAAATGTACCAAAATATAGACTAGTTGGTAGAGCTTTGGGTGCTATTTATCCTGTTTTCCTCTATTAAAAACTTTTTTTTCTATTATGAATGTATATTGATTTGTCTTTGGAAATAGTACTGCTAAAACATTTAAAATTTTTAATTAGATGTGGTCTATAGTCCTATGGGGGCTCATTTAATGTATCAGCAACTTACAGTCTACTGGCTCGATCCTACAAAAGAAACACTTCCACAGGCCTACTCCTGAAACTATTCAAACTTTCCAGCATCTAGTGTTCACTAAAGGATGGCAGAATTGAAGCCTCTGAGCAAAGCCTAGATATGTTAGCTGCCAGCAGATTACTTTCCTCTCATCTTGCTTGAAAATTTAAGATAACTGTCCTTTATGATTAAAGCCTTACCATTGCTGGCTCACAACCTCAATAAACTGCACTGACACACATAAGGGTATAAAATGCAAATACAAAAAAAAAAAAAAAAACAAGTAGCAAAAAACACTACTGACAGTTTAATGTTCATAGGTATTATTTCAATTGGTCACTGAAGAAGAGTATTTATCTTCATTCAGCACTAAGGACAAAATACATGGACTTTTACAATCTTTATAAGGGGAAAGGTTGCTTAGTAGACTTCAGGTTTAATGGTGAAGACTAGAAAATAATCATACCTAGGAGGCTAGTAAGTAACAACCCTCAAAGCTTATCATTAAAGGTCAAGTACCTGTTGAAATCCTGCCCCCACCCAATGACTCTTCCCACTGTGCCTACTGCCTCTGATTTTAACCCATTAAAAGAATAAAGCTGGAGAGAGCGAGAGTACGAAGTGCGGCAACCCGAGTCATGGCAGGACAGGCATTTAGAAAGTTTCTTCCCCTCTTTGACCGAGTATTAGTTGAAAGAAGTGCACCCGAAGTTGTACCCAAAGGAGGCATTATGCTTCCAGAAAAATCGCAAGGAAAAGTATTGCAAGCGATGGTAGTAGCTGTTGGATCAGGCTCTAAAGGAAAGGGTGGAGAGATTCAACCAGTTAGTGTGAAAGTTGGAGATAAAGTTCTTCTCCCAGAATATGGAGGCACCAAAGTAGTTCTAGATGACAAGGATTCTTTCTTATTTAGAGATGGTGACATTCTTGGAAAATATGTCGACGAAAATAAGTCACTATTGAAATGGCATCACGTGAAGCTGCCCGTTCCCCCAATGGCATCACGTGAAGCTGCCACTTAAGTTCTGAAATCTTTCATCCTGTAAATAATTTCCGTGTTTCTTTTATAAGAAAGTAATGATATCCAAACTAATGATATTCAGTGTCTCTGAAATTTAGTTTTCTCTGTATTGATTTAAACATTCCCAAATAAAAGTATATAAATGAAAAAAAAAAAAAAAAGAATAAAGCTGAAGTTCACTTTTTTCTTCCCCCTTTTCACAAGTTTTGGATACGTTTATTAAGAATCAATGACTTTAACTGAAAAGTCTGTAATACTCCATCTATGTTGCACATTAATGGACAATATGGTAGGGTGAGTGGTTTGAATAGAATTCATACTCCAGGCCTTAGTAGAAAAGTATAATATTCTAATTATAGGTATAATCCAAAATATTGTCTGAATTAATATCGTTAATTATATTGAATTAAACTTCAAACTCAGAACCTATATTCAAAGAATAAATCTAAGTTTGAGTAGACTGACCACAAATCTATTTCCTCTCCCCCTTCTTTCAGATATCATCTCAGTAGAATTAAAGGCATTTTTTAAAAAAGCTATACATAAGACAGGATAAACAGCAGATGATTTTTAATGTTTGAAAGGTGAAAAGACTAGATAAAGGAGTGGTAACTGACATGGCAGAACAGAGGAAGCACAACCTTGGTACCTACAGAGAGTGAGTAGGACAGGAACAAGAAAACCAGTTTGTCTTACGGAACCCAAGGCAGGCTCAGAGTTCAGAGGCGTGGTCCCCAAATCCTTGCAGTGAGGCCCATCAGTTAACGAGTTGTCCAAGTGATGCTTCCAATTAGATCTTAACAGACAGCCAAGGACCATCACTCGTTTGAGGGAAGCCCCCAACAAGTAAGAGATCAAAACAGGAAGAAGGAATGGGACTTCCCTGGTGGCGCAGTGGTTAAGAATCCGCCTGCCAATGCAGGGGACACGGGTTCGAGCCCTGGCCCAGAAAGATCCCACATACCACAGAGCAACTGAGCCCATGCGCCACAACTACTGAGCCTGCGCTCTAGAGCCCATGAGCCACAACTACTGAAGCCCACACGCCCTAGAGCCTGTGCTCCGCACCAAGAGAAGCCACTGCAATGAGAAGCCCACGCACCCAACAAAGAGTAGGCCCAGCTCACCGCAACCAGAGAAAGCCCACGTGCAGAAACCAAGACCCAATGCAGCCAAAAAATAAATAAATAAAATAAAATATAAGGATGCTTTAAAAAAAAACAAAACAAAACAGGAAGAAGGAATTGATGGGAGTGATAAAAACTCAGGAGCAAATGAAAACTTGAAATTGCATCAGTGAAAAAAAGAATGACAGGATATAAGAGAACTCTATAAATTGAAAATAAGGTAGACAAAACAATATATTCAATAGAAGGATTAGAGCACAGTCAAGGAAATCTCCAGGAAGCAGGACAAAAAGACAAAATGCAAAGCAGGAGGGGAAAAAAGTTACCGATCTGGTAAGTCTAAGACTTCCAACATCCGAATAATAGGAACCTGGAAGAAAAAAACAGAATATCAAAGAAACACACAAAAAAGGTCTATACCAAACCAAATTATGAAATTTCAAAATCCCAGGGAGAGGGAAGGTACTAAAAGGTTCCCGAGAAGGAAGGGATGGGGGGAAATGACTAAAATCGGTAATGTACAATGTACCATACAATGTCAACAGGTTTAAGAGCAACAGTGTAAATGAGAAGATGAGAGGGAAGTGTCTTTAGAACTGCAAAAATTAGTTTCAACTGAGAATTCTATACTTTCTCAAACAGAAGGAGTTTCAGAGAGGCTAGATCTCTATAAACTTTGTGCCCATGTGCCCTTTTCCCACGAAAATGTGCTCCAGTAAAACAAGGAAGTATAACAAGACAAGAGGGAAACAGAATCTAGGACATAGGGGATCCAACATAAGAGAGCAGAGTTATGTGAGATCCCAGATGACTTCACACAGATATCCCAGGAAAAGAGGCATAGAGCAGGCCTAGGGGAACACTAGTCTATATGGGAGTAGGAAGACAAAAGATCGGGGAAAAGTGTCTCCAAGAAAAAAATGGAACAGATGTGGCTTAGTAGACGGAAAATATTTTTGATAGGCATGTGACAAATGTTCAAACATTTGGGGAAAAAAATAGCTGTTAGAAAACAGGCAAGTGAATATAGTCAGGAAATTAATTCCACAGAAAAAATGAAGAATGTGAAAGCAGGGAGACCGGGCAGGGAGCTACTTACTGCATGTGGCTGTGTGAGATCACGTTGGCTAGGAAAAGGGGGTTGGGTTATCCTAGAGAAGTGCAGAAGGGCTCCAATTTCATTAATATTGAAGAAGAAGAATGAAGGGTGTGCAAGGAGGAGGCACAGTCAGAGAACTATATGGCTCAGCAGTGCACAATATTTGCAGAGTCGTAGTAATGTAAACATTGATTCTGATGTAATAAAAACTGATACATGTTGAGGGAACACAGGGAGGGAAATAACGTCATGGTGGACCGAAGAAGCTAAGCTTTCACCTGCTATGACAAGAAGTCAATGGACAGTGCTAAAAATTAACTTACCTGTTATACTTTTATTACTTTGGTTAAAAAATAAGATCAAAAAAATAAGGCAAAAGAATTTAAGGCAGATCTTTATACTACAACCATATTAGTGAAATTTAACTGAAATGTCAGAACCCTTAAAAAATGGGCACTACTAAGTCAAAGACTTTCCTGAATACATTTGATAATTAGGAAAATAGAGATTTAGAAAATCTACCAAAAAGAGGTCCATGCTAACAGTATTGGATCCATCATATTTTTAGGAATCATGGCAGACATATTTTTAATTCAAACTATTAATTTCTTAACTTTTCAACTGTTTACTTACATGGTTTAAAGGGTTGCTCTTCGTCTTTTCCCGCACTAAGAATAAAAAAAATTAACTGATGAATTCTGATACAAATGCCATAGAAAAATAAAAGTAGTCACTAATTATTTGACGGATTACCAATAACACAATGAGATAAAATTCCATTCTATTTTTTAAAATAATTTCCAACAAAATATATAATTTAAATCACCCAGCAAGATGAGTCCTATAAATAAAATCTAAAAACTTAGTTTCACTTTTTTGACCTAATAGATATTCTGTATTAGGTACAAATGAAAGACTCCCCACTTACAAAAGAAAAGGACAAAGCAAATTAGGCCAGGTGAGAAACTTAGCTAATAAAAAAATTTACCTGCTGCATAGCTGAACTACTAGCCAGGAGTATTTTCTAATTCTTCATTTACACACAGCTTACTTTAATTACCACCATCTACAGATGACAACTCTAAGAACCAGTTTCTGGCCAGGCACTCATCTCCGAACGCACCAGTATCTCTGGAAGCATCCTGAACCACTTAATGGTAACCTACTCAAATACCTTACTGAAAAAATACACAACTGGAAAGTAACCTATGTTAAACGTAAATTTTAAAATGAGTGTGCTGACCTAAATGAACATATCTACAGCACACAAAACTGTTTTGCTCCAACAAAGGCCAGAAGAATAAAAGCCTGAAGAGGGTCTTAGGCCACACTCTTGCTCACATTGCCTCCTTTAACTCCAGACAGGCATCACAGGCACGGATTCCTTAAGGCTGAAGAGAGAGACAGGCATGGGACAGCTTTTCTTTTACTGTCTCCAGAGCCCCTCTACATGTGAGCAGCTCATGGCTCTGGAAGAAACTGAGAAATAGAGCAATCCTAACCAGAAATGAGTGGCTCAAGTACACACACTAGAAAAATGCAAGTTAGAAACCCCAGGAGCTTCCAGGTTGGTGAACACGTAGTACCCTTGCAGGGGGCATCAAAGCTCTGTGCCCTGTCCCCATGCATCTCTTCCATCTGGCTGTTCCTGAGTTATATCCTTTTATAAAAACCAGTGATCTAACGGAAAAAAACAAAAAGCAAAACAACAACAACAAAAAACCAAACCTCCGTTTTTTATTGTGCTGCTTCACTTTAAATATTATGGAATGTTCACTCCTTGTATTCCTGCTCTCGTAATCAACTGAAAAACTTGGTCACGTATGGCTCTTTAGCAAATAAACTAGGATTTAACATAACATTAAGGAAGACAGGCAGGCAAGCAGGAGTGCAAAAAATTCTACGGTTCTGATTCTCATCTTGAAACAAGGAGGACACAGGAAATTTATCTGAGTTTCACATGCTGAGGATAATCTTCTGGAAAACCCCATATGGCATGTTGCTCTTATTACCCTGGCACAGCACTACATTAGGATGAGAAAGTTTTGAATAGCTTAAAAGTTCTGAGTAGCAGAAATCTGGATGTGAGATAGGCTCGTCTGGTTGAACACTGTGTAAAACAGGGCCAGAATCACAAGGCTCAATTCCCATATATAACAACTGATTTTTCTGATTTGATCAAATGAAAACCTAACTGTGACCTAAACCCTATCATTTGTCTTTAACATATGTGCTCTTCGGAGCAAGGGGAAAAGGACAAAGTAGCATGCAGAAATAGACCACATCTAAATCATGTGGCCAGTTGACTATGTTGATAAAGAGGTGGCAAAATGTATAAACAGATAGTCTAAGTGTTCTCCTCCCTAAAACACTGACAACTAAAGGAAACTGTATCATCAACATATTAAAATAAGACAAGTGAATACATAAAAAAAGTGAAACATTTAAACCACTGTAAGAGTTTTTCTAAATACCTCCTATAATACACAAAACAAAAACAGTTTTCACTCTTTTTCTCAGGGAAAAAAAAGCATTGCCTTACCCTCTGTTTGAGATTTGCTCAGACAAACTGTGCTTGGCCTTGGGTGGTCAGAAGGGTTTGGTTCCAAAGCTAAGTCTATATAGGAAGAAGAGAAAAAGGTGTGGTGATTTAGTTGAGTAGAAAAATACATGATTTTAAAGATAGCTACACATTGATTGAAACCACTTTTAATAGTCTTGAGAAGAGCTTTTAGTAATGACAAAAAGGCAATTTTAGTAAAGGCACAATATAAAAATTCTATTGGGAAACAGCAAAATTGTAGAAACTCTCCATACATGTGGAATAAAACCATGGCTATGTCTTAGACTTCTTTAACTTGCACCTAAATCATCTATGCCATTTTTAGATGAATCATATATGTGACTCCCCTCCTATTTATCAATTAAAAATTCAGTCACCCTCTTTTAAAGCTGATATTACTAGCACATTCCAGGAACAGTCTCAAGAAGCAAGTTATGCTGTGGCCAACTACTGTCAGATACCAGCTCAATATATCAAATATGCCAAAACGAAGTGAGTTGCTTTTGGCAAATGTTCTTCAGACAATCAAATGGCTAATTCTAACTCCATTCAACAAATGAACTCATCTAATTGGCTGTGGTTTATCTGGGGGCTATTCATCATGGCAGATTTAAGAGGACTACATAAAAGTTCAATGTTCTAATCTATAGGAACACTTCCATGATAGTGATTTTTAACTTTGCCCTCTATTTCCAAAGCTAAACTCACTTCTTCATTCCACGCTGCGTGATTAATTTGGGGCTTCAATAAGAGTACTTTCTGGAGCAGATCATAGGGCTACTAGAAAAAAATTTTGGCCACACCTACACGAAAAGGTGGGTCTGCCTGTAGCCCACCTTGCACCAAGGTGGGATAGCGTCTTCTATTTAGGCAGAAATACAAAACAAGCACAAGCTACCACACAGGATAGTAAGGTTGTTGTTTAAAACAAACAAACAAACATAAAAGCCCTATGACACTTCCTCAGCAAAGTCCATCTCAAACCATTTAACCAATCTTTTAAGAAACTGGACCAAGATTCAGATAAAGAGTAATGGTTAAGGCAATTATTTCCCAAACCACATAATAACTGATCTGTTTTTGAAAGATGGCTTTGATGGTCAAAGTGAAATACAAATATATCCCTGCCTCTGAGAGAATCCAAAGAATACACACATTGATATATTAAAAACTAATTAGTCTAGTAGTGAATTCTGTCTAACCCAGCATTCCACAAATGTATCTACCTAGAATCCCCTTTTCCCACCCAGAAAGAATTTTGCACGAACAGTAATTTTGGACTTCCCGTTTTAACAGGAATCTGAGCCATCCATTTTAATGTCATTGCCAGCACTAGTAATTTACAGAGCTAAACCAACTGCTTTGTTCTTCATGAAAATTCCTTCACTGAATTTGAAGTTTATCAAGCTGCTTTTGGAGAAAATATTCTATTCAACATTTTTATGTAAAAGACCCATAGAATTATTTTAAAGTTTTTTTCTCCTACATATTTGAAAAACTAAGACAATGGGAAAATAAATTATTTCAGCTGTACACAAAATGGCAGGCAGAGACTTTCACAGCTGCCTCTAACCTATAGCTTCCGAAAGAATTCATGACTACTTACCTATACCAAAAAGAAAGTAAATAGACTACATTTGAATCTAAAAAATAAGCAGAAATGTTTGCAAAGTAGCTGTATTATTTATCAGTGTCTATGGCATGGTAAAACTTAACAATTTTCAATGGAATTCCAGGAAAATTAAGTGCCAGAATCAAAGAGAAGCAAGCTTTAACACACACACACACACACACACACACACACACACACACACAGACACACACACACACCCGCCAAACCAAGATGTGCTACTACAGATCTAAATACAAAAATCAAGAAGGCTGGGATAAAAGAAATGACAACATGCAAAAAAAAAAAATAAACTTAGCCCAAGTGACCAGAAAAAAGCTGGCACTCTCCCTACTCTATCCTAGGGGGTTCAAAGGTAGGCACAGGACCCAGGACCGGCCAATCAATCACAGCTGTCCTGGGACTTCCCAAGAAAAGAGAAAGGCAGAACTGTACTCTAGGATCCTTAGCTAGTCTTGAGCTGCTGGACACTCCCCTTGCTATCATGAGGGGAAAGGCTTTTCAGGAGACATCAACAGAGGAGAGCAGAACTGAGGAGATCATTTAACTCCTGGGTCAAGTAGTGCTTAACTCTGTGATGTTCTTTTAACTTGCAACTGAAGGAGACCTGGTTAATCAGCAGTACTGATGATCACACTAAAGGTGGGGAAAGGTAAAAGTCACTTGCTCATTCCTTTAACAAATATCATGAACAAAAATCTGCATGAGACAAAACGATGCTCTGTTTAAAAATTACACACAACCATTCACAATCATTAACACACAATGATTCACAACCGTTATTTTAGTTGCTTTTCTTATACGTTAAAAAAAGCTCTAATTAGTGTACAATTTATGTCTTCTTGTTACTAACAAGCGCTCTCCACCCCACTGTTGCATATTTATTGTCTAATGAATACACACTGGCCCGTCAAGTGTTATTCCTATACTGGACTTAGCCAATCCCCTATTGCTGGGGATTGGTGCTTACAAAGTTCTATTCTTAAAATATTAGGAGGAAAATCTTCATGTACATAGTTTTTTAAAATAATGGTTTTATCTCCTTAGCAAAGATCTTCGGAAGTGGAATGACTAAGCCAAAAGGTTAGATCACTTTCACGGCTCCATGTACAATGCTAAATTGCTTCCTAAAGAAGGTGGGGGGCACATTAGGGTATAATGCTACCAATCATGACATTTTGAGTTCCTACCCTTGCTTTGGATACTTGAAAAAAAAAAAATTCCTACTGATATGAATGAGGAACCTCACTGTAGATCTAATTTGTATTTCTTTTGATTACACAGTTTGACCATTTTCCCACAGTTATCAGTGTCATTTCCACTTTGGTGAGTTGGCCTATCATTTGAATGTACTGTAAACACCAGGGCCCTACTGCTGTCAGTTTGCATGAGGTTTTCAGAAAATATTAATCTTTTGTTTATAGCCTATATAACTAACAATTTTCTATATAACTTGCACTTTTTGCTAATGAAAAATACCACATCACTATCTTATAGAATGGACATGTGAGCCATTAGACAGTAAACTCATACATACACACAATATTTCTGCACTTCCCATTAACTATCTTCCCAAGAGCCTAAGGAGACTATGATAAAACCTACCACACTCTTCACTATCACAAAGGTAAGACTGCCGACTATTAAGCAAAGCTTTACCACCCACCATCCCTCTCATCCCTCTCCCCACCACATGCACACACAGTAATTTAGAGACTTCAGGAAATTACTGTGCATTCAGGAAATTACATGGATTCTTCCGAAAGTTATTTCTTTAGAAACCTCTAAGAATGTTTTACCCAGGAGAAATATTCTTGAGCTCATGATTAGGGGTTATGATTAAAACTGTATTTTAAGACCCATCATTTTTGTATTATCAATTTAAATTGCAACTTATTTGACAGCATGATAGGTCGATGTAGAAAAAGTATGATTAAAAAAAAATTAAACTCGGTCTTAATGTAAACATTCCTCAGAGGAAACCTGTAAAACACCACCGACACTGAATACTGTTTTTCCTCCAATCTAAGATTCTACCAGTTGTTAAGATCCATCTCAATTGCAGTTGTTAAAAGTGTGAAAACATAGGCAACTTAGAACAAATGAAATGCATTACTGAAGGCTAAAAGTGTTAAAACTATGCTATCAAACTGTCGATAAATGATTTTTCCTTGTTAAAATATTAGAGGGAGAGGGAAGTGACCAAGAAAGCATCTGACAGAAGCAGCATATTTCAGAAAGCGATTAATATCAACATATTGATTTCAATAGATTCCAAAGAAACAGGCGACGTCAGCAGTTTCTGGGCAGCTGCTGAGCACCAGTTTACTTAACGGTAACCACTGCGTTTACTGACCTGCCCGAGCATCCCTACAGTGCACAGTGTAGTAGCTTTATGGCTCATGATACAAACATTACAATCTTTACAATTACCATGTAAACTGATGATTTCATCTCTTTGAGTCCACACTTGCCACCGCAGTCAGGGAGTTCCTGCCAGCCAGCCCTGAGCTGGGCTGCCTCACCAGCGGGTACACAGCAGGCTCCTGCACCTGCCAGGCTACTGCTCACCCAAGCCTTGATCCTGCTTTCCTAGCTTCTGACAATCCTGGCTTCCAAACTTCCCAGCTCTGGTTTCCAACTGCTTCTGTACCTGCCTCTACCCTGGTTCTCAGTTTTGCCTTATTTTAATCCTCAATCAGTGTTACAGTGATCATGACTGAGAGGTGACACATAGGTAAGTACACCTGGCTTTATATATTTCTAAAGAGTACTTTACTCAGTTTCTTGGACTTTTAAGAACCTTTCTGGGTTGCAAGTTACCTTCATTTCATTTCACGTTATGCAGTGTTACTGTTTTAACTCTTAAGTTTTATTACTTTCATACACTAAACCAACAACAACAAAAAAGGGTGAGAAAAAAGGTAGTATTCCAAAGAAGCTCACATAATGTCAACAATAAATTCTGTTCCTATATGCCATGCATTTGGAATTTACAGTCCTACTCTCTATCAATACTCATTTTTAAAACCTTGGACAACTCAATTTATACCTAAGAGAAGAATTCCTACACTACCTAACTCAGAACATGGTGAGAATCAAATGAAATGCAAGAGCAATCTATATACTACAGCCTATTTTAGACCCTTATTAATATCGCTTTTTTGTTCAAGCCACTGTTGGCTCTCACCTGAGCTACCGCACCAGCCTCCTAACTGGTCTCCCTCTCTGCTTCCTTCCACCCTTACAGTCTATTCTCACACAGTAGCTGGTCTGATCTCCCTCCACCCTCTCTACCCCCCTTCCCTTTTTCTAAGAATTAACATCATTCCCCTGCATAGAATCCTTCAATGGTTTCCCATGACAATTAGACTAAAATTCATATTTTTCTGTCAAGGCCCACTAGGCATACAAGGTCTTAATCCCCCATATTCCTCCTGGCATTCATTCACTCAGCTGCAGCCACCCATCTTTCTGTCCTTGGCACGCATCAAGCATATTCCCTTCTTAGGAACTGCACAGAAGCCTCTTCTCCCACAGCCTCACATGGCTCTCTTAGGACTGCTCATGGGTCGCTTAAGGAGAGAAGCTGTCTTTAACCACCCCTTGTAAAACTGTCCTCCTCCCCAGCCCATTACACCTTCATTTTCTTTCTTAGTGTTCTCACCTGATGTTATTCTTGTGTCGTCAGCCCCCAGGCACCTCTAGAAAGTAAGGACCTGAGTTAGGATACGGGTTTTGTCTTGTCTAACCACTGTTTGTCCTGCCTCTGGAATGGTGCCTAATAATCATGTTTCAGTGTACCCAAAACCAGTTAAGTTTCTCCCAATTTTCCCACATCATCTAAGATTTCTTCTAATGCTCTCTTTTGATGTGTTTGTCACCTAAGACCAGAGTTAATTTCAGATCTCTTAGAGTAGTAGTTTAGTTACTCAGAATCAAAGACACAAGACAGGTTACCAAGAACCACGAAAACCTAAAAGAGGAAATCTAATGTTCAGTGAAAAATCAATGGTAACTTTAATTTGGGAAAAGAACATTTAATGTTAAAATACCTTTACTACAAAATGACTCACCCTATGAATTTAATGAAGTCGTAAGACAAAGTGTACAATCAGAATGCTATAGGGAAGTATCAATACAATGCATCAGTTTTTATCTGTGTCCCCTGAATAAAGCATTATAATGGGATTATAAAAGATGCTCAACCATAAAGGCTGGGTAAATGAATTATGCTCCAACCATTCGATGGCACAGTAAACAGTTGGTAAAAGGCAGGCTGTAGAGCTATGCGCAGTTGCATGGAAATACATCACCCTGGAGCACTCTCTAGGTGTCAGCACAGTTCCAGGAGCTTCATGTCGTTACTTTTCTTTATAACAGAAAGTTACAAAGTGGCACAGAAAGAACAATCCCATCTTTGTAAAATAAACACAATGTTATGTTTATATGCATACAAAAGGTTCAGGAAGAATCAACACCAAAATAGTAATAAAAATTCTGGATATTCTGAGTGTGAGTGAAGGACTTTTCTGTGTTTTCTAAATCTTTTACATCAAATGTTTATTAATACTGTCACCAAAAAAAGGAAAGATCTGTCGCTCAGAGGTTTTTCCACATCATTTTGCCAATTCCTTCCCTACCCACTCTTCAGGGGGATGGGAGGTAGGGGTCACTTGAGAGAGCACCTTTCACCAGAAAATTAGCAAAGCTCCTAAGGTCAGAACATAAAGGCTGTATGAAAAGTTGATGAATAAAAATAAAATCAGAGAATAGGACCGTAGCATCTTATTTTCTATTATGACACTACCATCAGTTATATTAGATATACTGTTAAAGACAAAGTAGTAAACAATTCTTTTGAGTCTATCTGAAATCTATACTACGTTCTTAGGAGTTACTTTTTTGAGATGGCTTGAAGAAATCATGTTCTTCTCCAATGTTTCTGAAGAACAAGACAGAGCATCATTTATGTACGATTTTCTCTAAGTAACCAAATAATTCTTCACTGTAGAAAAGCCAAAATGTTTTATATCTGAGTAGGTATTTCTCAGTTTCCAGGGAAACTGATACAAAATTGTCTGAAATAAAGACATTAAGAGCAAACTTCCAATGTGCCTGTGCTTTATATTTGGTGTTCTGACCTTGTTTCTATGGAAACTTAATTAATAGGCAAATGCTGAAATTGAGGTTTCTCTTATCACTTTATTGAATGCCCCCCCCAAAAAGACAAATTGAAATGAAATTTTAACAATCATGTTAAACATAAAAAGGTAAATTCTGTACTCATGAACTCTATTTTTCCAGTTCCTGATTTAGCACTCCTTCCTTATCATACATAGTCGTATGCTAAATGCTTAGTACCTTACCTGCCCGCTTACCAGCTTCCCCTAATGTCCCTCTGTCCAGGGCATTCTCGGCTTCAATTGGATTTCACCAGAACAAACTCTTTAAATTATATCAACGTGTTTACCTGACTGATAAATTTAGGCTATTTCATGACTTCTACTTTTATTCATATCCATTGCAATGTATGTACAGACAGAGAATGGAGAGGTAAATGTTGCTTCTGAGTTGTGTACAATAAACTGGAATGGCAATAATCAAAACTGGAGTATGCTGAGATAGGCGTAACTTATGGATAAATTATAAAATATAAGGTGCACTCTAAACAGTTTCTTAAGCATCCCAAGAACTGAATTTGGCATATCTACCACCTCCCAAGTCTGTCTCTTTTGTTCAGTAGCTGTGTTACACAGTCATTTCAGATCTCTAAGTCTTGGCTTCTTCATCGGCAACAGAGGGAGAATATATACGGGCCTTATTTGTAGATGGAAGGGCCAAGTGAAATACACAAGAAAATGCATTGTAAATCTTAAAAGAATTCTATAAAGGTCCAATTTTCGTCTCTCATCCTACATTAGCCAACTACTAACTGTTTTAAAAAATCATTTAGAGGCTTACCTTATAGCAACAAGCAGAGCAGTTTTCACAAGTACTTACATGCTTTGTGTTTAAAGCTACAATTAATTCACATAATTTGTTCATTCTTTCACAATATCTAACTATTCTGAAAAGGGAGTACTCTCCACTTACAAAGCCACGTCCATCATAAGGGTGAATCCACAGGCTTAATTATTCTAACTTTTAAAGAAATTAAATAAACCCAACTAAAATTTAAATAGAAGAGCTGTAAGACATTTCGTCTATGAAATAATGAAATAATCTCTGGCATTTAAATGAAACAAATGGGCCAGTGGGGCTTTAACATCTTTATGATACAATGTTTTATACTTCAAAGAACAGTCTTTATTAAAGTGCCACTATGCTACCCAGAAATTTTTTTTTTTAACCTAGAGCCATCCCTTTCCAAAATTCTAGAGGCAAAAATCAAACATTTCCTCTCTTCTCTCTCTCCTCTCCTCCCCGACAACACCCACCCCCAGCCACTTAGCCTTCAGAACTTTTACCTGAACATTCTTAAAGTTAAATAGTATTCTACTGGGGGGGGGGGCGGAGGAGGGAGCCATGGAGACATTTTTCTGCAGGATGGATGTGGTATGTTAACTCCCAAACCTTTATATTACAAATGACAATCTGAATTTGTTTTTTCTCCTTTGAAACTTCTGTCCAGCAGTCTCAGGAACCACCTCACCCCTCCCTTAGAACAGGCAACGTGCAAAAGAAGTCGGTTAAGGCTGTGCAGCTGAAGACATACTTGTGTCAAAGTGGGAATTTAAAAGTAATCAGAACTCCATGGGGTCTCCTTTGGTAAAGAAAAAAAACCCAACAACTATTCTCTGCAGCCGTGGCAGTAACGTTTCACACCGTTCACAGTTATTTTAAGCCCCTCTCCCACCATTTTCTTTCCTATCGTGTTCAAATTATAGTTAGAAGGGATAAAGTAGCTTCTATCAGGGCGACTGAAAACATTAAAATCCAAAGAATTTTAGTTAAGAACACCATACTGACTCTGTCCATCTCTATTTTGAATTTAAATGACAAATCCTCTAATGTTTGTCTTAATTGTCTCGAGTATCAACTACCTTAACGAATAGAAGTCTATCATCAGGCCCTTACCTAGTTCCTTCGCTTAGGTACCATCTGGATAGGGAGACGGGATGGATACGCCGAAGTTAGAGTATTTAAGTTTTCATTAAGAAAAGAGAGAATACACCAGAAAGTCTCTGCTAAGTCCCACGAGATGTTAAATAGAACCACGAACAGGAAGGGCCGCGGATTGGAGGGTCTCAGGCCGGGCTGGGAAATGGGAACGGGGGAAAGAATTGGGCATTCGGGTAGGGAAGAGGGAAGGAGACTGGCCGGACGCGACTGGTAAAGAATAAGGGGTGGGGATGCCAAGCAGAGCCAGCCTTCGTCCCCGGTGCCCAGCCCTGGGAGAGCCAACTCCGGGCAAGAAGGAGCCCTAGGCGGCGTCTCCCTCCCGGGGGACCCTGGGGGCGGCGGAGGCCAGAGGTAAGCCCGAGAGCAGACGGCGCCGACCCCGCGAGGGGCGAGGCGCGCCCGCCGCTTCTTACCTTCGGGCATCTCCCGGTCGCTGATGTGCTGCAGGTGGTGGCCTTCGCCACCTGCGAAATCCAACTCGGCGGGTTCCACGGTAGCCGCCGCCGGAGCTACTGCCACCGCGTTCCCGGCCGCCGCCTTGTAGACCTCAAACTCGTAGTCCGGCTTCGCTGACCCCCTGCGCCGGCCCACCTTGGGGCTGGCATTGGGGCACAGGCAACAAGACAGCGAGTTCCCCATGGGGCGCCTTCACTCCTCGCCGCCGCCGCCTCCGCTCGTCCCCCGACTCCGCTGAGCTCAGAAGCCGCCCCCTCCCCCAACAATGGCGCGGCGGGCACTGGCAGCCCCGGGCTATGCCGGGGCTGTGCCGCACATGCAGACGCGACTTCGCCCGCCGCTCTCCTGTCCGCCCAGCCACCGGGCCCCGGGCAGGGGCCCGGCCCCGGCCGCACCCCCGCCGCCGCCGCCTCCCCGGAGCCAACTAGTCTGTGAGGGCGGTGACCAGACCGGCTTATTTAAAAGGGGTGGGAACCAGACAAGCACTGAGACGCGCAACCACTGCAGGGAGAGAGCGCAGCCGGAGCTCCTCCTCCTTCCGCCGCCGCCTCCCAACTGAAAGTAGCTAGCTCGGCCGGCCCGTGCCTACCGGAATGTGTCCTTCGGTCACCTGGTTACGACGGACCAATCACGACCAGAGTTCCCTCAGAGCGCAGGCATGTGACTCACAATGCCCCGCCCCCGCCCGCGGCTGCCCCGCACCCCGAGCGGCGCACCCCGGACTCTGGTTTCCATTCATCTCTCGCGCTCCGAGCTTTCCGGTCCTGTGGGAAGCGCCGCGTTTGTTTTTTTTTTTTGTTTTTTTTTTTGTTTTTTGTTTTGTTTTTTTATACTGCAGGTTCTTATTAGGCATCAGTTTTATACACATCAGTGTATACATGTCAATCCCAATCCCCCAATTCAGCACACCACCATCCCCACCTCACCGCAGTTTTCCCCCCTTGGTGTCCATATGTCCATTCTCTACATCTGAGTCTCAACTTCTGCCCTGCAAACTGGCTCATCTGTACCATTTTTCTAGGTTCCACATACATGCATTAATATACGATATTTGTTTTTCTCTTTCTGACTTACTTCACTCTGTATGACAGTCTCTAGATCCATCCACGTCTCAACAAATGACTCAATTTTGTTCCTTTTTATGGCTGAGTAATATTCCATTGTATATATGTACCACATCTTCTTTATCCATTCGTCTGTTGATGGGCATTTAGGTTGCTTCCATGACCTGGCTATTGTAAATAGTGCTGCAATGAACATTCGGGTGCATGTGTCCTTTTGAATTACGGTTTTCTCTGGGTATATGCCCAGTAGTGGGATTGCTGGGTCATATGGTAATTCTATTTTTAGTTTTTTAAGGAACCTCCATATTGTTCTCCATAGTGGCTGTATCAATTTACATTCCCACCAACAGTGCAAGAGGGTTCCCTTTTCTCCACACCCTCTCCAGCATTTGTTGTTTGTAGATTTTCTGATGATGCCCATTCTAACAGGAGTGAGGTGATACCTCATTGTAGTTTTGATTTGCATTTCTCTAATAATTAGTGATGTTGAGCATCTTTTCATGTGCTTCGTGGCCGTCTGTATGTCTTCTTTGGAGAAATGTCTATTTAGGTCTTCTGCCCATTTTTGGATTGGGGTGTTTGTTTCTTTGATATTGAGCTGAATGAGCTGTTTATATATTTTGGAGATTAATCCTTTGTCAGTTGATTCATTTGCAAATATTTTCTCCCATTCTGAGGGTTGTCTTTTTGTCTTGTTTATGGTTTCCTTTGCTGTGCAAAAGCTTTGAAGTTTCATTAGGTCCCACTTGTTTATTTTTGTTTTTATTTCCATTACTCTAGGAGGTGGATCAAAAAAGATCTTGCTGTGATTTATGTCAAAGAGTGTTCTTCCTATGTTTTCCTCTAAGAGTTTTATAGTGTCCAGTCTTATATTTAGGTCTCTAATCCATTTTGAGTTTATTTTTGTGTATGGTGTTAGGGAGTATTCTAATTTCATTCTTTTACATGTAGCTGTCCAGTTTTCCCAGCACCACTTATTGAAGAGACTGTCTTTTCTCCATTGTATATCTTTGCCTCCTTTGTCATAGATTAGTTGACCATAGGTGCGTGGGTTAATCTCTGGGCTTTCTATCTTGTTCCATTGATCTATGTTTCTGTTTTTGTGCCAGTACCATATTGTCTTGATTACTGTAGCTTTGTAGTATAGTCTGAAGTCAGGGAGTCTGATTCCTCCAGCTCCATTTTTTTCCCTCAAGACTGCTTTGGCTATTCGGGGTCTTTTGTGTCTCCATACAAATTTTAAGATGATTTGTTCTAGCTCCGTAAAAAATGCCATTGGTAATTTGATAGGGATTGCATTGAATCTGTAGATTGCTTTGGGTAGTATACTCATTTTCACAAGGTTGATTCTTCCAATCCAAGAACATGGTATATCTCTCCATCTGTTGGTATCATCTTTAATTTCTTTCATCAGTGTCTTATAGATTTCTGCATACAGGTCTTTTGTCTCCCTAGGTAGGTTTATTCCTAGGTATTTTATTCTTTTTGTTGCAATGGTAAATGGGAGTGTTTCCATAATTTCTCTTTCAGATTTTTCATCATTAGTGTATAGGAATGCAAGAGATTTCTGTGCATTCATTTTGTAACCTGCAACTTTACCATATTCATTAATTAGCTCTAGCAGTTTTCTGGTGGCAGTTTTAGGATTCTCTATGTATAGTATCATGTCATCCGCAAACAGTGACAGTTTTACTTCTTCTTTTCCAATTTGTATTCCTTTTATTTCTTTTTCTTCTCTGATTGCCGTGGCTAGGACTTCCAGAACTATGTTGAATAATAGTGGTGAGAGTGGACGTCCTTGTCTCGTTCCTGATCTTAGAGGAAATGCTTTCAGTTTTTCACCATTGAGAATGATGTTTGCTGTGGGTTTGTCATATATGGCCTTTATTATGTTGAGGTAGGTTCCCTCTATGCCCACTTTCTGGAGAGTTTTTATCAGAAATGGGTGTTGAATTTTGTCAAAAGCTTTTTCTGCATCTATTGAGATGATCATATGGTTTTTATTCTTCAATTTGTTAATATGGTGTATCACATTGATTGATTTGCGTATATTGAAGAATCCTTGCATCCCTGGGATAAATCCCACTTGATCGTGATGTATGATCCTTTTAATGTGTTGTTGGATTCTGTTTGCTAGTATTTTGTTGAGGATTTTTGCATCTATATTCATCAGTGATATTGGTCTGTAATTTTCTTTTTTTGTAGTGTCTTTGTCTGGTTTTGGTATCAGGGTGATGGTGGCCTCATAGAATGAGTTTGGGAGTGTTCCTTCTTCTGCAATTTTTTGGAAGAGTTTGAGAAGGATGGGTGTTAGCTCTTCTCTAAATGTTTGATAGAATTCACCTGTGAAGCCATCTGGTCCTGGACTTTTGTTTGTTGGAAGATTTTTAATCACAGTTTCAATTTCATTACTTGTGATTGGTCTGTTCATATTTTCTGTTTCTTCCTGATTCAGTCTTGGAAGGTTATACCTTTCTAAGAATTTGTCCATTTCTTCCAGGTTGTCCATTTTATTGGCATAAAGTTGCTTGTAGTAGTCTCTTAGGATGTTTTGTATTTCTGCGGTGTGTGTTGTAACTTCTCCTTTTTCGTTTCTGATTTTATTGATTTGAGTCCTCTCCCTCTTTTTCTTGATGAGTCTGGCTAATGGCTTATCAATTTTGTTTATCTTCTCAAAGAACCAACTTTTAGTTTTATTGATCTTTGCTATTGTTTTCTTTGTTTCTATTTCATTTATTTCTGCTCTGATCTTAATGATTTCTTTCCTTCTGCTAACTTTGGGTTTTGTTTGTTCTTCTTTCTCTAGTTTCTTTAGGTGTAAGGTTAGATTGTTTACTTGAGATTTTTCTTGTTTCTTTAGGTAGGCTTGTATAGCTATAAACTTCCCTCTTAGAACCGCTTTTGCTGCATCCCATAGGTTTTGGGTCGTCGTGTTTTCATTGTCATTTGTCTCTAGGTATTTTTTTATTTCCTGTTTGATTTCTTCAGTGATCTCTTGGTTATTTAGTAACGTATTGTTTAGCCTCCATGTGTTTGTCTTTTTTACGTTTTTTCCCTGTAATTCATTTCTAATCTCATAGCGTTGTGGTCAGAAAAGATGCTTGATATGATTTCAATTTTCTTAAATTTACTGAGGCTTGATTTGTGACCCAAGATGTGATCTATCCTGGAGAATGTTCCGTGCGCACTTGAGAAGAACGTGTAATCTGCCGTTTTTGGATGGAATGTCCTATATATATCAATTAAATCTATCTGGTCTATTGTGTCATTTAAAGCTTCTGTTTCCTTATTTATTTTCATTTTGGATGATCTGTCCATTGGTGTAAGTGAGGTGTTAAAGTCCCCCACTATGATTGTGTTACTGTCGATTTCCTCTTTTATAGCTGTTAGCAGTTGCCTTATGTATTGAGGTGCTCCTATGTTGGGTGCATATATATTTATAATTGTTATATCTTCTTCTTGGATTGATCCCTGGATCATTATGTAGTGTCCTTCCTTGTCTCTTGTAACATTCTTTATTTTAAAGTCTATTTTATCTGATATGAGTATAGCTACTCCAGCTTTCTTTTGATTTCCATTTGCATGGAATATCTTTTTCCATCCCCTCACTTTCAGTCTGTATGTGTCCCTAGGTCTGAAGTGGGTCTCTTGTAGACAGCATATATATGGGTCTTGTTTTTGTATCCATTCAGCCAGTCTATGTCTTTTGGTTGGGGCATTTAATCCATTCACGTTTAAGGTAATTATCGATATGTATGTTCCTATGACCATTTTCTTAATTGTTTTGGGTTTGTTTTTGTAGGTCCTTTTCTTCTCTTGTGTTTCCCACTTAGAGAAGTTCCTTTAGCATTTGTTGTAGAGCTGGTTTGGTGGTGCTGAATTCTCTTAGCTTTTGCTTGTCTGTAAAGCTTTTGATTTCTCCATCGAATCTGAATGAGATCCTTGCCGGGTAGAGTAATCTTGGTTGTAGGTTCTTCCCTTTCATCACTTTAAGTATATCATGCCACTCCCTTCTGGCTTGCAGAGTTTCTGCTGAGAAATCAGCTGTTAACCTTATGGGAGTTCCCTTGTATGTTATTTGTCGTTTTTCCCTTGCTGCTTTCAGTAATTTTTCTTTGTCTTTAATTTTTGCCACTTTGATTACTATGTGTCTCGGCGTGTTTCTCCTTGGGTTTATTCTGTATGGGACTCTCTGCGCTTCCTGGACTTGGGTGGCTATTTCCTTTCCCATGTTAGGGAAGTTTTCGACTATAATCTCTTCAAATATTTTCTCTGGTCCTTTCTCTCTCTCTTCTCCTTCTGGGATCCCTATAATGTGAATGTTGTTGCGTTTAATGTTGTCCCAGAGGTCTCTTAGGTTGTCTTCATTTCTTTTCATTCTTTTTTCTTTAGTCTGTTCTGCAGCAGTGAATTCCACCATTCTGTCTTCCAGGTCACTTATCCGTTCTTCTGCCTCAGTTATTCTGCTATTGATTCCTTCTAGTGTAGTTTTCATTTCAGTTATTGTATTGGTCATCTCTGTTTGTTTGTTCTTTAATTCTTCTAGGTCTTTGTTAATCATTTCTTGCATCTTCTCAATCTTTGCCTCCACTCTTATTCCGAGGTCCTGGATCATCTTCACTATCATTATTCTGAATTCTTTTTCTGGAAGGTTGCCTATCTCCACTTCATTTAGTTGTTTTTCTGGGGTTTTTTCTTGTTCCTTCATCTGGTACATAGCCCTCTGCCTTTTCATCTTCTCTGTCTTTCTGTAACTGTGGTTTTTGGTCCACAGGCTGCAGGATTGTAGTTTTTCTTGCTTCTGTTCTCTGCCCTCTGGTGGTTGAGGCTATCTAAGAGGCTTGATGGGAGGCTCTGGTGGTGGGTAGAGCTGACTGTTGCTGTGGCGGTCAGAGCTCAGTAAAAACGCCGCGTTTGTTAATCGAAGCCGTCCTGAGTCAGTGGGCTCTGTAGAAAGCCCCTGTTCGTAAAATGCCAGTTCAGTTGGCAACTCGGTTTCACCGGGTCGACAGTTGACTCATTTGATGTATCGCTCAACGAACTTAGTTTCACCCCAATTTTTGACCGTTTTTTATAACTGAATGCTCCTCCTGTCTTGCCTTCCAAAGAGTGTTAGTTTCCGCCTACAGTTTAACCATAGCAACCCCCGGGGCCCTGGTCCTACTCTCAATAAAGAGCTGTGGCTGTGTCTTGAATGAGACTCGAGGACACATCACCCCTCCACTTCCTCATCAGTAAATTAGGTACCGAACTCCTGCCTCCTACCTCTGAGGCGCTGGGATTCAGCAACTCGCTTTTCTCGCCTGTTTCTCTCTTCCACGGCAGGAGTTTCCAGGTTTCCCTACTTTAGCCAACAACAACGCATAAAGCACGATTTTCTCATACAAACTTGAGAGTCACAAAGTGAAGTACCACGGTCTTGATTTGATGAAGATGATAACGATAGTTAACATTTGGCAAACACTATGCGCCCGCCCCCGTTCCAAGTGAGGTACTCATTTAACCCTCGGGAACAAAATCCTCAGAAACCTTCATTTTACAGATTTTACAGAAGCTAAGTAACGTTCCCAAGGTCACATGATTGCTCAGGGGTGTGGCCAGGATTTGATCCCTGATTGTGTGGATCCCCAAAGGCACCTTATTGTGATCATCAGAAAATAAAGGTAGAAGTCAAATTTGGTTGGAAGTGGCATAGTGTATCAGGATTTTCTTTTTTTAAGGAGGAGCAATTTTTTGATGTGGATTTTAAAATACTTTCCCTTCATTCAACATTGATTAGTCCCTCCTACATGCCAGGCACCCGTGTGTGAAAAATAGTCCTGCCCTCAGTGACCTCAGGCACGGTGAGAAAACAAAGGCTTAGAAAGCCCAATAGTCTGAGGTCACACTGCTGCAAAGTACTTAAACCTGAAATTCAAACCTAGATCTATTAACCCCAAGTAGATGCTGGGGTAAAGAGCTTGGTTTTCTTCCCAGAAACATGAGAGCCATTGAATGTTGTGAAGTTAAGGAGTCACTATCAGGTGGTTTGTAGTGAGGTCACGCTTGAGAATAAGTAGGACTGATGGAAGCAACAAAACCCATTAAGAGACTTTATATTCATCTAAGAGAGGAGTGAGGGTTCAAACTAAAGGCAGTGGCAGAGATTGGAGTGGAGGGAAAGGATCTGAGGTCATTTGGGAGGTAGAATAGAAGTGCTCAGTGACTAGATATGGAGCGGGAAGGGGAAAAGAGAAGCAAAAATGGCTGCTAGGGTTCTGGCTTAGGGAACTATGTAGAGTGTGGTTACTTTTTCTTAGATAGTGCAGGAAAAGGAAGAGGTTTGGGAAGGAAGATCATTTTGGCTTCTGTTAAGCGGAACATGGAAATGGAGCTCTCTGGTTGAAAGTAAGCCTCTGCAGGCTAAGTCCATTTTGTGATATCCCAACTTATGTTTTCAAAAATAACACATTAAATCAATTTAAAAATGTGATTGGGGAAATTCCCTAATGTTGACAGCTAAGAATATCACATTTTTCATGGAGCAACTTGGAATCTATGGTTTTAGTAAATGAGGCATCCTATGTAAAATAAAACTGGTAAATGAGAGCTCTACCCACCACCAGAGCCTCCCATCAAGCCTCTTAGATAGCCTCAACCACCAGAGGGCAGACAGCAGAAGCAAGAAAAACTACAATCCTGCAGCCTGTGGACCAAGAAACACAGTTAGAGAAAGATAGACAAGATGAAAAGGCAGAGGGCTATGTACCAGATGAAGGAACAAGAAAAAACCCCAGAAAAACAACTAAATGAAATGGAGATAGGCAACTGCCGCAGACCGGCTGCAGAAAGCTAGAAGTTCCTGGCGGTGAGGGGCAAGGAACTGAAAAGCACCAGTATGGGGTCAGAAGGGCCAAGACAACTGATGGTTGCAAGGCAAGTTTATTCAAAGAGCATGAATGTATATATAGGTTTAGTACGGAACCAATATCAGACAATACATCAGTAAACCTTGTATTTCCACATAATTCCCTCGCCACTATCTATGCGCCACTATCTATGCACCACTATCTATGCACCACTATCTATGCACCACTATCTATGCGTCAGCATGCCTTATGGGCCATTCTTTGGAGATACAGACTTCCCCCTCAGGGCAGCACGTCCTTCTTCTGGGGAACAACCAGGGGCTCTTAGATGCAGAGCAGGCACCTGGAGCGAAACTGGCCGCAAGCCATTTTCCTTTTTTACGCTCAATACCGCAGCGTCAGGAGTGCATACCAAGAGAAGTTCTCCGGAAAGCAGAAAGCTGAATAAGCTTACAGCTTGGGGGCCACCACAACAAATGACACTCATAGTTGGCTCTTTCTGCATGTTTCTGACCCTCTGTTCTGGGGCAGCTCACTCTGGTGGGTCCTTCAGGGGAGGAGCTTGCCATGTGGTCACAGTCTTCGGCGCTGGGCTGAGAACTCTTAGACAGTAGAGCCCGTGGTGTCTGATTAGCTCTGCCCAGCCTCATGAGGAGAAGGGCCTGGCCTGCGTCTCCTGATGTTCCAAAGATGGCTCTCCTGAGGACAAAGCAGGACGGGCTGGAGGGCAGATGCCACTGGTAGAAAGAGCTGTGGCCAGAAGGGGTTTTGCATAGTAATCCAGTACTTGGTCCATTTTCATTCTCCTGCCGTTCAGAGGCCTGGCCCCCGGGTCTGCTTTCACTGTGCTGTTAGTGTCACAGAAACAATACTTTGAGTAAGGAAGAGAGAGCTACAAAGGCACAAAGATCTTTCATATTTGCTTTACACATGCCCTCCCCTGAGCTACCTGCAGACAGGTTGAATATGGGGATCTCTCAGAGCAGGTGCAATAGCAGACAAGGATAGATGGGGAAAGAGAGGGAGGGAGGGAGGAGGGGAGGGAGGAGGGGAGGGAGGGAAGGAGAGGAATGAAAAGTCCCGCTTCTGAGAAAAGAGTTCTTTACAGCCAGATCAAACACAAAACTAGAGGAGCAGCAAACAGGACGATTTTTATTCTCATTCAACTCTCACAGGAGATAGGAACGCACACGCTAAAACAGCATTTGCCGGTGTAAGAGCTCACAGTTTTCCACAAAGTCTTTACCCGACAGGATTGTGCAGTTGAGTTGATCTACAAGTGGTTCATAAAGAGCTCCCCCCTCACCCCGCCACACACACGGAAAAGCCAAGTTTCATAACGCCATGACCCTGATCCCTGAAAAGCCCCCTGGAGGCTGACCGTCAGGCCTCCTGCCTGAAGGTGGTTCATCCCAGGGCGGCTGCAGGCTGCACGCGGGCTCAGTGTGCTCTGGCCACAGGCGGCTGTCCAAGCCCATGCAGCTGCTCTCCTCCCCGCCCAGGTGGGGGGACCCTCCAGGCCACCTGGGGTAGCGCTCCCTCTTGGGGACCCTAAGCATCCAACAGAACTGGAGGGGCCTGTGCTGGGCAACCAGCTGGCTGGAGGGAGGGCATAGCTGGTGTTCTGTCATGGTCTTCCTTGGCCCTTTGTTCTCCCAGCTCAAAGCTTTCGTGATGGAGAAGCCGTCCCCATCTTTAGGGGGAGATCTGGTCATTAGAGCCCGGGAGGAGGAAGCCCTTCGCTTCCTGCGGACCTTGCAGCTTTGATGTCACTTAGGTTTCTGTTGAACACCTGGATTTGGATGCAGTTGGAGGAGTGCACTTAGGGATTGGAAGTCATCCAGGAATTTCAAGCAATCAGATGCACCCGGAATGTCAGTAGTTTAAATCAAGGTTTGACAAATTACAGCTCATGGGCTAATCCAGCCCTCGTCCTATTTTTATACGGCCAGCAAGCTAAGAGTGGTTTCTATATTTTTAAAAAGTTGTAAAACAAACAAACAAGAATATGCAAGAGAGACATATATGACCTGCATAGCCTAAAATACTTACTATGTGTCCTTATGTGATTTACAGAATCAGCTTGCCAGCCCCTGGTAAATGAAGGAGCTAGAGATGATAAAACGTCTAAAGTTCACGAGGAAAGGTAAAGACAGTGAATCCCTGGTGGCAAACATTCACCTTCACTGGAGAATGACACTAGCTGAGCAGGCGCGTGGCTCCCCGCTCACCTGACGGTGCCCGGCCTGCTTATTATAGGGCGACGAGGGCGAAGTTTCCTAGATGGAAACTGCACAACACGGAGGGATGTGACGGATAGTTTTATGTCGACTTGGCTGGGGCATGGTACCCAGATATTTGGTCAGTCGTAGTTGGATGTTGCTGTGATGTCATATTTCAGATGAGATTAACATTTAAACCAGGAGACTTTGAGAAAAGCAGATTGCCCGCCATAATCTGGTTGCATCTCATCCAATTAGTTGAAGGCCTTAAGAGAAAAAAGATTGACCAGCCCCCCCACCCCCCGGGGGAAAAGGGAATTCTGCAGCAGACGGTGTTTGGATGGTCTTTCAGCATCTCCAGCCCACCAACCCACCCTGCTGATTTTAGGCTGCCTAGCCTCTGCCATCACATGAATCAATTCCTTAAAATAACTCTCTCTCTCTCTGTCTCACACAAACACGCACACACATACACGCACATACCTACTCGTGTGTGTGTGTGTGTGTGTGTGTGTGTGTGTGTGTGTGTATTCTATTTCTCTGGAGAACCCTGACTACTACCAGGGGGCTGACCTATATACAAATCTTGATAAAAAACGCTCTCTGGTTACAAGCAAGGCCTCGGTGAGACTTGTTCCCATGGTACAAGTCCATCGAGGTCAATAAACAGCCCCAAATGTCTGCAAGTCAAACTAGACTCTGCTTTTTCTGTGTTTCCTGAGACTCCGCATGGGGCTGAAGACACACAGAAGTCAGGCTCCTGGCGGCCGCAACACTCTCTGCCCAGGGCTCCCCCCACCCCGTTCTTTGGACACATCGCCAAGGCTCTGGAAGAGTACTCAGGGCAGGGCTCATATATGAGGGTCCCAAGGTTGGCGGCGGCCCTCTGGCTCTGATCACCAACTTTCCTCCCACTTAGGAGGTAGTGCAGTGATGGAGACAAAACAGGGCTGGGCTGTCCTAGCTCAGGAGCCCGAAAGGAGACTCTGAGGCCGAGCTTAGCAAGCAGGAGTTTTCCTGGGCAGTGCTCTTGGGGCCAACACCTTTGCTGGGCGAGTGCGGGAAGCAGGGCTGGGCGGAGGGAGCAGGTGAGCCTCGATGCCACCCCGCAGAGGCATCCGGCAATCCTGCGGGGAGCTGTGCTGCTGGGAAGCCCTTCAGAGTTGTTCCCGTTACAGAGAGGGGGTCAGGCCTTCCTACCCACTCAGTGACCACTCGTCTCTCTCCCCAGCGAGGCTGCCCAGGAAGAGGATGTGGTCTTGGCTGCAGGCAATTCCCAGAGAGGACTGAGCTGTGAGCCAGAAGGTGTTGGGAGAACGGGAGACTCTGTCCTGGAAGGGAGTCTGAAGGAGGCAGCCGGCATTCACTACAGTGAGCTCAGCAAATAGCTTCCCAGTGGAGCCACCTTCCTTATCTGCAGCTCCACTTTCCCTGGGCTTCACCAACCTATGCAGACAGATGGGGTCCTAGCAGCGGAAACAGCCTGAATTTGCAGCACCTCCCTCAAATGAACGTAACTCAGATGCCTCCAGGTCTTACCCGCTGGCGTTTGTCAATGTCACATCTGTAGCACTGACCAAACCCACCATTTGTTTGATGAGCAGAGATTCCAGTGTTTGGGGCGGCAGATGAACTCTCCAGTCATTCCCTCTAGAAGCCCCTGGCAGAGTGGGCAGGGGAGAAGGTTTCACATACGATAGAACCACTGCCTCTATCTCCGGTCCAACCCTCCTTCTGTTCTGTGCAGTCTCTTACTGAGCTGCCCATGGGCTTCTAGCCATGCCTACTCATGCCCAATGCCTGGGCCACTTCTGACCATCTCACCCTCTTCCACCCCACCTCTGGCCAGCAGGAAATTTCCATCCTTGCCCTTCTCCTGACCAGCTGCTTCAGAAGGGTTGCTGGGTTTCAAGTGACAGCTCTCTCATTGATGTCCCAGCCGGTCACCTTCCTGGATCACAGGGTCTTGGGGGGGGGGGGGGCGGGGGGCGTGGTCAGGCCAGCCTCAGGTCATATCTGGAATGTGTACACACATCTCAGGCCCTGCTGCCAAGGCTGATCCACGCTGCTGGACCTTTGCTACGGCCACTGTGACTTCCTCACCGAAGGCTCACTCCATCTTCCAAGTCACCCAACTTTGGGGAACCCATTCCATCAGATCGTTCTCTATGTCTGAACCCTGATTATGAGCTGGCTTTAAGTTTTTCCCACTAGACTCTTAGGATGTGTCTGAACATTTATTTTTCTGTCCAGAACTTTCCAAGAGAGTCGAGAAGCTTCCTCTCATTTCTTGACAATTGAAAAGTACCCACTCATGGCAAGCAGGGGAACTCTGAGGGGTTTTGCTATTTAATTCCAGAACCATACTAAGAGAATCATGACAACGTAGCCCAAAATGACAGCACACAAGACAACTGGTGTCCTTTCAAGGTCTGTTTGACAAAGGGATAGAAGAAATGCTTTGGAAATGCACATTTAAAAGTGTCCCACCTAGGGACTTCCCTGGCGGTCCAATGGTTATGACTCCATGCTTCCACTGCAGGGGGCACAGTTTCTATCCCTGGTCAGGGAACTAAGATCCCACATCCCATATGCCGCGTGGCGTGGCCAAAAAAAAAAAAGTGTCCCACCTACACTTGGATGATGGCCCAGCTCCACTGGTCACCCTCAGCATGATCTAGACTGGGATGACCACAGCTGTGTGGGTCAGAAGAGCTGGATTCTTACTCTGGCTTATCCTTTCTTTGCTGTGTGCACCTGTCCTACCTGGGCCTCAACTTTCTCATTTGTAAAATGGAGATACGGCAGCCTTGACTACCAGAGTGTAACCTTGGATGTCAAGTGAGGTGATGTCTGTGAAGAAATTTGTCAGGTATGAGTTACACAGATGTGGAGACCAAGATGGCTGTGAAACTCACTGCCTTCATCAAGAATGCCTGGGCCGAGGAGCCGGAACTGTCCCATCCTTCACCATTTGGGCCTCGCTATAATTCTGCCCACACTCGGCCCCTACACCATGTACAATGTCTTGGTCAACCAGGCCACACCCTACAGCCACCCAGAGCTCCTCCGAGATGATGGGAACGTGCTCAGTTACCCCCAGGACACCAAGGCCCAGCTTGGAGTGGAAGGAGGAAGTGTGAGCACCCCGTCCTCAGTGGCCCCCAATAAAAATGTGAAAACGGAATAAATAAATAAATTACACACAGAAAACAAACTAGTGAATATAACAAAAAAGAAACAGACTCACAGATACAGAGAAGAAACTAGTGGTTATTGGTGGGGAGAGGCAAGGGGGGGAGGGACAAGATAGGGGTAGGGGATTATGAGGTACAAACTACTGTGTATAAAGTAAGTAAGCTACAAAGATATATTGCGCAACACAGGGAATATAGCCAATATTTTATAATAACTATAAATGGACTATAACGTTTAAAAATTGTGAATCGCTTTGTTATATACCTGAAACTTACATAATACTGTACATCATACCTCAATTAAAAAAACAGGGGCTTCCCTGGTGGCGCAGTGGTTGAGAGTCTGCCTGCCAATGCAGGGGACATGGGTTTGAGCCCTGGTCTGGGAAGATCCCACATGCCGCGGAGCAACTAGGCCCGTGAGCCACAACTACTGAGCCTGCACGTCTGGAGCTTGTGCTCCGCAACAAGAGAGGCCGCGATAGTGAGAGGCCCGCGCACCGCGATGAAGAGTGGCCCCCGCTTGCCACAACTAGAGAAAGCCCTCGCACAGAAACAAAGACCCAACATAGCAATCAATCAATCAATCAATAAATCTTTAAAAAAAACAGAAAAGAGAATGTAAGTTCAATGACGATAAGGACATTTTACCCTTTACATATCTTTGTATTCTTTGAGCCTGGTAACTACCCTGCACATAGTAGAAACTCAAATACATTCATTGAGTGAAAGAAAGAAAGAAATTACACAAAGGTGGGGTCCACTTTCCAGCTTCGTGGTCTAGCAGCTGCAGCCACACTGGGAGGTCACTACCACACGCTGTTTATTCTCTATTCCTGAGTCCACACGTGTGGCCCTCAGCCAGAGGCAGGATGTGTACGAGCTGTATCAACACAGCCCCTCCCCGATAGGTTCCCAGATGCCCTGGTCGGGGCTGGGAGAAGACGTAGGTTTTGAAAAATCGCCTCAATAAGTTCCACCATGACCCCCCACCTCCCAAGTTAAGCCCCCCAGGCTCAACTCCTTCAAAGAACCCACTGAGGATCAAAGGCCCTGGAATTCCCGACACCTTTAGCTCATTCAGAGCAAGAAGTTCACCAGACCTTCTTGAACTGTAAGCGATGTCAGACACAGCACCCTCCCCTGTGTTTTCCTAATGTGGGTCCTCACTCCCCAGCTCATTCGCTGGCTGCCTGGCCCATCTGGAGAGGTCTGGGGTGCAGCAAATGGTTTCCAAATGTCTGAATTTAATGAGACACATCTTTTCTAAAGCCATTCTAGAAAGAGATAGTGGCTTCCAGTGGTAGGTAAAGAGACCCCCTGGAAGCCATTAATCTTCCCACGTCTTAGGGCATGCTAGGCAAGCAGTTTGGAAGGAGGTCAAACCCAACTGAGGACCCAGGGAGGCTCACTTTGGGGTGAGCCTGGCAAGTCGACTCTCTAAGAATGTGTACCTCAGCTGCCACCAAGGCCACTGCTGGATCCCAGCTTGGGAGGGGAGAGGAGACAGGGATAAGAGTGGTGACACTCTCTCAGCGTGTTCTGCACCCCAGGCCCAGCCCTGTCCAAGCTCCACCTCATCCAGTCCTCACAACAACCCGATGAGGTAGGTTCTTTTTTTTTTTTTTTTTTTTAATTTATTTATTTATTATTTATTTTTGGCTGTGTTAGGTCTTTGTTGCTGCACGCGGGCTTTCTTTAGATGTGGCAAGCGGGGGCTACTCTTCATTGTGGTGCGCAGGCTTCTCATTGTGGTGTCTTCTCTTGTTGCAGAGCACGGGCTCTAGGCAAGTGGGCTCACTAGTTGTGGCTCGCGGGCTCAGTAGTTGTGATGCACGGGCTTAGTTGCTCCGCGGCATATGAGATCTTCCCGGACCAGGGCTCGAACCCGTGTCCCCTGCATTGGCACGCAGATCCTTAACCTCTGCGCCACCAGGGAAGTCCCCCAATGAGGTAGATTCTTTATTAGCCCACTTTACAGATTGGGAAGCCAAGGCTCAGGGGAGGTAACTGAAGCCAATAGCCAACAAGTGTCAGGACTAGGATTTGACCCTTGCTGTCCAACCACTATGTTATGCCCCCAGAGTGAGGTTGAGGCATTGTTTCTCAGAGGAAAACTGAATGATCCCCCAGATGAGAACTCAGAAAAAGGCCTTCCTTTAGGCTTAGCAGGCGTGGGGTGAGTGGCATGGGAGTGGGCTGGGGATGTGGGGAGGAATGGGAGCACCCAGACCTGAGACAGCCCTTGGCACCTGCCTGGGCTTTCCATTTGGTGGTGAAGTCTCTGCTGCCATCCCCAGAGCTGCCCAGCCTCCCTTTCCTTGGCCTCTTCCTGTCCATCTTTTCCTCAGGGTGGGGGGTGCCCCACAGTTCAGAGCACAGCCGAGCTGGTCCTCTGGCCTCGGCATCCCATCTGTTCTGCTCTCCTCCTTTCTCCAGGAGGAGGAAATGCCCATTTTACCTGAACACACTTGGGCATTGAGCCTCTTAGGAGCTGTCTGCGGGAGCTGCAACCTGAAATGTGAAGCATGGGAAAGGCTGGTCCCCCACCCTGCCTCACACAGCTGCAAGTCAGTAGGAGGCCTGCTTGAGACAAGCAGCACTTTGTCATTTATTTTTCCTTTCCTCTTTTTTTTTAAACACTTATATTCCATAATAGCTGGTATTCCTCAGTGTTTACTCTCATCATTATAAAGCCCTTATTCCTTAAATGTTTGCTTAACATTTTTTGCAGAGCAAAGGAGAAAGCTCCATGGGCCTCTGCAAACAGCTGCTTCCCAAAGACAAGGGAGGAAAATACCCAAAGCAATGATGAGGTAAAAGGGTCCGTGAGCCCTGGGAGGTTCTCCTGGCAGTCCGAGGGCTGCGGCTCATTGCCAAGGCCATCATATGGCTGCCTTTAGAGCCCACTCACTGACCAGTCTCTGGGGCCCATGAAGGCCATGGAGGTTATGACAAAAAAGTCATCTCGGAACTTCCCTGGAGGTCTGGTGGTTAAGACTCCACGCTTCTGGACTTCCCTGGTGGTGCAGTGGTTAAGAATCCACCTGTGAATGCAGGGAACACGGGTTTGATCCCTGGTCCAGGAAGATCCCACATGCTGTGGAGCAGCTAAGCCCATGCACCACAACTACTGAGCCCGCGAGCCACAACTACTGAGCCCGTGTGCCACAACTACTGAAGCCCCTGCACCTAGACCCCGTGCTCCGCAACAAGAAAAGCCACTGCAATGAGAAGCCCGCGCACCGCAACGAAGAGTAGCCCCCACGCACCGCAACTAGAGAAAGCCCGCGCACAGCAACAAAGACCCAACGCAGTCAAATTAATTAATTAATTATTTTTAAAAAAGGACTCCGTGCTTCCACTGCAGGGGGCACGGGCTTGATCCCTGGTTGGGGAACTAAGATCTCGCATGTTATGTGGCGTGGCCAAAAGAGAAAAAAGAAAAAGAAAAAAGAAAAGGGGAGAAAACAGTTTCCAATTTATTAAAAAAAAAAGAAAAAAAGAAAAAGAAAAAAGGTCATCTCACCTTCCACCCAGAAGCATTCAGTGGGGTGTCCCCACAGTGCTAGAACAGTTCAAATGATCCACACCCCAGTGGGGCCTCTGAGTTCAGGCCCCAGCAGGGTAGAAGTTTCTTTGGGGAGCTCTGAGACCAGGATTGGCTCCAGAATAGCCAGATAGCACCCCCAGCCAGGCATCTCCAGCGACTTCTTGGCAGGTCAACGTCATGGTCTCTCCTGTGGCCCCTTCTCCTTGAATTAACGCCTTAAATTTTCAAAATGCCTTGTGATTTTCAAAACACTTTCACACACATTTTTTATTTGATCCTCACATTACCCTGGAGGAAGGCACCTGGCAGATGAGTAACTGAAGCATTGGAAGCTTAATGGCTTGCCTAAGGTCACTTCGTGTTATGGACTGAATGTCTGTGTCCCCTTCCCTCAAATTCATATGAGGAAGCCCTACCCTCCAATGTTAGGTATTTGGACATGGGTCTTTGGAAGTTATTACATTTAGATGAGCTCATGAGGGTGGGGTCCTCATGATGCGATTCGTGCCCTTATAAGAAAAGGTACCACAGAGCTTGTTTTCACTTTCTCCCACCATGTTCATGCTCACACACACAGGGAAGAGGTCATATGAGCACACAGCAGGATGGCGGCCATCTGCAACCCAAGCAGAGAGCTCTCACCAGAAGCTGACCATGCTGGCACCTTGATTTTGGACTTCCAGCCTCCAGACTGTGAGAAATAAATGTCTGCTGTTTAAGCCATCCAGCCCATGGCATTTTGCTACAGCAGCCCGAGCAAGGAATACATACACTTGGCTTCTAAGATCCTGTTGGAACACCAAGGTCTATGGCCTCAGCACCTCTCAGTGAATGGTCCCATTCTCCAGCTCCTAACCCCAGAAAACTGGATGCCATCCTGATTCCTCCCCTCCAGTCACCTCCAACCCACCATTCTACCCTAAATATCTCTGCAGCCCAACCCTGACACTCTGTCCCTATAGCCACTGCCTCCATTCAGGTCTTTATTTCTCACTTGGATGAATGTAATGCCCTCCTCCCCATTCTCCACCTGGCATGCAGAACACACACACCTGGTTATGATTCTCCCCCAAGTCACCTTTTAGTGATCCCCCACGGCCTTCAGGGTCAAGCCCAAGCCCCTGGCACCTTCAGGGCCCTCATGGGTCACATGATTCCTTCTGAGCAGGCATGCTGCTCCCAGGGCTGGGCATGGCACCTAGTTCCAGCCCACCACCCCTCAAAACCCTGCTGGATGACTCCTAGTCACCCCTCAAGATTAAACTCAGCCTCACCTCTTCTGGGAAGCCTTCCCAGAGTCCCCCAGTCTCAGTCAGGGGCTCCCAAAGCCCCAGGTGCCTCCTCTTATCATGAAGCTGCTCCTCCTGGGATATTCCTGTGTGCCGATCCTCTTTCCCTCCCACTGGACTCTGAGTTCCATGGGACACAGGACTGAGGTCTAACCTCCATATTACCTGGCTCTGGCTTAGGATACAGTTTTTGAGGGACTGAATAGGTCCAAGGACTTCAGTTGGATTCCTGAGATGCAGACTCTGTTTAGGATAGGATTTTAGAATTCCTTCTCCAAGTCTGTTATCTTCACTCTGTCTGGCTCTAAACCTGGCTTCTTTGAATAAGTGCCCATGCTGATTCCAGCCAGACTTCCCAGCTCCCAACTGCCTCATTGTCACCTCCACCCACACCCACCCACCTCCAGGGGTGAAACGGTACACAAAGGCAGAACCAGGTGCCACCTGAGAAACAGTCCTGAAGATACGTCCCAGGCATCTGCTAGTTAAAGGACATCCAGCCTCCTGGAGGAGGGGACAGAGACAAGGGATAAAATACAACTGTTTTGCCTGTTTGGGGGTTGGTGGGGGTGGGTAGTGTATACTTGCTTCTGTGGTGACTGTATGCGGGTAAATGGACAAGGTCTGTCATCTGTTTAGGGACCTGTTTTGTATTCTCCCAACCCTACACCCATTTTTCTTTTCTTTTTTGAATGTACTTTTTTTTTTTTTTTTTAAACCAAGGTTGTAGAATTCCAAATTTTTTTTCAACCTTGGAACCTGAAGTAGAATGTCCTCAAGTGGACGGATTTTAGTCCTTAGAGAGTCAGTGTGTGTGTTGCTGCTTATTTAAATACAGTTCAGTTGGAGCCCCAAGAGTGCCAAGGTCCTCCCTATGCCTTCCAGATGCCCTTCTTCTTCCTAAAACCAGGAGAGGTGAGCACCTGAGCAGGGAATCTCAGGTGACTTAATTTAGTTCACCAGTGCCTACTCTGAAGTGCTGGGTGTCCGTTCTTGAAGAAACAAACTCACTGGAAGGGCATGTTTTCTTATTATATACTAATAACTTCTTATACTAATTTGTACCAGAAGTTCCTTGATTGTGACTTATGCCAAGTAATTATGAAGTTTTTTTTTTCTTCTCAGTATTGCATGAAGGCTACCAAGTTGGAACAGGCAAGTCCTGGATGTGAAAGCTTTAATTTATCTACCTCATTCATGTGTTATTTTTGTAGCTATAGTCTCTATTTTCTTATTTGATGACTGCTGAAGTATTCCTAGGACCTGTCATAAACCTAAGAGTTAACGTATTGGTGGGAGCCGCTGGAAGTTCAAGATGTTGTTGTGATTCTTTTTTTCTTAATTCCCCTTTTGTATATGTGATATTAAACAGACGATGAGGCGTTACTCTTGAGGATTTAACAAGGAAGGAGAAAGAAAGACCCACATTTCTGGGTGAAGTCTTTGCCCCTCTATGTGGAGAAGTCGATTGCGACTGTTCTCAAGTCTGTCTCTCGGTAATTGCACCTGACTTTAGGACCCCCCCAAAAATTTTTTTTGCTTTGCCAAGTTGTGCCTTTCCTTCTGGAATTGTAAGTGAACACAATAATAGTGCCTGTTTACACTGTGAAGTGGATATTGTTACAGAAAACACACCAGAGGCTTTCTCACTTGTTAAGCTAATAATGCCTTCTGAATGTATGATCTACGGAGAAACCCCTGTAGTTTTTACCTGCTGATGCTGTCTGTTGGAGAATAAATTTTGGATGGTTCTTTTTTTCACACAAAAGAAAAAAAAAAAAAAAAAACGGCTCAGGCCCCTTGGTCCTAGGGGCCTGAGCTGACCCCTAGGACCAAGGAAGTGGTGCAGGTGGCCGTGTCAGAGGCTGTGAGCCCTACTTGTGGTTCTACTCTACTCCGCGGAGTCGAGGCTGGGAAGCATCTGTGTAGGCGGGGTCTCCCTTTCCCAGTCTCCCGAGCATCTTGGAGGGGCCTGTGGCTGGCTTCTCACCTACAGAATGTGGTCGAAGTGGGGTTCATGGCTTCCAGGCCCAGCCCCTACCAGCCTCCTGCGGGACCCTCCACTTCCTTGGGGCTTCCTGGGAGCTGTCCTTGCAGGATGGCAGCGTTACCCTCAGCCCAGGCCCTGAATGGGACTCGACTCCCCTCCCGCCACTGCCAGCTGCACTTCATGTGAGCAAAACAGAAACTCCTTTTGCATTAAGCCCCCGAGATCTGGGGCTTATCTGCCATTCACGCAGTGGGAAAGCCAGAGCCAGGCAGAGAAAAGGGCTCGTGGGATCAGCCAGAGCTCCTGGAAGGAATCAGAGTCTGCATAAGAGCCAGTGGGTGGGTGACTCTGGGGTGGGCATACCTGGTCCAGGTCCTGCCTCTACCGTTTACCGGAAGGATGTGCTTGGGCCAGTCGCTTGCCCTCTCTGGGCCTCAGTTTTCCTCTGTAACATGGGGATTAGTCTTAGTACACACCTCAGAAGGTTGTTCCAGAGGATGCTGTTGGAGACTCACCCTGCCCCTCCTTCCCAAGCTGGGCTGCTATCAGCTTCCAGCTGTACCCTTCTCTGTCCCCCTTCAGCCACCTCCTCACCCGGAGATTCCTTCGAGGTTATACCCCTACTCCCCACCCGGGGTCGCGGAGAGTCAATCTGAAAAACATTGAGGAGAACAAAGCCCTTGCCTTCAAGCAGCAACTCTGTGATGTCAGAGCTTCTGTGGTATCAGGCTGCGGTTACACTCCAGCAAGACCGCCCCCCGGTTTCCCCTCTTCCCCTGCCCCATCCTTGCTTCCCTCACATCTACGATAGTGCCCACTCATTAAGTCACCTGCCTAAGAATCCTCATCTCAAATCTGCGTCTGGTCAACCCTCTCTAAAACAGTTGTGAGATTATGCGGGTCAGACAGTGCCTGGCATATGGCAGGATCTTACGAGAAGGGAGCGAGCGTGATTACTATTCCTGCCAGAGCCAGTGCTGGTAGGGCCAGCCCACGGCTGCAGAGCCACGGCCTCAGGCTATGACGGCACTAAAATGCACCGCCTGCCCTGCACTGAGCTCACCCCACCAGGCCCAGAGGAGGTAATTCAAGCAGAGAAGCTGAGTTTGTACACAGCTCACAGACCCCAGTGCGAGGGGTCGGTGAAATACTACCCATGGCAGCTCTCTTGTGAATATAGAGCTCTGATTGTTCCAAGCAACCAGAACATTCCTTTGTAATAAATAAGCTGTCAGCAAGAAGGAACAGAAAGTCTGGAAATCTGGATGACCGGGGACAAAGCTGATCTTATGAATAGGCAATCAAGTATGATTTGAGAGACGCCAAAAATCTCAACTTTCTAAACTCACAGCTTGTCCCAAAGCCCCTGCCCTCCCCAACCAAGGTTCCTGAAATGCCCCCATTCAAAATGCATTCCTTAGAGTTTTGAGCACAGGTTTAGAGTCAAATGGACTTTGGGGGTCTGTGACCCACAAGAGAAGAAGTGTCAAATTCAAGCCTACGTCTTAAGCAGAGCACGACCGGGTATCAGAAGTCTCCAGGTGGTGCCGGGCGGCCGGTGCCTCCTCCAGGTGCGCACCACACTTCAGTGGCTTTGTTCCATGAAAACGATCAACTGCCAAGTTCACAGACACAGAAAATAGAATGGTGGCTGCAGGGACTGGGGGAGGGGAGAGTGAGGCGTCGTTTAATGGGTACAGGGTTTCAGTGTGGGACGTGAAAGAGTTCTGCGGATGGATGGTGGTGATAGTTGTACAACAATGTGAATGCATTTAATGCCACTGAACTGTACCCTTAAAAATGGTTAAGATAATAAATTTTAGGTTATGTACGTTTTTCCACAATAAAAAACGAAAACAAAAAACCACTACAATCAGCCAAAGACAAAGGTAGCTTTGATGCTCACTGTGCCGGAAAGGTTGAAGGGCCCTGGCCCCAAGCTCCCAAAGGCCTTGAGAGGCAGCACCTGAACCAGGTGCTGGGCCAGGCCTGCCTCCCCAGGGCGTGTGCAGTGCAGGGTGGGGGGCCGGGACAGAGCAACAAGTGGGGAGGGGAACACAAGCCCTGCGCTCCCGGAGAGCATCGGGAAACCCTTCCACACCTCCCACGTTTCAGATGAAACAAGGCAGATGGGCGGCGGGGTGAAAAGGAGAGGCTCTGGGGGCTCGGCTTCCTGATTCTCTGCAAGGACCACTGAGCGTAGCGCCCGTGGGTAGGTCCCGGCCAGGCGGGCTCTGATAGTCAATCAACGAACAAGCATTTCCGGGGCTGCACCAGGGCACTGGGGATGCAAGGATGAGTGAGAGCCTCTGTCCTGCCCTGGATCCCAGCGGGAAGCCCGAGAGGTGAACGGGCAGGTTCAGCCCTGTGTGGTGGGGATTCGGGTGAGGGAGCCATTCAGGGTAGGGGTGTGTTGAAGGAGTTGGGGAGAGCATTTGAAGGGAATTGGGGGCCAGGGAGTAGGCTCCCAGGTCAGGGAGGAAATCCATGCAGACCTCTCACGTTCTCTCCACCCCGCTCCTCATTTGTCTGGGGTCCTGCTGACAGGCTACAAGCTAAGGGAAAGACAGACTGAGGCCTTGATGGTCCACATGGTTGCCCCCTTAAGAATTCGCCACATTATTACTAAGACTGACCTGGCAAGAAAATGAAAGCTCTCTTGGGGCCAGGTGGGCATGGGGGACAAATTCCCCATACAACGAAAAACGTGTCCTGGGTGCCCTCCACCCTCACCCCCCCTCCGCCATGACAGAGGGACAGAGGGTGGCCGTGAATGATGCCGAGCAGTGTGCCTTTGTTTCTGCGGCATGTGGTTTCCAGGGAGACCAGGGTCACTGCCTACGGGTAAACACCCACCCACACAGCTTGAGAACGGGATGTATCCTCTGAGCCCTCCTGCGATGGAGGCCTCAACTACTTATATCCATAATTGTGTCCCCATGGGGATTTCAAGTGATGCTCTGACCCAGACATCCAAAGGATAGCAATGGATGCTTCTGGAGACGAGAAGCCTCCTGCCCTGCATCACGTCCTAGGCCCTGCTCTCTCTGTCTGTCTGTCTCTCTCAACCATCTCTCGGCTGGTTCTGAAGTTAGGCAGGGAAGAGAGAAGGGTTACACCCTGACGCCCTGGAACCTTCCTCATGGCTCCTGTTGTGTATCTTCCTTTCCCAGGGTGGTCCTGGTGTGTGACTTTCAGGACCACGGGGGAAGGATGTGATCTCTCCTTCTGAAACTGCTGACTTTAGCCTGACTCCTCTGGCTATGAGTCCAACCCTAGGGAAGGTGGGGGGAAGGGGAGCGGGGGTGGAGAAATGAGGGGCGAGGCGGTTGTCGTGCATTTATTGCACATCTGTGAGCACTGCACACGCTCCTTCATCCTCACGCCACCCTGGAGGCTGGGGGTGTGCACCCTTGTTACTGACTGCAAGGAAACCCACACGCAGGGCATCCCTTGACCACATCCTCACCGCTGGGAAGTCGGGGGCAGGGCCCTGCTCAGGTCTGGCTGAGTTCAAAGCTCTTAACTCGCTAAAATATACTGTCCCCTTAGACGGGGAAGGACCTTCTGTGAACACCTAGCAGAAACCAAATTCAAATAGTTTTGGGGGTGTTTTGTTTTTCAGTAAACATAACACCCCGCTGCCTTGTGGAGACCAGACAGACGCCCCTCCGGGTCTCCCAGTCCAGTAGACACGCTAGTCTGTGTGTCCTCTCTCTGTCTCTCTGTCTCTTTCTCTCCCTGTCTCTCTCTCTGTGTGCCTCCTTCTCCCTGTATCACTCTGTCTCTGTCTTTCTCTATTTCCATCCCTCCCTCCCTTCCCTATTCACCCTCATCAAGTTTGATTTCCCCAGTAGACAGCTTTCCAGCTGTAATAATATAGTCCATCTTCTGGAGCTTAAGGCACTTTTACATATTATCTCATTTGTCTTCACAGCATCTCTGTAAGGTGAAGGCTTGACAGAAATAGTGAAACAAGAAACGAGAGCTATAAAAGAACTTACACAGTGTTCTGTACCAAAGCAGGGAGGTGCTGGGGGTCCATGAGAATACCCACTGGGCCTGGCATATGAGGCTTCATCGCCACCTGCATCGAACTCCTCCAACAAGCCAGGAAGTGGGTCATTTTAAGAACAGAAGATGTGCTATGGAATCAACGTGAAGGAAGGAATTAGCTCCGCCTGGAGCATACTCTCTGAAATGACCATGTGACATTTGTGCTCAGCCTTCAAGGATGGGTAGGATTTTTCTAGGTCAACTACAGGAAGAACAAGAATGATCTGGAACAGAGAGGTGCCAGTGTCCTGGCTCGTTTGGGCTTGTGGGACTGGATAACCAGGTACCTGATGTGGGCAGTGGAATAAAGATGAGATTCCAGAGGCCACGGTGATTTTTCCTTGGGCCAATGCTGTGAGTGTACCAAGGGGTTTAGGACACAGTCCTGCCCACTTGGAGCTTATAACCTAATTGGGGAAATAAGATCAGTAGGCATTGAACCATTGAAGCCATTGCCTTAGAGGATGCAGCTCTAAGTCCAATTGAAATAACATTCCAAAGAAAGGAAAGATCACGTATGGGCAAGGTAAGTCCAAGAAGTCATCACAGGAGAGGGAGGAGGTGAACTGGGGGGAAAGGGAAGTATTTAGGGAGGCAAAGAGGAGAGGGACCTGTGGGGAAGCCAGAGGGAAGGTCGGGGTGGGAGCCCGTTAGGCCTCTGTCCTCTCAGCGTCACATTTGTCCCCAGACCACCCCCCTTTCCCATCACCCTGCCCCGCATGATCCTGACTTGATCCACGGGTTGATACTTCGGGGGGAAATATAATGGGTCATTATATCGCTCTCTTTTTTACGTGAAAAGTTTACCACAGCTCCTTTTTTGGTGGAAAGTAAGGAAATCAAGGGGCAAGGGGTATCCAGTTCCCTGAGGGGGAGGATGGAAATGTTGTCAGCCCCTGAACTGGATTTTCTGCCTGCCTAGTCCTTTCCATTGGCAAATTCATGTCCCAGCTTTCTTTCTCATGCCTGGAACCTCTAGAGAGACACTGGCTGGCCCAAGGGACTCTAGGAAGATTGAAGCATATTGGTCCTCAACAATCAGTTTTTGAACGAATGAGTGAGTGAATGAATGAATGAATGAGAACCCGAACTCCCTTTCCTTTCCCTTCCATCACCCATCACAGGCAGCTCACCAGGGTCCTGTGTCTGATATTTGTCATTCCTTGGTATCTGCGGGGGACTGGTTCCAGGAACCCCACAGATACCAAAATCCACGGATGCTCAAGTCCCTTATATAAAATGGTGTGGTATTTGCATAAAACCTACACATCCTCCTGCATACTTTAAATCATCTCTAGATTACTTATAATACCTACTACAACATAAATGCTACATAAATAGATGATCCAAGCAGCAAATTCAAGTTTTGCTTTTTGGAACTTTCTGGTATAAACACATTATCCCATTTAACCCCGTAACAACCCTATGAGGTAGCCATTTCAAAGATAAGGAAACCAAGAAAGCTAAGTGATGCAGCAAGTTCACACAGCAACTGAATGAATGAAGGAGAAGATGAATGGACACTAAGAAAGCAGGTGGGATCTTAGTTTCCTGACCAGGAATCGAACCCACGGCCCTTGCATAGGAAGCTTGGAGTCTTAACCACTGGACCACCAGGGAAGTCCCATCACATTTCTTTAAATAAATAAATAAATACTAATATAAAAGAAAAAGAAAAAAAAACCTTACCTAACATAATAGGATAACATACATAAATTGCCCAATTGTCCAAAACAGTCTTACTCAAAAAATACTAGCTTCCTTCCCTATCTATAAAATAGAACTATTTTATAGATGCAGTCTTGCCTGCCTCTCCCTACCGTACAGGGGTTGGGTGCCAGTGAGACGAGGTATCAAATATGAAGACATTCTGTGACCTATATCTCTATGGGACACAGCTTTCCCCCATCATTCTCCTGGGGAAAGTGCGACGTTGATTTCCCAGCACTCGCTGGCCTCCCGTGGCATGTGTCAATGACTTAGGACCCAGCATGATGATTTTGCCAGTTGGCTCCAAAGCAGACAGGTCAGTGAGGCCTCTGACATCTTACACTCCCGTCTGCCTGATGGTAAGTGAGCTGCCTCTAGCTCCAAGTAAAGCTCAGGAGAGGGGACGGACCACCTCCGTGCCCTTCGGGGAAGGACTAGGCCCCGGGAAGGCAGCCCAGAAGACCAGATGTCAGAGTGCAGAGTCCATGAACCAGACGGGTGCAGAAGGGAAAGCCTCTCTAAAGACCAGCGCCCCTACCAGAGACGGCTGGAGGCTGAGCTTCCCAGCAGCCCGCGGTGGAAGGGAGGCTCTGAGCAGAGCATGCGTCTCACCCGGTGCTGCGGCCCCTGGGGAAGCTGGGGTCCAGGGACAGGTCCTGGGAGGCTGATGAACACCTAAGATGGCCCAGGTGTGAAGACAGGGCCACGCTTGGGGGCTGTTGAACAGGATGGTGGACGGGGTGGGTGGCTGGATGGGAAGGAGACTGGGCCCAAAGTGCAGAGCAGGAACCAGAAAGCCAGAGGGCGTAAGGCCAGAGGCGGAGCAAGCTCAGAGATCTGCACCCACCTCCTGACCTTCCTGATCCTCTTTCTGACAGCCAGCCCCACAACCAGACAAAGGCACTCACCCTCCCCTCTTAGCCCCATTTCCACATTAGAAAGCCCGAAAAAACATCAATTATCTGCTTCCGTTTTAGAAAGTCTTTAAATAATTAACGATTATGGGATGGCTTTGAACTCCTAAGATAGGAGCTGCTATGGTAATATTATTATTGTTTTGAAAAATAATATGTCTCCAATCACTAGCTGTTGCTAAAGGGTCTGTTATCTTACCCTTGGGGGTAGCTGTTTGCAAGCTGATTAATTAGAACTCCATTTTTCAGACTTTTTAATTTAGATGTTAATAAATTCAATACTTTTATCCATTTGTTGTCCCAAATAAGATCCTTTGGGAATAACTTCTCATTTACGATAGTGACCTGGGCAAGACAGCTCATAAAACTGTATTAAGAATGCCTGGGGCTTCCCTGGTGGCGCAGTGGTTGGGAGTCTGCCTGCCGGTGCAGGGGACGCGGGTTCGGGTCCTGGTCTGGGAGGATCCCACATGCCGCGGAGCGACTATGCCTGTGAGCCACAATTGCTGAGCCTGCGCGTCTGGAGCCTGTGCTCCGCAGCAAGAGAGGTCGCTACGGTGAGAGACCCGCGCACCGTGATGAGGGGTGGCCCCCGCTTGCCGCGGCTGGGGAAAGCCCTCGCACAGAGGCGAGGACTCAACACAGCCATAAATGAATAATAAATAAATAAATGAATAAATAAAAAAAAAAAATTAAAAAAAAAAAAGAATGCCTTCAAGAAACGATGAAAATTGCATTATGAATATACAGTCCTCTTGCAGGCCTCCAAATTACTAGACCCAAGACACAGCCCAAACTCCACCATTAAGTTGAATTAATATTCCTGTAAGAACCGTAATCCTTACACAGTCTGATTTTCTGTTTAATTTCTCAACCCAAGCATACTGACTTTTCCATTTAATTGACTTTGCCTCAATCTTTACCCAAAGGAAAAATAAGATACAGAAGCAGAGAGAAAATGACTTCGATTGCGTCTCTCTGCCCTTCCGCTCAGAGGCTGCCCCACTCCACGCTCTGGGCTGAAAGGCAGCCCACCTGGAAGGAGAGACACGGCCCTCGTCCATCAGGGGACCTGGGGACCTGCACAGGGGGCAGGGAAGAGCCCATGTGACATTGGGCACCCTTTCTCAAGATGAAGGTGCCTGGAGATGGCACCCAGGACAAGGGGTGGTCAGAGATTTGGGGGAAGAGAGGGCTTCTGCCCATCCAGGAGGGCCAGCTCCCAGCCCTGATGGAAACGACAACCAGCAGCCTCTCTGGGTCTCGGGGCTCTGTCTTGGGGCTGCACAGCAACACAGAACTGCTCTAGATATTTACCGCAGGGTGTAACCTTTCTCAAAAAGCCCCGCTGAAGAGAACCCCACCCGTCCTCTGGGCATCACGGTCCAGCCCCAAACTCTGCAGGGGGCCACAGCCTGGTCCCTGCACTCCCCGTCTCTCCCACCCTCCCCTCTTCTCTGCCCTGCTCCTCCTTTCTGTCACCTGGCCTCTGCTTCCCTTTCCTCCCTCACCTGCTCCCACTCACCCTGCGGGCTCTCCTCGAAGTCTTGTTTCACACTCCCAGTAGACCGTCATCGCCGAAACAATAGTAAAGATTCACCCATCACCCCTCAGTTACTTCAGGGTGATCAGAGGCAGTGGAACGACCCCCAAACCACATCTGGAATGTGGGAGGATGGTTTCATAAGCTGTAGTCCCAGCCGCGCCTCTGTTAGCTGCTATTCGAACGAACCTCGTTCCGCGAGCGCGGTCCCTGGCGTGAGGTGGGCGCTGTGTGGGAATGAGCAGGGTTGCGGTGACACACGCCTGTCCCCCCATGGAGTGCCACAGTGGCGGGCAGGTCTGGAGACGGCTCTGCCCGGCTAAGCCTTTCCTCACGGCTAGCTTCACTGGGGAGGCAAAAATGGCACCAACAGACCCGGGATGGGTGGATGGAAACATTTCCCTTCAGGAGGGAGCAGCCTGGGCTTCCCTGGTGGCGCAGTGGTTGAGAATCTGCCTGCTAATGCAGGGGACACGGGTTCGAGCCCTGGTCCGGGAAGATCCCACATGCCGCAGAGCAACTAGGCCCGTGAGCCACAACTACTGAGCCTGCGTGTCTGGAGCCTGTGCTCCGCAACAAGAGAGGCCGCGATAGTGAGAGGCCCGCGCACCGCGATGAAGAGTGGCCCCCGCTCGCCACAACTAGAGAAAGCCCTAGCACAGAAACGAAGACCCAACACAGCCAAAACTAAATAAATAAAGTAGTTATTAATTTAAAAAAAAAAAAAAAGAGGGAGCAGCCTAATCGGACCATATGCTGGGAAGAGAGGTGAGAAAAGAAATCCCCCTGGATCCAAACACAGAACAAGCAGTCGGTGTGCGTGGAACAGGCAGCTCTGAACCCCAGTCACGGGGTAGCTTCCCTCCCGCTGTGTGTGCAGGGCCTGCTTCCTCGTGTCTGGGTGAACCGGTAACACCTATGTCCCACGGCCACCCCCTTACAGCGCCCCCATCATGTCACACCGGGGGCCCAGCCTCTGTGCTCACCTGCCTCCCGTCTCCCTTCTGTTACCGACCCAGGTCCTTGGACTCTTCAATCACTAGAAATCGGTAAGAGTCCAGATAAGAAATCCAGGTAAGGCGGTACTGGGAGCAAAAACAAGTAACAGGTGCCCTCGCCCGCTCCCTGAGGAGGGTGCCAGCTGGCTCCTTAGACGGAGTTACGACAGATGCAGGTCCCTGGGTTGGGCAGGAGGCGGAGCTTAGGTGGCCTGCCCACCCCCTTGGCGGCACTGTGTGCAGGGACCATGCACAGTCCCCTGTTTTCGCTCCTGGCACTCAGAAGTGACAGTTGGTTTGTGGCCTTTTTGTATCTTATTGCTTATTGTTGCCCCAACTGCGCATACCTGCAGTTACTTTTAGTTTCTTTGTATTTTGTTGCTGGAGGAGACGTTTGTCCAGGTGCAAGCACTCTGGTAAAGGGTCCCAGGTCTCAGGGCCCAGGGCCTGTCTCCCTTCCACTCCCACAACGTTCTCAACTGTATCCACAGAATCTGACCCAGGGTGGGAAGAGTTCATTTATGTTTTTCCCCCCGTCACCAAAGCAGAGAGGAGCCTGGTTGCACCAAGGTGAGAGGAGGTACAGCAAGGGGTTAAGCCTGAAACCTGGCCCTGCCACCTTCCAGCCATGTGACCATGGGTGAGATACTCACCTCCTCTATACCTCAGTGTTCCCCTCTATAAAATGGGGCTAAAAACAATGGATTGCTTTTGTACAGATTAAATGACTTAATATGTATAAATTGCTTAGAACATTGTCTGCACACAGCAAGTTCCATGTAGGTGTTTGCAATTATTGTTAATAAGATGTTTAACCCCTTGAGGGTAGGGACTGTACTACTTTATCCCCAGATGTACTGCATCCCCAGATCTCCATCCAGTTTGTGGAACATAACAGCAAAATCATCTGGCGGAAAGGCATGGGAGAGAAACGAAGTTAGACTCAAGTCCCAGCTGTGTGATCTTGGATGAGTTATACGTTACAATGACATTCATTTTCGTGAAAAGCTTGCAAATCTGATACGAGGATTGGAATGATGTTCATAAAACCCTTATTAGCATAGTGCCTGGTGCTTCAGGACACTGGATAAATTGGTGGCCGTAATCTTTGTTATTATTGTTGAATAAATGAGCACAGAGTGAGCTGCAGTCCCTCCAAGGATGGAATTACATCAGTAAATCTTCAGGAAACCTGCATCCCCATGGGCGGGTCCAGCTATATAAATTGTGGGGTCCAGTGCAAAATGTAAAGGTAGGGCGCCTTGTCCAAAAATGATTCAGTATTTCAAGATGGCGACATCAGAGCATTGCACCAAATATGGACCCTCCTTAGGGCACAGGAGTCATGCCCATGGGACCTGACCAGGACTAGTTTCAGCCGAAGGGACCAAGGCCCTCTTATTTTGTAATCAAGAGTCTCGGCCCAGAGAATTCGGGGGCCTCATGTCACTTCTCTTTTGGATCACTCAGCAGGGCGAGGCTGAGAGCTCAGAGCTCCCAAGGCCAGGCCAACTGTCCTCAATAACTATCAGTTCCCAGCAGGGGCCCGAGCACTCCCTCCTGCAGCTGAGACCTCAGATCGCAAAAAGTGAATGACTCAAGGCCATCCCTTATCTTTGATTAAGTGTGGACAAAAAAATGTACATGGTACCTGCAGCGGATTGAATTACTGGCCCTAATCTCTCACCGCCCCTGCCCGCCCCCCCCACCTCCCCCCGCCTCCCCCCACAATCCCCGCCAGCGTATTGACCTCCACAGTAAGCTGGGTGCACCTCACTGCCCCTTGACTTTCGGCACGTCCATGTTACTTGCTTTGGTCAATGGGAACAGCTGGGCTTGCCCTCTGGCACACCTGCCTGTCACCATGGGAAGAACACAGCCTGCGTGGCCCCCCTCTCAAGGAAGAGGAGAGACACGTAAAGCAGACCTGGACCCACCTCGCAGTCTGCAGTCAAGCCCAGCTAAACGCACCCGAGATCAGCTGAACCCATCCAACCTGTAGACCCATAAGCGAGAAATATATACTCCTTGTTTTGGGCCAGTAAGCTTGGGGTATTTTGTTAAACAGAGTCACTGTGGCAATAGCTGGTTGATATATAGTACCTTGCAACCCAAAGAAACTGTCACTCATCCCCCAGACACTTATTGAATGGCTATAATGTACCAGGCACAACTTCTGGGGGTTTGAAAATGAAACACACACACACACATACACACACACACGCACACATACACACACCCTCCACCCACAGTCAAGTAACCATTTAGAGGAGAGAGCAAATCTGTGTAACCATTACATGGAGTGAGCAACTCTATTTTTATCTCCCAGTTTTATGCAAACGTATTCCTGGAAGCCCATTTTCCCATGGCAGGCCCCATGGCTCTCCTGGTCACTCCTGCATAATACAAGAGTTCTCCAGTCCTCACAATCACAAGTCTTGGTTTAATAATTAAAATTCCAGCCCAGAGGAATAGTCAAGACTCCACTCTTGATCCAAGCTGGAGACCCCTCCCTCCACTCCCGGATTTCACGCCTTGGAGGCAGCGAGGCTGGCTGGGTGGATGTGGTCACGGTCTTCTCTAGCCCCCCAACCATGGGCTTCTACTCCTCCTGTCCAGCTTTAGACCCACTGGAACTGGACTGAGGTGGGGGAAAGAGAAACAAGGAGTGGAGAGCAGAAAGTTCTCCCGTGACTGGCACTGCTGGGTGATCTAGCACCAACTTCCTCTTACGTGCGGGAAGATTCTTGTCTCATGTGCGTTTATGAGGGCACATCTGGAGACACCCTCAAAACTGGGGCTCTCTGGCCATCAGTTCCCTTGACCTGTGTCAAACTACCTCTATTCATGTTGGTTCCTTACTCTTTCCTCAGCCTCTAAGCTATCAGTGATCCCTCCAGCTCCTTTCAGCTGTATCTCTCTGACCCTCCAGGTGACCCTCTAGGACAGGTCCTAAGATGGCCCACACTAACCCTCTCTCACACATGGTCCAAAGTGGTCCATGGGCATCACCCTGCACCCTTTGACCTGACAGATGCCAGGAGAGCAGGCCAATCCCAGTGTGGCAGAAACTTCTGCCTTGCTCCTCCCCTTATTTTTATGTAGCAAAAGCAAGTATACAAAAGTACCTTCCCAGGAGTGCAGAAAGGCTACTGATCTGATCTTATATGCTAAACTTAAGTTTTAAAAAGTGTGTGTGTCTATGTGTGTGTGTGTGTGTGTGTGTGTGTGTGTGTGTGTGTGTGAGAGAGAGACAGAGATTCCACAAACTGAGAGCAGCATAAAGAGAGCAAAGGCTTGGATTTTAGTATATTTTAAAAAAAGATTTCACTTTAGTTTTAACAGAAGCATTTAAAAAAAAAAAAAGCAATTTTGAAGTGAAGATTAAGACAGGTGAAATTTCAGTTCTGATTTGGCTTTAATTCCAGCTCTGACCCCGGTTATGAGGACTAGGTCATGGTATCAAAAACACATTTTTACTTTTATCAAGGCAGAAATGAGACTTTAATCTTTATATTCTCTTTGGCTTTACCCCCTCCCCATCCCACGCTCCATGTTGCTGCCGTGCCCAGTCTCCCTGAACCCGGGTATATAGACCAGCACGCTGGTATCACAGCATCTTTTACTTCTACCTCCAAACACTGCATGGCACGCTTACTGTTATGAAATTTAAAAGCATTTCAGTGAATTCGTGTTTTGCTAATCCCTCTCTGAAAAGCCAAGATACTCCTTGCAATTATTTAAAGCACCCTCCGGGTATCACGGAAACCAGAGCTGTGAATCATCACTGCAAAGTAACCTCCTCTGGCATCTGCTGGGGAGAGAGAATAACGTCAGCCCCTACCAATTCTAAGCCTCAGCTTAAGACTGAACACATAATCGTATAGCAATTGTTTCCACCACTGGAAATGCTGTTACTCATAGTTATTTAAAGTTACTGTCTTCACAAAGGTCACCAGAGCCCCTTTACTGTGACAAGTTCCTCTGTAAGCTGACATTTCTACTTAGATACACAACTGGACCCACAAATTTATCACTGACTTTTCCTCACCAGAGAGCCGCAGAAGGAGTTGGTTGACTTCTCTTGATCGTTATTATGGAACGTCTGTACGATAACAAAATATGGGCTTAACAAATTTCTTAATTCAGGGAGAACTTGGGCAGAATTCTCTGAAATAATGGGCGGTTTGGAGTCAGAGTGACATAGCCTTTTATGCTGTTGCGATTCATAACGCTATCATTTTTATTTTGAAATAATTCTTTCAAAGGTAGTCAACTGGGGGACTAAACTATCCTGATTCTATTCCAGGAAGCAATGTTGAGTGCGGGCTTTGAAGGCTCTGGATACATTTGTGAACTTGTGCAAGTGTTTTTACCTCTCTCTGCCCCAGATCTCCCTATCTTTGAATTAAGGATAATAATATCTGATTCCTGGGTTAGAACGATGGGTCTCAACCGGGGAAGACGGGCATGATTTTGCCCCCCAAGAGGACATCTGGCGATGTGTGAAGACATTTTTGTTTGTTACAACTCAAGGATGCTAATAGGTAGAAACCAAGGATGTTGGTAAATACCCTACAAGGAATAGGACAGGCCCCATAACAAAAGATTATCTGGTTCCAAACATCAATTGCGTCAAGACTGAGAAACCCTGGGTTAGAATAATGCTATTTTAAATCTGTGAATATGTATGTCTGTGTACGTGTGTGTGTGGATAAATGTAAATGATATAATATATATTGATTATTTTTAAAAGTTAATCTGTGGACACTTCAACAAATCTTAGTTTTGTTTCTTTCTAAAACCCTTCATAACACTTTCCTTCCAAAAAAGTTTTCATACACTGTTTAGGCAAATTCTGGCTGTTTCCACCGCTACAACTTCCAATGTCTTACCGTCTTTTAGCATATTCTATTTCTATTTTTTTTGCTTTTTCTAAAAACCTTATTATAGATATGATTACAATCCAAATGCAAATCAGCTATCCACACAATCAAATTCTCATCTTTCTTTTAGACGTAGTGACCCTTGTGGAGGTATCTCTTAAAGAATACACTCCAGCTCACCTATTTAACTAGTTTTGACTTAATTTGGGGTGCTTTATTAGCAAACAGTGTAAGACAAAGTAGCTGGTATAATACAGAATGATGTTTAAATTAGTTTACAATTTGCTTGGCCTCATCTAGAACTGCAGTGAACAAAGCCATTCAGAAATGTCAGCTGTGTTCCCAAGCACTGTAACAAATTGTCGCCTGAACGCTGCACACCTAATGACTTCAAATTAGCTTCACTGCGATATCGCCTGACAGTTCGTTACGACTGTTAGCAACATAGCTGGCGTATCATGACCAATAAATTGGTTTCAGTGTGGGCTGGGAAAGGGACTTCCATCAATTTGATTAAAGAAATTACTGTAGCATTCAAGGCATAAAGACAAACTAGTTTAAGGAGACAGAAATAAGTTCACTGTACCAAAGAAACACGGCTCATTGTCCAAAAATTTGTTTGTAAACTATTTGAAGATCAAAGCTCAAACAAACAATAATTCAAGTAGACTACTACAATTCTTAAACCTTGTGATCAGGTATATGTTCACTGATCTAAGGACAGGTCTGGAGAGAAAAATAATTGGATACTTTAAAATACTACTTTTGGGACTTCCCTGGGGGTGCAGTGGATAAGACTCTGCACTCCCGATGCAGGGGGCCCGGGTTCGATCCCTGGTCAGGGAACTAGATCCCAAACGCATGCTGCAACTAAGAGTTCGCATGCCACAACTAAGGAGCCCGCCTGCCACAACTAAGACCCAGCGCAATCAAATAAATAAATAAATAAATATTAAAAAATAAAAACCTGAAATACTACTTTTAAGGCACCATATGAGAATATTTACAATGTCAATTGAACATTTATTTTCATAATTTATGTATAAATTCATGGTAAATATCTAATTGTAAACCAAAGCAATATGCAAATATGAAAAACAATTCAGTATAAATCGCCACTAAGAACAACAAAATAAGTGATTTTTAAAAGGAAAAAAGGTATCTAGACTACTCCTGACAAAAACTATTTTTTATTACGATATTATAGCTTTATTTAGAGTTTAGGAAGCTAAGATAGAGTAAGTTCAGGAAGTTGTCCCATTGGCAGGCCAGGCAGGACTTATACCCAGGCTGTCTGCCTTAAAGCCCCCAATTCATAAACATTTATTTAAAGTGAAAAGAAAAAAACAGAAGTATTTCCTTAGGAGAAAACTCGAACTTTTTAAAAGAATAAGGAAATATTTTAACAAGTTATATTCTCTTTATCTTAGGTTGGCAATAGTACCTTCATATGCGAAAAAATAATTAACAAGCATTCAAGATGGTACAGTTATAAAAATGGCATATGATTCTATTAGGACCAAGAAAGCACTAAATTAAGTATGACAAAAACAAATGTAAAGGTTTAAAAAAATCCTAATGAACGGGAATTCCCCGGTGGCCCAGTGGTTGAGACTCTGCGCTTTCACTGCCGATGGTTCGGGTTCAATCCCTGGTTGGGGAACTAAGTTCTCACAAGCCGTGCAGTGTGGCCAAGAACAATCAATTAATTAAAAAAATACAAATAAAAAAAGTAAATTAAAATAAATAAATAAAATTTAAAAATCCTAATGAGAAAATTGTGAATTTGCCTAAATCAACATATAAAGCCTAGGGAATTAATGGCAAACTTTTCTTTTTCATTTCAGAAAAGGTACCTGGAATATGCTTCGCCCATCCAATGATAACCACCAATTCTCGATCGGCCAAGTCGCACAGTGTAGTGAGGGCTTTGATGTCACTGTCGGGAACAGTAGGGTCAGGCATGGCATAGATCTTCTCCAGTTCAGCCACCAATAAATGTGAGACAATCTTGTTATCTGCAGAATCAGACCAGAGCACAACAAGATCACTAGTAGTATCATCCCTCTTTCGCACGTTCTAAACTAGGTGGTATTTTGAGCAAAAACAAAAAACAAAACAAAAAAAATCCCTCAAACACCTATAATCAACCCCAAATATTCCATTTACGGTTCAACATATATATACTAAACAGTGTTCTGGAAAACCCATAGCAGTTGTAATAGTTCTTTGTTTCTTCTTGGCTTTATCTGCCTTTGCTGGAATGAAGCATCTGTCCTGCAATGAAATTTTTTATAGCAAACAGATAAGAGAAGTTAGATGCTTTCTGGGTCTGCTCTTTGATTCTTAGGTGGGATCTGGGGAAGCAGATTAAATAGCATACAACAGCTTTAAAATAAATATCCATATAAACCATTGAAATATAGAACATAATGTAGGAGGCAAAGAACTCCTACTGCCCATAGACATAATGGGCATGAAAGTCATTAACTGTCCTAATTCCTTTAAAGAGGAGCAAAGGTCAGAGCCCTTCTGCCGGGGTGAATTACTGACTGTATAACTCTGTCTCAGTGGGATGCATTCAATATGAATGTCTTGCCTTTCTCCCCCTCCCCACATACCCAGCCCATCTTCCAAATATAGCCAATGTCAGTTTCCAGAAAAATACTCCAACTTAAATGTGACCGTATTTCCACTTTGGAGCATCTAATACTTTAATCCTCTATTTTCATCTGTTGTCTTTAGCTCATTCTCTGGCTCAGATTTATCTGTCTGAAATTTGTGATATATGTTTTTAAAATCCTTCATAAAATAAACACTAGAGACAAATGGAAAGCATCACATCAAATGTGTTTTATCGCTCAGGGCCATGTGAGAGTTTATGGAAGGGGTTATAAAGCCTTGCTAACGGAATGATTTTTCTTGTTGGCCCCATTTTCAATTTCTACATGTAGCTTTAGATTTGATACTTTCTTCTAAGTGAGGAAATACAAATAGGTAAGAATAAACTCAGATATTTCAACGTCTGTGTCCTATTACTCTAGAAAACTAGGGTATTAAATGGGATCTTTGTGAGCCAAGTCAAAGGTTCCTCTACGTTTACTAGACCATTTGCCTTTCCCTATACATTTTTAACTTTTTTAACTTAAAATGAAAAGACTTCATATACCTTAGAATTGAAAACATAGTTCTTTTTTTGTCTGCTGTAACAACATAACAAGGATACTTATCCAAGCTATAATTAGTAATTTTTTGATAGAGTTTAAAATTTTTACTACTATGACTGCCACATGACTTCTGTTCACTTCAAATTATCAACAGATAACCATTCAATGGCAGTAATATTCAATTATTATCAAATTAAAAATACAGATTTGGGAGGAAGTATTCCCAAATATCATATTTTCTAGAAAAGAAATTAAAATCAAATAGAGATTCTTTTTTTTTTTAATTTGTAGGATCTGAAGAGAATGACATTTGTTTCTCGTATATGCTATCGAAACAACACCCTGTTTTTTAGCTACGCTTGGAAAAGTTTCCACTTTCATTGCTCTGACAATGCAGCAAAACCTGTCAGCAACTACTAGATCCTCAGGATTAGAAGAAAATGCAGTAATAAAGGGTACAAAAATGTAACGGAAGGAAATCGTGATTCGAGTTCTTTCAGTACAGGGAAAATGCAACCTGTTTTACCCAAGCCACTGGATACTTGACTGGAGGGGGGTCAGAGAAATTTGGTGGAAGCTTAGAAATTCCTATCATTCAGAAAATGGAATAGCCGGCAGCACTGTTTCTAGGTGAATCTTATTTAATGTTTCCCTAATTAGAATCAATAGAACCCAATTTTCATTCTTGGGCTTTTGTAGTACACAAACAATCAGTCAGGCTCCAGAAATCTCCCCCAGACACTTTCTGAGCAAAGCCCATGCCTAGTCTCTGACAGGATCTGAAAATTAAGTTTTATAAATGTTTGTTACCAAAATACACTAATTGGATAGACTAAGGAAAATTAACACAGAGGCCTTAAGATAATGAGTAATGATTTATTAGGAGTCCTCTTTTATCTCAGACAAATGGAGCTCATTGAAATTGCTGTAATCTTCTTAAAGGTACTTGACAAGCCTCTTCCCCTTTTCTCAGGTTTCCGCCGAAAACCATAGATGTTTCTTTATCCATCCTGTGGACTTACGAATGGGCTGGTGCTCATTTTTCTCTCGGTAGAGGATATCATCAATGGTGTCAGTCGACTTCGTAGAAAATGAATGAGAAATGGCCAGTCTGGATATTAGTGAATCCAGGAAAACGAAACCTCTAATGAAATTAAACATGAGTGTTTATTGCATTTTATTGTATTATCAGAAAGTTTTTTTATTCTAATGTGCAAAATCTGCTTAATGCAGTCCTAGATTGTATTTGCAGAATGCCAAACAGCTTATGCAGGCTGAGGAGAAGATGCCAGATTGGACAATTGAAGGTATAATCAACATAATGTTTTTTGGAAAGGCAAAAGGAAACCATGCCATATGTTCACTTAAGCTTTAATTTTATGTAAAACTGGTTGTTGTTTCCTTTGACATAGCTAAAATGTCCTTTCATTTACAGTTCAGGGTCTGTTTTACGTATTTAACAGACCCCCATATGCTCACACGGATGATGCATAACAGCGACCCCTCCTGGAGAATCTGAATGAGAAGAGGACACTTTTTCTCTTCCCTTGAAAGCAGATCAGAAATTACCCATGTCTTTTCTAGAACTGCTATAGCTGCAACTTCCTCTGGTGAGGGCTGGTTGTGTCTTCTGAGACAGAGACAGCTAAATGTGAGAATTGTTTCCACCAAAGCACTTTCAGTGCCTCGTATAAACTCTATGCATAAACATCCTAAAATGTTAGCCCTTTTGCACTACAGCCATGAACTGATTTTTCAGAAACTGGAACACAGTTAACTGCCTCAGTCTATATTCTAGCTCTTTTTAGCTAATGACAAAGAGAATGGGGTTTGCATTTTAGCTACATACCTACCATCGTTTCAAATTGCAGCCGGGCATTATCAAACCATGGGCTTTTAAAAAAACACTTCATAATGCCCATAAGGGCATCTGAAATGGAACTACCAACCTATGCTTGTTATCAGTAGGGCCCCTCCTTGTTTTAATCTATTGCTAGCGAGTGCGTTAACCTTCTATAGCTCTAAATTAATGAGGCTCCTAATGTATTTTCATTGGGAGGTTGAACAAACTCATTTAGCTAGTGAAAACTACAAAAATCACTTTCTTGTGAAATCTGAAACTAACAGCTCCAATGAACTAATGATCATGGTACGATCCATTTTATGTACCTCTGAAAATAACCTGTAAATGTAAAATTCGCACTATATAAGCTATGCCTTGGTATGCTTACGCTTCCACAAAATGACTAGGTGAAAAAAGGTAGAGGGGGAGAAAACCATAGGAAAAAAAGTTAATTAGCTGAGTTGTTGTTGCCCTGCAAAGGAAATCCTTGGGAATAAAGCCACATCTCCCCACCCCCGCCAACAAAGAGAAGTCTCGTTGGAGTCAGTAGGGATGGGCACGCCAAAACTGATGTACCTAGAGCCAGCTGGGAGGATGTCATGTGCTGGAAAGCCAGACATGTCTGCTGTACTTACATGGCTTTTTGGCTGGCTGAACCAACTGAGGGTTCAGGTACGGGCTGTTCTCCGCATCTATTCTGCGCTTGTACTTCTGCCGACCTCCACGTACTCTGTCAAGACGCACTCCTGTGGGGAAAGACAGGCACTTCCTTACTGTTGAGGTAACTATCTTTGAGACCAATCAAATACATACAGAGTATCATCCAAGGGTGCTAGGTAAACAGAGAGTAGATTGCAGAAGGGTCCAGTGGAAGTAGAGGAATGTAAAAAAGTGATGGCTAAACCAAGACTGCCACAGGTTGGAAACCAAACCTGGCAGAGATGACCAAGCTGAAAGACATTTATGCAAGGCCATCAGAGTCACCTACATACCAAAGGAAAGGTAGCTTTCCTTGAGAATTAATACAAAGAAACTGGAATTTGGTGCTAACACAGTTTCTCAAATTAAAGACATTGGCAATGTGTATCCTCTTCATCAGTCACCCCTGAAAGCTCAATGTGTGGGCTTGAGTAGATCAGCAGACCCAGAGCTGTTCAATCCACCCCGGTCTATCAGAGGACTCCACGTGGACCTGTGGAACTGAATTGAGTTGAAAACCCCTACATGTTGTAGAGAGCTGGAACCCCACTACACAAGATGAGACGCAAGGATCGTTCCCTGTTCTAAGTCAACATGTTTCAGAAGGAGCATGTTCCTTACATTCTGGCACACGTTTGTATTTTCCTTCAAATGAAAGAAAACTGAGAGCAGGTCTGGACTGAACGCAGGTCAGAAGGAGGAGATTCCTGAAAGAATTCAGGAGGCTAGGATGGCGAAGGAGGGATTTGTTAGGAGGGCAGAGATGAAGCGTGAAGCTAGAAAGTAGGCAAAAGTAGACTGGCATTTAGTAATACTTTTTCCTCATGAGTGATGGACTGGGTCAAGATTCAGGGAGGTTTTGCTGGCAGTGGATCTATAACATTAAGGAAAGGGGCAAAAGGGAAAGAAAGGGATTAAAAAGAAAGAAATGTTTCATTTACATGGGGCAGTGGGGAGGGTGCTTGTTAATAACGTGGTTTCCGGTCTGTAATTGTAAAGTTTAGGACAGAAACTTATAAATCTTTATCAAATAAAGAGAAGATTACTTGGGAGTAAGAGAGAGATGAGATTCGCTTTGTGGTCTTATATTGTACCTTAATTGATAAGACAGTATTAACATTATCCATTAATAAATTCACAACCAAGTAATTCATTGTACATATTTTGGTATTTCTCAAACTGTTCAGAAGATAGATTTGGTTTAACAGTATCCTCAGTATTGTTATTTTACTGAAGGCCCTCTCAGAGCCTTTAACATGCAACTAACTCTCAAATAAAACTCTCAGAGGGAGATACAGCCTATGCAATGTTTTGCAAACCAATTTAACCAAGGATCCTGTTTTGGGAACATTTGTTAATATCACGTGGAACAGGTGAGTTGTGGTGTAACTGAATTATACGAAACAGTTTGGGAAAGGCTGATATATTTCTATGTGAATCCTGAAGGTGAATATATACTCATATGTTAAAGATGACTATCAATCCATGAGCTAAAGAAAAACATAACTTTTCATATTATCTTAATACTACTACTTTAAGAGTTGATTTCCTTTTAGTGATACACACAAACATACACTTGGTTCTAGATAAACCCTGAAATGTCAAACTGAAACATCAGAGCAGAGTTTAAGTGATATCAGGAGACAACTTCAAGAGCAAGTAAGTAGGTTTAGACAAACAAATATCAAAAAACAAAGAGCTTAGGTACAGTCTCTAAGTATTCAATGAAAATAGAGTGCTTGTGAGTCATGAAGAAACATTTCTTGACTGCTGCTTTTAGAGCAATTTTGCGCCTAGAGTTCCATTCCTTCATTTATCTAATTTCTAATGTTCTATTTTTATTGTGTCTATATTTAATTTACTAAAGTTTAACACCTTCCCCCTTTTCCCCCCCTTTAGTCATGTTTTGTCTTTTTTCATTTCTTTCTTTCTCCAAGATATTTTTCCAGTTTATATAATGTGGTCGCATTTTGTCTGTTCATCTGAGATCCATTCAAATTTGTTTCATCATAAGAATTTAAAATTTTTCATTATAAGAGTTTAGAAAATTAAAAGCATATATAACTAAAAGTGGTATCATAACACGTTTGGCATCCAGCTCCAACGCAATGTGAACATTAATGTGATATGATTAGTGGTGTGAAGAGAAGGCAGGATGAAACAAACAGAGAGAGAGAAAGACAATGACAGACGAAGGCTAAAAAAAGGAGGAAACATTTAAAAATAACTCTGAAATTGTTAGAACCAAGAAAGCCTGACATACACACACTACTATATATAAAACAGATAATCAACAAGGACTTACTGTACAGCACAGGAAACTCTACTCAGTACTTTGTAATGATCTGTATGAGAAAAGAATCTAAAAAAGAGTGGATATATGTATATGCATAACTGACTTACTTTGCTGTACCACAGAACTAATTCAACACTGTAAATCAACTATACTCCAATAAAAATTTTAAAAATTAAAAAAAAAAAAAAAAAACCAAGAAAGCTCACAGAATGCATCTCAATTAGGTTTGTAGACTCCAAAATTTGCTTTTGGTGTCTGTCAGGGCATGAGTTCACCATGAGCAATATAGCCTCGCATGCCCAAATACTGAACAATACACTACGTATTTTCCAACACAGGAGTCAGAGCTGGTGAGTTTCTGACAATGGATTTCGTCCATCCTGAAGGCCTAAGGAAGAGGATCGTGGCTGAAAGATTGGATTCAAGGTCTTGGCTGGAAACAATTCTGACACAGTTATATCACACTAAAGCCACCAATCAGCTTAGCCAACTGGCCCAAGTTTATGGGAGAAGTGCAACACTGAAAACTAGTTATTAAACATCATGAAGAAAAAAATACCTATACTTGATTGACAGAATTTTTATTATGCATTATGGGATATTTTTTGTATTTGTAGGAATAGATCCTTTAAATACTGTGAAATAATTTTATTACTGTGCATTTCATTTCAACTTTGAACAATGAATTACTGAAATATTCATATTATTTTTACGTGCTCCTCCAAAATCTAAAGGAGTGTTCTCACTCTTACGTTCATTCTCGCTTTCTCTTTCTCCTTTTCCCTCTTCTTCTCGCTTTCTTCCCTCCCCCTCACCTCCTTTCAGTGTGTGGGTAGATAAACTACTATCTATCCATCCATCCATCCATACCATCTACATATCTATCCAGTTTCTAAATATTCAAGTACTTTTTTACCAAAGCCATCATTTAACGCTTTCTTTACTTCCTAAAATAAAGATCAGTTGGACAAAGCATTCTTTTATGATTTATAACTTTATGTATATGGTATTCAGTAGATGACTGTAGAGGGAAAAAATTAGATATTAATACTACATAATTAATAATTAATACAATTATGTAGCAAAAGTTGATGGGCAGTCAATATACAGAAAAATTGTTCCTGCCAAGTTTAGATAACAATTAATGGTAAAAATTTCCAGAGTCGATGTATTTTAAAAGATCATAATAACTTTTATGTGAAATTTTTATTCCCATTTTAGGGGGTTAAAAGTAGGCAAATATCAACAATTTCAAGTAAAAAATATTTATACTGCTTTTAATCTCTTTTCAAAATCTGGAAAATCTTCTTTTTATGCATCTTCTAGTGATATGATGATAATGATAATGATTTAGTTTAGCTGACTTCATACTCAGTGAAATGTCTAAACTCAAATCCTAGTAACACACCTGCAACTACTTTTACATCATACTAAAATTATTCATCAATTTATTCAGTTCTGTTGGAGAAAAAACATAGTTAGTAAAACCAGTTTTTTTTTCCCCCAAGGACAATCATATAACACGGAAATACACAAGTGACATAGGTCTCAAAGTTAAATCAGCCCAAACTATGTGTTCAAACATGTGGACCCAGTTTCTTTATTTGTGCATCTTTGAAAATAAACAGATGTATTCATCTGAGTCATAATAATATATGCACTGAAACTTTAATAATTGTATTTTAAAGAGTCTGATAAAACAATACTATACAGATATCATTAAGAAGTCTATTTTCACATATATACACTACTATGTATAAAATAGATAACTAATGAGAACCTACTCTATAGCACAGGGAACTCTACTTGGTGCTCTGTGGTGACCTAAATGGGAAGGAAATCCAAAAAAGAGGGGATATATGTATATGTATGGCTGATTCACTTTGCTGTACAGCAGAAACTGACACAGCAGTGTAAAGCAGTTATACGCCAATAAATAAATAAATAAGTCTATTTTCAGTATATTTCTAGTTTTAAAGTTTTTCCAGAAAAATGTTTCCAACTGTAATAATATGATAATTTATTCCTAAATATTATATGAAGAACATGGAAAAAAGCAAGGCATAGTTTGCAAATCAGAATGGTTTCTTTCTGGCTCTTTCATTAACAAGCTCTGTAAATTTTGTTGAGTTCCTTAACCTGTTTGCTTTTCCAAATATAAGATGGATATTAAGACAATAACCTCCCTGGTGTTTTGCTTTAATGATCCAATTATATTAATATAAGGTACTAATATATTTGGATATTATACTAATATACTAATATACTTGGATATTATACAAATGCATTATTAAATATCTTATAAACCTTAAAATCCCAAGGAAATTGCCATTATATCATTATTTTGTTGAAATATTACTATATTATTTATTGAAATATATTTTGCATCGTGATCATTTATTGAAAATCTACCCCCACGGAGTGTGACAGTCTACCCTGCCTCAATTCTGTAGGTAAACACATTTGAGGTATGATTGAATGGTAAGATAATACAAAGGATAAAACCGAAATAATGACATTATTTGATGTCTAAGTGATTACAGAAATATTTGGTATCCCATTCTATTTGCTGCTCATCCCTGTCACTAATAATATCATTTAGAGTTTATTTTAGAACAGATACAGAAACTAACCCAAAGTCTATGAAAAAGAAAAATGCTATCTCTGAGTTTAGCTAGAAACACACAATACAAAGTTTAGTAGAGAATTGATAATTATCCAATTAACCTAATACATTTCATTTAAAAGTCTCTATTTTCAGCAGAAACAAACAAAAAACAACAACAGTATTTACCATCAGGACCTGGAAAATCCAGATTTGCCATAAACAAACATCAATCTAATCCAAATATTTCCACTTACAATGGCAAAGCCTGTCTCTCTACATCTTTACAATCTTAAATACAAACAATTTCTGTTTGGACTCCACTTGTAAACCATTTTTGAAAAAGTTTAAAAAGAAGATTTCTCCCAGTAAATAAGATACCCACAATGTTCAATGTTTGACAGGATTTGAAGTTAATTAAGGCAACTGGATTTTCTATTCATGTGGAGACTGCCATTACCCCTTTCGTTTTTTAAATAAAAAATTTTAATAGTTGACATTACCTACCAAACAGAACGTTTCACATCGCTTTTTCTATCAAATACTGCATGTGCCTACATTGCCACAAGGGAATCACAAATCTCATAAGTTGTCAGAATTTACAAAATTGAGGAAGCAGGAATAGGGCAAGAAGGAAAAAAACAAAACAACAAAAACCGCTATGAGGCACATAAATGCCAAAAGAAGTAAAACAGTTCAGCACAAGGCCTTCTTAGGTCAGCTAATTTTAAGTCTACATTTTATGCCCAAATGCAAATTTTTACAATATTATATAGTCCAAAGACAAAAGTATTTTTCACATTTTTAATAGCACAAAGTCATTTCATAGGATAATAAAAGATCTCCCCTTCAGACAATTACACAAGGCCATCCTAGCCTACTTCGCTATATTAAAGACAAGCCTTTTTATAACGTTGTTCTTAAACAAAGGTTTGCTAAAAACGTTAATTACATAGACCCCTGGAATACTTAAGAAAGATGCAAATAGTCATATTAAAGTAATGATAATTTTTTAAAAGATAGTGAAATAATATTTTAAAAGATTAGTGACTTTAATGACTACTAAGTAAATGGTTGGATTATTTAAATGTTATCCAACACGACTTGTAATTGAGGATGAGGAGCATCCTGGGAAAGTAAAACTTATGCCGCAAGAAGGTGAAGAGGGTGGGAACGTTGTCCTCCACGATGTCTCTGGTACTGCGGTTCCCTTTGCTGCGGAAGGGAATCCGGCTCTTTCCGTTCAGGAAAAGAAGTACCTAGAAACGCCCTTGAATTTGCCTGAGATTTCTGTGAGGGAACCATCATAAACAGAGGGTGGAGAAAATCCCTTTGAGGGGCTGTAGGAAAGGAAGCAAAGGCAGATCGGCAGAATCAAGACACAGCGGCGAGAATTTTAGTGGCAGCCTGTGATGGGATTCTTCCTCGTAACAGCATCCTTACAGAGAGTACCAGCTTTACCTACAGTATTTGTGCATATTTATAGGTACCCCAGTAAAGGGATGAGTGAAAATTATTTGTACATTGACGCAAATACTCCAGGGAGAATCTAACCATATTAAATTCTGGAGGATCATGAGAGACAATAAAACACACCAAGCCCTAGTTATCTTCTCTTACTATTATTGCCCTTTCTCAAAATAGACAGTGATACTGTTCAACATGGCTTCATGATTTCGTTCCTTTCTTCCTATCTCAGCAAACTTTTGACTCCTGATATCTGCATCTCCTGAACAAGCAATGTCTTCATTGATAGTGGAATGACTTAATCTCTGTATGAAGTGTCTTGGAATCAACCAAAACACCCATTGGTTATTGAGAGCTGCTTCTATTCCAGGCAATGGGTTAATTGTTTTACGTACATGAACACATTTAACACTTACAGCAATCCTATGAAGCAGGTGCTATTATTATCCCATTTTACAAATGAGAAAACTGGAACTGGGAAGAGGCTGAGCCAGGAGTGGCAGCTGGAGACCACGGCTGCAGAGCCCACGTTCTCAAGCACTATGTTTATACTGCTTCTCTGTCATCAAATTCTATTTTTGGGAAAGAGCATGTGGTATAGACTCCAAAAGCAGAAGCACGGGCAGATAAAACCCAATTACTGTGGTAAACAATACTCGCACCCTGATAGGGGGTGCATGCAAAGAGCAAGACAGAATGATGAACTAGCACGAGGAGAGAGGAATACTTTTACTCCGCTGAAGGGCTAGGCATTTTGCATCTATGACTCTATAAAGCGTCTCCACTTAGAAGAAGTTTATAGCTATGAGACTGTGGGCAAACCAAAAATGATAAAAAAGATTCAGTCAGTCTGCTTTTCTCTTGAGGCAGGGACCCAGAGATATTCATTTCCTCGCTCCCTGTTCCTCTTTAAAATGCCACTGAAATAAAACAAGGACTGTTTTGCCAGGGCCATGGAGGCAAAGCAACATTCTGGCTGAGTTTTACAGTTTAGAAGGAGACCCCGATGGCGGCTTTTCACCTTGACGAATGGTTACATTTACTTCTGCTGAAATAGCATGACAACAATTCAGGAACTTTGGAAATAGCTTGGTTGCATGTGGAAGCACTGTAAGATCTGCTGAAATAAAAGGGAAAAATCACACAGGGAGAGAAAATGCATATCCATTAGGCGGGCTTTTTTTTTTTTTTTTTTTTTTTTTAACTGAGTCCTCAGTCACTAAAAGAGATAAAAGCCAGGACTCACATTAAAGCTTCCTTGCTCTACAGATGAATTAACAATTAGCAAAGGGAAGTCTTTCATTTTGGTCTCTTGGTAGCTATCTGGACTATTAAACATGTGAGGCTTGCATAGGAAATTACAAAGGCTTCCCTCTGTTTCAGATTCAAGCTGCATCCAAAATATATTTGTAGGTTTCTGTGCACAGGACATAGCCACAAAGAAGTCCCTCCTTCTTTTTTTTCAAGGTGTGATTCACTGCTCTTGGCTGGTTCTGAGGCATATGTGCTAAATTTATAATCTGGCTGAGAGCCGAAATCAAAATCATAGAAATCTGAAAAAGACATAGTTTACAAAATATTTTGCAGGGAAAATATTATTCCACCAGGGGTCCAGTTGCTTCATCTGAAGCATGGAGCCCTAATCTATGACACATACAAGTACCAATTAGGTCATCTGCAACAGGTGACAAGTTTTAATTGAATGTCTTCTGTCTGCAATTCTGACAAAAGGTGAATAGAAATAAATGGGTCTTGGCAAGACGGCTCTGAGCCTTACAATACCCAATATCTCATTATTTTTAAACAGCTATCTATAAACTGATGCTGACAAGCCTTGAACCTTTTATTTCTGCTCAAGATGAGGTGGCTGTGAAGGGGGAAAAAAAAAAAAGGAAAGAAAAAGGGGCATCCAGAACATTACATTAAACATGCAATACCTACCATTATCACTTCCTCAATGTAATTAAAGGAAATCTCCTATTCAAAAGGCACTATTTCTTACTTTGCTTGATGTCAGAGAGAAAGAGAAAAAGAGCGAGCGAGCGAGTTTGCTTGGCCTGTATTTGCTAAACATAGAGACTGCCTTTAAAGAAAAAAAAGAAAATCTTCCCTTTCTTTCTCTTTTGCCTGTTAAAAATTTCATAAACTATTGAAAGAGATACTGCGGTGACTTAAACCTATCTGAACTCTATTTTGTCTGGTTACTATTTAATACTGGTGACTCTTCCCTTTATCCTTTTCGAAATTGCCTTCTCATGTGAATAAAGTCGTGAATTAGTGGGTAAAGACATGAAATGTGGTTGCACATCACCTTCAGGAAAAGTGATTCTACTAATTCACAATTAAATGTGACACTGGCAGCAATAAGTTTAACACAATAATAACAGTAATAACGGTGCATAGCACCCCATGGGGATGCTCTGTAAACAGAAGCACAAATATTATTTATGCAAAATTCAATGCCCTGTAAAAATGAATTAAAAATGAAATCAACCAGGCTGGTTTATAAGTTGTGGGTTGAAAGTCATAGTCACTGTGTTTCATCCAATGGAGAGGAATACAGTGGAGTCAAGTGAACAAAAAAACCACACGTGGATTTCAAAGAGAATATAAGTTGTGGGAGAAAAAAAAAAAAAGGAAATAGGTGACAGAGAAAGATGGTGGTGAGTCTGGAGGTCATTTGGTTTTAGCATGTGTGATTCTAGATCACGTGGGCAACCAAAGTAGAGTTCAGCTCAAAAGAGAAGCTTATGGTCACTTTAGTAGGGGAAAACTTTAAGCCCTGGCCAATTTGTTAGGAACTCAGCACAGTTAATAAAAATGCATTACCAGACTCAAGCAGAAATTCCAAGAGCCAATTCTAAGATACCAAAGTGACACATGGTGTTTAATGAATATTTTTCTGGTGATTATGATTTTGCAAAGTTGAGACTGGAAATAAAGTAAATCTAGCAGAAAGAACATATGTCTGGGTCATGTGAAAAAAAGAATTGTACCAAAAACACAAAATACATAGGAAAAAAAAAATCAGTTCAATAGAGATCAAATGTTAACATAACATTAATGTATACACGCCCAAATCTCATATCAGTGAGAAATTTTCTTGTGACACTGTGACGTTTATTTCTTATTTCTTGTGACACCGGCAGCAATAAGTTTAATACAATAATAATAGTAATAACAATGCACAGCACTCCATGGGGATTCTCTGTGTAAACAGAAGCACAAAGAATATTTATGCAAAATTCAATGCCCTGTAAAAATGAATTAAATATGAAATTAAGCTGGTATTCAAGTAGCTGGAATGAGAGCCATAGTCACTGCATTACATTCAATGGAGAGGAACACAGTGGAGTCCAGTGGCCTCCCTGTAAGGTTTTAGTGGAGTAAACAAGAAATGCCATGGACTGAATGTTTGTGTTCTCCCAAAATTCATATGTTGAAACTGAATCCCCAATGGGATAGTATTTGGAGGTGAGGCCTTGGGGGTGATTAGGTTATGAAGGTGCAGCCCTCATGATGGGCTTAGTGCCCTTATAAAGGAGTTCCCAGAGAGCTCCCAGGCCCTTCCCAGCACGTGAGGACAACAAGAAGCCTATCTATCAACCAGGAAACCCTCACTGAACACTGAATCTGCCAGTGCCTTGATCTTGGACTTCTCAGCCTCTAGAACCCTGAGAAATAAATTTCTCTTCTTTATAAGCCACCCAGTCTATGGTATTCTGTTATAGTAGCCCAAATGGAATATAACAAGAAGAAATGAAGGAACATTAAAAAAAAAAAAGACTCAGCCATAAAAAAGAATGAAATAAGGCCATGTGCAGCAACATGGATGGACCTAGAGATGATCATACTAAATGAAGTAAGTCAGAAAGAGAACGACAAATACCATATGATATCACTTACATGTGGAATCTAAAATACAACACAAATGAACATATCTACGAAACAAAAACAGACTCACAGACATAGAGAACAGACTTGTGGCTGTCAAGGGGGAGGAGGGCAGGAGGGAAGCATTGGGAGTTTGGGATGAGCAGATGAAAACTACTGTATGCAGGATGGATAAACAACAAGGTCCTACTGTACAGCACAGGGAACTATATTCAATATCCTGTGATAAATCATGTTAGAAAAGAATATGAAAAAGAATATGTATATATGTATAACTGAATCATTTTGCTGTACAGCAGAAATTAATACGACATTGTAAATCAGCTATACTTCAATAAAATTTTTTTAAAAAGGAGGAAGTTTAGAGAGATACTCTACAATGGGTTGATTCAAGGTCTAATATGAAATAAAGAAAATACAATGGTTTCCACCCCCTTCTCATCCAAATCTATATACCATCGCTAACCTCCATTCATCTGCCAACTGTGCTGCTAAGTATTTGTGAGGAAAGTTAATGGAGAAAAAGGAAAGGAAACCAAGAGAGAGCATGAGAGCCTGGTCTAAGCCTTCTAGAAATGCAGACATGGAGAACACGCATGGCGGATTCAGAACGCACTGCCAGCTGCCTCGAGTCCACAAGAGCACATTTTCAAGCCAATTAAAATCCAGTTTTCCTCCCCCAAAGTTGACAAATCAGACTGTTGGGGAATTTAAGACCTCGTGAGAAAAACTAGGGTAGAATAATCATGAGTGGCAGTGATTATAAAAAAGCACTTACACATAAATGATATATTCACTAAAATTAAAGACAAATATGAAAAGACTATCAATGACAGACACACTAATTAAGTCATGTTTCCTGTGCAATTAATTTCCATTTATCATCCTTTGATCTCTTGAATATTTCTAGGATCTTCCTTCTAGCTGGTTTCAGCAAGATGACTGTAAATTCAGTTTGAGTTGCTGTAGATAATAGGCATATGAAAAGACTTTTTTAGAAACATCTGGTTTTTAAACCAAACGTTTAATGACACTCTTATGTTACTACTCTGAGCATCTTGGTTTTAATACGGTGCTACTCCAGGTTCATGTTTAATTGATATATAATGTTGAAGATTTGGTGGAGAGTTATACATAAGTAAATGTAAACATATCAAGATTTTCAGTCAAGGAAAATAACAATTAGGAAAGTGCTTATTCTGAGGCCAAAAAAGAAAATTGTACATTTAAGTGCTGTGGCAAGGTGAGGTCCATAGGCTGTACTTTTATTCTTAAATTAGGATGTGTGAAGAGTGTGTAAAAAAGAAAACACCAATGACATTTCTAGATGCCAAATAGAGTGGGTCTTGGCTGAGGAAAGCCTGTATCTGTACCAGGTCATAAATTTCCTGAAAGACTTCCCTGTGTGTAGCTGTTACAGGAGGGGCTCGCTGGGAGGTACTGCCAGGATGCTCACAATGGTCCACAAGGCCAGGAAGAATCTTGAAATCCTAAAGGCGCCAAGAAAAGAAAAACACGCTTTTCCAGCCACAAGGCGGCTCAAGGCTAGATGGTGGGAGTAAGTCTCTAAGTGTCACTGCCTCAGAGAGAAGGAGGCAGAATTTCCCACGAAAATCTCCTTGCAGTATACCAAACCACATTTTCTTACTCCTTCCTGCCAACAGGCTTGCTCTCTATTTTTAAAACGTAATCTGGGTTAGGGACCTCCCTGGTGGCGCAGTGGTTAAGAATCCGCCTGCCAATGCAGGGAACACGGGTTCGAGCCCTGGTCCGGGAAAATCCCACATGCTGCGGAGCAACAAAGCCCGTGCGCCACAACTACTGAGCCTGTGCTCTAGAGCCCGTGTGCCACAACTACTGAAGCCCGCGCACCTAGAGCCCGTGTTCCGCAGCAAGAGAAGCCACCGCAATGAGAAGCCCACGCACCGCAACGAAGAGTAGCCCCGCTTGCCGCAACTAGAGAAAAGCCTGCGCACAGCAACGAAGACCCAATGCAGCCAAAAAAAAAAAAAAAAAAAAAAAAAAAAAAAATATATATATATATATATATATATATATATATATATATATATATATATATAAACGTAATCTGGGTTAAACTCAAACTTCCAAATATTTTATTTATTATGTATATTCATAATTCCACCACAAAAGTTGAGGGTTGAGGGCATGGTGAGAAATGACACTCTAACGGAAATAGCTTCAAAGGATCAAAATACAGCCAGATGATTTTGACGTATATTTTAATTGCCTGTTGCTTTGTCATGGCCCATGCAGTATACGTCACATGCCTGCCACATAGTAGATACTCAAAAATATTGAGTAAGTGAATAAATCAATTTACAACATGCTTTATAGCCATGTACTAATCAGGTTTTTTTTTGTTTTCATTTGTTTGTTTTTCTTTTGATATTTCTAAATCTAGAATGTATACACAGAAGGATATGGACCTCTTGTCAATTCTCTCAGTAATTCTTGCTTATCGTGTCTTTCTTAATGTACTAGTATATTGTAACTTTAGAAAGGTATAGAGAGCTTCAAGGTGACAAAACAGCATGAAGCACTGAAAAAAAAGAGCGTTGCTGAAAGGTAGGACATACGAATTTAATTTTTCAATATTCATCCTGGTAGCGTAAGAGGAAACAGCATTTGATTTGCTGGGAAAACCTCAAATAGATATTAAGAAAAATTTACTAATCAGAATTATATTTAGATACTAATTATTGAGCAAGCAAGACCAAGGTCCCTATACTTGGGAAATTTGATAAATGGAGAAAACCATTCTCTTTCCTAGACACTTTGATTACTCTTCTGCCTGGAAGCAGATGAATGAGTTTGATCACGTGTTAAGCTCTCTTCCAGTTCTAAGATTCTATGAATGAAATGGTGTACTTAAAAAGATGGAACTGACCCACAGATTCAGAGTACAACAACTGCCTTGGCAGTGGGAAACATCAACATACTTCATATCTTAAATCAGGAAGACCAAAGCCAAATGGATAGCATTAATGAACCAGAAGAGCAGAAAGCTTTCTGGCACAGGCCTCAGCCTTTCTCTCACACTGACCTTGGCCAAATGCATTTCCTTTTGTTCTTGACAACAATACAGCAAATAAAGTGCCCATGTTTGAAAAACGCTTCTAACTTATTACTGCATTAGGAAAAGATCAATGCCTGTTGCAGATGGCTGTGGAGACTGAAGGATGGAAAATTAGGAACAGCTTTAGATTTGTGGGCATTTTACAACATAGAGACTAGATTATGCTAAGGAGAGGAGAATATGACCTAATAATGGAGATTTTGAAAACAAGCAATGAGTAGCTAATACCTATGCTGTTACTTAACTGAATTTCATCTGGAGTTTCAAAATAAAAAGGCTAAATAGGATCAGATTTCAGTAAATATACCACAAAATAATGTTTCATCTCAACATCTATAGTCACCCTTTTTTTCAGAAATTACAGTATATATATAATGTAAATATGCACACATATACATAAACACATAGATATAGAACTAGATAAACACACACAAATTCTAAACCAATGATACATTTTTCAGTTTCTGTATTTTCCTGATAATGATTTGTCTGGCCAAATGATTCTGTAAGAATTATTTATTTGCAAGATTTTTCCATCCAAAGAAAACCCATGTTACATGAGTTTATACTGATATTTATATCAGGAGTTGCAAATTCAAACAACTACTGCAATGTCAAGTGAATAAGTGAAATGGACTGTGTGTTTAAAAAGTTGGTAGCTATTTAGAAATTATCCTTTTATTTTATTTAGGCCTTCATTATATAAGAGCATAACCTAATTGCATAATTGCTTAAGTTGTTCTATACGCTATACTTTGAAATTCTATTTTAAAAATGCTATTATCCACAGACATAGAAAACAAACTTATGGTTGCCAAAGGGGAAAGGAGGTGGAGGGATAGATTAGGAGTTTGGGATTGACATACACGCACTACTGTATATAAAATAAATAACCAACAAGGACCTACTGTATAGCACAGGGAACTCTACTCAGTATTTTGTGATAACCTGTAAGGGAAAATAATCTGAAAAAGAATATTTATAAACGTATGTGTATAACTGAATCAGTTTGCTATACACCTGAAACTAACATAACATTGTAAACCAATTATACTTCAATAAAAAAATAAAATTAAAAAATGCTATTTAGTAGGGTTTTAGGTAAAATAATGTATAAAAATATTAGGATTCTCATTAGAAATCATTTCAAACAAGAGTAAAAAATGAATCATCGATGCCCACACATAGCACCTGTCAGTTAAGAATGTTGACATGTTTTGATCCACACAAGCCCCCTTAAAGAATCTTGCTTAAATAAGCACAAGTCTCCATTGTGTTTTACAGTAAATGGCAGCAGAGGCTTTCTTGAAATTCATCCATTATGTTTACTAAATATCTTGACTTTTTGAAGGAACATCTTTCTGCCTAGTGAAATCTGTTGGAACCTGCAAAGTCAATTCTTGTAATACAATTGTTGTGTCTTGATTGTCACTAAGATTACACCAAATTAACCATCACTGGGAATTAGCTGACAAAGAACCACTCTTTTGTTGGCCTAGACCCTTCCTCCCCCAGCTTTTTGCGTTATATGGAAGAGAAGGTCTTTGACATGGCAAAAGAGTAAGATGTTGCTGAATGCTTTTTGGAACCGTCCTAGGAGGAATTTGGTTTTAACAGCGTTTTCTTTGGGTTGGTAGGTCATGGAGTACAATGGACCAGAAGATGCTGTTGATGGCCGGAGGCGGTGGGTGTGGCTGGGAGATGGCCAAGACAGTGTTACTATCAAAGATATTATGAGAAAAGAAAGGGAAAGAAATTGAACTTGAGAAGACTCTTGAGTGTTTTAAAAATAAAACCTATACGTTTAAAAGAAGGTGGTCAGGGGACTTCCCTAGTGGTCCAGTGGTTAAGACTTCGCCTTCCAATGCAGGCGGTGCGGGTTCCATCCCTGGTAGGGGAGCTAAGATCCCACGTGCCTCGCAGCCAAAAAACCAAAGCATAAAACAGAAGCAATAGGATAACAAGTTCAATAAAGACTTTAAAAATGGTCCACATCAAAAAAAAAAAAAAAATTAAAAAAAAATAAATACAAGAAGGTGGTAACAATCACGTTTCCATTAACTGTTTAAGAACATGCAAGCACATTATGGAACTTTCCATGAGCCAAATAACATAGTACATGGGGCAAAAAAGTGAGTCTTTACACAGGCCATGACATACACTGGACAGCCAACAGTAACATACCATTAAAGCCAGAATCAGTAAAAATATAAACCTATTCATGATAGGGGAAAGTCAAATCTGTATACCTGCTGAACTAAATGGTTATATCATAATTCCTACAATACCATACCACTCGAACAACGGGGGCCTCTGACAGAGAGGTAAGGGCTTCTTCTAACTCTGTGTATTTCAGAAACTCACTTTTACAAGCTTCTTATCTCTGCTGCCAACAAGAGAACTGGATAGGAATCCCCTGGAAGCTGTCATCCCAGTGACCTAATCAGTCAAGAAAGTTGCTGTTGGGCAGCAATGACCTCCCACCCTGCCCACTATCCACAGGGGCTTCCTGCTAAGCCCTCAGGGTCCCTACTGGCCAAGGAAATGGAAGACCTTGAAACTGAAGCCAAGTCATGACATGGCAGGTCAAGAAAGCACAGCAATAATAAAGAATATCCTTTAATGTCATAATAACATTTCCATCACAATGCTGAGACTGGAAAAAAGTACAATACTTAGATTTAAAAGAAAGTTTTGGATAGTCATATATCTTGGTTTACTCATGCCTTTAGCCATGTCCTAAGGGAGATAGTCAACACAGTCAAGAATTTATGTGATTTTGGGGGAGGAAACATAGAAAAGTCACTCTTCTCATCATTCTTCCTTACTTCTCTCATCTGGCCACCCAATTTAATTTTATATGTGTATTCATACACACACATACACATATATACACATGTATGTATTATGTAGATATGTATAGGACCGATCAGAACTTTCTAAAATAAATGATATATTTTGCAAATCAAGGTACTTTGTTGTTAAAACATATTATAAATGGGAGAAACATAAATGCATTAGTAAGCTCTTCTGAGCATTTTTTTTTTTTTTTTTTGCTGTGTGGCATGTGGGATCTTAGTTCCCCGACCAGGGATCGAACTCGTGCCCCCTGCATTGGAAGCATGGAGTCTTAACCACTGGACCACCAGGGAAGTCCCTCTTCTGAGCATTTCTTGCCTGGCCACTACTGGAATTATTCCACAGATTTCAAATAATTTTCCAGCCATGATAAAAAATTTGCATATTTTTAAAATGCTTACATTACTTCATGTACTTTACTCGCTACTTATAAAATCAAGGAAAATAACAAAAGTACTGTTTAGTATTAAGATGGGAAAAAAATAGAGCTCAGCTCAGTAATTCTTGGCACATCTTCCATAATATGATGTGCTTTTTAACTGCTGAGGGTATGATTCAAGAATATCAGCATTGGGCTTCCCTGGTGGCGCAGTGGTTGAGAATCCGCCTGCCAATGCAGGGGACACGGGTTCAAGCCCTGGTCTGGGAAGATCCCACATGCCACGGAGCAACTAGGCCCGTGAGCCACAGCTACTGAGCCTGCGCATCTGGAGCCTGTGCTCCGCAACAAGAGAGGCCGTGACAGTGAGAGGCCCGCGCATGGCGATGAAGAGTGGCCCCCACTTGCCGCAGCTAGAGAAAGCCCTCGCACAGAAACGAAGACCCGACACAGCCACACACACACACACACACACACACACAAATAAATAAATAAATAAATAAATAAATAAATAAAAGAATATCAGCATTTAATGGAGTGGTTTTAAGACCAGGTGTATGCTGAATACTTGAAAGACCTCAAGGTACCAAACATACTCAGTAAATGTTCATTGTTAACAAGAATGAAACTAAAAATAACTGCAATTATTTTAATTATTGTTCTAATAAAATGACAGTTCATTCATCTATTAACACGTATTCAGTCAAAAATTGAGATAAATTTAAAAAGTTAAACAGGATACAGAAGGGGTCTGGTACCAAGGTAAAAAGAAATCATCTACAGAAAATACTGCTTGGTATTTTCTATGTTTCCCTGTTGCTTATTATGGATTTTTTTTTCAAGATTGAGATACACTTAAAGAAAATGGGGAAATTAAAAATATGGCATGGACTCTGTAAATCTAAACTGCCACATTTAGTAAACTGCTAATGTGTACTGAATTTTCATGTGAAGTTTTTAGCATAGGATTACACCAAACATTGTACTGTCTCTAAATTTGAATCTTATGTTGCCTATTTAAGAGAACATGGTGGACAAGTCTGGATTTAGAATATAAAATTATAAAATTTCTCTTGAAATCAAGGACTTAAGCACAGAATAAAGGAGTAAATACATCCTAAGATAGTCCCCGAAAAAATGCAGGAGGAAATCTGATCTTTGAGAAAAAATACTTTCAAAAGTGGGATGTTAACAATTTCAAATAATGTCAAAATAAATGTTTGTAAACAGTTATTCATAATCTTAAAAGTATCACCATAACATGTTGCTACTAGATAATGCAACATAAATAGAAAGAGGACCAATTATATAAATTTTATCAATCCAGTGACTGAATCCAATGAACACACATAAAAATAAAGCTATTTTATATTTTAAAAATTATTTTACTTTTTCAAGAAATTCCAGTAAGTAACAATATTCTACTTTTCATATAATGAAATGTGAATATATACAAAGGATAATTCAGAACCACAGTAATAATTCCTTACACTGAAAATTCAAATCTTTACAACTTTCCCACTTTCCTATATGGCATAAGTATAGTTTCTGAAGCTACCTGGGTTTCAGCTTCTTTAGCAAAACAAGCTTTAGCACAATCTTTCAAGATTCTGGAATAAAAATTGCTTTTAAAACATTTGAAAAGAAGAACTTTGAAAGATATTTTTGTCATGGATGAAATAGCTGTGGTTTTGAAAACCAATAATCAATGTTTTCTTTTAAAGCAAAATAATGGCAAAGTTAAAAGGTACATTAACTTTGGCCATTAGAGGGATGTGTTAATTATTTTTAAAATATAATACCTAATAATGATACAACTATTAAGTCAAATCATAAAGCACTCTCCGTCAACTTCTAATTGTCCAAGGAAGCTAATAGCCTAAGTAACTTTTGGGTTTCCAAAACCTTCCTTTATTAGCACTTTTGTAACACTTGAGACATTTTATCCTACTTACAACTTCTACATCTGCTGTCCAAACAATGCCCATATGATGATTGAAAGTTTAACAAATAGTATAATATTATTGATATTTCAATATGGATTAGGTATTATAAATCTCATATAGATAGCAAACTGGCAATGGAAGTAAAATAACTATATATTTAATGTAAACAATTCAGACATGCATTCCATGGAATTCTGAGCAAGAAAATCATTTTTGAAAAATTATAATTAATTCCACAATCTATAATTTTGCTTCAAATCAATGCTTTGGATCAAACTGAAACTACATTCAGGAACTCTAATGCATTTAGTAATAGACAGACAATCTACACCTCAGTTGCAGTGTCCCCACTCTGAAATTTTAAAAGAAAGCAGTAGCAATTTTACTGTAATCTGATAAAGCAGCATTTGGACCTTTGGGGAAGGAGTTAATGAATTATAGATCTGAAACCAAGTTCCATGGATTCACTGTGGACTTTTATTCTAATAGTTAAAGTACATGTCTATCAAATTGCTTATGAGGACAAATTTATGGAAAATAAGCAAGAGTAGAGCTTTGTTCTTATTAAGAAACATGAATATGTATGTAATTTTCGCCAGACTAAATTAACCCAAAAATGAATGAATAAAAAAAAAATAAGGACAATAATTGTCACCAGAGAAGGCTTGCTTCCCTTCCTGCTCTTACAAAAGCATTTATGTTTAGAGTTTCAAAAAAGAACTCATATTTTTCGAATAAAACTATTTGGAAAGAGACAAAAGAAAAGGAATCTGCGAGGAAACCTTTACAGAGCAAGAAACATGCACAGTGTTACCCCCTTAGTAATAAACCTTTTTGAAGCAGGGGTAGCCTGTAGGCTTGTTATGAACGTAATACATGATAATTAGTGTTCGTGCAAGCAGTATACTATTGCTGAGGTGTGTCGATTTCCTAAGCATGACTCTATTTACAAAGGTTACATTGAGCCATTAAGCCAAATTTTACATTAAACATCTTTTGAAACTTCAGGAACTCTGAATAGAGTAAAATCCCATTTTAGCAGCAACAGTACCAATATGAAATGAGTATGAAATATATCATAGATAGTTGTGCAAATCCCTCCCCGTCTTTGTGGGCATGTTTACAGGTGTTCTCCCTGGCGAATGCTCAATTACCAATTCATCTGAACCAATATCAATACATAAATGGATTATACCTGTGATTTTACCTTTATTTTCAATCTAATGGTTTAATTTGATGTCCGCTAATCATTAGGGATTTTAGAATGTAAAATCAGTACAATTTGACTTTAGCAAACTTGCAAATTATACTATTCTTCTCTTTCTCATCTTCTCGGGCTACTGTTTCTTCTATAACCTTTTAATATGTGAAGACCTGAGAGCGAGGAACTAATATATCAAACAACAACAACAAAATCCAGGCAATCTGGTTCATTTCTATTAATAAATTTATTACTATGATTTAACTCTGGCATTGCCTTATATAAAATAGAAATAAATAGCTATTATTTTAATACCTTTATGTTCCAGACATTTCAAATATATCAATCAACTCTACCTCAAAGACTCTGGAATACAGTAAGTAAAAACACCCAAGTGAATTAATGTCTACAAAGCACTTTCACGTAGATCATCTCATTTAACTCATAACTCAGTGTTGTAAACATACGATTAATATTATTATTAATAATAATATTTCAGGCTCAGAGGAGATAAGCAACTTGTGATCAAGATCTTGGACCTATTTTTCTAATTCCAAGTGTTCTTTATACTCTTGTATATATATCTCCATTTTCCACAACTCTAGCAAATTTATAAAAAATAAGAAGAAATAGAAAAAAGAAAATAATAATAGCAGATAATTTACTCATTGATCTCCCCACCCCTTTGCCCCCCAAACAAGCACTTTGAGTATCTCCTGGGCCCTTCTCTGAGAACTTGCAGTCGATGGGAACAAAGTGAAGGGCAGGAATCTATCTACAGGACATGAAGTGTGTTATCACCAAGGTTCACGACTGAGGTTGTGGCAGGGAAAGAGAAGACAGAGTCAAAGGAAGAGCCAAAATTTAGATCCTAAAGGAAAGGAAAACACTGCTCTTGGCCAAAATGGGGAAGCCGGAAGAGGGAATCAGTTTCTAAACAAAGATAAGAAGTATGGTGTCATACTTGTCAAGTTTCAGATGATTTGGGGAAATCCAAGGTACATCACACGGAACCCCAAACTGAAGTGCAAGTGAGAACGCAGACCTGGTGCTGTAAACTTGAGCCACAATGCAGACACGTGAAAATATAAATGTAGATTTGTTTTTCAGAAAGTACAGAATGGAAGGGCTAGGACCTATCTTGGAAACTTCTCATAAATATAGTAGAGAAACAGTAAGTGAAACCAGAGAAGGAAACAAAGAATGGGTGATTTCAAAAGCAGGAGGGGTAAAATTGGTGACAACTGTACCATGTTAACCAAGGGAGAGCAAACCATTTAAGAAGTGTGATTTGTAAAAGTTTAGCAAAAAGAGTGGAGATGGTAAAATTGAAGACATTATATAATATCAACTTAAGGAACACATGGCAACATAACTATAAGTTATGATAAAATTGAGTATCTTAAAAACAGTGTGAATGTATATACTCTTCTAGATATTTTTTAATCAACCCTGATGAAAATATATGCAGTATCACAGATTCTTATCTAAACCAAAATCCTCCTAAAGGTAATCATTATTAATAGTATGATTAATATATAATTATATTATAATGCATCATATCAAATGGGAAACTATTATATCCTATCATACTGCTCTATTTGCGTCTGTGTGTGGGTGTGTTTAAAGGTGATGTTTAGTGTTTGGGTTGTAGCATATCTTTGCATTTTCTTTAACACACTGTAAAAAAAAAAAGGAGTAGCTCAGAGTCAAAGGAGTAAATACCAACACAGTTAAACTATAGGAATTTTAACAGTCTTACATCTTGTAGAAAAGCCACAAAGCTCCATGCTAGCAACACTTCTAAAGTCCGCAGTATGGGACTGGATTAATTTTGCTCTTTCTGTTATTTTTTATTAAATCTCAAAAACCCCAATTTCATATGAAATTTCACTCTAGAGTACTTTGATGTACTCTGAAAGTTATGAACTTAAAGAACTGTAAAATCCACACTGATTCGGATGTTGTTTATGTTAAGGATGGGCAAAAGAATTTCGATAAACACATAAAAAGGAGTTCAAACTGGCTTCTTTCCTCTCTGGAGTAAGGAAATAAGAAGACTCCTGCAATCTTACACCACGTTAAACTGTGTTTCACTTACAAAGATCATCGATATGTTTTCTGGGCTGAAGATTCTGTTACAGACTTTTGGAGAAAATGAAAGCAGAGGGCAGTAGATTGGTTCTAATGATGAAAATCCAAGATTGAATAGTATTCTGCGATTTCAAGTCTTTAAACAGATACAGTATTGTCTGATCCCTCAATAGGGAGCATGGAAGAGTAATAGGAAAACTAGAAACCCAACTTCATTTTACCCACGAGAGTACAGGTCACAGACAGCGTCTCCATCAGACTCATATTCAGTAACTAGGGATGGGCTGACAGCATACGTTCATTCTATTGTCTCTTAAAGCTTATGATGCTTTATTGACACACTACTCTTTAAGGCTTAAGCTTTACTGACACATGACCACTACCATGTGGTAAAGTGATATTCCTTTTATACAAACACTCAAACAACAACTGTGGTACCACAGAAAGATATTGTGTCTTTGTCCCCATTCCTGACACACAGCTCCTAAAATCTCTGGAACTGTCTGAGTGATAAATAAGGGTGACAGGAGCCTCTTTGGTTCTAATGGGGCAACTCTTCATGACCCCTAGATTGCTTCAGGATGGGGGCGTGTTGGTCAGAAAGACCAAACCTCGATTAGAAGCTTGGAACTTTCAACCACACCCCCTACACACAACCTCCAGGTAGGGGAGGGCGGCTAGAGATAGAATTCATTGCCAGCGGCCCGTAATTCAATCAGTCATGCTTATTTAATGGAGACCTCCATAAAATACCCTAAACAATGGGACAGAGTTTGGAGAGCTTCCAACCTGGTGAACATCAAGGTGCTGGGAGGACAGAGCACCCAGAGAGGGCATGGAAGTTCTGAAACCCTGCCCATCCCTTGCCCTATGTATATTTCCATTTGCTGTTCCTCAGTGTATCCTTTATAAGAACCTAAAAATAGTAAGTGAAGTTCCGTCCTGAGTTCCATGAGCCATTCCAGCAAATTAGTGAACCTGAGGAGGGTCATGGGAATCATGGGAATCTGTGTGCTGCTTTTTGGCTTATGAAGCACTACACCTACCTTACCTCACCTGATTCTCATATCCACTCTGAGAGACAGGTATTGTGGTTTCCCATTTTACAAATGAGGAAACTGAGGCAGATTCAATCCATTACAAGGTTTGTGGATTCCAGTGACACTCCTACCTCAGTACCACACGGCTGCCTTCCTTACATACAAGGGACTGTCTGCATTCCAGCATTATTAAAAAAAAGAAGAAGAAATCAATTAGACAAAGAGCTGCCACTGAAATAAGTTGGTATTGTTCAGATTGCTCAGTCTGAATGAATAACAGTCACTATGCCATCTCAATTAACGTAGGCAAGGCTGCAGTCATCTATCTTCTTTTCCATTGTTGCTTAGCTTTTTGACTAAAATGGTCAGTCCTCTATTGTTAACTGTGATTGTTTTTAAAGAAGTGAAAAGAAAAAAAAAAAAGAAAATGAACAAAATCAATTATAGTTGTGGGTGAATTCCATATACATGAGGCCCAACTTTACAGTTTCAATTAAATGGAAATACAGGCCCATTGTTTTAAAAGCATTAAAAGACAATTCTAACACTGACACTGGCCCTCACCCACACCCCAACCTTGTCTTCTTAAACTAGAACACCTATGACAACCAAGCCCAACACTGCCTAGAAGACTGGATACTGATAATGGCCAACTGTAAATAACTATCTGCATTTTAATTATTCCTCTAAAAAGTCAACTAAGTACAAGTCAACCACTTTGTACATTTCTATAAAGTATGGAAATTATCTAGTTTAAAGCAACTTGATAGAGTTCACAGATGTGAAATCGAAAGTAACTATGTATAAGTCTGAGTAAATTCCCAGTGAATAATTCAAAGATTTATTCTACTCACACTGACTGAATCTCAATAGGAGTTCGAATCCTGAAACACAAGGGAAACCTCTTAAAATTGGTGTAAGGAAGCACTTCATGGGAGTGGCATTGTGACTTTAAAGTTATGGAACTGGATCCAATCCCAGCTCCATCACTTCCCAGATGTGTGATCTTCACCTCTTTTGGGGCCTTATCTAGCTCATTTGTAAAATGGGGATAAAGCCAGTATGTATCTCCCAGACACATGATGACACAATGAGATGATGAGTCTCTGGTAGAAGACACGTCAGCCATTGTTAGTACTCACATGTGCATTACAAATACACTTTACTATCCTTCAGACTTTTAGTTTTTCAACTTTTAGCTAGAAATTAATGCCTTTTAGGGACAATAATATTACTTATACATTTTTGAATACTCTTTTAAGTAGGAATATTTTGAGGATAGCAAAATGTCCACGAAAATCTACTTGCTCAATGGTTCCATCAGTCCTATTATGCGGCCAGCCGTCCAGTCAAGAGGGAAGACCTTGGGCAAACTGTCTTCCATCACGCCCGCCTTTCAAGACTGGTCCTCTCCCTCCATCACACCAGCTGACCAGAGCGTTCAGTATCCTGGAACCAACTAATGAAATCTGATCACTCAGTTCACAAGAAAGTGAAGTGGAAAAAAATGACTGGTTTTAGCTTGAATCACAGCTCTACCACTTTCTTGTTGTGTGATCTTTGCGCAATTCATGAACACCTTTTAGTATCTTTTTTTCCTCTCCTGTAGAGTTAAGAGTGAGGAATTAGAAAAACAGCATCTCTAAAAAGCCTAGCACAGTACCGGGCACATAGTAGGTGCTCAGTAAATATTCTTTCTCTATGGCCTTCATCTAACTCTTTCCCAGGAAGAATGAACATAGCATGTAAAGGAAACAATTGCAAGGCAAAAAAAAATGAGTCTTTATTGGTGGAATTTCAGGACTCAGTAGTATCTTGGTAGAGAAGCTATTTTGAGACCTGGGGCATTTTTAGCATCTGTCACATCACAATAGGCAACCACTTAATCTGAGCTGCAGAGAGTAGACTATGGCTAGAGGTGATGTTTCCATAAACTCCTCTAGGAAAAATCCTGCAAGTACTTGTGTGAGAGTGAGAAATCTATCTCCCCTCTTTCTAAGAAAGATGAGAGGGACATTGTTTTCTAGGCAAATGTTTGAAAAGAGAAAACTAGTATGATTAGAACAAAACAGTATGTAGCACAGTAAACAATGTTTAATGATAGAAAACATGGCTTTTTTTCCAAGGTTGATATTATTACTTGGGAAGGCTTACTTGATGTCTAAAATTCTCATGGCACTCAGCTCTCATTACTTTAGGAACTCAGGTTAGCTCAAAAATGACAGGGCCATGATACCTATAGAAAGAGGAAACTCCAATTCGGCACAATTGCTAGTCTAACATAAGCAATCATAATTGGCCTTATTTATTTTTTCACCTGATAAAATACATTCTGAAAATCTGTGGAGAAGCATGTATAGTAAGCACCTGTTTATTTCAGAAAACTAAATTTCAAATAATTTAAAAAACAAACTGCTAGTATCAAATGTCAAATGTCAAATGCATAAAATGTCAATTTCTTGGGAAGGGTGCAGCACAGATTTCATTTCTGTTATGCTTTTAGTACCTTTCCTCTATTTCTGGAGACAAATAAATTTTGAGAGAGCCTAATTAGCTGTCTGTTCAGGTACAACTCAGTGAAAAAGCAGACGGCATTCCTGGCCGTTTTTCCCCCAACTTCAAATTTCTTAGAATGCTGAATTTCTGCTTAAACTGCCTCAAAGCCCTTGAGATCAAGTGACGATTTTATTTTCTGCAACACCAGATTATGAAAACAATTATACAAAGCATCAATAGCATTTCTTCTCCACATAATTTTGGTAGAAACATGGGAGGACATTAAAAAAAAATCTGTAACAAGTTAAGTGTTTTAGTAGTGTAGGGGAAAGACAAGGGTTTGTTGCCATGTTTCATAGGCATTATTTTGACGCACGCCGCCCAAAGCCAATTCAAAGAGCAATCAGGGATTACCCGCAGCTCCGTTTTCTCTGGAGAAGAACACACGTTCTTACATTGCTTCCAACCTTTACAAGCCCCATCCCTGGGGTCAACTGACTCACGGAGAAAGTCAGATGAGGAACAACATAAAACACGATTACTGCTCTAGTTTTCCCTAAATGCTCTAGGTAGCCGTCACTTTACCCTGTGTACACCGCATTCCACTACTGCCCAAAGTAATAAAGACTTCTGTCACCGTGAGAGCTTTTCATCTTCAGAGCTCCTTTCTCCTCGCCTGATAAGACTGCCAACTCCACTCTCAGTAAATGAGCTCATGTGAACACTTTATTTTCAGTGCGTGAAAACAAGGGCCACTGCCCAGATTCAGAGATGGAGGGGGTGGTGCTCGGTCTTCAAAGTCAGATGAGGATGTTTGAAAGGGATTGAAACTGACCTAGGCAGCCTCCCTTGGAATAAGGAAGTTAAAGCTGAGCCATTATGTTCCTCCACTAGCCTCGCTTCTATTTTACAATGAAGTAAGATTTGGGCGGGAAGGGAGGGAGGGGGACAGAGCAGCTACCTCGAAACCGATTTCTGTTTGTGAACATTAAACATTTGCATTCACTTTGGCCAACACCACTAGCCAATATCAATGCCTCCGCAAGTATATGTGAGCTGAACGTGTGGCACAGATGGCTAAACCGTCACAATGCAGTCAATTCCGAAATAAGTGAATCGCAGCTTAGGCTTCCTCGTCCAAACAGTAACTAAATTTAATTTTTTTGCAATCAGTGGCATATGTTTGCATCTGTGTACAATGTGACTTGGGCCAAATCTGATATGGCCATGGCATCCTGAGTACTAAGGCTATATAATTCCTACGGTTAAACGTATTGCAAATACCAGAGGGGTACATGTTAACTAATTAAGAATATACATGGCTTTTTTGGTCCCTTGGATATCTACCATGTTTGTATAAAGGTAAGAGCTGCTGACCAGCGGGAAGATCTTCACTGATGTATTTCTAAAATGTTTAAACTTACCCCATCTAAGAATAATAAAAATATTTCTAAAACTTTTAAACTTGCCCCATCTAAGAATAATATGTGGAACACATTTAATTTCCTATTTTTTCTAAAAGGGATTGGCTTTATCTGTCTGCCTCATTATATTCACCCAATCCAATGTATTCAAATACGTAAAAAGTACTTATTATGTGCCAGGCTCTGAGGCAGGTATACAGATAAATAATTACAGCTGTGTAATGTTTGTTTTCTAATAAAAGCATGAGCTAGACCCTAGAAGGAACATAAGGAAGAAAAGTTCTCTGGGGAAGTCAAGGAAGGTACTTGCGCATAACTACATGCGTCCCACAAATAGGTAATATGACATTCATGGAAGCGCCAATAAAAATCTCTTGAGTCACATGAATGGGAACTTCTCTCCATAGAACATGCAACTGAAAGCCCTAAAATAAATTGTTCATATTGAAAACCCACAGTATAAAACCTGAAGACAACAATTAGAAGCAACCACGAGCAATGAATTCTCCAGTGACCGGCATCTCGTTTAAATGGTGAATTGAGGTGGCTGGGTGTCTAGCCAAATCATTTTCACTTTCTTCATTTTCTTGGGTAGGGTGTTTTGCTCAACATCTGTGCCCCACAGTAAGCTAGCGAAATAGGCTTTCTTCCTCAATGGCCAAAATCTGATCCAGGTTCCAATGGAAAAAAAGAGGCCTCATACGGTCCGGGGCCTGGATCTCCTTCCAAGCTAGACCCTTAAAGCCCCTATCACTTTCCTGTAATTCACTGAGTGGATCAGTCAAAAAGAACTAATTCAATGACTACTGTGTGCAAAGAAGAACTCATGGCATGTAAACTTTCTGACACAAAGTTTCTAAGCTATAGTTAAAAGAGACAAAATATAATAATAATATGACAACAATTAAAATAGAGGAAATAATATGACAACAATTAAAAAGCCAACAAATATGACAACAATTAAAAAGCCAAAAAATAGTCAATGCTGAAAATAATATGTTATAAGCTAAATCCTTGAGTGCTATGGAGATTTGGGAATTTAGGAGAGAGTGATGAATATAGTGATATGGGGTTAAGAAAGGAAGACTAGGGCTTCCCTGGTGGCGCAGTGGTTGAGAATCTGCCTGCCGGTGCAGGGGACACAGGTTCGAGCCCTGGTCTGGGAAGATCCCACATGCCGCGGAGCAACTAGGCCCGTGAGCCACAACTACTGAGCCTGCGCGTCTGGAGCCTGTGCTCCGCAAGAAAAGAGGCCGCGACAGTGAGAGGCCCGCGCACCGCGATGAAGAGTGGCCCCTGCTTGCCGCAACTAGAGAAAGCCCTTGCACAGAAACGAAGACCCAACACAGCCAAAAAAAAAAAAAAGTAAATAAATAAATAAATAAATAAAATTAAAAAAAAAAAAAAAAAAAAAAGAAAAGAAAAGAAAGGAAGACTACCCGAAGGAGACTGATTCTGAACCAGGTCATGAAGGAAGCGTTGGGGAACTAAACATATTATGTTTATTATAATGGTTCCCAGTGACTTCTTTCTGATTGATTTTATAAGAAAACCACAATCAAAGGTTTTTAATATCTGAAAAGAAAAATAAGAGATAAAGTATATGCAAGCTAGTATTGGTTCATTAGTCATTTTTAAAGAAAGAAAGAGCACATTAGAACTTACATGGTCTTAACATCTCACAACAAGAAAGAGAACTTTACATGGTGTACTTTCCTTACAATTTCTTAAAACTTTGCTATTTACAAATTCTAATATAATTAATGGGGAGTGTTTATAATGCTTAATGCTGAAAATCCTCTGATCTAACTCATTTTTAAAATGAATTATTGCACTTAACAAGGAAAAAAAAAATCCTTTCGATTTTTCCCCACATGCTACAGTTCTCCAAGTATTCCATATTTTCAGCTATTATCCCTTTCTTACAAAGAGCCCACTTAATAATGTTCACTCTAACAACCTCATTTATTTTCCAGAAAATTAACTCAGTTTCAACCCTGATTAATGATTTCATCTAAATGACTCAAATTAAAAATTGAAAATTATATTTCAAAAGCCAAAGAAAAAAAAATTGACCATTTCCAGTTAACAAATGATCCTTTCAAATATTAAAAGATGACCATGAAGAGTGCGTGATAGTAATGAAATCTGGCTCGGGTCTGCTGCTTATCTGGAGTTCATAGAGGAGGAGAATTAAAGGAAAAAAAAGAAAGAAGAAGAAAGAAAAGGGAAAGGTACCCTACGCATTTTTAACACTGAAATCCCTTGGGAATCCAAACTGACTTCTGCTTAGGCTTTGCCCTCTTAATTAAAACTGGTTGGGCTGAAGATGCCCCTCAAGCAGAAGGGGGATTAGGAAGTCACACACACACTAATAGTCCCTGCTAACAAAACCTAACTCGTGAAAGAACGCTTCATGCTACACTGTCTTCTCTATGAGGCAGAAGAAGCCCATAAGGAAAACAAGCAACTAATTAGGGAGAAACTTCTCCGTTATTTTAAAAAAGCTACCTTGGGCCAGGGATTAAGGAGGAGGGAATAAATGGGTGAAACACAGAAGTTTTTAGGGCAGTGAAACTATTCTGTGTGATCCTGGAATGGTAGATAAACCCAGAGAACACTAAGCATGAACCCCAATGTCAATATGAACTTTGGGTGATCGTGATGTGTCAGTGTGTGTCAGTGTAGGTCTATCGTAACAAATATATAACTCCTGTGCCAGGTGTTGATAGTGGGGGAGGGAATATATGGGAACTCTGTGCCTTCCACTCAATTTTGCTGTGAACCTCAAACTACTTTAAAAAAAATAATGTCTATTTAAAAAAAAAAAAGAAAAGATAGAATTCTCTCCACAAAATCTACTTTTGGGGTCTATGGGATTACTGACTTTACCCCAAGTCCTGTGAAAGAACTTTAGAATAAAGGATCATGTCACTTTCAGCTAGATTTCCTTATTTAATTCAATTGTTTAAATGTATGCACATCGAGAGTAACCAACACAGAATGAACGGCCTTCAAGCAGGTGTCAGAAAACAGAACGGAGGCGTTCTGCTTGTACACAGGATGCATCCTGTTTCTTTGACGGATATATTCACTTCAAGCTCTCCCTTCGGAGCGCAGATTGTTAAAGACAGAATAGCCTCTCAAATGATGAGGGAGAAAAAGCTGCTTCTGCGTCCCTCCCCAATTCTCCGCTGGGAGTTGACTCGCGGAGGTCGTTAAGGGCTTCGCAGAGGCCTCCCAAGCCGGCCAGCGGAGGCGGGAGAAGGGAGGCGGGATGAGGGATGAGGGATGAGGGATCAGGGATGCGGGATGCGGGTCGAGGGACACGGCGGCTGCAGATGCGGGCGGGGGATGCTCGGCTCCGACTGCCAGCTCGGCCTCCCGCCCCCCCTCGCGGCCCCCCGGCCCCCCGCAGGCTGTCGGCCCGCCCCAGATGGGCGCGGGGCCAGGGGCTCTGCTGGGTGGAGGGGCCGCCCTGGGAAGGAGCCCTGGCCGGCAGCCCGCGCACCCCGCCGCCGCCCTGGGGCCTCCCCTCCGCACACGTGCCCCGCCTCCGTCCGGGGCGCCTCGGAGCCACCGCATCGGGAGCCAACCTTAGAGGCAAAACACAAACGCAGAACAGGGAAGGAGAGGATCTCCCAGAAAACTGGAGACCAAAACTATACGGAACACATCTCGAGTGTTATGGGGAAACAAGGGGATCTGTGACTGAAAACATTTACTAAACAGTATTCATTCTCATGACTTGTTTGGGTTCGGACAGAGAAACACGACTTCAAATGGAATAAGCAAGGATGGACTTTTATTTAGGGCAAGAATGTGGTGGGTTTGGGAGTTATAGGTTTACTGCAAGTTAGCACTTCGCAGCCGCTTTCTCTTCAGTGGCTTGTTTCCCATGTCCCTTGTCATAGCTGTTGTGCCCACACCCCCCGTGCCCCCAGGTTGGAAAATTATTTCATTAATCACCACAACAGGAGGCAGATATTACTACCTACAATTTAGAAGGGAAAATAAAGACACAGAAAGAAGTGACTTGCGTCATGACCCACCCCCCCAAAAAAAGTATCGTGTTATATGGCCCCTTAACTATTAGGAATCTGCCAGACTTTCTGTAGCAGACTTCATAAAATTCTAGAAAAATTTTCAGTACCCCGCATAATTTTAAAAACTGAAATCTATTCAAAGCCCTTACAACTGAAACGGGCCCTTGGGAGATTACTAAAATGCCTTCATTTAACAAAGAAATAAATGAAGGCTCAAAATGGGTGAATGACTTGCCTAAGGTCACACAGCTAGTAAGTAAACATAAGATAAACATGTATGAAAATGTCTGAATCAGTCCTAGTCTTTTTGCGTTCTGCTTAAACTCCTGGTGCTTTCAAATAGAGTAATTGTTTAACACACAGTGAAGGCTATAATCTGCGTTAGCACAGAAAGTGCTGGCTTGAATGAGCCTTTGACATCTGTAGGGATTTCATAATGATTAGTGGAAAGGATGAGGAGGGCCTGGCTATGCCTGGCTATGCCAAGAGGAATGTGATTCCTTTTCCATTACATTTTCCCGAGGAGTCTAAACGTTCTCAGACCCTACCTAGCTTGTCGTGAGCCTGCCAAGGCTTGTGACTATTCTAGGTACATACCAGCTTTTGTGATGAAACATAATGCAAAAAATAAAATTTGGCTTGTGAAAGCAAATATTCTTCAACACCAAATATAATCTTTGCACTTTTCAAACAAGAAGGCTGGGATAAGAAAATCAGAGCTAGGGCCAACTATAACAGGTGCTAATAAAATTTTTCCATGAACCATTGTGTCCGACTAATCCCTACCCTGACCTGGAACACTTTGGCCATTTTAATGCCAGGCCTCTCTGGGTTATCTATTCCAGGTTAAACGTTCCCAAGTGGATTGCTGATTCAGTGCAATGGAGAGAAGTTCTGCAGGGATTATTCTAAAACTGTGCAAGAATTTCTCTGACAGTCTAGATGAACCAAGTTTTCAAAATGATGATCCAATGAATTACCTAGCTGAGTAACATCTTCCCAGCTTAACAGGACACTGAAATGATTTCCTCATGTTCAAGGTTCAGGAAATAAATGTAAACTTGCTGTAAATTTAAATTTGTCTTTAGTAACTGATCAATAATCTGACATTGTTTTCATTGTATATATGAAGAAAATGAAGACAAAATAATTTTTCAGCTGTATCATAATGGTGTTAAACTACATCTATATAGCACGAAAGAAAACAATAGGTGGAGATAATCTTTAATTTGGTTGCTACAGATAGCAAAATCTGATAATAAAGATTTCAAAGCATTATCTTTTTGAATTACTGAATTTAGCCACTATCTATATTAATCAGAATAAGCACATTAATGTCTTGCTTTTATATTTGATATCACTTAAAATCCCATTTTAATCATTGTGTATACTGAATGACATTTTTAAAGGAAATTAATCTATGTAGTTCTTAAATATCATTTAATTTTCATTAATAGTTCCTCTTGTTCATTTTTCACACTAAACTCCTCTGCTTACTTTAACATGTAACTCAAAGCCCACATTCTACACAAACTTTTTCAAAATGTATCTTATTCATCCATTCTCCAAAAGACTGACACAATCCATGAATCGACCCTAATTTTCACTGAAGTAGTTTGCAAATATTTGTTATAACTTTATTTACCTATCTGCTTTATCTGGTTTGACTACTTGCCGGATGAAGATAGATTTCTATTTAATCCTCACCATAAAAAGACACTATTGAATGCTAAGGAGCCTGTGAATACTCCACAAAAGATCACCGGCTGCAAATCAGTTTAAGTCACAGACATATAAGAAATGAAACGCAAGCACAGTGATTCAGCGATCTCAGTCATTTTCAAACGATTCTATAAAACGCTGAGATTTCCAATAAAGAAAACAGAAAATTCTTTAATTTATGCCATAACATTCTGGTTACAAATTCTACCACCCAGTGAGGAAATGAGGATGTGACATTAAGAGAAATAATGCATATAAAGGAGGAAATTGTTGTTCTACTTTTGTCAGAGTCCAGATGGGAAGACAGAAACCATACTAGGCATTTCAACAGGGAGAATTTAATATGAGAAACTGGTTCAAAGGGTGTTGGAGAACTGCAAGAGCAAAAATAGGGCAGAGATCCTAACTGCAGGAAGCTTCTGGAAACTGTGGGAGCACAAGGAAGATTCAGTACTATCAGAATCTGGAAGCCCAGCAAAGAGGTCCCCACTGGACTAAGACTCAGACCTCTGAGCTTATGCTAATGGGGCTTGAGCGGGAGTGCCAGAAAGAGCTAGAAACGGAGCCAACTGTCAATGCCAGGGCAAAGGGTCTTTGATGGGATGGCACTGTCAGGAAAAAGTCAACAGGAAGCAAACATAAAGATCCAATTTCTTCTCTCTCCTCCTGCCTAGAATCCCAGCCACCGCATCACACACACAAAAAAGAGTGGGCTTAGAGCTGAGAGACAATAGCTTGATAAAGGGCACTAGGCTTAAGCAGGCTTTCATAACTGGATCATCAACCTCATCTCTAAGAAACAGTAAGCTTTCTATAGAAGTGCATCCTGGGGCATTAGAAAGGGATCGGGTCACTTGCATGAGCCAATAATCCGTTTCTAATACCTAGCGTTCACCCGCTAACTTCCGCATTTACATTGTTTTCCATGACCTGTATCACCTAAAATATTTAGCTGTTGCTCCTTGATCTAAACCATTACTCTTGACCTTTTAACTTTAAAAAGGCAAATTATATCGCTGTTTGTCACCAAAGACACAGTAGTGTTTCTGTGCAGGATAACTACATCTTTGGAATATACTGAAACCCTACCCCTGTGGCCTTAGGGCTGCTTTGGCTTGTTACCAGGAGGACAGGTGGATGGAAGGGCGGGGGGAGATGCCTGTATGTGAGGGGCGGATGCATATGTGTGTACAAGGAGGCCGCTATTGTAAAGAGAAGCACGGCACAAAACTAGGCCAAAAAAAACGTAACCAAGAAACAAAGCTCAAACAGGAACTTGATAAAGAAGTTACTTGTTCTTTTCTTCTTCTTCTTCTTTTTCTTTTTTTTCCCATTAACGTTTTTGGTCAGATCCTTAATGTTATATGAAAACAGAACTATTGCCTGTGAACCAACTTACTAAACAAATAGCAGCTGTAGTAAAACATCTGTTTGGGAAAGAGGAAATATAAACTCATAAAATCAAATGAAGGCAATGCGATTCGTACTTTCACAAATATGTGAATGTTGGACATATGGTGCAGTTTGCAAAAGATTATCAATCATTCTATTAAAAAACAAAGTGCAAAACAGGTATTACTGTGATTTCCACACAACATAATAGCCAGTATCTGAATAAGATTTTAGAAAATGGTATATGAATAATTCTCAGGAATGAGAGGCACTATTCCCATCTCCCTTGCAAAAGAAGTGTTTAAAATGAAAGATAGCATTATATCTAAAAACATTTCTATATATCTATACTGTCACCAAAAGTGGAAAGATTGGTATAATATAAGTAACATAATAAGTAACGTAATATGAAGACTAAATAAAATAATAATAACAATAGGAACGAAAAATCGTATGTGGAACTTGGGAAAGGCATTTGCTAGATTATGCACAGACTTGCCCTCTAGTTCATTAGGGTCAAAGCGATTTGCCTTCTGAGATCAATCATTAGAGGACCTCTACTAAAAATTTCAATGAAACTATGAAAAAGAAAAGTAAGGGAAAGACTGGGTTTCATCCTTATGTACCCAGCCTGGAAGAAAAGCACAAATCAATAAAGAGAGCTTAGATTAAAAAAATGAAACAAAACAAAACACAAAAACATCTTCTGAAGAAGTTGCTGTTATTTTCATAGGAAGGGAAAAGCTGATCTTCTGGTTTGTTTGTACCGCTTTGCTGCCCCTGCTCTCCTTCCTTCTCTTTGATTCACAGAGTTTAAGTTAAAACCAAAGAAAGACATAATACATCCGAAACCAAAATCACATCACTAGTGTATAGCAGATCTGAGAGTGGTAATAAATGTCAGAGCTGTAAAAGCAAAGGCAAGCAGCTAGGTTCCTTTTTTTTTTCTTCCTTTCTTTCCATACTTAAAAGTGAAATACCTAGCTGTTATCTTGGTGCCTGCAGAGCCTCCCCATTGTATTCAATAATACAAGAGGCTTCTTATCAGCAGCTGGGGTGACTGATTGGAGCTGTGATATGTTTAGACAATGCACTGTATTTAACTGAATTTACAGATGCCCCAACTCAGGCGTGGTAGTAAACGCCAGAGACTAATAGGAAATTAAACATGTACAATGGACTAACTCCATTTGCTCTCACAGTGTAATGTGTTTAGTTAACTTACTCATAGTCACACTTTATCTTTTTCTCTATGGATTCCCTGGGATATGTTTCAAATTGGCCAGAGATTAAATCTTCTTTTCAATTTTTTTGTTACCATTTTATTGCCGCTTTCCCTTATTATGGGGCCCTCTTTCTCTTGCAGAGATAAGCTAAACAAGATGACCCTCAGTCCTCCCCCACCGACCCAATTATCAGATAGTCAGCAAGGAATGCCAGGCTACAGGATTCCATAATATTAATATTAATATAACATGAGAGGAACAAAAATCAGTCACTTATTTGAAAGCAATGGTGTATTTAACTCATTTGAAATTTAAATGTGAATTTTAATGTACCTGGTATGTAACACATACATACAGAGTGGGAGCAGCATGCCCAGGCCATTCGGAGAATTGTTTTAACTCTTCATTGTTTCATAGATTTGCTCACAAAAACAGCTGCAAGTAGACATGTGTCTACGTGCACGCACAGCCCAACTGTTGAGGGGGAAGGAAGAGTTGTCACAGTGCTCTAGTACTTTCCATCTGGTTAACAGAGAAAGAGGATTTATCGTTAGATAAATCCACAGATGGTTCTGTAGATCTTCTTTGAAAGAGGTTGTTCAGAGAGAACCCTCTCGTTATACGAGAGCCACTGAATCCATAATGGTTTTGTTGTCCTTAGGAAACCGTAAAGAATTTCTACATTCATGAAAGCATGTTACCTAGAGAGCATAAAGGAAATCTCTAGTCTATTCTGATCACATGTGGACTCCTGAGAGGGTTCAAGATAGTCCCATCTCAACGCTGACCACATCCCCACCTGCCCATGACCCTGACCTTGAGAAAAGTGGAGTTACATACTGAAAAAACTGGCGACAAAGGTTGACATGAGGCTACATCATGGTGACCTCTGATTCACTTGTTTATATTTATTATGCGGACAAGCAAAAACATTTTTTTGCATCAGTCTTTCTTACAAAGCCAAGAAGTAAGGAAATCTAGAGCAAACACGATGGTCTGGAAAGGTGGACAGAGTGGATGGTTTCCTGGCAATTTACATGCTTCAAAATCTAAAGAATGAAACTGGACAGAAAGAAGGTACAACATAAACCCTATGTGTACATATTCACACCTACTTCTGAAAGACCAACCCCTGGACCCTACCACTGAGCAGCCCCATTCTGATATACAGGAGACCCAAGCCAGTGACCGTGGCCTTCATTTTACATCATCTTCTCCATTCTCTATTTCCGCAATAGCCCTTATTACTGAGTGCACAAACTATTTTATCAGAATCTTGCATCTAATGAGACGTATAAATATTTAAACAAAATGGAAAAGAAACATGTGACTATGATGATCAAATGCTAAGTGCCTGAATATCAGAGTCCTTTCAATCAATTTTTAAATCGGCTTTTTTTAAAGCAAGGATGGAACCAGATGAAGACACTAAAACCACACATATCCACACAAAACCACTATAACCCCGGCTTATAGAATTAATCATCCCAAAGCATTACTACCCCCATGCCCAGATCCAAACTTAGCTCTGTGGAAAGAGCAAAATGGCATGGAGTACTAATGTCATTTGAAAATCAAGTAATAATCAAATAACCATTACTCAGTAAAACAGACTTCATAGTATTATGAACTGAGCAGTCCAATAAATGTTACTTCTCTTAATCAGTTCTGATTGGTATTTGCTATAGGAGACACAGACAAATCTTTGACCAATCTTTAATTAGTATCACTGATGAAATATTTATTCTTTTAATTTGAATTTAGAAACCCAATAAAGCCATGTTTGCATCTTTTATCAACTTAAATATTATCCTCCTTTATTGCTTTTGTCATGACTGCAGATTCTGAAAATGTTCTCCCGAAACAATGCATATTTCACATATGCATAGTTGCCCTGGTCTCATTGTTTTTAGGGCAAATATTTAATATAGGCATTCAGGTCATAAATTCATTTCAGTCCTCTTTCTGAGGGGATCATGCAGTAGATTTCCTCTAAGTGTCAAGAGAGAAAAGGAAGATATTTTTAGACATCCGAAGACCTTCTTAGGGAATCATAGATTCACCAAATCGTACCTAATCCTCCCTGGAGTTCCGGGGGTTCAATTCACAGAAACGGTGGGGCTGGGCAACATTACCGGGCCCTTGTGTCTAGGGCCCAGACACTGAACTCAGAAGCCAGTGTTCTATATTTGGTTCTACAACCGATGGGCTGCCACCTTTAGCTTAACCCGTCTCCCAACCACAGACACAGTTACACAGTTCCCAAGTCTGATGGTTCAATGGGGATTGGAGCTCATTTAAAATAGCAGAAATCACCAAGCATATTATTAAAATCTAATGAAGCAATCAGATTGCACCTTGTTCCAAGAACACCTTTACCAATTTCCTCTAGTCCACAAAACACCTCTGAAATTAGTAATATCCAGAATACTCTAGGAAACAAAACAAAACAAAACACAGGAGAGACTGTATCTTCTGAGAGTTACACAAACAAATAACATAGATGTCCTCTGTATTGCTCAGAGGAATTTGCAGGACTGGAATATCTCCCCTAGTTATTGGTTTTGAATTTTCTTTCACCTTCTCTCTTGCATTCTAGAATCTCCAATGAAAGCTACCTCTTTGTGACAAATCTATTACAAATGGGTGTTTGTAATGTGTAGAACATCAGATGTTCAAACAAGCTGTGCTTTTTCATCTATTACATGTACTTGATAGCACCATCTACTCTGCTACCTAGAAGTTTCAGGTACACTTACTCCTGAGATTATTATGCATGAGATTATCAACTTTTTCTCAGAAACTGGGTCATACTAGCTTTTGTTTGCTATTGTATATTTAAAACCCAGCACAATGCCTGGCACATAAACATCAAATGAGGAGAACACAGATCTTTTCTCAAGGAAGCCAACACTTAGTGTGTACTTGTCTCTAGGGAACCTTTGATGGCGTCTACCTGGGAGACTGCGCTTCGTCCTTGACACAGCTTCTGCTGCAGAGTCCTGACCTCCAGGTGGGTGCAGACTCTGATACTCCTACATTCTTACTTCTATCCAGAAACCACAAAAACAACAACTGAGGTTTTCATGTTTCCGCAAGATCTGTTTTGTGAAAAAATGCCGAGTAGGATCCCTAACGCTTTTAATCAGGTTCAATAAAACAGAATACTCTGGGATTCAGGACATAATCTTCACTGAAATCCATTTTAGAAGTAACAAGCCTACTTTTTTCTTAAAATAATCTGCCATGAAAAGATAGGAGACACAAATATAAAAATAACCTTATTATTGATACACTAGCTAACGTGTATGTTGTGTATGCTGCCATTTCCTGTCAAAATCTTCATTAGTCGCTAATACTGTCAAACAAAATCTGGGCCCACAATTCTATTTGGTGGTGGCTGTCAGGTTATATTTTGCACATTTCAGTATTATTTAAAAGTACTTTTCCATATTTAGTATATGATGGCTTACTGTACCTTTCCACCGGCATTTATCACCTCTCAAGATTGATCAGTCTCTACGAAAGTGAAGTTCACTGTCACAGAAGGGCCTAGCCCTCATTTATTTCCCTGTACAGTATTTGGTACAGAGCGGAATGTACAATAGTAGATGTGCCTTCAATGTAAAGGTCACACACTTAGAAATAGAAATATAAGTTATTAAAATAGACTTATAATCTTTAAAAACATCAAGTGCCCTTAAAGTCTACATAATTGTACAAAATTCAATGTGTATATTTTCTTTTGCTCCAGGTTCCAAAATGATCCTAAAGATGCTGCCGTCTCCCAAACCAGAATTCCAGTTGTTGGCAGGATTCACCATTGAGTTTAGAAAACTACAGGCTTACAGATCCCCATCAACCAACTTTATCCTTGCCTAATTTACCCATCTCTGTAGTAAGTTAAGTCAATGTAGCTTATGGGGCCTTGAAGGCATTTAAAGGATATTTAGAGGAGTATTTTTTTTTTCTTCATTTGATTTAGCTACAGCACGATAAGACCATGTTAATTTGTTTTTCTTCTGCATCTCCTTACTAATGATTAGGACAGGCTCTAAACATGAATGCTGGAGAGAGAGGTGTGCTGTAAGTGCCTAAAGCGGTGAATTTGGTTCCCACCACCCCATGTTCAGCTCTGCCACTTACTATCTATGTGACTTTGGGCAGGATACCCAAACACTCTATCTCTAAGGATATGAGGATAATAAGTGCTGCTGAAATACACACACACACACACACACACACACAATCTGTTTACAGTACTGAGTACTTATCAGGTGCAAAGCATTGTCTTAAGATCTTTACATTTACTAACTTATTCCTTACACCAATCCTATGAGGAAAAAAGCAAAGGCAACAGAGCACATAGTGGCTAAGTAAATGCCCAGGTTTTCTCAAACAAAAGTGGTAGAACTGGGATCTAGCTGTTTTACTGCCTCTGAGGGATATAACTAAGATTATAAAAAGCATCTAGGACCAAGTTTGGCACACAGTAGGTCCTTAATATAAATGGTAGGGTCTTCTTTCTCTCTGTCTCTCTCTTCCTTGTGTTTCCTTGTCACAGAAATCAATCGCCAGATTGTCTTAGACGAGCCTGAAGGATAAATTCAACTGGTATAAAGAGCCTAGCCTAGTCACTAGAGATAAAATCTCATGAGTATATATAAATATTAAGCCTACTAACAAATATAATGCACCTATAAACACACACACACACACACACACACACACACACACGCACACAATTCAAGTTAAGCCTCCAAAGAAACTTCCTGGAATAACCCTTGCCAATGAGTTTATCATCAATACTGATGGAAAATGGACTCAGGTCACAAACACTATGCTGGGTTTAGGGGCAGGAAGAGAGGAGGTCAGACAAGAATAAAACTTATTGCCTGCCTTCAAGGGCCCAGAATCCACTGGGGGACTCTTTTTAATAACTCACTGTAATATATTTTGTACTACACTAGAGGTATGTAAAAAAAAAAAAACAACCTATGGGAATGTAGAGCAAGAAACAATTAATTCTGCCAGAGGATTCAGGAAGTCTTCACAAAATGGAAGTGATTTCTTTGAGACGTGTTGAATTTCTCTAGGCAAAGACACAGGTGAGAAGGGCACTCCAGGTTGAGAGAATGAATAAGCAGAGACACGGAGGCATGGAGAGCCTGCGACGTGCCAGCAGTCGTGAGAAGAGCGGGGTGGCTAAAACATACCGCAGCTGAAGGAGGCCAGGGAGGTCAACTGGGTTCTAAGTGTGAATGGCCGCTTAGACAACTGGTAGGGGGTTTGGACTTTATCCTGTGCAGTGCGAAAGTCCGGAACAGAAGGCACCGTAGACACATAGACCAATGGAGATTACTTCATAGCCTGGGTGATAAAGGAAAACAATCTATACTAAAGTAGCAGCAAGGGGGAGACTTCCCTGGTGGTCCAGTGGTTAAGACTCTGCGCTTCCACTGCAGGGGGCAGGGGTTTGATCCCCGGTCAGGGAACTAAGATCCCTCATGCCCCATGGCTCAGACAAAAAAATAAAAAAATACAGTGGCAAGGGGGGATGAGTAGAAAGAGATGCAGTCAAAGGATCTTCTGTAGGTAGAATCCACTAGGCTTAGTAACTGAAGAGATGGAGGGGTTAGAAAAAGACGAATGCCAGGAGGTGTCTGATGACAGTAGTCTATAAACTTGATGCTCTGAATATTTACTCTTGCTTGAAAAGAAAGGAAGGGAGAAGGAAGGAAGGGAAGAAGGAAAGTAGGAAGGACTTGCCTTTGAGGAACTGATGCAATTCTAAGGTGCTGTAAAATGGAAGCAGAAGAGTAGACATCCTGAGTTACAGTAAAGGGCACCTAAGGGCACTTGTTGGTGGCCCTACATCACTTCCCAAAATACATACACAATGTAACACAACACCCTTTATCTTCTTTTCTCCATTCCTCTTTCTTCTACCTCCTTCTTCTCCTTCCCTCTTTCCCTTCCCTCTTCTGTGTAGTCTGTCCTAGGCCCAAATACATCAGCAGAGCTTAGCTCTACAAGGTGGGAAGAATCCATAATACTCTGCTCTCTCGTTTCCCTCACACTAACATTAGTGTCACAACCACAATTTACTTGACACTCCTCAGAATCCCATTATAAAAATTCAGGTTCTTCCAAAACTGCTTTGTGGGACTTATTGAACCTAAAAGCTCAGCTATGTTTACCCCTGAGCCTGCGGCCTCAAAGTGGAATAACTTAATAAATGGACGCGGCAGAGACACCTTTATGCTTCCTATGCAAATACTGCTTAGAAAAGCCATTAATGGGAATTATGGAAGGAGAAAGCCAACTAAATACATGGGCCAGAATAAGCAGGATGACTCAGTTGGCCTTCAGGGCCCTTCTCCTCTGCTGGTAATTTTATTAGAACCATTGCCAGTGAAGAAATTTGGAGCTTTTCGAATTGAACTGTAAATTGTTCCTGCTTTCCATGGGATCCTAAAGCAATTTCAGGGGGAATTTTTCTTTGGTTTGTGGATTGATTCCCTGTGGACTGGGGGAAGTCCTTTGGAAATTTCTGGGTTACTCCTGGGGATTTTTCCCAAAATGGATTCTTCTTTAGAAATAGTTTGGTTATTAATTTTTAAAAATATTGGAAACTTTTTGTATAAAAATGTGTAGCATGTCCCCAAGTTTCTGTTTACAGGAGTCATAAAAACACTATTATAATGGTAATATCTTATAATGGTGGAAACGTTTATACTCATGGTTATAAAACCCTGTATTACTGCTTTGATCTCTGCAGTAAGAAGTTATTGTTTTAAAAACAAGACACTGAATGTGTTTTTGACAATTCTTCATTACCCAATTTATTTTTGGCAGAAGTGCTATAAAGTGTTTCCTTTTTATTTATAAAAATATATTATTTGTGATTCTGGGAAAAAGACTATGAAATGACATGGAAAGCACCTTAAAATGTTTGTCTGTGAGACCACTTAAAGGCTCATAAAAACTATTTTGATGTAACGTTTATTGTGTTCTATCATCACGTCATTCATTTTATTTAAAAGTGCATGCCTCTTTCCACATCCCAATTTTAACAAAATCATCTTTTACTGTTCACATCATGCTCAGAAAACTTCAGGTGGCATTAATAATGCCGCCCATTCACACCTGAAACTAACACAATATTGTAAATCAACTGTGGTTTAATAAAAATAATAAAATAAAATAATGCTGACCGTTCACAGTGGCAATATAAAAAAACTCCTTTAACCTTCTCCTCTGTTGTTTCTCTTGCAGCCAAAGTTCCAACACTAACAACAACAAAATGTTGTTTAAAAGATGATAGATATGGGGAATGACACTCGATACTTTGTAATAACCTATAAGAGAATCTGAAAAAGAATATATATACACACACATATATATGTAAAATTGAATCACTTTGCTATACGCCCGAAACTAACACGACATGGTAAATCAACTATACTTCGATTAAAAAATAAATTTAAAAAAAAGATGATAGATATGAATGGGAGAATTGTTTTTCGTTTTCTAAGAACGATATCTCATTACACTCATAAGCTTTCATTTCATTGTTAGCCTCTTAACCCAAATAGGTTTCCTTTTGCTATTTTCCCTGCTCTGTCACAAGTTTCCCAAGAGAGTCTTTTCTTGGTTTGCAACTCCTGTACAGTAAAATATCACTTCTGGTGTCTCCACAGGGCCACAATGTCCAGGCTACACGAAATTTGAAGTCCTTTCTCCCTGACTCCACACCCTGCTTTACAAAAACACACCATTTGCAGATCAAAGAGAGACGATTTATGCTTTCATCCAGCTGACGGACGATTAAATTAAAACAGATCAGCAGTGCAGTGCACGGGCAGGTGGCTCCCACCACCACTGTCGGCCTCAGAGCGATTAAATTGTGGCGGAGATGGAGGGTCTTCCGCTCCCATTCCCGCACTTACAGATCAAACGGTGACAAATGAGATGTTACCGCTCTTGTAAAGCAGGGCGACAATCTGTCAAAATCCAACATAATTTGTGACCCTCTGTGACATCCTCTTTCTCTCTTTTTTTTTTTTTTTGACATTTGAATACAGTGACTGTACTTGAGTCAAGTCCATTTAAGTGAATATAGTCAATTGTATCTAAAGGAATACAGCCTGTTAGCGCCAACATGGTAGCTGAATATGTATCTGGTGAGTACTCCAGCGACCCTTTGTGTTAAGTGCATACCATTAACAATGAATTCTGATTTTTTCCAAGTTATATAATTTGATGTCTTGACAGCCCAGACACTTAAAGCACTACTATTTGTTTTAAATGGCTTTATTTTATTGTTTAAATGTCAGTATCAAAATAAAGTAATGCATACAGCCTTGTCAGTTCTAGTACAGGGGGAAGTATTCCCGTTGAGGAGAGTCTTGAAAGAGTTTGTTCTAAAAATGGACTCAAAAGTCAATTGCAATGTCTCTTGGCTGAATCCTTAAATGACTCATGAAACATATTTATACCACATTTTCTGTTTAGCTGGTGCATTTAATAAGGCACTGAAGCATAAACAGCAAAGGGAGCATAGCATCTTAACTTACTGAAGTTGACATCATTGCCAGGTTAAAAAAAAAAAAATTACTGACTATGGAAAATGACTGAGGGATGTTTGATAGAACCCACAGCCCAGATAAATGAACAGACCTCTCCGTGGGCTTTAATTGTAACATCTGCTGAATTATTATAGGTGGCTTAGTCTTAAAGGAAGAAAATAAAAGATTCAAGGCACTGATGGAGGATAGTTTCCAATATTTTTAACTACTAGAATGACAGGGAGAATTGATTCTCTCACCCCTCTACTCCATTCAGACCTGTTTGGGGTTTACGAGCCTGTCACATTTCGGAAAAGCCGTTGACTTTCTACGTCAAAGTGGCTAAAGACTTTTCCCAAAAGACTTCTGTTGACCACAAACTTTTAGGCAGGGTAATGCCAACCTTCAGGGAAATCACTCTGAAATAACTTTGTTTACAAAGAATAAAAGTATATCTAGACTCTTTGAGCACTTTTTTTTTAGGGTTATACTTTAAGGTTCTCGGGCATAAAATGTTTTTCTGCTGTGTAGCTCATTCTGTGATCTGCCAAAGTGGGTGGGCTCAAGTTATTCTGCTCATCCTGGTTTATTTCCTTACCTCTGGACTTGTTTGCCCACATTTTAAAGTAACTGTCCAGCTTGATTACAAGCCCTGTTGATGACTTGGCTTCAGAAACCCAGCTGGCTAAAGAGTAGACCCCAGTTTATGGGATTTCAGAGTAATGAGCTGAGACAGAAACTTCACCTCCATTTTTGGCACACGGCATTGTGATATACACTAATCTACCCTTATTATGATGGACCTTTATATCCTCTCTAGGTTTTAATGCCTGTCATCACTCTATTGTTACCCAGATGAGGAAAGGGAGAATATGAGCCTCAAGACCTACAGACCTTGTCTATTAAAGCCAGGGTCTCAAGCCAGTCTGAACACATAAGAAGAGCCATGGATTTACTTTCTACAGCCAGGAAAAGGCATTTCACCCCCGAAAAGGGATCCAGCGTCTATGGCCAGCAGCTCTACTGTGTCAGGAGTTACTAGAGGGTCGCTGCAGTGGATGATCACAGAAGAAAGTCTACAGTAAGTCCCCTACACACGAACCTTCAAGTTGCGAACTTTCAAAGATGTGAACGTGCATTCGCATGTCTAATCACGTATGGCGTGAGTGAAACTGCAGCTTGCCCTCTGTCTCCTATCGTTGACGATCCTTCAGCTCTACCATCTCCCACCTTCTCTCCCTCCTCCAGTCAGTAACTCTTCTTGCCTGTTCACTCGATGCCAGCCCCTATATGCCAGCTGTTGTATCAATACTGTGTTATTGTACTTTTCAAGGTACTGTACTGTACTGTAAGATTAAAAATGTTTTCTTTATTTCTTGTGTTTGTTTGTCTTTTATGTATTATTTGTGTGAAAAGTATTATAAACCTATTACAGTAAGGTACTATACAGCCAATTGTGATAGTTGGGTACCTAGGTTAACTTTGTTGGACTTATGAACAAATTGGACTTACAAACGCGCTCTAGGAAAGGAACTCGTTCATATGTAGGGGACTTACTGTATTGGGGTTTGGCTCCACTACTGTGTGTCTGTAGATTTCTAGACTGTAACTCCCACAGAGTTACCCTAACCTGCTGTGTGAGTGGCTTTTGTTATCACTGAAAGCCTACCAACAGGTTGGTAGTTAATATCGTGCTTAGTGAAATAAGCCAGACAGAGAAAGACAAACACTATCATGTCACTTATACGTGGGATCTAAAAAAACAATACAAATGAATGTATATGCAAAACAGAAACAGACTCACAGATAGAATAACCCAGTCGTTATGAAAGAGGAGAGGAAAGGGGGAGGGGCAAATTAGGGGTATGGGATGAAGAGATACAAACTACTGTGTATAAAATAGTTAAGTGACAAGGATATACTGTATAGCACAGGGAATTATAGCCATTATGTTGTAAAAACTTTTAATGGAGTATAATCTGTAAAAATACCAAATCACCATAGTGTACACATGAAACTAACATAATATTGTAAATCACCTATACTTCAGTTTTTATAAAAGTATGTTCTTCTCTGAACCAGTTGGAAAATGGGTATAAAAAAATAGAAAATGCAGGTTTGCCAAATGTCCTCTTCACAGTAATCCTTCCCAAGTCAAAAAATGCCACGTGAAAAATTTTAGAAAGATTGACTTTTATTTTCCCTTCATCCCATCTAGCACTTTCTCCATATTGTTTATAAATGCAAATAGGTTAGAATTGTACCTATTGTGATTGACAAACAGCAGTCATTGGGGTGGCCAACTGGCCTGCATTTGTTAACAGATTACTTCTACTCCTGTGAGTTCTGTCTGGCTCCTGGGTCTGCAAAGGCCTTTGCTGATTTTATAACCTGCCACAAAGCAACGAGCTGATCTCTATTCCTCACTTTCCTCTCTCTTCTCTCACTTTCCTGCTTTTGATGTAGATTCTCCATTAGACACAGGGGATATAAAGCAGGTTTTCACCTTTGCCTGGAAGTAAGCACAAGGGGAGGAAAGAGGAAGGTGGCAGAAATATTCTGAACTTTAAAATCTTCCCTCTACCTCCAAGATGAGGATAAATGTCCCCCAAAGATTCCCTGAGATACACGCACAGACAGCTCTCCCCCCACAGGGATCTCCTGGCACCTCAGGGATTTTTTTTTTTTTCTTTTTCTTCTTTTGATGGAATATAAGACTCTCAGTGTATGTAGAGATCTTTTCAAGCAAGACTACTGTTCTGTATCTGTCAAATGACATCTTTATAAGATAAAACTCATCTGATCTGTTTCTTTTCAACGTCTTCAATGTTTGCTATAATATGTTAATTATATGTGAACTTTCCTACCTCTAACAATTTCTCAGACTTTCCTTAGCTAAAGCTCGCATCTTCCCGTGTAACTTTTCCAGCAACAGAACACAAGTGCATCTGAGTGGCTGATGTTGACCAAACTGGAGACCACTTGAGAATGTCACTAAAAGAACAGTGGCTGAAGCTTATAAATAGGTGACACTATTGATAAAGCATCAACAAAATGCTTCATGCTGTGAAACATAAAGCCCAAGCAGTCATATTGTTAAAAACCTGTTCCTGTGTCTAATGTCTACATAAATAGCATGAACGCAATCTCATGAGCTGCTTTGTTTGGTCTCAAGCTAATGACAGGCGCAGGAGAGGAAACTTTTCCTACTAATTGCTGGTCTGCTTTAAAAACAACAACAACAAAACAAAAAAAACAAAAAAAACTTCCGGGGTGTAGGAGACTTACAATGTGAGCAAACATAATATCACAGAGCGGAATTCAAAAGAATGCCAATTATTTGAACATTCAGCAATGATCACATATTGTGGTCCTTAAGTTTAGACCAATAACATTTTGATAACAAAAATGCTCAACTCTTGGCCTTAACCTCACCCGGCACTTGTTGCTACTGAAAGATTAAGGTTATCTCTCTATGTAAGTAACCCACATTTATGTCCAAAATTATACTATAAAGCAGGAGACTTCTTGGCTAGAATAAAATGGTTTTTAACATCAATTTATTAGTACTCTGAAAATGCAGGTCCCTTTCCCTCAGCTGAATGACTAATGCATTACAAGATTCTGTGATACCCAAACCATTGACTGTCAGAAAGATTTAAGTTCAAATCAACATGCATTTATTCTTTGGTATAGCAATATGGAAGGCTGATGGCATGAATATTTTACAGTAATGTTTCAATATTAAAATCCCCATATTGAGATTCTGGAGTAGCATACAAATTATATTTAACTATCAAAAAATTCATTGAAGTACTTATTAGAGTATCAGTAATAATAGTCATTAAAATTTTATGATCACTTAAAAAAGAGCACTAAATAAAGACAGTTTAGCAAATGCCCTATTTACATATTTTAACAAGACTTACATAGTAATATCAAAATCACATTGAATGTGAGAGTAAAATTAAACTTGCCCTCAAAAGAACAGATACATTATGGATCTACCCTGATAAATTTGCTTGTTTTCCCAATAGTGGGGTGAGTTGCACTCATTCATTCACTCTGCCTTTTTGGACCAGCCGGGATATTACACAAAATATGACCAAGGGTCAGGGGTTCAATCTATGAATTAAGGACAGAATTAACTAAAGAGGCTGTATAGGAATTGAGTCTGCAACCTTAGCCTCCTTTAGCACCAAGTCTGATTTTGCTCGGCTAAACACTTACACATGGACATCACCTGATTTACATATATGTAAGTAAAGAATATGTATATAACTTCTCCCACATATATATGTATATATATAGGTGGCTCACTTTCATTTAAAACCTTTTAGACTATTTATGCAAGTTCAAGTCCTTAAGCATTTTGATATATAAAATATGAAGCTGATTTTTCACAGCATTTTAGAAAGCTGATGAAAATCATTTTCAAAACTATGGGCCCTCACACTTTGCACCTCGATCCAGTGTAGACCATAAAACTAAAATATTAGTGGGATTTGCTTTCTTTACCTTACATGTGTAAGGTTAAGTGTGATCACTGTAAATTCAACGCACTTGAGTAAACAGTAGGCCAGCAGAAATTCTCAAGGAGAGATATATGTAGGTACTCAGGAAAGATGGGTGGCCTGGGGTCAACAACCAAGTCTGCTGAGAGTAGCCGTGCCATTGACACAGGTCACTTTGGTTTCCTTGGGACGAGTGATTTACTGGCAAACACATTCAGTAGAACCCGTTAGGATCTATCAGAATTTGAGGCTCATGGTGGCCAATTCATTTGACAAGACATGCAGCACCACAAAATCCAATGAGGAATAAATAGGCCACGCCATATATGAGTCCTTAGCTATTTTCCTTGTTTTCCTGTCTAGTGACTTTACAAAATGTCTAACACTATCAAATCAGAAAAGTGAAAGACTTCCTAATATCATACCGTTCTGATTGTGTGTGTGTGTATACACATGCTCATGTGTATGAGAGAGGAAGATAATTATAGAAATTATAGATTCTTATAATCAGAAATTTATAGAAAATATGAAATACAAAATGTCAAGTGATGCATTCTGAAGTATTATCTAAAGAAAAAAAGAAAAAATATCAGAACTTTTTGGGACGGCCTTCATTCTATGGTGGTAACAAATTCATCAAAAAGCCCATGATCACCATTGTTCCTGTTTCCCTTCTTCAAAGAAATAGGAATTAAGGTCTCTCACTGTCATTGGCTGCCAAATAAGTTTCATGCACCTTATATGGCAGCTATATTAGCTTTAGAGGTAGGACATTAACTTTTTCCTGCAAGAGTCTAGCTAATGCCAAGCAGGAGTTCTGTATTCTGAAAGGCATGACTGGTGACAGAGGACAAAAGACCACAAACAATAATTTGCAATGTATTTGGGCCCTTCTTCTGAAGTATCTTCAGCTTCCCAATGATCTTTTTTGAGCTTAATATCAAAATTCAATTACATCTTTCACGACACAGAGTGGTTTGTTTAGTTGAAGAGTTAAAAGATACCCAGAATGACCTGATAACTGAATAATCCACAGAGAACACCCAATACATGTGGCTAGCAGAGAGTCAAATTTAACTCACAATATCTAGTCAGTAAAATACCTAAAAATGTTTTTAAACTGAAAAGCTCATTCAATTTGAATTAGAGAAACCTTGAATACGTAACACTGACTCAAGAAGATCCAAAGCATACAACCTTCTTCATTTCATGGTCCTTCCCAACGTTTCAAAAATTAAAGAATAAGCCCTTTTGATATTGAAAAAGCTCTTCATACATGTAGAATTGGTTTTTTTCATATAATTAGGAATGCTCTACTCTATAGTAACAGATGGTAGAATATAGTCTTTAAAAGCCTGGGCTGGGAAGTCAATTTCTGGTTTGAATCCCAGCCCTGTAATGTACCCATGTGATTCTGAACAATTTACTTAATATCTTTGTTCCCCAATTTTCTCATCTACAAAATGGGTTAAAAATAGCACCTAATCCTTAGTGTAATTTTGAGGATGAAATGACTTAATATACATAAAGCTCTAATTGTAAACCATCACTATTTAATACATTTTAGATCAGCCCATCACAGAGCCAATTTGCCAGTTTAAATGCTATGCTGCCCCCAGAAAGTCCTACTCAGTCTTTTATATTCATTCATTCAATTGTTCTTATTCTCAAAGAGTTTGGACAAGGACACACAACCAAGCTAATGTCGAACCAAGAAAAAGAACTAATGAGGCCTACTCTTGACAGTAAGTGTGTACTTTGGTGGGGTGGAGTAATTACTTAAATAATATAAGTCAATCCTTCCTTCACTAATTCTAATTCATTCACATTACGCTCTGGCACAAAGTGAATAAGGAGTTTAATCACTTATATGTGACCTAGGAAAATGTTGACAGTGTTTGACCTCAAGGACAAAAAATATAAATATTTACAAGAATGTACACTTTTATAAGATAGTTATCTCCTCTCATCCATGGTCCTTTGATCTGTGACTATAGTTACCATTTGGAACATCTACTGAAATATCCTCCATTTTCAGAAAATAGTTCAAGGCAGAGCAGTATTTTGAATGATGCAGAAAAGAGGACTGATCTTTAAACACGTTTGGCTCACCAATCTGAAATCTGCTATTCCTTGAGATAGTATCAATATTGACATAAAGTTTGGACACCAGATGTCAAGATGCAGGGTGTTTTCCAATGAAGACTCCCATCTTATTTTGCTTTTACATCAGCCAATGAATATGGATTAGACTGGAAGCAGCCCTGGATATGTATCCACAGCAGAAACTCACTGTAAGTGGCATATAAGTGAGATTTATGTATAAAATTTTGCATACTTATTCTAGTCTAAAGCACTCAAAGCACTAACCTTGACCTACCCTATCCAGTTGGGCAAAAATCCAATGTATTATTCGATTTCAATAATTTTCTTTTCTTTAAGTTTCATTGGAAAAGTATGCCTGCCTACCTCATATAGTACTAAAAGATACATCCTAGTGATATGTGCTTAAAAGGCTTGACAAAGAGGTACAATATTGAGGGCCACATACAGTAATTATTCCATACATCCAATCAAATATACCATTGGTCGCAGCCTTGTGTGTTGTTACCAGGTGAGGGGAAAGGAGATGCAGAAGGACCTTAGCCCACACGTCCAGGTAATGTTATGATAAAGCCACGCCCCTTAGAAAAAAGGCTTCCCTCAGATAGTTCTCATCTCTAGTCAACACCTGAAGTTCTCAACAATGCCATTCCCTCATTGTCCTCTTGAGGAAGCAGAATGTCTCATTATTAATCAAGCCATTTGGGGCCAGGTCACCAACCACAGAAGACAAAATTTCACTCTCCCAAGTCATCTTGGCTCTGTTGTTCAGAAATAGAGATTGATGGCACACAAGGATTAATCAATTGCAGTGGACGGCTCCACTGATTTTTCTGATGAAGTGATTATTACTCCTTCCAATAATATTCCCAAATCCCGTCAGGCTCTGAGGGGGGTGAACTCTGCCTCTGAAATGCTTCTCAAGTCCATCTCTTTCTAGGCCTACTGCCATCACTCTCGTGTGGATCCTCACTGTTCGACCCTTGAAAAATCCACAGTGATGTGCTGACTAGATTCCATGCCTTCCCTCCATCCACGCTTCTCCCTTAAACACATCACTTCTCTTAAGGCACAGAAGCCTTAATTGATGTCGACTGTCTACAGGATACAATGCACGTATTTGGCCTGGAATTCTAGCAACACCTTCCACGATCTGGGCCTTATCAACTCCATCCTCATCTCCAAATTCTGCCTTTCCCAAAACTTGATTTGAGCCAGAATGATACTTACCGTACCCTGAAAATCACTTAGACCTGTGACTTAAGTGACACCTGTATATAACTGGCCACAGTTACTCTTCTGTGGAAGGTCTTTCCTCTTGACTTCTGAAGTTCTAAGAATTAACATTTCTTTAAGAATGGGAGAAAGTCCACTTCTAAAAGATTTCTTAAAACACTCTGGTCATCTTTAATTAGTTAGGAACTCAACTCTGATAACTAGTGTCTGGCTTATTTATACAGGACCTCTTCTATGCTCCTGAGAATTGTTATATTTCCTTTTAGGTGTTCTTTGATCCTTCTCAACTAGATCAACAGCCCTTTAGGGGCACAGACCCTATACCTGAAATTCCCTGAACATATTAAAGTGATCTATACATAATGGAAAATTTGTTCACTATGATATTAAGAGAAATGTGTGTTTCTCCCTTCTATTAAATAGCTCTGATGGAACACAAAGAAAAAATATGTATATTTATAATATACAATTATATATAAATATAATATAAATGTAAGAAATTATATAATACATAGTTTTATTTATAAAATATATAAATATATTTATATATTTACATATATTATTCCCATAAAATAGTGCACACAATCATTTCCTTAGTAGGCCATGCTTTTTATTGGTGTTTGCATCTTGTAAGCTCAATTTATAAGGTCAGACTTTTCCTGAAGAAGAAATTTAGATGCATATGAATCACTCTGATTACAGGTTTCTCTTTTTCAATATGCTCTACATTGATTTGAGCCTTTTGAAGTCTCAAAATAAATAAATTACTAGTATATTTGAAAGGAATTTCCATATTTCTAGATGAGATTGGCACTTTTAAAGATATGTAAACTAATCTAAATCCCTCCTGTAGAAGATAGCATTTTAACAATATTATTCTTTTTTTTTTCCTAGGAGTTCAAAACATTAACTTTCATAGTCACAGTTCAATGCAACTTATGACTAAACTTGACATCCATCAAAATCAATTAACTCTACCTTTTAAGAACAGGGAACAGGGCAGATTTTGTTTGCAGCATTATATAGATTAACATTACCCACATAGATGATATCATTATTATCTAGCTAAATTCCTACATCCTATGAGCAATACATCCATACAATGAGGCCAGAAAGTACTAATGTAAAAGATTCCCTGCCCCTGTTCTTCTGACAGAGCAGGAAAGGTGCCAGGGACAAAGCTCTGCTATTGAGTGTCTAAGGAAATTGAAGAGTTACTTTACCAACTTTGGAAGGTACAGGGAAGGAAGCAAGACATCTGAAAACTAGTCAGATGCTTACAAATCCTTACAAGGATAACCTTACAAGGGTCACTAGACCGTATAGTTCTGAAAAGGTACCCATGTCTCATTAACAGACAGAAAGATGCTAAAGTTAATAGTAACTCAATATGACAAATATATTGAGGATCTGCTAGGATCTCTGCATGCTGGGATGGCCATAAATAACTTTTGTGTGCATGTATAGCAAAATGCACAGAAACACAAACAAATATGTAACAAAGGCAGTATATAACAAAGGCAGGTCTACATAGAGAGTATACATTTATTGTGCTCAAGGGTGTATATCCACGTGGTCAAATGTACTGTTCTAGCAGGAGCATCATTTATAAATCAAACTCTACTAGCCAAGTCCATATTCCCAGACTACTATTATTTGCAAAAGATCTGAAACACTCTCCCTTTCCCCAAAATACGCGAGGTCAATATAGTTTCCACTAAGACCTAGAAAACAGCCCAGAGAGATATAAAAACCCCATGAGTGACCACCAAAGGCCAGCCTTGGTCTCTTTCTCCCATAAATCATAGGCAATAGGGTGCTAAGCACTAACAATCTAAAGAGGAATAAATTCCTAGAACCATGAATAGAAACTTGCCTTTGCTCATTTCTAGCAATACTGTGAGTTTCTGTTCCTGTGTTCACTTATCGTTGCAAAGATGAAAAAGTATTCAGATACTTAACAGTGTCTAATAATAGGAGACAGTTTAGAACAGAAATAATTCCAGACCTCTAAGAAACCTGTCAAAATTTCCCAGAAGTAAGAAACAATGACTTACAGTAGACTCTGGCCATGACCCTGGGGTCTAAGTGCTAACTCTAAAAAAGTGCCATGAGATATTTGATGGCAGGTGATCAAGACATTATTTTTCGCCCTATCTGGAGCAGATAATATACTCTGAAATGAATATTCGGCATACCCGCCTTCAATACCACGTGGAAATTCACACAGAGACACAAGAAAAAAATGACATTCTTTTTCAAGGCTCTACTTGAATCCATACAAGACCCAACCTTCATCTTTAGGCTACTGTTCTCAAGTTAATAACTCGGTCCCTGAAATTCTTACCCAGACTCCAGCCTTGTGGTTTTAACTGCTGTGAGTCATTTTGATTTGGATACCCCAATATTACCTGAAACCCAGCATATCTGAACTCAACTCATGCTGAATCCATGTTCAGTACTTATGAGAGGGCTCGGATCACAGGTCAGAGAAAGCACCCAACAAATATGCGTTTGGTGGATTATTTCTTCTCATACCAGTTTCCATTCCACATGTCCCAATTCCGTTTTTTGCCACCCACTGGTTTCCTACTTTGCTTCTGTGAAATAACTGAGTCTTACTGAGTTGTTCCCCACCTTCCCCCCGCCCAACTCTCATTCAAACACTCACCAAATCCCTCCATCCTTTCTTCACAAACTCTGTCAGAACTGCCTCTCTGCACACACTACAACCCTCAACCAGACGCTGTGCACCTTATACCTGGGCCGATGGAACTGTCTCCCAGCCTAGCACAATTGACATCTGTCTCTTTCCCCTCTCATCTGATCTGACTACTTCTACAGGATTAGAATTCATAAAAATAATAGCTTTGGTCCTTTTTTAGGAACACATACTGGCTCCCCGCTGTTTGTTAACATTAATTCTAAACTACCTCAGCTGTCTCTCAACGTCTCTCTAAACCGAGCCCACCCTACCTATCAATCCTTATCACATAGAGAATGTCCCCACAGCATCCTTTGGTCACTTTGGTCCTAACTACACTTAGGCAAACTCTGTACTGTGGTTTTATAGGCAAAAAAAAAAAAAAAAAATCTATAATCTATATTAACATTTGTTCTCTATATGAGGTTCATACTTACCATACCATCTTGCTTCTGATTTTTTCACCTGAGAACATCATGCTTCCCTAAACAAAATTCTGGGTTGCTAGAGATGGTAATATCAGAGGCAATATTCTCTAACGATTAAGATCTGAACTCTGGAGTGGACTTCTCAGGTTCAAATCCCCGCTCCTGTAATTAAAAGTTACGTGACCTCCGGGAAAGCCTTTTAACTTCTGTATCTCAGTATTCTCATGTGTGAAATGAAGACAATAACACCTACTTTATAAGGTTGTTGCAAGAATCAAATGAGCATACACACACACACACACATACACACACACACGTACACACACACATACACACACACATACACACACACGTACACACAGACACACACATACACACACACATACATACACACAAACATACATACAGAGTGCTCAGAAGAGTACATGAATGACATGGTTAATAACTCAATTATTTTTTGTTATTATTACATTTCTTGTAGCCACTATTCTACCTTCCCCTCCCTTCCTCCCTTAATGTCAAGATGGGGGGACATCTGTCCATGCTCCTTACTTCTGTTTCACCCATTCCATGCAATCCTCAAAGTGCCACTACCTGATTCCTGCCCACACCATTCTAATAAAACTGCTCTTGCCCAGTTCAGCTTTGACCTCTTTGCTATCAAGCCCAAAAGTACTTTTCACTTCTTTTAATTGAACATTCAATGGCTTTTCACTTTTTTTGACCACTCCCTCCTTAAGCCTCCACTTCCTTGGCCTCTGTGATGCCACATTCTCCTGGATTTCCCTCCCACCTCTCTGATCTTCTTAATTTCCTATAGATTCCCCTTCCCCTCTCCTTGACTTAGTATCAGCAACCCTAGGATTCTGTCCTGAACTCACTCTTCTGTTTTAAAGAAATTTCCCCACAGCTTCCATTATCATCTGTACCCTGACAGCTCCCAGAATCTCATCTTCAGCCCAGATGAAGATCCATTCTGCCTCCTGGATGTCTTTGCTCATCCATCCCACCTCAAATCAGCATGGCAAAAGCTATATGCATCCCTCTCCCACTTCATCCCCAAGTACTGCTCCTCATCTTGGGTTCTCTAGTGCAGCACCACTGACCCAGTGGCCTAAGTCAGAGATGCCTGTGTAGGTCCCTGCCTGGCATCCCTCTCATCACGTTCTGTCCACTGCGTTACCTTCCTCCTCCAGATTCTGTTCTCTTCTCTCCCAACAGGACTGATCTCTGATTTCACTCTGTCATTGTTTCTACCCGGGATTACTGCAGCAGATTCCTAACTAATATCTTTGCAACTGGCCTTGCCCTTGGCCACACTATATATAGTTCGACGATCTTTCTAAAACTGAAAATCTAATCATATCAGCCCCCAGGTTAAACCCTTCACTTTGTTTCCCTACTGTCTGGATAAAATGGAAACTCTTTAGAGACAATCTTTCTTTATTTTTAATTAAAAAAATTTTTTTTTATTTTTTGAGGATTTTCTTTTCTTATTGACATATAGTTGCTGTACAATATTATATAAGTTACAGGTATATAATATAATTATTCGCAAATTTTAAAGGTTATACTCCAATTATGGTTATCATAAAATATTGGCTATATTCCCCATGTTGCACAATATACCACTGAAGCTTATTTTATACCTAATAGTTTGCACCTCTTACTCCCCTACCCCTCTTTTGCCCCTCCTGCCTTCTGTCTCCCCACTGGTAGCCATTAGTTTGTTCTCTATAGCTGTAAGTCTGCTTCTTTTTGGTTATATTCACTAGTTTGTTGTATTTTTGAGATTCCACACACAAGTGCTATCATACAGTATTTGTCTTTCTCTGTCTGACTCATTTCACTTAGCATAATGCCCTCCAAGTCCATCCATGTTGCTGCAAATGGCAAAATTTTGTCCTTTTTTTAATGGCTGAGTGGTATTCCATTGTATATAGGTACCATATCTTCTTTATCCATTCATCTGTTGATGGACACTTAGGTTGCTTCCCTATCTTGGCAATTAAAAATAAGGCTGCTATGTACACGGGGGTGTACATATCTTTTTGAATTAGTGTTTTTTTAGGTATATACTCTTTAGGGTCAATCTTCAGCAGGACCCAGCTTGTCTTGCCAGCCTCATCTCTCATCATTCCCTTCTGAGATCCTAAACTGAACTACACGTGGTCCCATAAAGGTGCCGTTCTCCTTCATAGATTCTACTTCCTCTCTTTGGAGTTCTCTCACATCCCCTTCTCTGCTTCCCTAACTCCTCCTTGTCCTTTAGGGTGAGATATGGGTGTCACCTCTGCAATAAGCCCTCCCTAATTTTCCAAGATTAAATCAGGCCATCCTTCTTGGTGTTCTGTTTGCACATTCTGCATACATACAATATCCCAATTCTTGTTGTCTTATTCCTTGCTGTCCTTCATATAGACTGAACTCTTTGGGGACAGGATTCATGCCTTATTCATCTTATCCCCAGAACTCAACAGAGCAACTGGTACCTAGTAGCTAATAAACATGTATTTATTAAATGAATGAATGAATGAAACTAGCTGCAGTTCTCAATGCATAATGGGCATCGTTATCATATTTTTGGTCTAAAAAATGTTTAAATTCATGACTAGCTTGCTGATAATGTCATGTCTCAAGGAAAGAGGTAATATTATGGGAATTAACAGTGCCATTCTTTACATTAAAGAAGCGCTGTTGGTAGAAATATTGGTGGGTGTGGAAGTGAAAGAAATCTCAAGAATAAGTGGTCATGTAATCTTGCAGTTTACAATAGTGAAAGAGGCAATGCACAGCCATGTACCTTAAACTCTAAGATATGTATATATAGACATAGATGTAAAAAAATTCAGAGAGATAATTATGTCATATTAAGAACTACAAAACTGCCCATACAACTTGACCCAGTTTTCCCTTCCTCATGGAATCATCTTAAAAGAAATGATGCAAAAGAAGAAAAATGCAGGACTTCCCTGTTAGTGCAGTGGTTAAGACTCCGTGCTCCCAATGTAGGGGGCCCGGGTTCGATCCCTGGTCAAGGAACTAGATCCCACATATGTGTATGTGTGTATGTATGTGTGTGTATGTGTGTGTATGTATGTGTGTGTCACATGCCACAATTTAGGAGCCCATGTGCCACAACTAAGGAGCCTGCAAGCCACAACTAAGGAGCCCATCTGCCACAACTAAGACCTGGTGCAACCAAATAAATATTTTTTAAAAAAAGAAAAAAAGAAGAAAAAAATGCTATAAAGTTACATAGGATGATCACATATATAATGGAGGGAAAACAACAAATGACCCTCATGAAGCAAATAATTAGGTGAATGATAACACTGATTTTTTAATGACATGGCATTTAAGAATGCTACAGAAGTATATGTAAGAAATAATGTATGCACTATGATTATAACTATGAAATATATGTGTGACTAAAGGGATCACAGAGAAATAAAAATAAAAATTGTATTTGCTCTAAATTTGCTTTCAAAATGGAAAAATTGAAAGATTAAAAACAGAGCTGACTCCAATAAGAAAGTCAGGCTTTAGAGAATTAATTAGCCTTTACATTCTTCTTATAAATTGCTAACAATCTCAAAAGGGAAGAAAAGAATACGGTATCTTCAGAACCCAATGCGGCTAACAGTAATGTAAAGCTACCATTTATTGAACTTCTGCTATACACTAAATCCTTTGAAACATTTTCTCTTTAGTTCTTACAATTACTTTACAAAGTAGGTACTATTATTTCCATTTTATAGATGAGGAATTTGAGTCTCCGAGAGGCTAAATGGCTTATTCAAGGCTCAAAGCTACTAAGTGGTACAGTCAAAAGTCAGACCCAAGTACACTTTGGTTCTAGCCCAGAAACTTTCTAATACGCCATCCCCACTGCAGGCCATTCTTTCACAAATTTAAATTTTAAAAAAACAAACACAAAAACAAATAGAAGTAAAAGAAGAGAAAAATGGAAAAAAAAATCAAAAAGAAATTATAAATAAGAAACACATACTCCCAAGCTAGCCAAGGCTTATAAAGGATGTCCAAGTACCAAATATCTTTTAGTTTGTTTTCATTGTCTTGCTTTCCATTTGCTCAGGAATGATGGTTATAGTAAGTATGCACTTATTTCCCAACGGCTGGTACCAGCCACTTATATTTCAAGCATCCACTAGTGTGTGAATCTTGGGGAAGAGGAGAATCCCAACTCCCAACATAGGACAACTAAAACTCCAGACAATTTGCTAACCTGAACCCCAGCAGTAGGGGGTGGGTACATGCTCAGCCAATCAGAACCCCTGCCTGATCTCCTAATAGGGAATATGATTCAAAGAAGGGACTGCTGAGAAGTCACTCCAGGGCCAGTGCAGCAGCTTCCAGTACCTGGTGCGAGCAGCTCCTGTGGTGGCCACAGCAGCGTCCTTTAGGGGATGTTCCCGGACATGAACTTGGCTGTGGTCCAGTCACTCCACTGCCCATTTCCTGAGCCTGTTTCTCTAGCATTCCCATTGACTGTTGAGCTACCGATTTCCCTGCCTATGTATATTCCTTTTCGGTTTAAGTTCACTAAAGTCTATTTCTGTCGATCGCAACCAAGTGCCCTGGCTGGTAAAATAATGTAACAGGAACAGATGACCAAGTGACAGTAAACTATATTGCTGTTGCTTTTGTGTTTGTTTGTTTGTTTGCTTTTGCCTGTTTCCTCCATCAAACAAAATGCTCCTCTAACCAGGGCAGGGTGAAACTGAATACACCACAAAATAAAATAATAAGAGAGCATTTACACACTTTAATAAAAGTCAAAATGCTAGACCCAAGGAGATCACAACCAGACTACCAGGAAAGGGTCCTTATGAAACTAATGATGCAGCTTCTTTAATCTTTGAGAAACCAGGGAACTAGAAGCACCCCATCTATAGATGTGAACATGTCTAGACTCTCCAGAAAGGGGAAACAGAGGATTTTAGAAGCTACAGATCCTGATGTGTATCCCTTACTAAATTTTAGAGAGAATTAGGTTCAAGGCCCTATAAGCAACCACATGCACACTCAACCACACAATATAAACAGTAGTTGCCTTTGGGTGGTGAATTTTTTTTCCTCCTCCTATTCTGCACTATCCACATTCATTTCCTATAATGAACAGTTAATCCTTTTAAAATGGAAAAATACCCAAAAAACAAACTTAAAGGTCAAATCATGTCCTACCATGAAAAACCTCATACCCTTCTTTGATGGGGTTACTCTCCTAGTAGGTGACAGGAATTCCACAGACACCTTGACAGTGCTTTCAACAAAATACTTAACAAAATCACCATGAAAATCCTGTGGACAAGACAGAAACGTGTGGGGTGGATGATAGTAAATATAGGAGAGTTTGTGCTGAATGACATTAGAGTTAGGTGAACTCACAGCTGGATGTACTATCATACTCAAATTATGTGTATTAATGAATTGGTGTCAATTTACAAGGAAGGAGAACTCCAGAGGTGGATTGGGAATTTTTATGGTGAGTCCTACTCAATGTTAGTTACAATGGCGTGAAGACAAAGATCGCAAATGTATTATAGTATTTACAGGTGAGCCAAAGAAGATGTGTATAGGTTATACAGGATGACAAAGTGATTCTATAAGATCCAATTCAAGATGATATTTTTCAAAAAATCTAATAAGGCTAGAAGTAAAATTCACGATTAGGCTGAAAAGTCAGTTAAGTACTAAAGGCTAAGGGAATCAAAACTAGATAATGATTTATGAAAAAACACCTGAGGATTAGAGCTGACAAGAAGGTTAACAGTATCAGTGGTCTGGGAAGAGCTTCTATAATATCCAAGGGATCCAAGAGATCTGGTGGTCAGTATTTAGTCGTAAAACATCAGCACTACAGGTCTGAGAACCATACTTTTAAGAAGACGCTTATGATTATTTTTACTTATTAAGTAAAAAATAATTTCAAAAAAAGCAACCAGAATGATAAGGGGCCTGAAAATTATTTTAGGGAAGAATTAAAGATACTTAGCCTGGAAAAGTGTGAAGGAGGGAAAAGGAAGCACTTTCACATGCATGAAAGTATCAATATAAACTTCTGTGTGATTTCACAAGGCAAAAGCAGTGATAATCAGCTGATGCTCAAGAGAGGCGGTAAAAGAGCTACTAATATTGAGACAGAGTCAGGGCAAGGAGAGACAGGTAGCCTGTAGCTAAAGCAATAATGCTGTACCATAAGTTTATTCCATGAAGCTAAGCTTTCTTCTTCCATATCTTTGTGCCCAGTGACCCGGCTAGAGCCTAAAACACTTAAAGCATGAGAAAAGCAGTGCGTTTGTGGCCACTAATATATATTGAAGGTCAAGGAAATCCTCAAGAGTAGATTTTCTAACCCATTTCCAAGGCACTGGTTCCCAGAACTGGGATATTACATTGGGTTTTCATGGTATGATTTCATATAGAACGACTTGTTCCTTGTGGATGCCACTAATAACTAAAATGTCTCTAATCCATACAAAAATAACTAGTTTGTGGCTATGGATTTTAAAACTGGGAGTCCCTTCATTCCCAGGTGCCATTCTTTTTTATTCACAAACATCCTGATCACTCATAATGCTTCCTCTTTTACCACTTCCCTCTACCTCTAGCTGCCATGCAACCTTACCCCCACATTCCCTTCCTTTCCATGCTGGTCACATTGTGGCTGGTCCTCGCTTTCTCAGATGCCAACTCAGCTTGTCTACACATCCCACTCCTGCTTAGTTCTCCTTCTACTCTGCTCCATCTAGTGGAATGCTTTTCTTTACAGCACAGTGCCAGCTTTAAGAAGAACGAACTCAACTTTGCTGTGAAGGGTTAAGAAATAAATGTAGGAAGCAATATCTATATAAAGGTATGAAAGCTTTTATTTTGGTTAGGTAACTTATGTTTTCCCAAATCCCTGGACAGAAACCTAGAATTCTGACAACACGTTTACTTGAAGAAAGTGGAAATGTTCAGTATAGTAACGGCATAAGCATTACGGTCAATGAGGGCTATCCTGTCAAGAAATAAAAGACAGGCAAATGACTATTTTCTCTAGTATGGAAGCTTCGTTAGTACAGTTTTGTTCAATCTAAATTATTAGTTGATAATTGTGAGATATGCTCTACGGATCAAGAAGGTTTTTTTTCCTTATACTGGGTGATAAAGTTTAAAATATTAGGGAAATGAAAACAGTCCTATGTTTTCTTTTATATTTACAGAATAGAAGGTGTGCCTGGAATTATGTGAAAATTTCATCACATTAGCATGAGTATGATTCTCTGGAAAACATATTATATATTCCTGTGGGAGGATAATTATTTTACAATGTTCATAGAATATGAACTTTACTATAAACCTAGAGCCTGATGGTATACTTTCTTCAGATATACTGATTAATCTGCATACGATATCCTTATGATTAGAATAATGGACTTTTAGAGTTGGAAAGGATCTTAGAGTCTAGTGCCACAAATGTTAATCCGTGCCCTTTCTACACTCACAGGGACCACTCTGTGAATACAAATAATCCATTGAGCCTGACAGGATCAGATCTTAAGGACTCAAGCTACAAGCCAATTTGGAATAGGCTCTGATAACTTTTGGAGTTGAGAAGCACATGAATGAGCATGAGCTTGAGTATTACCATCATATGAATAAAAATTCCTACTTTTGAATTTGATTGGGGAAAGATCACAGAAATAAACAGAATAAAGGACATGAACAAAATGCAACCTTAAAAGTGACAGCAAGGCTAGGCAACACCACTGGCTCATTCCTTCATTCCCCAAGATGTAGCTACCGAGTTCTTTCTGAAACATACATCTAATCCTATGCAAAACAAGGACCAAACCTTCAAAAACTCATTAACTTCAGTCAAAGTCTAAAATCATTAACGAGATTTCAAGATCCTTCAATATCAAGACCTTGACTCCATCTTCAACATGACTAGCCTGCCTCTGTACTGGCCATGAGCCTTTAGCCATACTTAGCAACTTTCACTTCCTCCAAAGAGCAAAACTCTCTCAAGGCCTCTGAGCTTTTGCATCAATGGACTCTCTACGTGGAGCTCTGTTCTCCTGTCCCCTATCTTTCACCAGGTGCGCATTACTCTGATATCATCTTATATATCACTTTTTTCAACAACCCGAAACTGGATCAGATACTCCACCCACGTGCTCCCATGCCCCCTTGCTGCCACCAACCCTCCTTCCCACCACCAACCCTCCTTCCCACCACCAGCCCTCCTTCCCACCACCAACCCTCCTTCCCACCACCAACCCTCCTTCCCCCCACCGGCTAGACAGTAAAGTCCTTCACCTCCTGTTCACTGTTGGTCCTCATCACCTAGAATCCTGCTTGAAACAACAGAGGCAGTTAATACACCATTGTTAAGCGGGTCAATGAATAAACGAAGGAATGAAACTAAGACACCAGGGAAACATTGGCACATAAACCAATGAGCTGACAGTGGGCATTTCAGGGTTCTGTTTTCTTAAATATAAAAATAGGAAAAAAAGGTATCTTTTCCCAAACATGTTTGGATGCCAAATAATTTTGCTCATCGGGTATGTATGGATATAAGATAGCACTGTGAGAAGCAAATTTAAGACATAGTGAGTTAAGTCAGAATGGAGTAACTCTGGGAGGGAAGTAAAATTCCCCTATGGGACTTATTACCTCCAAGAGCTAAGTCACCCCCTGGGGAGAATTTGGTTCTTATATAAGAATGCTAATTTTTTTTTCACCAGAGCAGAGTCTAATCAAGTGTGTAAATGCTGCAATACACCAAGCCGCAGAAGAGAATTAATGTTCCTCTTGTGGGTGGGTTCCTGAAATGTCTTACCACCAGGAAGTAACACAGGCACTGAACAGAAACAGAGATCATTAGAAACAGTTATACAAAACTTATGAAGAGAAAGACCCTTGCTTTATGTGAACGTAAGAATTTGATCCTCTTTTTTTTTTTGGTGCCCTTAAAGTAGAGACTTAGGTAAAATACCAAGTCATACCCACATTCACAGGGCTCAAAGTAAGAAAAAAAGTCAGTTTACAATTCCTTTGGTTGTCTCTTGTTGTATTCGAACACTACGTGAATAATAGTATCTTAGATACTCTAGTGAGTTCATTCTTCCCTTGCTTAAAAAAAAAAGAAAAAGGTCACACATACCCACAAAAATGAAAACTCTGACACCACTATTATAAGCAAAATCCTGGTGAAGTGGTGAATGGTGAAGTCACTGGAAATATTGGGGAAATAACTTGACTTTTAAGCACATATTGTTTTATCGTGAAGTCAGAAGCAGATGACAAACGAGACGAGCGCTGTGAAAAACGATTTGCTTCATTCTCTGTGATCAGAGAGGGTCTCTTTCATTCTCTGTGATCAGAGAGCCTTGGATGTCCCAAATCACAATCATAAATCACAATCATAATTTATCAGCTTGAATTATTCTTCCAACACAGAACGATCACTGAATTATAGTAAGACTTCAGAAGTTCTGTCCACCTGCTGATCAAATTTCATTTTTGGCCTTTTTTTTAACTGTTAGTAAAACTAACACACACACACACACACACACACACTTAAACCTTATAGGAAACGGCTTTCACCTCTGCCAAATTTCAGCTGGGAACAAATTTTTATGGCCAGCTAATAAACCTGCTGAAAACAGGGCTTGATAATGAAAACCCTCCCGAGCCCTTAACCACAGTGTGCGCGGCTATAATAAAAAGAATTAATGCAGTCAATTTGTACTAGTGTTCTCAGAACAAAAAACCCTATTTCAACCACAGCCTTTTCAACAGCTGATTGGCAGCCCTGCCCATTTCCCCTCTGCAGTGTTGTCAGGAGTCTTCAACATGATAATGAGCCTGTCACCATATTCAAATAGCCCTGTGACAGCAAGTTTTGTGAGTGTGACGTCCACTGCAAAGGGTCTGTCAAAAAGCACCTTTCAGAAAATGAAAAGAGAATGCTTTCCTGATGATAAAACTAATTTCTCCATAGATAAACGAGTGAGATTTTTCATCAGATTGTGTCAGTGTTGTGTTGTGATGCATTTATCCCTTCAAATGTTCCTGTTTTCCTTTTTTTTAAAAATATACCTAGATTTAGATTTGTCAGTGACGGGGAAAAAAAAAATGATGATGAAACACAACTTTGGTTCCAGGAAGCTGAGTCCATCAGGTTACCACAGAGGGGGAAAAGGGGAAAAGGAGAAAAAAAAAATGGATGCTTTTTCTAAAATGTTAAAAATTGGAAAGAAGAGTGAGAGGCTAACTGGTTTCCAGTTGCCTAGTTGGCTTCCAAATTCTGTAGGCCTCCCTCACTGAGGCCAGTTGTCTCCCCAGAAACACCCACAGGAGATTGCACTGTTCCAACTGTCTCCCACAGAGAGATTGTCTCTCAGTGACTTCCTCTGTGAGAATCTGTGACTTCACAGCAGAGAGAAAGCTCCTACTTCAAGATCTGAGGGTTAGATTACTTGGTACATTGTGTTGGCTTGCCAACAACTGGGAAAATGTGTTTTCATCACACTTGAACACATTAAGTAATTTGGTGTGTGACAAACATGTTAAAAAGTATTATTGTTGTGGAAAAAGCCGTTTTTCTTCAGTTATGAAGAATGATTTTATAAAGAGCCCAGGCCTCTAGAGCATTATTTAACTTCCTGCTATTTTACCCCCCAACCTAGACCAAATCTCAGTGTGTTCAGCATTAAGACAAAACTCTAACTCAGGTATTTTCTCAGAAGGGGTTGGTACATATATATGTATATGTGTAGGTATATTAATGTGTATATAAAATACATGCCCCCATATATACAGTGTATGTATATAAAGCACATAAACATACATATGTATATATATTATACATGTATAAAATCCGTGCACCATACATACATATTGGGTGTATAGAAAATGCATACACATACATATATATGTATTATATACATACATAATGCAAATATGTACACATGCACATATATACACACACGAAGTAGAAAGAATGTCAAGCTGTTACTCTTTGTGAGACACTAACAAGTGTCTCAGATTTTAATAAAATTCACACACTTGTACCCAAGAAAAACAGGATGGCTCTCTGGCTTTGATAGTGGAAGAAGTATAAAGAAGATGGGGATGAGGAAGCAGGGGTACAAGAAGCCAGCAGAGAACTGTCATTCTCTTACTCCTGAGGTGCCCTGAACACCACCTTTAGCAAATAAACACATGCAGGAGGTCCCGAAGTCTTCGAAGAAAGAAAACCGATGTCGGAATTTAAATCCAACACCTACTTCATCTCAGGCTCTGTGACAGTAAAAGAACCTTATAGAAAAAACATATACTCTGCCCAGTAAACTACCATATGATTTAATTCCTTAATATTCTTATATTGAACTATTTTCAAACATTTAAAAAAGATATTACAATACACACATAACCACATGTTTCACTAGTCTGACTTTAGCTGATGGTTTACTGATACAAGTCCCATTTTTAAAGCAATGTTTCCTTTCAATCCTCTGATCTCATGGCCACTTATGTATCTAGATGTGATGAGAGCATTTGTGAAACCCTTTGGCTATTCAAAAGCAGTGGAGTCAGTGGAATTCTCATTCTCTCAGTTTCAAGTGAATACAGTCCTAGTTATGTCTCGATTTGGTTGAGATCTGAATATGCCAAAAAGGTCTACTAATTAAGGAAGCTGACAACTTCATGTTTTTATATGTATCATATATATATATATATATATATATATACACACACACACACACACACACACACACACACACATATGTCAGCTTACACGACTAGAGAATTTTCCTAATTAAAAGTTAATACGTTTTGGTGTGTGAGTTGGTGAGGGAGGGTAGAAACTTAATCTTTGCATAGAGGTTATTCTAAATACACCAGGATGATCAAAATTAAAAATACAAATTAGAGGTATTTAAGAAAACAAAATAACATGATTCACCTTTACTAGTCAACAGATAGGGAAGCTGAAATTATTAAAGAGTTTCTAGTTTTTAAAGCCCAGAGTAAGAAAAAGAGGCAAAGGGGAAATGTGGGTGGAGTAGGGGATGGGGTCTCCCCAGTACGTGTAAAAGCAACTCCTGAAAGAAGATAAAAGTAACTCATGAAGGATCAGCCACAAATCTGACTGATCTTAAGTTCATCAGCTGGACGGAACTATTATAAAGCCAATAAATAGAGCTGTAGACAGCTGGTCGTGTGTAATACCCTGCCTCTTTGCCTAAATGTTTAAACCATGATTTACTTGGGATTTAAAAAAAAAAAAAAAATGAAATCTCAAACTCAGCTCTCCCCCAACATACAAAGCAAATTCCAGAATCTTGAAGACTTTTATTGTCTCTGAAAGTCATTGTCACGACCCTAATCCCCTCATTAAAGCTAAAGAAAGGCTGGGATGGCATTAAAATGAATGCAGACGATTTGCAGCAATCTCCTGCTCTCACCACCTCCAAATGAAGGCAGGCACATTGCATAATCCAGGCAGCAAGAGCTCCTGACAGGTGGATGATTTATGCTCATAGTCAGAAGAATCGGAGGGCCTGCAGAGGAGACAGCATGAGCTAGGCGGTGGCGAGACAGATGCTCTCAGTGGGCTTGCGGGGGCTGGCAGGTTCCAGCTAGTTCAGGTGCAACCTGGACACTTTAAGTGCTGAACTCTGATTGCCTAGATTCCAACACTCTGATGTGCTATTTGAAATATGATACGCAATGTACACAGTGAATAAACTGTCAACTGCAGGCAGGCACTGTATACACGCATGTACCCCTTCCGTGCATAGATGTTATGGACACAGGCCCCAGCACATAAGAGAAAGGAAACCCATTTTTTTGTCAAACGATTATTCTAGTGCAGATGTAAATGTTATGAAGCGCAAGGATCTTCAGTCCTGAAAATGTTTAGCCCAGGTAGGGTAAGCGGAGAGTGACAAGATTCCCTAACAATTAGATCAATATTAAAGATTGCACAGCGGGATTAGGAGAAACACACCTCAGCAGAAAACCGACATTCCTGTCAATTATATTAATTATTTTTCAGATACATGACATGCCTTCATGACATTTCCTTCTGAGAAGACATTTGAATATTTGAGAGGAAAATGAATAAGGGGTGGATAAAAGGAAGGATCCCTAAAGGGTTGAACTGCTTTGAAATCAATCTTTAGAACAGTTTTTTCAGAATTTCTCTCAATAGCCCCAAACAATAACAATCTGGTAAAGATTATGGTATTGGTTAAAAGGGTAGATAAACCTAATTATAGCTATCGACGACAAATTACGGCCACTCCAATATCTAATAGAAGGTATTAGCCAGCATTTGACTGGTCAGCAGTAACCCACCAATGGCTGGAGAAATTCACTCCATAGATCTACACGGAACTGTATAGATCACTGTTTTCCTGCTCAGCCCAGTATCTCTGAGGCCCAGAGCTCCAGGCATCAGTGAAAGGGCTAAGTACCCAAATGGACAAGCTTCGGGTTATCTTGGATGAATGCGACTTTACTTTTAACTCCTAATACTGCAGGGTCAAAGGTAGAACTGCCAATGAGAATTAAAGACACAGCCATCCCTTTAATTAGATAACAGTATTCAAAGACTGGTAAATTCCCAAGAAGCCACTTTGCAAAGCAAGAGTTACAGTGTTCTCCTGGGGGGTAAGGGGGAAGGTGGGCACTGGGCTTTTTTCACCTCTGCACCACTAAAAGAGAAATTTTTAAAAGAACAAAATGGAATACATTGTAAGTAATTCAAAGTGCCTCCAGACTTCACAGTTCTCCCGAGAGAAAAAACTCAAACAATTTGAAGTCTTCACAAACTGCATCCAAATCCTTTTTCTAACTTCATTAAGCTCCGGTGCTTAAAAATCGTTCATAGCAAGTACTTTAGTTAGAGACGAGCCAGTGCAGGAAGCACTGGACAGGCAGTGCATCCGCCCAGTAATAACACTGCCTGGGGTGGCAGTTTCTTACTCAACGATGCAGCTTAGTAAAGGGACAAACCAGGGGCTGATACCTTTCCTCCTCCCCCAAAAGGAAACTGGGGATGTGGGTAGGCGGGCGACAGAGAGAGATTCAAATGTCGTTCTGGCCTCATCAGTATTCCACCAGGTTACCATTGTACGTACAGAGAAAGAATGGAAAATGTATTGAAGAAAGCAAGTTTTAAGAGAAGCAGAGAACTAAGTCATCTGTACTGTGTAAGCCTATTTTTCCATTTTTGTTTCCCTTCTTTCCTCTCTCCTCCCTGCTTTCTCTTTGTTTTCTCTTTTTCTCCACGCCAAACCTTCCAACCCCCATACTCTGGGACCAAAACCATTGCCACGAGATTTGCAGTATATAGGTACAAAACCAGCATTAAAGCTGTGGGTGCTATATAGAACTCTGAGCTGCTGCCGTTGATGGGATGTTCCAAGGTCAATAAAGGGTGGAAAGGAGGTAGGGAAAGGGGAAGGAGGGGAGAACATTCCTATGCAGGAGTAATTTATACTCTCTACTTTCCCTGCTGGAATAATGGCTTTGAGGCAGAACTTGGGAAGACAAGTAAAGAACTTGCAGGCTCCCAGCGACCTGCAGCCTTAAACCCAAGTTATTTAGAGACCTAAAACCACAAAAACAACAAACCTAAAACAGCACAGTTTTGAAGGGATGGCATGATTGTTAAAGCTCGAGGAGGAGGCGAAAGCCCTTTCTTCACTAATGACTCACATACTGTTTACCCTGAAAAGCTAGAAGTGAACGAACACATTAGCATGTCCAAAAGTAACTGTAGATGCCATAAATTACACTCTGGAAAAAGTTAGCCATGATCTGGATGAGAAGTGATTCCATGGCTGCAAGGTCATTCGTTTCTGGTCCATGACAGACTTGTGTGCTGTTCTCCCACAATCCACAGAGGGGTCTCTGTAATTCTGGCAGGTTCTGCCGACCCTGCCTGTCACCTTCAGATCTCATACCCACAGGGGAGGGTCTGGGGCTGGAGTCACACAGAGCATTACTGAGGACCTCTGACCCCAGTAAGTCATGGAAAGCAGCAGTGTGAAGACAACTCAAACCTGCTGTGAACGCAGCACTTGGTCATTTGGAAGGGAAAAAAATTCCAGGAAGATGACATTTGAGACCTAGCAAAACAGATCTGTTTTGGGTTTAGCTAGGCAGTGTCCTGAACGCTTAGACAACAAAATAATAGTGATGATAATGATACTGATAACAGCTGACATTAACCAAGGGCTGATATTTATCAGACGGGGTGCTAAGTATTTTAAACTTGTTATCTTATTTAATCCTCACAGCAAACTCCATAGGGAAGGCATTATTATTATGATCATTGTTTTATAGATGAAGAAACTGAGGCTGGAGACATTAAGAAACTTGTGAGTAATCAGCCGCCTAACAACTCAAGGCTGCCTATCAGAAAATTCTATGATCTTAACACGCTATGTCGAACGATGTGTTTATAATACAATTCCAAACGTATTCTCTTTATTTTGCCCATATATGAAACCCGTGCCTTTTTTAAGATATCACACTACCTAATGGAATTTTGCAACGTTAGAAACTAAGGATTCAGCATTTTCCACTCTACTTTCCTCAGCCTAGAATTTCTTTAAAATATCCAGCCATGAAGAAAAAGGAAAGTGAAAATAAAGCAAAAGAATGAGGTATAGGTACCTTAGCAGGTCACATGAGAAGACTTTTTATCTGTGATCTCTCTCACTGTGATGGAGGGGAGGCATAGGAAAGGCCCTGCAACTAACCTCTGCTTCCCTGGCCCATTAGCTGTTTTCCAATGTGCAAATGACTCTGGTCTCCCAGGACCGTTTAAGAGTTCAGCCGACTTCAGCATTCACTCCTTCTGGGTTTCCAGTTAAAATCAATGCATTAACTGCAGTTGCTAGTGAGATTCTGTAACTGCAAGTTAAGTCAGAAAGGTGAGGAAGGGAAGAATTCCCAGCTTTATAAGCTTAGGAACTTCCAAAGAGGCCAGTTCCCGAGTGGCATTAAAATAGAAGTAGAATTACCTGTAAAAGCTGGGGGATTTTGTTCTTTTCTACCTTAAAAAAAGTTTTGATAGATTTTCTCTGCTGGAGCACATAACCAAATAGTTAAAGATTTGTGAGATAATCAGGAGATTCTCTAGCTAATATTTCCTAGGCACACAGAGTTTGAATTGAATCGCTGTTCCGTTTACTTTGTCACCATTAGTGGAGCTTTATTTTTCTACACCATCCCCTCCAGATTCTAATTAATGACTTCTCCGGAGACCTACAGACATATATGAAATCGTTGAGAAATACATTTGTTCACAGACCACAAATTTGGACCTGTTGACTGCAGAGCAGGAAAGTGATGCTACCAACAGAAAATGAAATCATCAGACAGTGACCTGGACTGCCTCTTGGGCACAGATGCTAGGCACCGGCAGTCTCTTCCGCTAAACGATAGCCCGTGACAGCCTACCTGGAAAGGGTGTAGTTCAGAAATACCAGCGGTTCCAACATGAGTCAAACCATTTCTAAGAAAAGGTAGAAACAGTCTACATGGAAACATTAAGAAATAATCCTGTGGTCCTACAGAGAGCAACATCTACAGAAATCAGAAAACAGTCCTGTGATTGCATAGACCTCTTATTTTAGAGTATCTATAACAAGGAATGATTCTGGAATTCTAATAGTTCTGGCACCAAAACCGTTCGCTGAAATCAAGGTCTCCTTGCTCACAAAAGGAAGTAATAGCAGAGAACGGTGGCTTCCATGTGCCAGAAATAATATTTCGCCTCAACACTCTGGTAAGATCAACTAATTAAGAGAAAAACCAAAAGACTTCATTATGAATATCAGTAGAGCAATGGGCTTCAGCATCTAAGAAATCAGGAACAAATTCTGGCTTTGCCATTTACTAGTTGTACCACCTTAGGCAAGTTATTTATATGAGTTATTTAAAATGGGTCTTATATAGAAAACAAACTTATGGTTACCAAAGGGGAAAGGGGTAGGGGATAAATTAGGAGTTTGGGATTAAGAGATACATACTACTATATATAAAATAGATAAACAGTAAGGATCTACTATACAGCACAGAGAGCTACATTCAATATCTTGTAATAAACTGTAATGGAAAAGAAGCCGAAAAAGTATATATATGTATAACTTAATATTTTGCTGTACACCTGAAACTAACACAATATTGTAAATCAACTATACTTCAATTTAAAAAATAGGTCTTACTTTTCTCATTTATATTCATTAACATATGAAATGTCTATGGGCAAGACAGGTGAAAAACAATGGTATTTCTCATCTTCTTTTCTTTTTTTTTTTTGAGACAGGATATATCTATTGCTGTATCATCAGGGTATTCAATATAAATTCAGTACAACGTGACTTCTGAAATACTCTTCTGTCATGGTCACACACATATAAAGGAAAATGTAGAAATGATTTATATATGATGATAGCCCAGGAATTGTTTCTAAAATCATTGTTTATGACAAAATTATTTCTATATTCAAGTTTTAATAATGGAACTCAAAGCCTACTAAAGTAGACTGAAAAAGAAGAAATAATTCATCAGTTATATGTTATTGAGCAACTACTATGTGATCGTTGTTATGTTAGGTGCCATGGTAGACTCAAATATAAACAGATAGAGTCCCTGTTCTGAAGCTGTTTATGCTTTGCTCTATGGTAAATACTAAGTGACAAATAGAATAAAAAAAATTAATATTGATATTAACACAATATTTTCTGATTTCTTATTTGTTTACTAGGCACTTTGCCAAAGAATATTACAACTATTACCTCATTTAAACCTCAAAACAACCCTCTGAGGCAGTGAGAATTACAACCCCCCATTTTACAGATAAGGCTTAAAAATTCGGGTAAAGCAACTTGTTTGAGATAAGTAATAATAATAAGCAAGTACGTAATAAAGTTTGGATTGAACTCAGATTCTATGTCTGCACTGTCCAGTAAGTTGGTCACCAGCCACATGGGGCTATTTAATTTAACTAAAATTAAGTAACATTAAACATTCAATTCTTCTTTTGCATTAGACACGTTACAAGGGCTCGATCCACAGTCACAGACCCCATCTGATCTGAGACACAGAGCTTTTCATCTTTACACTCTACTTCCCTACATGAAATTAAAATGCTAAGTTGTATGAAACAACATAAAGGCTGGTAAAATTCAGAAGGGAGAAAAATCTATATAATTGTAAATAATCAGGCTTATGATTATTGATGATGGATCATAAATTCCATGAGGGCAGAAACTTGTCTGTCATGTTCACTTTTTTAACCCTGGCATTAATAAAGTGATTGGTATGGAGTCATGCCTCAAAAATATTCATTGAACGGGTGGATAAAAAGTGGATGAATAAATGTTTGAAGATGGGTTTGGCGAATATGTATGATTTTGGTCCATAAGTTGCTAGAAAGCAGCTTCCAGAGGAATAACCCGACCCCAACTCTAGATGTTATAATGAACAGGCTGTATTTCTTGGACAGCACATAGAAATATTTACACCGATTAGACCATAAGGCCAGAATCCACATTCCTTCCAAATATTTCCAAATTATGCATGAATTGATAATAACCTAAGACTGGCTAAGGTCAGAGTAATTGCCACTTAATTGGCTTCAAATATACTAATGATTATGATAATGTTGATACTGAAGAGACTTAATAGGCCTGGAGATAAATGTCTAAGGGAGCAGGGGGTGAATCCGGGGGAGGGGGGGTGGGATAGGGAGGGGATAATTATGGAGGTCATAAGCTTGGAAACCACCAAATGGCAACTCACTATGGTGGTGAAGAAACTTCGCTTTTAGAAGAAATTTTGGAACAAAAGAATGTTCAAAAGGTGGGGCAGGGGGCGGGCAGAGGAAGGAAGAGGAAGTTGTATGCCCCAAAAAAGTCAGGTATGAGGGAAAAGTTTAATTGGGGGAAATTAACTGGACATAGAAAAGCCACTACATAAGGGCTCAGGAGGCCACAAGGAAAACACTTGTAGCTGAGAACTGAGAGGCAGGCCGGGCAAAATGAACTTCACTTCCTAAGTGGGTAACGTGCTGGCTGGAACTGAGAAACAGAACCAGAAATCAGTACAGAGCTAAGCAGAAACACATGCTAAGTGAAACAAGGTAATGCAAATGATCTCATTCTTACATAGTCTACTCCTTCAATTCCCCACATCCCAAATACACCTAAAAAATGCTAATCCAACAGCCCAGGCATCTAAAGCTAGGACTACGCAGCCTATGTAGAAAAGACTTCACAGTTGAAAATGTAATCGTTGAGAATAATAGGGAAGGGATTATGACTTTAGATACACATCATTTTGGGAGAGACAGGTTAACCCAAGGGCAATCACTAAGAAACCCTCCCTTTGGGTTCTGACATCGGGCCCATGATATCCCGACCGCCGTGTAGAAGCAGGGGCTCTTACAATTGGGGCTTTAAGAGTGGAAATCCTAACACTCCTGTCAAAGGTCTCTATAAAGCTTCCTGCTTCCAAAATCATTTCCATGTGCTTCTCTTTTAATGGCATGATTCACAGTCACGTCAATATTAAAAAGCATATAAGCTGAAGTCAGGTAAAAACAAAATGAGGATGTGGATACTCAGCTGAGCTCCACCGCACCTGGCAAGCAGCTTCGAAGGCGCCTGGGCTGTGCTGTCTGCCCGGGGAAGGCTGGGTGGGAGTGGCAGGGCTCTGATAGTTGTTCTCGTGGCCACAAAGCCACACTGGCTCTCAAACAGCACAATCTGCCATTCACTTAAGTCTGGTTTGCCAGAAAGCCCAAGGATGGACTCCCCACCAGTACCATCAGGCTCAGGGAATTTGGCTAGCACCAGGCACCCCAGACTTCTGCCAGCTAATTGGCTTTGGGGAAGCCGCTGACCTACTCTCCACTGAGTGGGTTTTGTGAACCTGGAACCCAGCCTGCCGCTCATCATTGATCAACCTTGGCCAAGCCAGCTGGCTTATTCCTTTGCAGACAGCTTGCCTCAGGGAAGCTGGTTGGTGGCTCGACAACCTACTAAGAGAGAGAGACGCAAAACTCCAGAACAATCTCTCAAGAAATAGCCAGTGCTCGATTTCTTTTGAGGGAGACTTCAAAGTGAACGAAATCATGTCTGATGCCTTGGATAACACAGAGGGAGCAGAATTCTGCGTAGCCTCAACAAGCACGGTAACTAACACGTTAGGAATGGTGCCCAAAGGAAATAAAACCATGGAGCTCTTCATTAAACGGGTCTTATTCAAATATATACCAGAATTCCTTTACATTAAATTTAAGCACAATGTCATGAACAACAGGGTCACGTTGATATATGCGGGGATTGGTGGAAAGGAACAAAAATCTGTTGTCTGGAGGCTGGTGGGGAAAAATTCCACATCCAACAGAGTCCCATATGGCCGGGACCTCCCCTCCCCACTTACCATGCTGTCACTAGACTTCTCGTGTAAGAGCAAATGTTGAAGCAGGTTCTTTCCCCCTTGGGGAAAAATCCATTGGGGATTTTTAATAATCCAAAAGGTATAAAAATTGGTAGCATATTAGATAAATGCTGGCTTCCTATTTCAAATTCACAAATGGAAATGACAAATGAGGACAATCAAATAAATGATTAACTATTAATAGTATTCCCATTAAAGCACGAGGAAGGGAGCTAAGAGAACCGTTCCTTATAATTGCAATCTTTCTGTCCTCTCTCACACTAAGGTGGCGAGCAAGGATAGATGTATTCAGTTCCAATAATTCTCAGTGCTGTGTTTGGTAAGTTCACATGAGAGAATCTCTCCACTTCATTTCTAATGTAATTGTTATTTTCAAAAAACATATAAATATAAAATGGTTCCAGAGAACCAAAGGTCCACAGGAAATACGTGATAGACTAAGACTCACGTGGGTTAGATACAGAGTCATGGACAAATCTTTAAAACATTAGTATTTCAATTTTCCCCATTTATAAAACAGATAAGATTGTAATATCCCAGAGGTCCACTATGGCCACATCCTCAAAACAACTGAGGCAGATGGTATTCAAAGTCAGTGACTCAGATTCACTGCTCTCTACAAAAGCAAAACTTATAAGGAATTTGGTTCTGAACTTCACTTAACTAAAAACTGGAGCCAGAGAGTAAAACTATGTCACGAAACAAAACGTTCCTCTCTGCTCCAATTGGGATTTAAATAAGATGTCACACACTGCTTGACCCCCGAAATCGGGTTCCCAGGAACTGAACAGCTTAAGTGTTACTGATGTTTATTCACACAGTTTATAACTTTATTCCAAAGTTTATGTTGAGATCTCAAGAATCTCATAGTGCGAAGTCACCATGAAAGATCTTCTAGTCTAATCCCCACATGACACTTGAAATTGTTCTCTACCTCATCTCTCATAGTGATGGGAAACTTAACTGCCTTTCGACACAGTTCATTCTATTTCCGGACATGAAGTGAAGAACTCAAAGCGATCAAGTGAGCCCTGGTTCGGAAAAAAACTGGTTTATTTAAGTAATCTTTTAAGAGCTCAGTATCTCATAATACCCATAGCTGCTGAAGAATCCCAAGCTAAATATATAGTAGAATATTCCTACTGTATTAAACAAATACAGAACATAAGCAGTAGAGCCAGAACGCCTGCTCTAAAATCCAGACTCCATCATGCATTGTGAGAACTTTGGCAAGTAACATAATCTCTCTAAGCTTTTCTTTCCTCTGTGAAATGGGGAAATACCCACCTCTGGAGGTCACCATAAGGATTAACAAAAAAAAATAAAAATCCAACTAAAGCACATAGTACATAGCCTAATGCACATTGAGCTCTCACGAATAAGTGTTATTACTCCTACCCTCAAAATCTTTGCTATTCATTTTAAGACTATCCAGGCTTTCATACCAACAAAGCATGACAAAAAAAACCCAAAAAAGTCACCATCTGGCAGTGCACTACCTGTACACGAAATAAGTCTTCGTGGCACCTTAAGTATATTCCCAACAGCTTAATGTCAAGACAGAGCTCACGAAAACAGTGCTCTTTGCTATTGCTTACATTATACCTTGAGAGTTTTGTTTAATACTCTGCATTAATGAGGGAGCTTCTTAGGATAATATTACAACAGAGAGTGCAAGAAATACCAGTGAGGTCAATGCAGTTCTATTAACTGTCATCTAACAGAGAAATATTTTCCTTGAATACCATTAAAGCTTTCTCCTTTTCTTTGTTCTCCTTTTTGAAGGCAGTAGGAACCCAAATTTCCCTACCAATAATTTCTGTTTTCAACTTGGTAGCATAATGATATTAGACTTGGGGGAAAAAAAATTCACCTTGGCAATGTCTTCTTCAGAGGTTTTTACAAAAGATATTTTGCTAGGATAAATTGCACTAAGCAGGTTCTTTAAGTAAGCAAAAACAAATCTGTTTGTTAATAAATGGGCTGAGTAGTTTTTGTATTTTTTAAAGAGAATCTACCTGGAAAAATGCTACAGCCTTTAAATGAACATTTTATTAAAATGGAAGATATGAAACAGAAGGGTAATTAGATAAGTAAGTTGCTCTTTGCTGCTTCTGCTGATAGGGTAAACCCAGAAGACTCTCAGAGTTCCCACTGCCATATATAAATCAAAACACAAGCTGGAGTTGCAGCAAAACAGTTCTGGGATAATTTTTCTTTATAACCTGGGGGCTCAAGACAACTGATTGGAGAGATGTAATGGCAGCTAAATGAATAAATGCATAATCTGTGCTCTGTCTCATATGTATGTATATATGTGTACACACACACACACACACACAATGCCTTCTCCAAACTAAAAAGTAGAAATAGGAAGTATACACTATGGATTACGATAAGATAGCTCAGAATAAATAGGGTCTCTGCACAAAGAATCCTCTACTGCGGAGGGATCCTCTATACTCCTATCATTTTTTCCACTCAAAGATTCCCTAAATATGAGGTAGGTCTTATTAATCGATGAGAGAGAGCAAAAGATGAGGGCCTTCCCTTCTACACAGACTGGCAATGCTCGATGGATTTTAAATGATTTGGCAAGCCAAAAGATTTAAGCAGGGCATAGATGGCATGAGCCTTTTAAGGTACTAGAGAACCAAGAAATGAAAATGAAAGATCATTCTAGATCTTCATACTTTTTCAGGTTAATTTCTTTCCCAGGGACCTATCTAGAAACAGACACTAACTCAGCTTGACCAAAATGAACGGACCTGAATGCATTGTTCTATGCAGTATCTTTTTTTAAAATTAATTAATTAATTAATTTTATTTTTGGCTGCGTTGGGTCTTCGTTGCTGCGTGTGGGATTTCTCTAGTTGCGGTGAGCAGGGGCTTCTCTTGTTGTGGAGCACAGGCTCTAGGCACCTGGGCTTCAGTAGTTGTGGCACATGGGCTCAGTAGTTGTGGCTCACAGGCTCTAGAGCACAGGCTCAGTAGTTGTGGTGCACAGGCTTAGTTGTTCCATGGCATGTGGGACCTTCCCGGACCAGGCCTCAAACCTGTGTCCCCTGCATTGGCAGGCAGATTCTTAACCACTGTGCCACCAGGCAAGTCCCTCTATGCAGTATCTTTAACCTTGCCATTCTCACCTCCACAGCTCCTGATACACAATGCCTTCTCCAACCCACTCTATGCGCAATATTCTAGCTGCTCAGTTATCCTGTAAAGACCTTTCCCGGGCCGATCCCCACCATTATCTGTATCTGCAGTGGCCTCATTAAACTCCAGGTGAAAAGTCTGGTTTCCCCATTCAGAATCCTAAGGAAAAGCCCCTTCCTTAGGAACGCCATTTATGCATGTATCTTAGGCACAAACCCCTTGTTAAGCCCACAAGTTCTGCTGCTTCCTGGGAGTGCCAGCACTGTTTCCCATTTTCTCCACCCTTAAATGAATATTTCGGGCCACTACTGGCCTGCTATACTGAGATGGTGGGCAATCGACCCACAGCTGGAGCAGGAAAGACCCCTTTATGGGCCAAGCCTGCAACATGGCTTGATAGAGCTACAGGAGGAGCCTGAGAATATGACATACCTGACTTTCATCTCACTCCCACTGATATGCAATGGGACCTTGGGTAAGTTACTAAAACTCTCTGAACCTGGAGTTCTTCATCTGATTAATGAGAATCTGACACCCAGGGTCCCACTATTTTCCTCACAGTGAGTATTAAGGTGATAATAAAACCGTAATATCCTGTGCCTTTCCACACTGAATAACATTTCAAATGCTGATTCCCAACCACTGCTTTGACTTTACCCTGAACAGGAAGACTCACGATTATACCATATCTTGTAAATTGCCAGCCTAGATAGAATCTTCACCCTTCTATTTTTTAGACTTTTAAAAAGTGGAGGAAAATATTGAGCACCTCTGGAATAGAAACTTACTTTAAAGATGTCAAATCAGGTATGAAAGGTAAATACGGTTATCGACAAAACACATAACATAGTTATGTGTTTTGTTTGTTTTAATGACTCATTTTCCCCCAAAGGAAGTATTCAGAAGGCACTTAAAATTATATAAACTCGCTCTTCTCCTTTCCCACTTATGGCAATGTTTTTATTTTAAAAATCTAACAACAAAACTTCAAATATATCTGACCAGGAGGTATGTACCTCCTGCTTTTCTAGAAAGATGCAAAGCATCCAAAGAATTATTCAGTTAAGACAAAATTGACAAAGTAGCACAATTCACTCGCCATGTCTATCGAATCATAGTTCTTATTGTATTTTCAAACTTATGGATACAGTTAGCAGCAGCAGTAATAATTATAAGTATCTTTGTGTCATATATTGGTACTATGTTTCTAGAGACATTATATCATTTTTAACAAAACTTATAGAATTTTAGAATAGAAGAGATGAGAAAGAAAGTAGTCTAACTGCTCTCCGGCACATATGGAAATGAAGGCAGAGTTGAATGGACTTGCTTAAAATCACAATGCAAGGTTGTGGAAAATCAGAATTAAAAGCCAAAACACAATGTTTTGCCAGACACATGGGAGAAGCTCACTTAATATTTATGGAGGTGTGCTAAAACTTATTTCTCTCCTCTGATTTTTTTTCCACGATGGTCTGATATCAATGTCACCTCAGTAAAATTTAATGTACCTATGAGGTTAGTAGAATTCTTATATTTCTTCTTGCACGTTTGAAAAGGTGTGTGATTTGTCCATTTTCTTTGGTAGACAAAGGATTAAGTTCCATATTTATAAATAAATAGGTTGAAGCAAGTGAGTCCTAGAGGTCATATACCTTGCCCCAGGTCCAGGAGGAGACAGAGCCAGGGCTTGAATCTAGCTCCACCTGACCTTAAAGCTTGACCCCTACCGTCTCCAGCAACAATAGCTAACCTTGATCTGGTCCTTGCTCTGGGTCACATGGTATGCTGAGCACCTAACCTGCAGTATCTTATTGGCTATTCACAACAACATTTTATTTGCAAATACTATTATTGCCACTACCATTTTGCAAATGATGAAAGTGATGATTAGAAAGGTTAAGTAACCATCTTTTTAAAGGCGAAGTGAAAAGCACAATTTCTTGGCATGAAATAACTAAACCAGTCCGCCAGGCTGCCTGGATTCATCTGTACTATGGCATGCAGGCTGGCCTGGCTGGGGAATATAATATTGCACACAAATGTGCATCTCTTGCTCTCATGTGCAAGAGTCAAAGAAAAATACTTGAGTTGCCAAGGTGAAACCCATCACGCCAATAAAGAGCAAAAAGCCTTTCTTCAATCTTTTGATCCGTGAATTCTATACATAAATAAAATAATTATTGCTTTCATAAAATATCTGTTTGCCACTGACAGAAAACAGAACCGGTATGTCCTACAATAGCCTTTAAACAACTAAGGAGAAAGATCAAAATAAAAATAAATCTTGACCAGATTTATAGGTGCACGCTGATTAGTTCTTGTTTTTTCCTTCACATAAACAATAGCTGAAAACAATGAGAAGGGAATGTTGAGACTAGGTATCTTGTAACAGATGGGTTTTCTCTGACTTACAGTATGGTATCATGCCGAAAAAATAATGCTGGCCCATCATTCGTGAGGCTTGGCAGAAAGTAGAGCCCAGAAAAAGCGAAGGGGATTTTTCAGGATGCGGAACGGTGCAACCACTTGGATTTGAACAAAGTACCATTTTTTTTAACTGTACTTCTCACAGTTTTATGTTGTTGCATTTTGTTGTTTTCCCCACACAACTGTTTCTTTGCTTCCACTGGTAACAATTTTTTGATTCAAAAATTCTAATATTAAAACCAAACATCGCTCATCTGGATATGATCCTGGTGCTGACTAATGAGAAGCCACGTCTTATAGGAATTTAATAACACACACTGTGATGTAACTGGAGTTGTTTACCCGCTAAGCCACCACTTCCATTTTGTACCTCACATCCTTAGTAGAAATGCCAGTCAGTAAAACCAAGACATTATTTTTAAAAGAGTAAAAGTCTCATCTTTCTATAAACGCCCTTTTTAATGAAAACATCTTCATTTCCCTCAAGCAGCATTTTATCGAAGATGCACATGGCTAGGTGAATAAAAATACCTGTGAAAGGAAAGAAGATTCCCATCAAAGCTGTTGAAATCTGATTTCATTTCAGATTCTGGAACTCATGTTGTTTTCTGTTTAAATAGATTTGGTCTGTCAATTTCCCGACCTGCTGTACCATCAGCCTGTATGGACTGCTGTGGCCGACACGGGGGTTGTAGAGACAAATATTATTACGGACCGGTGATCGAATTGAACAGGTTTACACTGGAATAGATTTACAACATCATGATCTCTGACATACTGCATGGGACTGAAACCCCTCTCCATCCATAAAGATACATTTAAGACAGTATCATTCTCTCCAGGCTGAGAAGGTAAGCCTTGAGCCAAGGAGATGGCCAAACGTAACTGTGCATTTATATGCAGGGTGTAATGCAATATTTCACTGTATTTTTTTAAGGACACAAGAAAAAGAGTATTCCATATTTACTCATAACTATCATCTCCTTTCTATTTGGGGGAAGGGGCTTAGAGATATTTTTCCACCAAAGTGGGCACGAGGAAGTAAAGGAAAATAAATTATTTTTTGAGTATATCAGCAACAGCAGCAATTCCCTTGAAAACAGTCCCTCTAAAGGCTTGATAACAGCAACTGAAGAGGTGTGAATTATAGATAAGCACCCGTCCTATTTACTTTCACCAACAATGTTTAATTAAACGCAGTTCACACCTTTTCAGTCACTCTAACCACCCTTCAAGATTGTTCCTGCTTGAAAACACAATGGGGAAAATTATTTAGGGGAAAATATGTTTTCTACTTCCTCCTTAAACCTGGAAGGGCAAATAGGTGAGTACACTGTAGCAGCAAAATCAAACTGATCAAAACAATCCTATTTCCCTGGACATGGAGGCGTATCTCCATGTATTTTAGTTTTTGACAATAAAATCCAAATCTAGGACACACCCATTCAAAGTGTTAATTGATACATTACTTTTATAACATTTTTAAAACATTGATTTGCTTTTGGAAAATAACAATTCCTCAAGTCCAAACTCTAAATTAAGCCTTTTCGAATGAGTGTTAAGTTTGGTTTGAGTCTCTACAGCTCAACTAAGTGGCAATATAAAGATAATTAAGACCAAAAATATGATTGTCAATCACTTGTTACACTCTGAAATATGTTTTGTTTGCTACTCTGCTATGGGGTTTAAGGCAATTACTAAGGTAATGTTTCCACCACAAGAAAGTCAGCTATCACCACTGTCCTAACTCAGAGGAAAACTCTTTGTCATATGGGTTGGGCAGTTATCATTGGATTATTATTCATATGTTTTCCTTTGTTAAAATTGTTATCCTTTTAGTATCTTCCACATAAGCTTTCTTCTAGCAAGAGGAACCACGTCTGTCGTTTTCACTGCGGCATCACTGGAGCCTAGGATAGTGCTTGGCACGGGAGAGGAACTTAATAAATATTTAGGAAATGGATTATAAATGCAAAACATGTTCACTGTGGAAAAATCCGAACAGTGCCAAAAGCTATAGAGTAAACAAGAAAAGTACTCCCTACCCTGACTTTTTTTCACTAGTGTTAACACTGGTACCAATCTTTATCCTTCCTTCTGTTTCTCCATGCATATACCATCCTAATGTGTGTGTATTAATATAAATTATTACAGTACAAATTTGTATTTTTTTTATTTAATATAAATGCAATATAAGCATATTTTATATAAAATATATTTATATGTAAATTGAATCATCCTACTAGGCAATTTGTTTTCTTTTTTTATTATTGAATTAAAGTTGATTTACAATGTTGTGTTAGTTTCAGGTGTACAGCAAAGTGATTCAGTTGTATATATATATATACATATATATGTATATATATATGTATATATATATATATATATACACACACATATATATGTATCTTTTTTAGATTCTTTTCTATTATAGGCTATTACAAGATATTGAATATAGTTCCCTGTGCTATAGAGTAGGTCCTTGTTGTTTATCTATTTTATATATAGTAGTGTGTATCTGTTAATCTCAAACTCCTAATTTATCCCTCCCCCCTCAATTTCCCCTTTGGTAACCGCAGGTTAGTTTTCTGTGTCTGTGAGTCTGTTTCTGTTTTGTAAATAAGTTCATTTGTGTCATTTTATTAGATTCCACACATAAGTGATATATGATATGATTTTTGTCTTTCTCTCTCTGACTTACTTCACTTAGTATGATAATCTCTAGGTCCATCCATGTTGCTGCAGGCAATCTGTTTTCTATTTTATTTTTATACTTGGCAAAATATCTTGGTCCTCTTTCCATAAGGCTTTAATGATAAAGTTACACGCTTGTTTACAATTATTTTTCAACTTGAGGATGAGAAGACTTTGGGAGAATCTTCTTAGTTCCTAGTCAGTGGAGGAGTTAATTCTTAGTGGACAAGAGAAAAATAGCATGAATTCCACGTACCCAAATATAATCTGATTCATTCATCTTCCTATGACATTGTTCACAGTTAAAATCTTGGAATAAGAACAAGCCAGGAAAAATTATGAGATCTGGTGATGCCATACCTAATTGAAGCTCTGGTTCATTCATGAGGAATAAATACTTGGATCTACTTGGATTCAGAAGTTAAAAAAGAGGTGATCTCGGGACTACCCTGGTGGTGCAGTGGTTAGGAATCCGCCTGCCAGTTCAGGAAACACGGGTTCCAGCCCTGGTCCGGGAAGATCCCACATGCCGCGGAGCAACTAAGCCCGTGCGCCACAACTACTGAAGCCCATGTGCCTAGGGCCTGTGCTCCACAACAAGAGAAGCCACCACAATGAGAGGCCCGCGCACCACGGCGAGGAGTGGCCCCGGCTCCCCGCGACTAGAGAAAACCCACGCACAGCAATGAAGACCCAATGCAGCCAAAAATAAATAAATAAATAAATTTACTAAAAAAAAAAAAATAGCCTATAAAAAAATAGGTGATCTCCAGTAACAACAAATTATACAAACTCATAAGGCTGACCCCAGGAACAAGGTACAGTCTATGACTCAACAGAAACAGTACATTTAAATATTTAATTTACCTCATATTCTTTCAAACTTCAATGACCATATTTCCATTTTGTTACTGTATAAAATTATCATATTTATTTTAAACTCTGGCAAATTTTCTGAAGAGAAGGAAACAGTAAAACCTAAATGCAGTATATAAAATGCACATCTACAAAGCACATACATATACAGAAATATATTAAAAACAAACCAAAAACTAAACCTAGGCCTCCCACAGAGAAGAACAATTTTTCTCCATCTCCAAGCTAAAATGTTAGTTTCACTAGACATACTGAAATATACAAAGATTTCAGGAACTTTGATTTGGGTGGGAGACTTGAGTGAATTCTAGAATCTATTTGGGTTCAGTTCCTGGCTCTGCCCTCATCTGCTGTGTGAACTTAGGCAACTCGTTTAGCACGGAATACATGCTCATTGTTATTATTTTGTGTCTGTTGTTGTTATCCCCAACTGAAAGCAACAATTTTAATACCATTGTTACAAACTCTTTATAATAGAATTTAAGTCCCAAAGAAAAGACTAGAAAAGAATAAAGAGTGCTTTAAACCTAAGATGAATTTTTAAAAAAGAAAGAAAACGGTACCCATATGAAGTGATGGATGTGTTAATTACCTTGATTGTGGCAATTATTTCACAATATATATTAATGAAATACAGGTCATCTACCTTAAAAATACGCAATTTTTATTTGTCAGTTATACCTCAGTAAAGATGGGGTGATCTCTCTGTAGACCTAGTAGTGTAAAGAAAGCAAAAAGACAATGACAGTAGCCTCTTGGCTACCCTTCATCCTTTGCCTTCTGCAAATTGTAAAGATGAAAAGAACCCGAACTGCCAAGCATACCTGGTGGGTTTAGCTACACATCAGATGTGTCCTACCTTGTCCCTTCCTGTTGATGTCAAGCAGTTAGCCACGAGAGATCAGCAAGTCCGGGTATAAAGGAGGAGTATTCTGCTATCAGATTCAGGATACTTACTGTGACCCCAGAGTTGCCTGGTTTCTCTAATATTTTTGTAATTCCCTGTGCATCCCACACCCCCAGCCTAAAGTACAGGAGCACTAGCACACAGCCTTACCTTCTTTGAGCATGCCCACTTTTAAACACTTCATGAAGCGGCAAGCCTGGCAGGATTTACGTCTGCGCTTTGTGATTTCACATTCATTCGTGGCAGGGCAGCTATATTCTATATTACCTAAAACACAGAGTTTAAGAAAAGAAGCTGTTAGATTTGCAAGACCCAGGCAACCCTAGCATCCCCAAGGCAACACCAACTCTGCTACTCCTGCCGTCCTCCCTCAAAAAAAAGTCAACGGCAGTCATGAGGATGTCACAAATATGAAGCCAGATGCTCGCTATAACCACTGAAGATGCATCAAATAATGAGAAGATATATGGTGAAGCTCTTCAAAAGATTAAGCTTAAAATCAGCCTTTAAAATTATGCTTCATCCACTCATACAAAGTAGCGGTCTTCCAGAATTTGAGGATCCGAAAGAAATTTCCCAGCGGATTATTTCCATAAAAACACCAACATCAAAACCGTATTACAGTACCATCCATCCTGGACTTCTTTTGGTTACTAATGCCCTGATGCATCAGACTTTTTGTCTCTCTGACACTGAACAGTACAAATCTCAATGTGAAAAATGGTCAGCAGGCTAATTTGGGACTGCGCAGTAAGCTCCTTGAGGGCAGGGACTGAAGTTACATGGTTCTCGCTTCATCACTTACCAGAGCCTTACAATACAATTTTACTCTTGGAAAATGTTTACTGATGATGATGATCACCATCATCACCACCATCATCACCATCACCACCATCATCATCACCATCACCACCATCATCACTATCTTCATTACAACCATCATCATCACCATCTTCATTACAACCATCATGACCACCATCATCACCATCATCATCATCATGTTTATTCAATTACTTGCATAATGAATTCCAAACACTCAAGCTGCATGGAAGTGCTATAAATCAAAATAAACTGCTATGAAATTATATTTTTAATATTACAGTCTACATCATTTACGTTAGTAACAACACATTTGAAGTGATAAGGATGTCACCAGAAGATCCAAACTTTAACTTGCAATTTTTCAATTAGTGCCAAAGACTATGTGTGGGAAGTGCTCTGGGGCTGCCTACAGCTTTGTAGAGAAGCTGCCTTTAAAATAAAGCCTCTCTCCCCTATCAGCTCTGTCACATAGTGCTTGAAGGTCTTTCGTTACTTCCTAACCCTTTCCCCTTGTGATTAAGTGCATTAGTATCTTAATGAAAATGCATTCTGTTTATTGCCCTCTTGGGAAGGGGGAGGTCATCACACCAAATGCATAAATTGTCATCAGAGACGGTCCGAGCATAATTGCAATTTTGCTGCTCCATGTTTGCAATACCCAGGGTCCATCCAAGTCCCCTGAAACATGCACAGATTCTAGTAATTAGCATAGAGTCTGCCTGGGACCACAGCATTGATGAAATATTTCAGAGTTAATCACACTTTGTAAACACTGATTTATATTGACTACCTTTCTCCAGACTGATGTCTCCTCATTAAATATCACATTAGTGGATTGCAGGATTGTACAAAGACTCAACTACTCAGCAACTGCTAATTCAACAGGAAGTAATACCTAACCACTCTTAACTACGGAGAACTGGTTAAGTATGCATGGCTTCAAAAAAAAAAAAAAAAAAAAGCCTGTGCATTATAACTTAAGATAATCCTATCAAAATTGACTAAATTAGCATTCTAATTCAGGGTATTTATAATAATAAAAGCACCTACTTTTTAACATAATAGGTGAAATATTAAGAGTAATATTAATTGCATCAACAGAAGCACACACCATCACCTTCCTCAGAGATATTATTGTGTTACTGTATTATTACACTCACAGAAAACCAAGGATAAGTCAAAGGAACCAAACTGGCTGGGTCACGGCTGAGAATAAAAGGATTTAGAATCTGAACTTTAGATGAATGATTTTTCACTGCGATTTTCACTGAAAATTTATTTTGCATCAAGAGAGTGTTGCTAGTCATTTTCTAGGGGTTAATTAGTATTCGACTACCAGATCCTTCCACTCTACATGGCTCTCCTTATACTTATGTAAAAAGAAACCCAAGCCTCTGCTTTCTCAGGAAGAGTGGAACAATAACTAGTTAGAAAGAGAAAAAACAAAATGTTTTCCGAACAGCATTACTTCCCTTTTTTTGTTCCTCAAAAGTCAATACAAAGTCATCATTTGTTCACTTTCTAGTATCAAGGCATGAGCACAAGTTCCCCTGCCCCATCCCTTTTAACCCAGTGCTGGAAACTTCTACTGGGATGACCCAGCATCACACACACACAAAATAATCACCTTCCTTTTCAAACCAGTTCCTCTTCTTCTTTGAACATTATATCCTCATCCTTCGCAACAAGGCCCTTCTGACAGGCCCCTAAATGAGGCCTGTGTGAGCTCACACCTGAACTATGGTAGTTATCGCCTAACTGGGCATTTTGCCTCCGTCCCGTCCCCCTCTAATCCACACTGCATACCACGATCATATTCCTCTTCCTATGACGGCTTTGATCATGTCGTTAAATCAACTTTTAAAAAAATCAATAGATTCCTATGGCCTCTGGAATAAACATAAAATATTCACCTAGCCCACAAAATCCCTGCCCCATGTGACTCTCATCCACTTTTCCAGCAACATTAAAATGATTACCTTATATGAACTTCCTGATGCACCAATTTGATTTATTCAGTTTTTGCTGTGTCCTTCAGACGTCCCTCTGAGGATGATCTATCTTTGCCCCTCTTTTCTTCTTAAAATTACTTCCAAGGCTCAACGTTCAACTCAAATTCCATTCAAATCTTTCATGAAAACTTCTCAAACCACCCTAGCAGAAAATGATTTCTTGGTTCTCATATCTTTTCGGGTACTCTCATCATATACAGACGTGCCAGATTCTTTTATACCTTTTCACGTGCATATTACCCATGAGATGGTCAGATCCTGGAGGCAAGGATTATTGCTTATGTGGAATAGAAATCCTCCACCCAAAAGTAGTATATAAGTAAAATAATACATTTTAAATTACGTGATATTTTTTGGTGTCTCAAGGTCATTTTTCTGAACATCAATTATGATGCTGTCACATAGTACTGTCCACAAGGTCAGGTGAGCTAGATGGCCCATTAGGAAGCAAAATGAAGAACACAAGGAAAACCATTCCACAAATCAAATTAAAAAGAAAAAAAAGTAGAAGAAAATCTAGTTAATTTTTCAAAACCTTACAAAAATACCTTTGACAAAAATGGAAATCCATGGCAAAACCAGGAGAGCTTATCAAGGAGAAAATAGAAAAATACAAAGGTTTCTGGGGAGTTAAGTGTGAAAAGAGAAAAAAAAACAAAACAAAACTGTAAGAAGTTTTAAAGGAAATAAAAGTACATCTTGATATAAATAAGAATAAAAGTAATATAAAATATGAAAATACAGATGGGTGGCACTAAAAGAGCTATTTAATGTTTATCTTATCATAACACTTACTATCATTTACAAAATGGGTGCCCTAAGAATTGGAGCCATGTTGCAGAAAACACTCAGGAGTGATTCAATTATAGCAGCTGAATCTATAGACGCCCCTTCTCTGAATGACTGTCTAAAGATTTTTATATTTCTTCAGAAACAGAAGGGAAATTGTCAAATTGCCATATGAGAGTTTTAGATCACATATAAAGAAGGATTCCAGTTTCCTTTCTAACCACTACATTCTATAATTCTTCAATGACAAAGAGATACGTAAAGGCAGAAGAATTTTTAATAGTGACTTAGGATGAGTTCTTGAGGGCAGAGTTCTGTCTCATTTATAGCTGAATCCTCAACGCTTATCAATAAGCCTACCATTTTGTACACGTGCAGGGCTGGGAAAGAAAGAGGAAGTCCCTGCCTCTTAAGGAATCTACAGTTTTACAGAGGAGACAAGACATGTCAACAAATCACAATACAACTGAGTGTGCAGTGCAACGGTTCTGGATTCAAGTCAGCACCAGACACCCGTGTACACGGATGCATCCCCACAGCTGCTGAGAGTGTGCTTTGGAAAGTCAGTGAATTCTTCACACAGGAGCAAATGATTGAACTGTGCTGTAAAAAATGAATAAATGACTACATTGGGGTAAAGGAATCTTCCCCAAGCTATAGAAAAAAACACCACATTCTTATAAAAATTTCACTGTGAATGGAAAGAAAATACACTGGTCCTGAGTATTTTCATAAATGATAGATTTTCAGCTAAGCATATAGACATGGTTTACGATGAATCTGACATCCTTCTGCCAAATGTTCTGTTTCAATAAATTTGTCTTGACATATATGGAAGATAACCTTGATTTCACTAAGTAACACTGGTTTATACCTTGAAAAACAAATCAACATCATTCTAAAGAACTTCTTGGCTGGAGGAAAACCTCTCTAATTTCCAAGCCCTCCCACTGAGTTCCTTAGTTCATTGTTGTTGGCTGTGATCACCCACCCAACAGTCTTTGATTCATGTCAGAGTCTACAAAGATTCTGCCCTTGAAAAACCTTCCCTGGTGCTTTTTCTATTCAATGAAGAGAGCATTTTATCCTAAAAATATGCTGCCCCAAGCACCTAGGCAACACTGTTACATCTATTTTGATAATGGCTCTAAGACACTCTCCCAATAGACCCTATGATCTCGATGGGGCACTTGTTTTCCTTCGATTCACCAAGAGGAAACAAGGCAAAAATATTTCCAGTAGCAACTGCCGGCTTCTGGAATGTTAACACTGGACAGTCATTCAGGGGAATGCAGAAGTTATTGTTCACAGCCTAGAATTCTCATTTCAGACACGGAGTTTTCTTGGATTATAGCTCGCTATTTTCTGGGCCACGTTTGTTATAAGGCACCAGGGACTGAATTGGGCAGCCGTGGATGACACGACTGGAATTTTCCCAGTTTTGTCAATAGCTGGGGAAATAAGCTCAGCTTCAGAGGGAACCAGATCCACGTGGAAGCTCTGGGTTTTTTAACCAGGCTGACAATCATGATAGAGCAAGTTATAATATCTCTTGGCGTCTTTTCAGAAGGTCCTGGGCTCTGATGACTGACTGCAGAGTCTTCTGTACAATCAGTTTGAGGGCAATATAATCCTCTCACTTACTGCTTAATAGAATCTTGCAGCTAGCTGGTGGATAGACTAACAGGGTGTATGTAAAACTTCAGCCTGGAGCGCCAGTGGATAATTTGTATATTCCTTTCAGTCACTTAATGGACTTTTACAGTTTAGCAGTGAAAGGGCTGAATGATGTAAATTAGCACGGCATCTCAAAATAAAAATATATGTCAAATCTTTACTTCTGACTCACATCTCTTGCACATAGTAATGAAGCATTGGGCTTTATGTAGTTCCCAAGAGCTGTCCTCTTTTTCATACATACAGACATCATAATTTTAAAGCCAATTTGAAAGCATCTGTATATTTCCCCCAATTGTTTTAATTTTATTAACAGAACCAAATGGCTTGGGATGACCCAAGGGCACTCCAAGTGGGGTTTATCCAATTGTTTTCCAACATTAAGTGATTTAAAAATAATGGGATTCGCCTCAGTACACAATTACAGAGCATTAAAAACATGAAGGCAATAATCTGTAGTATTTTTGTTTTAAGTGTCCAAAAGCAGGAAAAAGAAAGAAGGAAAACCCTCTCTTTACTGTATGGTAGTAAAGGTTTTTCCATACAGTGATACAACTTCCCTTTCTTTCCTTTTCTTCTCTTTTTTGTGTTTAAAGCTCCTTTGTTTCTAGCTCCTTTCTCCTCATTCTACCTGAAATAGAAAATAACAGTATCTATAGCCGGGATTATATAATGTGAGATAATAACTCATTACATACCTGTGGCAAAAAAAAAGTCATAATTCTATCAATGCATATTTAAGTAAAGGATGCTATTTTATTTTCAAAGAACGCACCCAAAGTTAGACTTCAAAATAAGTTACTTAGGGACGCTATATCTCTTCCCAGAAGAATGCTCTGAATACTTTTTGAAACTTCTTTCAAACTGCCACTAGAGTTATTTCAAAGCTATAAAGCAGAGAGGGGAAGGAATCAAATGACACTTTGCTCATACTCACCCAAAATATCTGACTGGCCAAATACAAGACACGATGCCGAACGACGGTTGTCTATTACGAAATGTTAAATCTCCCCTCAAAGGTCCAAGAACTGCCATCACTGAAGATATTTCAAGAATCTGCCTCAAGTTCTCAACGAAGATGCCCCAGACTATGACAAGGAATGGCAGCCCCAGGCAACCGAGGGGACCCCACCCACTTGCGAGCTCTAAGACGTGGCAGATGGAGGAGGTGGGGGAAGAGGGCCACGTCCGGTTAACAGGCACACCGGGCTCTCAGCAGAGCAATTTCCTACACAGGGTTATGCCAGAGCCTCACATTCTTTGCCTTTTGGCTGCCCCTCTAACCCTCTACAAAATGAGGTGGGAGACAGGCGGGTCTAGAAAAGGTCACTTGATATTTGGTTCTTTCAGGTTCTACTGGATTAAATTCTGATCATCACAAAAGCAATTTACAAGAGCCCTAAAAGTATGTGGGCACAAATGACTGCCTTTTCACAGTGAAGATCAGGCCTTGCTCCCAAATGCGAGTGGATGATGCTTTGCCTTTAAGGGAAAAAGATCAGGAAAAAACCCACAAGCAGGCAGGTTTATTTATTTTTTATTTTTTTTTATTTTTTGGCCGTACCACACAGCTTGTGGGATCTTAGTTCCCTGACCAGGGATTGAACCCTGGCCCCCCAGCAGTGAAGGCTCAGAGTCCTAACCACTGGACCGCCAGGGAATTCTCCAAGCAGGCAGGTTTATAAATCCTAGTGACTGGAGACTAAACCACAGACTCTGGTTTCATCCTCCAGCCATCTGTGTTGGGAGGGCCATTGAGCCTACAGTGGGTACCAGCATTGACTGCCTCCATGCAAATACATGTATCTAATCACAAGATTACATTTCCCCATTGTATTCAGTGAACAATGATTTAGCAGGAAAACAATGCTGTACAATGGGGAGGAATTATTTAGTCTTAATTTTTTTCCAATTTAAATAAGACATACCCTGCCTCAGTTTCCCCCAAACTTGTAAACATGGCCACTCCTTTATTGCTTTCATTGCACAACTGTTAACACTGAGCACGGTGCATGTTCATCTCAAAGAGAAGTTGGGGAAAAGTTCTTGTGTGCCCATGTATATCCATCCTTAGCATACGGCCTTGCATATGGGTCAGGAAAACGTCTGAGGATGAATAAGTGAGGGAAGAAGGAGAAAGGAAGCGGCAGATCTCAGTTCAAATTCCAGCTCTGCACTTTCTTAGCTGTCAGAACTCAAACCGGTCACTTCACCTTCATACTCCCAGTTTGCTTACGTACAAAAGAGGAATCATCACTCCTGCTTTATAACATTGTAAGCATTACATGGAATATAGGTATTAAAATCATATACAGTTTTGTTCTCCCTTCTGAGAAGAAAGGGAAGAAACACTGTAAGATTTTCATCGACGATGAAACATTATGAAATACTCTGACTCAAAGACCTAAGCGTGGAGTTTGGGAATAGTATAAAAACAGTCTTCTGCAGATTTATGCAAGAGTGTGAGAATGAATATGCCATTCACCCAGAGAACTGGAGAGAGGATTTTGTCTTGCCAACAACTCTCGTGTACACAGCTATAGTTTACAGATACCAGGAGGAGAGGAAGAAGTGTAATAACTCAAGTCATTTTTTAAAGCACCAAATTGTCTACGAAGTGAATTTCCAAGACATCAACCACCTCTCCTCATGAACATTTCCTGTCACTTCCCTGGAGCTTGTTAAACTGCCCATCACTGGGTGTAATCTGATTATAATTGAGGGCAAAGCATTTGCAAAGCTCTTCAAAATCTCACCCCAGCCTTATCTCTTGCCGCAGTTCCAGGTCAATCCCTACCCCTATCCCAAGTCCACCCCCTTGTCTGACACCCACGCTGAATTACTTCCAGTTTCTAGAAAGCAGCATTGTCTTTCCTGCTGGTCCTAGATGTGCTTCTTTTATCATTTCTTCAATGAAGCTCTCCCAGGGCCCACAAGACTGGGGTCCAGGGGTCTGTATGGGTATAACTAGTTCATCTCGCACTTACCTTCAAGCGAACTTTTCTCCTAGCCTTTAAGGCACTTTATTACATGTGTCTAGTGAATTGCCCACCTCTTGTCCCAACTGTACAACTGTCTGTTCCTTGAGGACGGGGACTTACTCCCCTGGAGTCCCCAGCAGAACGTTTCATTACCCGTCCACTTGATTTTTACTGATCCTATTTCTCATTCCTTCATTTTAATGTTTAGCTCCAAAGTACGCATAAAAATAAACTAGGTACAGTCAATTAGACAGAGCATAACTGATAGCAGCCCACCAATAATATACCATTTGTCATAAAGCAACACAGATTTTTAGGCTATTAGACTTAGAACAAATCCCAAATTCCAGTAGGTTCAGGCTCCTGGTTTTATGTAGACCTGAAAGAGGTGGATGGGTACTGACTTATCTATGATCACTCAACCCTCTTTACAAGGATAAGTGCTAGTTAATTGCAGAAAAGAGACTAAAACTCAAATTCCTGACAACCAGCCCAATGCTCTTTCAATGCACCTGTTAAAACTTACATACCAACACCTCTAATAAACACTAAGAGTGTGGAGCACTCTTCTATGTGCTCTACATCTATGAACCCCCATTTTGCAGATGAGAGAATTAAGGCACAGAGAGAAGAGGTAACATGCCCAGAATTACACAGCTTACAAGCGCCAGAGCTAGGATTGAAACCCAGGCACTCTGGATCCAAGTCTCTCCTCTTAACTAAGATGCAATGTCGCCTGACTCTAATCTCCAAAAGAAATTAAGTGAGTGCTGTAACTGAGTGTTGTTTAGAACAGAAATGAAAACTGAAATCGTTATCTCCTGAGAGGGTGCTTTGTGTAGCTGTTGTTGTTGCTGCTACTGTTGCTGGTTGCAAAGGAAATTTTGATGCCTGGGAATGTGGTAGGATAGGGTGGATCTTGGCATTGTCATTTGCTGTTGTCAGACTTGTGGTGCAAGACCAGCTGTGGGAGAGGATAGGGTTGCTCTTGGAGAAGGGAATTCCTCAACACCTCAAAAAGAAATCCCTCAACTTGTCTCTGTACCACTATGGTTTGTGACCAGTTTAAGTCCACAGAAACCAAACAAACCGTGTCACCAAAGCAACAGGTGTCAGGTTGTACACATGTATTTTATAGATCCCCAAACACAGCTATTGTTCATGATCGGAAAAAACTCAAGAATCCAGAATCGGCAGGGTGTGCTTTGAAATGCATTTAAAAGGGAGTAACAGTATACAATCAAAAATGCTTACTGATGAAAATGATGGAGAATACAAATCTCTCTCATCAAGGTATGCAGAAATTTAACGTTTTTAGCTTTGACAATGACATCTTCTTGGAAAGGGCTACTGCTCTTTTGCAGTGTAGAAAACATCCCCTATGTGATGTGTGCAGACACTTCATCTTTGCCTTTAAGCTCCTATGGTATAGGGATCGTGTCACGGTCTTCATAAAAGAGCTCAAAAACGACCACTGCCACCTGAAAGGTGTTATATCTGAGCTAACCGTAACTCCCCAAATTTGCTGTGCTCAGGATCCAACTCCAATTCTTATGTGTTCTTTCTCTACTTAGAAATTTTAAACAGCCTTGATATGAGTCTGCCTGTGTCTCTTTAAACATACAATTAAAAAAAAAAAAGCTCTGTTAACATAATACTCTTGGTGAAAGGAAGAAATGCTAATTAAGTCTAATGCAGCCACTCCATTTGGATAGAAAGTTTCAATGTGCGCATTTTGCAGTGGCAATTACCGAATGGTACAGTAAGTCCGTATGACAAGTGTGGAGGCATTAGGATCCTACCCTATGTGACAAAAACAAATGACTCAAAGAGGAATTTGACTTCATGCCAATCTTGAGATTTTCCTTCTACCTTAAACAAGTCAAAACAAGCATACCCTTTCCTAATACTGCCCCTAAGTGCTTTGTTCTTGAATGCTACCAGTGTGCCCAGAACTCCTAAGAGACATTGGTATTAGATTCTTCCTTCCGGATCAAGTTCACGTATTCAACAAGTGTCTACCTATGTCCTCCAAAGCTGGTATGGATTTGGGGAAATCCTGCTTGACACAAGTGATGGTAATTGATCTATATTTAAACTGTAGAATGTGATATAACTGTGATTACAAGATGCTAGAGTCAAATGGGTTCAAGTCCCAGTTCTATCATTTTCTGTCTGAGTTGGGGCAAACTTTTAAACCTGGAGTTACTTTCTTTGTAAATGAAGTGGTCATGGGACCTAGCAGTTGATACCTCATGGGGTTGCTGTGTGAAGCAAGTGAGATCGTGTATTGAAGGTACTGAGCAGAGTGCCTCATACAGAGTGAGCCTTGATTATCAACCATCATCACAACAGGGTAACGATACTCAGGAGCGGGATGCAGAAGAAGAGCCAAGAGGGACTTGCGAAGGGCCCGGTGCTGGGCCTCAGCCCAGAAATGAGGAAATGCTGGGCAGAGAATTCCTCCTGGCCGGCACTAGGAAGCCAAAAGGCTAGGAGCGTAGTAGGTCTGTTAAATCAATAGGCACCATTAGGAGAAGCATAAGCCAACGTTCAAAAAGGAGTAATGACTAGTCACCCCAAGAGTCAGGGGACGCCAACAAGGCTGCCAGCTGGATTTAGAGTAAAACAGAGAAGCTCAGAGGAGAACCAGTAAAGCTCGGACCGTGTAGCGTGTGTGCCTGAAGATTCTCCTCTCGGAAAGAAAACCTGGGCACCTAAACTGTCTGCTCTGACAGGGTGGTCAGCAAAGGACCTGACGTCTCCTCAGGGAGGAAAAGTACAGAGGGAAACTTAGCAGGGGAGAGTGGGGGGCTTCTTCCTGTTGGATGATGATCCAGGGGAGGCAGGGTCAGGATTCCTCTTCCTGGAAACACTTAATTCTTACCCCTTTATAAAACAGCAGGGGTCCACAAGCTTTTTCTTAAAGGCCCAGATAGCCAAGAGTTCAGCTTTGCAGGTCCTTCAGTGTCTGGTACAACTCCTGTAGAAGCAGGAGAGAAGCCACAGACAACGCAAGAATCGGTGCGGCTGTGTTCCAATAGAACTTTCTTTAGCAAAGTGGATTTGGCCCCCAGGGCCTTGGTTTACTGATCTTGGGTCTAAAACATGTGGACAAAAGGCTGCAATGATAAGAAATACTTTACAATCTCTTATCCATCATTTCCTCTTTTTTTTTTTTTTCTCACAACCCTGTAAAGTAGCTTCTTGTAAGTTAGGTTCAGATATTAAAAAAGAAATCTCAGTAAACTGAGACGAACAGGTGGCAGGATGAGTTGGAGGGCTTTTGCTTGAAATATTTGTAAAATTTGAAATTGTTATCCACGTAAAACATAGTCTGAGGACTCTGGGGACAGCGAGGGTGTTCCAGAAGCAAGGAAGCAGTGCAGACGCTTTGGAAGCGAGGGAAAAAAAATACAGGCGCAGTCAAGGACAAAATCTTGGGCTAGATTCGTTCCTTTGAAGATTCTTGTACTTGCCTCTGATCTTCCTCAAATGGAAACTATGTTAATAGTATGCGCTGAAAGAAAATGGGTATCAGAATGCAGATGTAGGGTATGCTTTCAGATTCACGCTAAAGCATTCAGATCTCAAGCTCTAAATTTTAAATTAATCCAGATTTTCTTGTACTAAATTCTCTTGTTTTCTTTCTAGGATGACTCAGTGATGCCCTTCTAAAAAAAAAAAACATATAAAAATATGGCTGTTTCTTTAAACTTTTTCAAACCAAAATAAAACAAGAGTTAATTCCAAAGAATATAATTTTTTCCTATAAACATCCAGATGCATTCATATAATCACTTAAAAGAAAAAAAAAACTCCTTCTGACTAGTATTCATCATAAGAAAAAAAAAATTGATTCTGAGCTGCGTTCTATTGTGGTCACAACGTTTAGTAAGTGGACAGGAGAAGAAATAAGCCTCTTCCCTCCTGAAATCAAGAACGAAAGAGTCTGGGAAGTGTTATCAGCGGTGAGTGTACACTTTTAGGATCAACCTAAGACCAGCAACTAAAAATCTAGTAGCAAAATGAGTGTCAGCAGATAAAATCCAAGGGAACTGAGACAGAAAACTGATATGGTGGTACTGAAGGGCTGAACTCTCAAACTTTATATTTAGGGGATTTCAGAAAATGAATGATAAAAAATTAGATATTTTTAAGACTTACTTCTGCTGCCTCCTTTTTACAAACCTTTAATATCATCTAATCATCACTGAAAATATTAATTCTCCTTTTTTATTATATTTTAACAACTTAATGGAAAAATTTGCCCATGAACTAAAATCTCTTACGAAAAATTCAGTCCAAAATTATTCAATGCTTGAAAAGCTTTTAAAATATACAAGGCAGGGTAATGAGGGGGTTAAGAGAAGAGGCTCTGGGTTCAGACTGAGACCCAACTGTGTCTGGGCAATTTCTTCTCTGTGCCTCTCTGTGAACTTTATAGAAGTTCCACATCTATAAATAATATAGTAATATTATAATGGTAGTATCTGCTTTAACGCAATGGTGGAAGAATTAAATAAGATAATTAATGTAAAGCACTTAGAATAATGTGTGGCACATTTTAAAAACAAATATATTCATTATTATTATGACAAATTAACAAATTCTTCATCTATTACTGGTATAAAGGCATTGTATTCAATTCAAGAGGATGAAACCAACTATTTACATTGTCCACCTATGTAATTACTTATGGATAAGCATTGGCAGGTGAAAGATTAGAACTTCAAATTTGAGAAACATCCAGAACGCCTCAAAAATATTTAAACATTCACATCATACTCATTATTAGAATGGCCATTATTAAAAAAAAAAAAGAAAGAAAGAAAATAAGCATTGGAGAGGATACAGAGAAATTAGAACCCTCATTCACTGTTGGTGGGGGTGCAAAATGGTGCAGCCTCTATAGAAAAAAATATGGAAGGTCCTCAAAAAATTAAAAATAGAACTGCCATATGATCCAGTAATCCCACCTCTGGGTATTTTATCCAAAAAATTGAAAGCAGGATCTCGAAGAGATATTTGTACACCCATGCTTATTGCAGCATTAGTCACAATAACCAAGAGGCAGAAACAACCTAATGTCCATTGATGAATGAATGGAAAAAGGAAATGTGATGTATACATCTATACATATAATGGAATGTTATTCAGCTGTGAAAAAAAAGGAAATCCTGACATATACTACAACATAGATGAACTGAGGACAGTATGCTAAGTGAAACAGGCCAGTCACAAAGACATAAATACTACATGATTCTGTTTATAGGGGGTTCTAAAGTAGTTAAACTCATAGAAACAGAAAGTAGAATGGTGATTACTAGGGGTTGGAGGAAGGGGAAGATGGGGAGTTGTTATTTAATTGGTATAGAGTTTCATTTCTGCAAGATGAGATAATGTTGAAGATCTGTTGTACAATAATATGCATATAGTTAGCACTAAGGTATTGTACCCTTAAAAATGGTTATGATGGAAAATTTTAACTTATATATTATGTTATGTGCATTTTATGTTATGCTTTTTACCACAATAAAAAATAAAATGAATTGGACTTCCCTGGTGGTCCAGTGGTTAAGACTCCACGCTTCCAATGCTGGGGACGTGGAGGTTCGATCCCTGTTCGGGGAACTAAGATCCCACGTGCCGCATGGTGCGGCCAAAAAAGAAAAAGATGTGAAAAAATAAAATAAATAAAAAATATGCTGGAACATCATTTCTTTTACATATAAACTTATATTAACTTTTCGTATAAACCAGAATACTTTACCAGCATCCATTACCTAATTTTGCTTTCAGGTAAAACTTCTGAAATGGTGTAATAAGAGAACTCCAATGACCAGGCCTGTTGAATCCCAACAACTTAAAGCAACTTCAAAAGAAACTTAATTAATGCCCTGTGTATAATTTATCACTTCTATGATGTTATCTAAATTTATCAAGTAATTATCAGAAAAATGAATCATTGCCTTGGGCTTTACCAGTAAAGAAAAAAAATTCTGACCCATGCCACTGAACGCCACCCTGCCATTCCTCACAACCTGTCTCACAGCTTCCAAAACCTGAATTCTAACAAGTAACAAATCCTCAGGATTCAAATCATATTGAGACATATACTCCTGCAACTGATTACCCAAAAAAGTGACCCACATTCGCACCAATAGGAACTTCAGACAGCAGAACTCTCATCACTCAATTTTTTTGTTTTCTTTCCTACCTTTAGGGTGAACATTTTAGTGTATCCTAACTGGATTCAGCCAGAACCAATTCTGAATTTAGGGGAAGAAGGATTTTATCATGTAATTACTTTAACATATGTTAAAGCATGCACTTTGAAAAATATGAAGTACAATGTATCTTTCCTAGTATTTGCGCTCAAGCATTTAATATGACGCTCTGTAGACGGTAGCCATTCTAACAAGGTAATTTATTGGTTATTCTCTGAACGAAACAGCATTATTTGTCAGGGCTTGGTTCTGAGTGAGGGAGAACCAAGAGGAAAGAATGAAAGCTATTAGAATGTTAAGAGAGGTACTGATACCTTTTCTTGGGAGTTCATCTTGTTATCAAAGGACAGCCTCCAGCCTCTTCATCAAAACAGTCATCAGATAACACTAGGGTGACCTGGGTGCAAGTCCAGCTGTCTGTAGGCAAAGTATCAGCCACACCCTACTACCGAAGAAGTCCCATCACAGATGCAAAAATCCACCTAGCTAACAGACGAGAAAGTAAATGGTTTTTTTAAAGAATTAATTGGAACTGATCCGTGAAGTCCTTCCGACCTGAGCATGTGAACAACACAAACTTTCTTCTCACCAGTGATTTGCTGGAAGAACTGGTGTGGAGTGCTGGGAGAGGTTGTGGATTTGACCAGTGGTAGGCTGGGCCAGGCTAGGAAAAGAGAATTACTCGCCAACAAATTCCCTGGAGGAAATGGCAATGCACGTGCTTCCTTTCCCGTAAGAAAATGACTTTATCCGGAACAGGTAAGTATGGATGGCGCAGGTGGACCAGGACAGTGGAACCACAGAGGGCACCAATTCTCACGCCAGCTCCACCTACAATCAGCACCTGGGAGTCCCTTTCCTTCCTGCCTGCTACTTCTGAGGACACTGGCTCAGGTGAACCATGGGAAATGGATTTTATTTTCTGAGTACAGAGGGTTTTATTTAAGAAAAAAAACTTCACAGAAATTTAAAAAAGAGAGAGAGCATAGCCTCTTAAGTATGCATGTGTAAAGATAATCCAGAATAACATTCGTATTTTTTTTGATTCTATAACGTAGGCCGTATCAGAGTAGAGTCAATGGAGAATATACTAATATTACAGATATATTAGAAATTTAGTTAAAGTGTGAAAATAGAACTAAGTTTAAAAAAATTACTAACAAGCTTGTCCTTTTATTAATTGTAACTATTGCACTTTTAAGAATTAGCGATATTACTACATTTTTTTAATAAATAAAAATAAATGCAATATCATTTACCAGAGGATCATAAAATGCATACTATAATTTCTTCCCAACCACTGTGAAATAACATAGACAGTAGAAGAGAGGGTCACTCGTTTTGCAAATATATTGCTTAGGAAAGTGAATTGTGTCTGCCTAACTTGACTAATTATCCAATCTCACTAATTTGACAGTGAACTACAGTTGGACTTTTTACCATGGCATAAAAAAGTTTCATTGCAAATTCTTTTCCTCCTTGAATGCCACTGGCATATACCCCTTACATGGGATAGGTTCCTATCTACTGTCACCCAACTGGACAACATACCCTTTCAGGAGGTTAAAATATGTTGATTTTAAATGACTTTCAAAATACAGTAACATAATGCAATGTGTTTAATAAACATGCAAATGATACCAGAGATGCTGGTGTTGCAAATGTGAGTTCCTAACATCTGAAGGACAAAAAAATAGTGGGGAACATTAAATTTTCTTCTCTTTTCTTTTCCCTGATCAAAGACCAACCATGCAATTTAATCTCTGAAAATTAATCACTCTTATTTTATACAACCAAGATCCAACTTTTTGTCAGTGACTCTAAATGTTACTTTATTTTCACTTACATTGATTCTGTTTTCTGATTAACTGGCTGATACACACATGTGTATGTCATAGTGAACAGTGAAAAGAGGCTAGAAAATTCTAATTCCTGGAAAAAAAATATTCTGAAAACTGAGATAATAGGCTAAAAAATATCATCACGATAGAGACCTTGCTTTCAATTTAAATAAATGATATGCATGCAAAGCTGTCCAGAAAGTCCTCTGATATGAAAATCCTGGCAGTCATTGTTGCCTACAAGGAAGATGAAGTGAGGGTGTTTTAGTCTAGCAGCTACCCAAACTAGGGCCAGCCTTCAAATCTAGCCCTAGGTTTGTTTTGGTATGACCTCAAGCTCAGAGTGGTTTTTATATTCTTAAACAGCTTAAAAAATAAAACAAACCAAAATTGAGTACATGACAGAGAAGGCATGTGACCTACAGATCCTGAGATATTTACTATCTGTTTTACCCTCTGGTCCTTTACAGAAGAATTTTGCTACCATTAGCTCTTCAACAACCTCAGAAGTGATGACAATTTAGGCCAATTCCTAAAGGTCAGAACAAACCATGAAAAAGGAATCACTACTCATTTATCCTGAGAAGTGGGTCCACTAAGTCAAAACTGAGAGAGATCAAACTGTAAACTGTGCTGTTTCCTAAAATATCAATTCGCATAATACATATTCTTTACCCACAAAGAAAGCCTGCAATACTAAATTTTACTATTAAAATAAACACTGAAGCTAACACCTAAAGTAGCAGGAGAATAATATTTCTCATTGATAACTTGGCAACATTCATGCATTTCAAAAACTCAGACAAAATTGGCATCACATGCAAGGAAAAGTGGACAAGTCAGTTAAACATAACAAAAGCAAGCTCGGAGTTAAAGCAAATGAGGTTTAGACAATATTTCTTTTGAAAATATCACCTCAGTATTTAATTTAACACTGCATCCAAACTGATAATCAATGAGATTTGTTAAGTCAATTTAGACAATTCCATATTATTTTGAATTTTAATTTTAGAACATATTCATTTTGAAGATGCTACATACAAACCGGGATAGTTATTTTCTCTAAATGCTATTTAAGTTGAACAGATAATACCTTATTATTTTCCTTGGTAAGGTTCATATGATGTACAGACACTCCATTTGTAAGTTATTTCCGCCAGTGCTGCAAATATTCTATTCTGAGACTAAAATAGCACATGATGGCAAAGAAAATGCTACATCCAGGAAAGGTCCTCTAGGACTAAGCCGTCTACTTCAGGAAGGAGTCAACAATTCAGGGTGGAAAATAGCAGACACATAGACTGTGCCCATTCACCTTGAGCATATGCCTTCCTCCTCTTAATGCCCTATGATTAAGGTGAGATTTAGGCTCTTATCAGTGTCACCTTTGGACTCAGACTAGGAGGGCCCCCCACCCGAAAGCCCTGGGCTTTAGAAAGTATCATGGTGCAAGCCCTTCCACAGGCTAAGGACACAAGCCCCGTTTGTACCGCATGATCCCCAGTACCCGGGACTCCTGAATTCCCAGGATAAGCCCGTACAAACCCCGTTCCAGGACCTGCGTGGCCCTCTCCCCTGGGTCGCTCCTCTGAAAGATGGCCTGGGCTGGACCGCAGTGCCAGAGGGCACATTACGAGGCCTGTGCGTGGTCAAGGTGCAGCTGTTACGAAGGGGTGGATGGGCCTTGGACATGGGGGCAGGGGTGTCCACACTACGTACCAGACATGATGGAAGGCAGAGGGGAAGGAAGAGAAATGGGCTGGGCTGCAAGCTAAAAGCTGGCTCTCCTTCTACTGCCTCTTTCTGACACAAAACTCCTAAGAGTCTAAGAATTAAAAACGCCAAGCTAGCCTCCCAGGCCACTGTGAAGGCGTATTTGTCAAATAAGAGAACAGAACATATTTGACTTAGCAGTTTGTTATCTTAATTTACAAACGCTTACATATTTACATACACAATAGGTGGGTGTACACTGTCTCAGGTCCCACGAGCATCCGCAGTGGACTTGGTTCTCATGATGGTCCCTCCTAGATTTCACGCTGCAAAGACATTCTGCTTTTTTATTTCCTGAATCCCATATTCAAAGCTTAATTGGGATATTTTACTCAAGTGATAAGATTCAGGTTCCCTTTCTGATTAACCTAGTTTCCCATCCACAGTCACAGAAAAAAAAAATTAATTGATCACCACAAAACTACATAAAACCAGGGGAATTCTCTGGTGGGCCAGTGGTTAGGACTCGGTGCTTTCACTGCCGAGGGCCTGGGTTCAATCCCTGGTCAGGGAATTAGGATCCCACCAGCCGAGCAGCACAGTCAAAAAACAAAACAAAACAAAACCAAAAAAACTATATAAAACCAATCAAATTTCCAATCGGCCCACCTAAATGCCCTCTAATATAAAAGGGCACTATTGTGAAAAATGGCTACAGGGAGAGAAAGTTTACTATCAGAGCAAAAGGGGGGTAGCTGTGAGCTGAGAAGCTCACAGGTCCTTCTAGTTTAGCATCAAAGACATCTATTTGTCCTAGAGTATTTGAACCACCCCGTGCTTGAATAGTCCAGTCATACTGCCAGTATCAACCAGAGTCAATCAATTATTGAGCCCTTACTATGGGCCAGGTGCTTTGATAGTCTCTTCATTTAATCCTTACCACCTGGGGAAGGGAGGCACAGAGAAGTTATGGCCTCTCAGCAGGTAAGTGGCTAAGACTTGGACCTGGTTTTATATGAATCCAAAACCCATGCTAGAAAGAATATCTTAAAAAAAATAATCTCCTATTTTTAAAATATATAATATCCTTTTTAAAAGAGGGGGGAATGCCATATTTCTAGCACAAGAATGAACGGTTGAAATGGTTATATTAATAAATATATACAATTTATTTTCCATATTCTTAAATAGACATAAAAACTTCACGGGGCTAGTGTTTTGTGAATTAAATAATGAAACATATATTGACTTTGGGGGGATATAAAGATATTTTCCTTCTCTTACCTCCTTAATAAGAATCCAGGGAAAACTCTTAATGAGAAGGTACCACAAAAAAAAACCCACAGGGCTTCCCTGGTGGCGCAGTGGTTGAGAATCTGCCTGCTAATGCAGGGGACACGGGTTCGAGCCCTGGCCTGGGAGGATCCCACATGCCGCGGAGCGGCTGGGCCCGTGAGCCACAACTGCTGAGCCTGCGCGTCTGGAGCCTGTGCTCCGCAACGAGAGAGGCCCGCGCATCGCGATGAAGAGTGGCCCCCGCTTGCCACAACTGGAGAAAGCCCTCGCACAGAAACGAAGACCCAACACAGCCAAAATCAATCAATCAATCAAAACATACGCATCTGATTCAAGATCCTCATTAAAAAAAAAAAAAAAAAAAAAAAAAAAAAAAAAAACCCACAGAAGTTCCCGCTCATTTATGAATTAAGGCCAAACTAGAATTAGAAAAAAAAATCAGAATAACGATATCACACACAAAAATTAATAAGCCTAGAAAATGACAATGAAATCATTGCTGCCATTGTAACCCTGTGGGATGATAGAACAGTCAAAATCCTCTAAAAAGTTTTTGGTCAGGAAAAAAAAGAAAAGAAAGAAAAAAGCAAACTAAAACCTTCCAAAACTTTGACTTTTACTTAAGTGTTGACCTAATTCAATAGTTTTCCAATGATAACTTGGAAACAGTCAATAAATAAAATATGCCTTTCTGGTTGACTTTCACTGAAATTTATGATTAATTGCCTTTCGCAACTAGAATACCACATTCAGCTTTGAAAAGAACAATTCTCATTACTTTTCGCAAGAGGCGCTCTGAATATATGTTCTTTTGGCTCTAAATTTAAGAAGTATTTTGTCCAACTATTAAAATGTATTACATATTGGATAACCAATCTTAAATTATTATCACAAGAAATAAAAATTCTAAAGAGGAAATATTCCCATGACTATGGCTTTGAATATATATGTCCCTTAGTCAAGTCAATGAGACCAGAACCAGGCAGCCACACTTACCCCCTTGGCCATAGCGGCTATGAGATGGTGGGAAGACTTGTTCTTAAGGGCAGTTGCATAATCCTTTCTCATTCTGCAGGAGAGCTTTAAGGGAGGGAAGGGAAAGACTACCATCGGTCAAGGAGAGTTTGGCTGCAATGCTGCCTCAAGGCATGAGAATGGATTCTATGGTCCCTTCCACATCAGACTAAGCATCTGTGATGATGCAACAGATTCGGCCACTTTCAACATCTTCCGAGTTGAATCGCTATCACTAGTTGGCCAGAGGAAGGAGGGGCCGTTCCAATCTCCCTTACAATTCCCGCCCTAATTATTACATTACACTTTCACAATTTAATCCCTTTATTTGCCTCACTGCTTTTTGGGGGCTAAGTGAGTATCACGGCGTGATGCCCGCTGATGTAGCTAGCAGGGTAGCAGGGCAGCAGGAGTGCCACCCAGCTGCCAGCTACAAGCACAGCCAGGTGGGCAAGCCCAGAGTGCTAATCCGGACAGTGACATGTCTGCTGCTCAAAATCCTTGAAAGTTGCTGTCTCCAATATGGAGTAGAACTGAGCACTATACATCAATGCCAAGAATCACCCTGTGGTTCACCCTGTGAGGCTTTGGGTAGCATTTCAGCATCCTAAGGAAGAATCAGCGATAGAAGTGCAATTGTTCTATTCCAGGGATCGCTCGGTAAGTAACTATTGCACGGCTATTAATAGCTAAGCGATAGGATTTCTTTTTCTTTTTCTTTTTTTTTAAACAACTGTCAGGAAATGTTTTCACATAGTTGTCCTATCTTTGGAAAACATACTGAGGACCACGTTGTTTCAATCCCCCCCCCCTCCCAAAACAAAAAACTTTGGTATTCCCTCAAAGCAGGAGACATTTATAGGAGGAATTCACTGCAATCCACAAACCTTTGGGAACCAAGCTTTCACACAGTGTTGCTAAGCTGAAACTCAGGCCAGCACAGTGCCAGGCCCACAGTAGGTTTTTAGTCAATATTTGTTGAGTAAATGGGAGTGATTTTCATTTTGAGACCATTTTGCTTATACCAGCGTACACAGTGTTTGTTAATTTATCCCCAAACACTCCCTTATCTTTGTGTAGTTAGACCCCGAGCTGTGTAAACTGAATTAACAAAACCAAATTACTAACAGTTTAAATTTGAGATGTTCTGTAGCATCCATATTCTAATACTGTTGGACAATGGGTGGTAGGAACCCGAAGATTTGAAGTGTGTTTTCATTCTCAAGTTTTGCAATCTAGTAAGTAGGCTGAAGAGATACTTTCAAATGCCCCAAAGTGGGAGGAAGCTTTGCATACAGATCATCATTGTTTATTTACTCACTTTACATGTGATTTTGTATTTCACTTTATCCAGAAGCATTCCTTGAGGTAGGTATTAACGCCTTCAGTTTATAAATGAGAAGAAGGAAAATAAAGATCCAGTGGATGAAGGATTTTTGTAAGAAAATGCTAATAAAATATGGCTATGGTGATCAATTAAATATGAAGATACAGCTATTAAAATATTTAGGTAATTCATACATACGCCACACTAACTTGGCTTGTGTTCTTCCGTTAAAACTATGAAAGGCCGTGAAAAGATTAGGCTGATAGATCCACTCTATTATGTAAGAGTTATGATATCTTGAACAACTGTGCACTTTAACTCTTTAACTGTGTATTCATCAGCCATACATCAAGGAAGTGATTATGTAATAGACAGCACAAAAGCAATGGGAGATGGTACCACCTGTTCCACTCAGGACAATCACTGATCTTCAGTGCTACTGGGTGAAAAGACTTGCCCGCCCACATGCTCGTAAAAGGAAAGGGTAGAAGATTACTCTCTGTGCTCATAAAGGGGTTCAGAATCACCTTTTGTTAAAACATTTAGAAGGATTAGAGTTTAACAAACATCATCTCCTTTGCACTTTAAAAACCAGTAAGCATGTCACACAGTTATTAAACTGATTTCAGTTATGTCCAACAAGGGACCAGTAGACGACAAAGAAGAGTTGTCAGCGGTAAATCAGCAGCAACACGGTAATAGAGCTGTGGTTCTCAAACTCGGGTGAGCATCAGAGTCACCTGGAGGGCTTGGCAAAGCACGAATTGCTGGGCCCTCCCCCAGGGATTCTGACGGAGGTAATCTGGGATGAAGGATGGGAATCTGCATTTCTAACAAATTCCCTGGTGATACTGAGAGCGGCCACACTTTCAAAAGCACTGTCACAGAACACAGCACAGTATAGTGCAGTGGTTCTTAACCTCGGCTTTAGATGAAGCATTAACTAGGAAGCTTTCATAAATCCCCGCTTGCCCTGGCTGCACCCAAGGCCAATTAATTCTGAATTTGGAGGTATGAGCCTAGGCATCAGTATTTTTTTTATGTCTCCAGGTGACTCCTGTGAGCCTGCAAGGTTGAGAACCACAGACATGAGGGAAAACACACTTGTATCTATAACTGGTTAAGAAGATACATTTTGGGTATTTTTGTTTTGGCCATGCTACGTGCTTTGTGGAATCTCAGTTCCCTGACTAGAGAGTGAACCCGGGCCCTCAGCAGTGAAAGCGTGGAGTCCTAACCATTGGACCGCCAGGACATTCCCAGAAGATACGCTTTGTAAACCACGGAGCAGAGCAGAATAGAATCACTGGTGTGCTGGGGATCCTCAATAAACAATGATTCTTTCCTTCCTCTATTTTCTTCAAAAGTGTATCACAAAGGATCTAAACAAGTGAAATGTAATTTTCTGTAAGATATATATCTATAGCTTTGAAAAGGAGCTGAGTTTTGTATTTGTGGATTCCTAGTTTAAAGGGTCACATACAAATTTTAGTCATGTTTTTCTACATTTTTCGGTGGGAAATAATCTTGTTATTTATAAATCCGGAGATCTATAAAGGTTTGGGTATGTCTTACATACGTTGGAAGCATATTTTATATTTTGGTACAGTTTGGAAGCTTTTTCATACAAATTTATTAAAAAGGTGGGGAAAGTACATCCAACCACAGGAAAAGAAGGAAGGGCGTAGAAAATTAAATTTGTTTAGAGACGTGATTCTCAAAAGTGTAGTTCCTGGACCAGCATCAGCATCGTCTGAAAACTTGTTAGAAATATAAATTTTCAGACCCCCTACCCAAGACAGATCTAATGAATCAGAAGCTCTGAGAGTGGGTGATCTGCATTTTCACAAGCTCTCCAGGCGAGTCTGATGCACACTCTACTTTGAAAACCACTGGTCTAAAATATTTATCATTTCAGCTATACGAAGAACAGAAGAGGTAAAAGCACTATTTGTCCAGTGCGCATCGGTTCAGTGGCTATCCAGACCCCCACTGCTCTAATAACAGCTGTGCTCTTTCAAACTCCACCCATAGCTTATTATCATTCCATCTTTAGAGCTTGATAGTAAACGCGGAATTGATAGGGAGCATATGCGGGGATGGGGGGGTGGGGGGGTGGGGAGTCTATTCTACAAACCCTCCACTATCAATTTTCATCTATTTCTATTTTGTACTCAAGATAGAATTAAGAATGCACAACTTGACTAACAAGGGCCAGAACCACGAAAACCAACCAACCAACCATCACATGAGGCTGGAGGAGGGTGGGTATCGCCAGGTGCAACCCTCACTCACCTTGAATCGTCCTCTTGAAGAATGCCTTGCAGGCTTCACAGGATGCTACCCCATAGTGGTACCCAGACGCGATGTCACCGCACACTAAACACAGTCTCTTGGGCATCGAGTTGAGCATGTATTCGCACTTGGTTGGTCTGGGGGTCTTCAACAATGGTGCTGGAGCAGTCATCGTACAGTTTCCGGACAGGCCCACTACCTCCTAGGATAGGAGCAGAAGGGTAGAGAGGTGGCGAATCAAGTCCGTTCTGATGGCCATTCATGGTTGAGCTGCAGCTCCCGCTGGCGTCTGAAGAGCCACCTGGGCTGTGGTGGTTGACGCTGTCCGTCAGGGAGGCCGGGCTGGAGGGTTCCGTCTTGATGAAGGACGAACAGCTGGAATCAATGTGTCGATCTTTGTTTGACATTCTGCAGAGAAGCCTGAGGTTTAGGGAGGTGCAAACAGAGAGAGAAAGAGGAGAGAGTGTCAAACACAGATACCAAAAGAGGTAGAAACAAAGAGAAGGTGAAAAAATAGAGAAAGTGAAAAAAAAGATCGAAAGGAGAAAAAAAAAAAAAAGAGAGAAGAATTCATACGTTAAAGACATTGCTCTTTGAGAGTGCTGCATAAGAACTAGGGACTACACATCATTCTCTAGTCAATATCTCTTGTTCTACAACAAGGTAATCAGCATAAGAGCGTGACAGGGTTACATCAAAGTGCCCAGACAGGCCATAAACAAAAGCTCTAACAGATCCAGTTCCTTTCATTTTACCTTTCTCTTCAAGAACCACTGTCAATATCTAAATCAACTCTCTAGATTCTAAATTTAGCCAGGGAAGAGGAGTAATTTGCAAAGTCCATATCACTTCTAAAATTACCCTTATCCTCACTCTACTTTTCTCTTCCATTTTCTGATGTTGCAGTCATTTTATTATGAGCAGAACTAAACTTTTATTGTCAAGACCGAACAGATGATTCCTCAGCTCTGTAATTACTGTTTGTCAGCACGCTTCCATAAGCATAACTGTGTCTTTTATTGATCTAAGACACACAGGGAATATATCCTCAATCACGTTGCCTCTTTAATTAAATTGCTCTATTTCCTAGACATTTAGCGATACAGAAAGACATCAAGGATAAAATGCTAGCCAATATTTAAGGATTATTTCCTAGAGCCCACAAAACAGTGAAATGATCACCAGCATTGATTAATAAATATGTACATGTGTTTCCATGTGTCCGTGTCTGCATGTGCGATTTGCCACTGTTGAAGAGAGGAATCACTAAAAGCCATTTGAGCCTTCAGTATACCTGTGAATCCATAAACCTGATACTTCATATTCAGCAAAGTAAGGATGTATCAAGTTTTGCCCTGAAAAAATGAGATTTGCGATGGTCTCTTTTTCTCCCCTTCCTTTGGTCTTTTAACATCATACCTCCTAAAAGGAAATATGATGAAGCATCTAATCTAACAAACTCTCTCTCTTATCTAGAAGAAACAGACTGCCCCTCTTACTTTGTCAGACCCGTAAGTGATTAAATTTCGGAAGAGGTAATTAGATGAAAAGATATAATTGGTCCTATTTTCTTTCCGGTTCGCCATAGTGCAAAACCCCTTTTAGCAAAGTCTCTAGGAACCTTCTGAGAGCCCACTATAGAAAGAAGAGGTGACAGTTGAGAAACAAACTTAGATAATTGCTTCCCAGTGGAAAGCTGATTTATGGGAATCCCACAGGGTAATGGTCATTCACTCGAATTTGGGGGAGTAGTCACAGGATAATCGAAGGGATGCAATTATCTCTTTCACTATAAATCTAATGATATTTTATCACTGCACAAATTTCATGCTCTCCTCCGGGTGCCCCCTTCCCCCACTGTTCTGTTACTTTCAAAAGAAGAAAAATATGGTTATTTCCTATCAGGGAATGTTCACTGAATGGTTCCGAGAAGGCGGTCTCAAGAGCAAAGCATCCAGAGCAAGAATTTGCCTCTTTCCTAGCAGATTTCCCATTGGAAGTTTTGTGCCTCTTTCTAAAGTAAAGCAAACTCAGGATGTGAAGAAAGCAAACAGGAAGGAGAAATCCACAAAAATATCTTCTTGCTTTCGCCCACCCACTTGTGTTGTCCTTTCATCAACAACTAGTGAAAGAAAAAATAGCCCCCTCCAGCCTGAACCGGGCGTCCGCTCCCTCCCGCATCTGCTGCCTTGTCCCCGTCACTGTTAATGAGCTCTGTAATTAATAGATCGCTCTCCTTGTCTCCCAGCTTGCACCCTGGGCTAAGCACTTTTCCTCAAGTCAACGTTTGAAAGAAAGCGGGTCGGCACTGACTTACAGCAGCCCTGCGAATTCCTTTTAATTTAAAGCACTTACTCTACCACTTCACTTATTACCTTATAATTACTGGACTGCTCGCACATACATTATGATCTTAGACTACAGTTAGAAGTTGTTAGGGTACTAAACCACGGTCGCTCCCCTTTCCTCTCTCCGGCACTGAATCTCTCACAGCCACGACAATGAACTCTTTCGCCATCTGCCTGCGAGGCACCATTTCTTAATCATTTTTTCTTTTTCCCAAGGAGAGTTGCTTTGAGCTGCTTGATCACAAAACAGACCACGCTTTCCCTGGGCCTTCTTTTCTCTCTCTCTCTTTTCTTGGATTGTCTCTGTTCAATTTTATCCCAATTTTCTTTCCCTCGGGCGTTTTCTCATGGACTTCTAAAATGTGCAGAACTCTTGACTGAGAAACAAGGCCAGGAATCACCCTCCTATTTATGGAAGGGTTATTTGCAAAGTCACCAAATGTTTATGTGTCAAATGCATGTTGTTAAGGTCTTTGAAAAATTGGGTGTCTCCAGCCAGCTGTCTCCTCGAAAATCTCAGCCCCTAACTTTGCAATAATCTGGATGGAAGCAAGAAAATTCAGGAAGTTCAAGTGGTCGGGGAAGCCTTTGGACAGTGGCAATCTCTTCTACACAAGTCTGGCCATTGTAGCTGTAAAGGAAAGTGAACATGCTGGATCGGTGCTGTAGGTTTTATATGTTTCTTCTCAGACATGAACTGCTTCCTTAATGAATACCTTTTTGCCCAGTGGAAATAATAATAGAGTTGCCATTTATCAAGTGCTTACTACATGTCAGGCATTGACCTGAGTACTTTCCAAATATTACCTCATTTAATCCCCAAGACAACCTTGTGAGGGAGGTATTACTCTTTAGGAAACAGAGCCTCAGACATCAAACAATTTCCTGAAAGTCATACAGTTTGGAAGTGGAAGAGTCGGGATTTCAACTCAGGGCTGACTCCAAAGTCCAGTGCGGAAATGTCCTGAAGCCAACAGAGAGTTTTTCAAGGTGTTCACTGATGATTTTAAATAGCCAAGCACAGAGGGGTAGAGCTGGCACACACAGAGGCTCTATGACATTCACACTCACCCATAAGTGGAAAAGTGGCTGAAGAAGCCACCACGCTGGCTACAAGGCCACCCCGTTGAGTCACCCTCCCCAGGGTTTGGAGTGACACCGAAACAGAATCTGAAAGAACACAGTTGTCTCCTAATTACTACTTAGCTCATTACACTGAACATTTCCTAGACACCATTACATTATACCCTAAAACTACAGTGGGTCTTAAGTCTCTCCCTCTCTGTCTCTGAAATTCTACAGCTCTATTATTCAAGCCTGAGATATTCACAACTATCTATAAATTCAATTGTCAGCTGGTGGGTTTTATTCTAGACTTCACTTCAATCTAAAATTAGAGGCACTAAAATTCACATTAACTCTAAGAGGAATGTAGTGAATAAGACTTTATTTCAAAAGAACACCTTTTTGTCAGAAAGAGCCATTTCCAAGATGATGGCTTTATCTGGAGCCAAAGAGAATAAGCCCAATTCCACATTGTGCTGTTAACGCAGAAATTTTAGGTCACATTGGATTAATAAAAATCTAAATTTCGTTAAGAATTATGAACAGAAATAACATGTGTTGGGAAAATGTGGGAAATATTTATTTTAAAGGCTCTGTAGAGTTGCTTTTATTTTATTATTTTAAGAGAAATGATGGGAGACACAAGGGAAAAAGAGAAGCAACTTTCTAAAAATCTTCTCTGAGTGAACACCCTGAGAATAAACTGGACGGAGAAACAACCATGTCAAGAACAACATTTATGTTCTTTATAAGAAACTAAATTTGAGGGATATAACAGCTTTCCAGAGGCCAGGGACATTGCAGTGCTTTAGAAAGTATTTTCAATACAGTTTGAGATATAGTCTTCTGTATTCTATATATATTCTATATATGTTCTATTATATATATTATACATATATATACATTTATATATAAATTCTGATGATCCTGCTTCAACATAGGAACTTCTCGCCCAGCCTTGCTTAAGGGTTAGCAAGAGTAAAATTTATCTTTGGTGTTAGATACTAATGACCAGGCAGATAAAGCTTCTTGGTTGCTGGACTATTTAAAAATGTAATTTTTGACAGTTGATTAACTGTACGTACAGGTGTTCATGTATAGGGAGAAAGTGACAGACAAAAAGAATAAGAATCAATAAGTTGCTGCTGGAGGGGGAAAACAAGATAATCTGTAAGTTAATATTCCATTTATATTATAATTATCAAGCTTGTTTTCAGAGAGGCTACCTAGATCCAGGTAAATGTATGACTGTGAGTGAATTGCTGTGAATTTCTGGGCAATGTGTAGGTGTCCAGAGTGGTCTACATTTCCCAGAAGGGACTTAAGCCTACGTTCCATAGGCTTATATATGATTAAATATTATTAACCCTTTCACCAAACTATTGGGTTGCCCAAAAAGTTCGTTCGGTTAGTGAATACGTTGTTCAACAGTTCTTCGTGAAAGTTAAAAATGTGTCTTTTAGTTTTACCTAAACCCGAACGAACATTTTGGCCAATCCAATAAAAGTTTGTAATAAGCAGCTGCATTTCATCTTTTGAATTTTATACCAAACTTGAGTTCATTTGCTACTTTATTTCCCTCCTAAAAAAAGTGGTGCATCAATGCAACACATGTGTACAGATCTTCTTCTTTGGCCTTCCTGATTTTAACACCAAGGAAAGATTTTTTGAAATTTTATTATACCTATTTCAGTGACAGACACCTAAATAGGCTAAATAAATGACAACTAAACAACTCACTAGTTTATTTTCTTCCTTGTCATCCTTAAGGGCCCGAAAAGGTACCCATCATCATTATAAATTCCAAACACTTTATCAATTTATATCTCAAAGTTTTACATAACAACAATGGAGCCAGCAAACCTGCAAGCTTACAAATATGAGAAGACAGAGAGAGAGAGAGAGAAGACAGAATCCTTAGTTCTCTCACTGAATCAGAGAATTTCAGGGTTGGAAAGGAAGGTTATCGAAAGTCCTATCGCTCATCACTTAACCTATCCAAAGTAGGAATGAAGTTATAAGGATTGGTCGGTTTTCTACCTGTCGAAATCACCAGATTGAATATTTAAGTATTTTTGTTTCAAAAAATAAGAAGCTTTTATTAGCCTATAGGTTTTGGGTTTTGTTTTAATGCTTTAAGAAGAAAACCTCCAAGACTAAGGCAGCAGCTCCCCGAGGCCCAGGCTTCCAAGCTCATGACCCCAGCAGCTCCGCTGGCAGTCTGAGTTACAACTCCAAGCACGCCACTTTACAATGAGCTTTTTTTTTTTTCTCTCCTGCTTCAACTAATTGCACTCTCGTAAAGTGGCAAAATGTGAATCACTTAGTAACAAAATGGGCACCAGCTGCTATTGTCAAAGAATGGTGATGCTGAAGAAAGAGAAAGCAACCGAATGAAGTGTCATGTCAGAAATCAACGGTGCAACGTGTGATTTGAGAAAACATGACTACTTTACAGAGACAGGGTGTCATTATGGCATCACAGTAATACGCTGCTTTGACAACTGCTGGGTCTAACATATCATCATTGCATTAAGGTACACTGGCTTAGTTGGGGAAGGAAGAGAGAGGATTTTTTCTTTTAATAAGAAATATCTTCAGGTCTGCCTGGTTAACCTAACAGAAGGAGACCATTAATTGTAAAGAAGGAATTGTAAATCCTGACCCACACGCCAGAAAGATTAAAACACATGCGCACATATGCACACACACTTAGATACTATTTTAGGTCTTCTTTAATAAACGTGGAGGCCCATCTAATGGAACAGAGGTCTGCATAACATGATCACAATGATTTAGTGATGCCGCTTCTTGATTCTTTGAACAAATAACTTGTGCGTTTAGTCTAAAAGACTCTTTGCAACTCACTCTGTCAAGAACCAGAGTAAGCAAACAGCTCCCCACAAAGCTGATGCTTGAGTTGTTGACAAGAGATGTAGCTAAGTTGTGTGGGAACCAGGGGCCAGCTCCTTCAAGTAACAAATCGGAGCCTCTATCTAAGCTGAACGCTTTCCCAGTTCTGTCAAGGGCCACGCGTGCTACACTAAGCAAAGAAGTTTAGGACAAATAAAAACAGGAGACTTGGAACTCATTTCTGGCCAGTCGTTGAAAGCACCCCAGGAATATAATTTCATACCTAGGGCTAAACCATGACCAGGAAGGACCTTGCTGAAGCCCTATCTGCTTTTAGGGCTCCAGTGTTCAATTTTGCTCTGAAATTAGGTTGGTCGACTATCCTGATTTAATCACTGAAGTCTCATGTCCTGGGACTTCCTTAGTCCAGACAATCCAGGATGGTTGGCCATCCAATCGGATATAGAGAAAGACCTATAAAACCTTGTGCCTTTCCTCCTGCTGTTGTCCCTAAAACAAAGGAAGGGAAATGGATTCCATTCCTTTTCAGCAAAGAGAAATGCGATATTCACACTGGGGGTGTTCTAAGTGTATGCGTTAGAAAGTGCCTGCATCCTATCTTACTGTATCATTCCAGCCAGAGGCCACTGCCCAGTGCCTTGTTAAGCTATCCAGACTATTTTAGATGTAGGAAATTGCAATTGCTTCAGTTTGCGTTACCAGGTGATTTCTGATGCTTCCTGGTTGATAAACTTTATTAATGGGAAAAGAAATGGTCCTGTGATATCACAATGTGTCGCTCATTACAGTTGTTGACAGTTTCTGTATTGAAGGATTTGATCTGATGCAGGAGCGCTTACTAGTGTAATTCATCCTTAGCTTGTTTTCTTGGACCTATGTCAATCTGGGGGTGCGCCTCCCTTGTTTATAGCTCTAAATACAGTAAGCGAGCTACTGGCAAATCAATAAGACTGTTAAATGCATAATAATGCTGGGTAATTGCATACATGATGTTTTGCATAATTAACCGTCTGAGCTTTTCTTTAATATAATGGGCTCTCATGTAATATAGAGCAGCTATAAGTCTATAAAATATACACAGTTTATATGAACCATGATTCTGCTTAAAACTCTGGCTAATCACCTACATTGGCTTTGAAGGGAGAGCTCTCCTCCACTGCCAAGTCCAAATCAATTCTTATGACATTACTTTACAACTAACATGATATTTAACTGATGATGGCTATTAGCTATTATACAGATTGCACTCAAGGACTGTAACAGTAGGGGAAAAAAATACCATTCAGTTTAAACAAACTTCTGCCATGTAATCAATATTACTGAGGCAAATTAAGTGTTTTAACAAGTGTGTATATTTGCCCTAATGCGGCTTAATTAACTATATCCTCACAACTGCCCAAGTCCAGGACACCTATGGATATTAGAAGACAACGTCAAGAACTGTCTAGTCAGCGACTCAGATGCACAAGAGATGCAAAACAAGCATTTTATCTTCAATCCCTAAGGACAGTTCTTTCCTTACACAAGTTACTCCCCTGGGACCAAAAGCCAGAGGCCCAGAAGGGCTTTAGAATCGTGTACTCTACATCTTGATGTAGGAAATGCCCAAGTGTTGACCGGATCACTATCTCCAGGGTAGAGTGAAACAGCCCTGGGCACAAGGTGGGGACCCTGCCAGAAAAACAAACGGTGAGTATGGGGTAAAAAACTACCTAAGATCTAAGATAAATCATCAAAATGAAGCTTATGATATATGCTGAATGTAACATTTATTCGGTCTTAGAGATTTACTACGCCATGAGCAGACCTCCTCTGCAGTAAGCTTTCTAGAGAAAAAAAAATAGTCTCCTCCTTCTACAAATCTCTGGTCTTTCAAACAGAAATATGGATCAATAAAGTTTGCTTGTGTTCAGACAATTCCGTTTTCAAGCAGTCAAGGAGCACGCCGAAGAGAAAAAGCCGACACGCCAGCGGGGGGACTGACAGCTAAATGAAGACCTTCTAAAGGCATCTCGCTAGAGGAGAAATAAACAGACATTCAACTCATAGAAAGTCTATGCACTGATCTTTACAAATTAAAAATCGAATATAGATGCTTTACATACACACTCCAGTGATGGAGTTCACAAATCAAATCCAGGTCAGTGAAAGCTCAGGCTGCCTGAATCTCCCTTTCCTATTCTCTTTGCTACGCTGGAAGAGGAAATAAGAATGCTACCAGGAGTTGATGTAAGGATATTGAGATCATCGTATTGATGTCACCCTTTACTCATTAAGAAAATGTTTTGCAAAAGCAATTACAATGACCAATAAGCCAGCTGCCTCCATAGATATAGGCCAGTTCCTCTGGAGTGGAACTCTGAAACATTCCCGGAAACTGGGTGAATCACAGTGGTGAGAAAGCTGAGCTGCTGAGGAGGAATCACCGTTGAAATAAAGGTTGCTTCGAGCATATTGGAACATTTCTATGTTAGAGAGGGAGATTCATCGTACCGCCACAGATAATAAACCACATCTTTCCCTGTTGGACAGCGGTTAAACTATATTTATACTTTTAACTTAATAGCTTAGTTTGCAGTAGTTAACATCTGGATGCAAAAGCAGCTGGTCTGGGGGTGATCTATGATAGCAGAGGTTAACATGATATTCTGTTGGTACGAGGTGTTGTTCAGCTGAAGTAGGAGAGTGGGGGGGCGGTGTGGAGGAGGGGAAATCAGCTAATTATTAATCCTAAGACTCCTTCCTCTGTCTTCTTTCTTTAAAAGAAAACATTTCATTGAGCTAGTTGCCTGAAGAGAAGGTGAAGCTTAAACACCCAAGCCACTACTTGCAGGCAATGAAAAATAACATATATATTTAATTCAAGCCATGGAAATGACGAAGGATTTGTTCTGCAGCATTATGGGTTTTGTAAAAGAGATTATTCAGCAGTGGGACACCATCCAGCGAAGACAATGGAAGCCACAGAGAGGCCGGGATTTCAGATCGGAAGGACTCGCTTGTGGTTTGTCATTCAAAGGTCCAAAGATAAACGTGCAGAGAAAAATTTCTGACTCTTAGTCTCAATTCTGAAAAACTGATTAAAAAATGTAGGACACCAGGGTTCCGACACCTTGTCTGTCTTCTCCTCCATTTCTCAGCAAACTGTGTCTTCTTAACAGCGCTAGAGGGAGGAGCAATGTGGTTCTAGCCGGGGACCCAGTGCTGTGTGACCTGAGGCCGGTCTCTACCACACTCTGACCCTCATCCTCCCTGGTCAAATGGCAGGATGCGCCCACGTGCTTTCTAAAATAACTGCTGCCATTAAAAAAAAAAAAAAATTCTACTGGGTTGGCCTAAAAAAAAACCCAAACGAACTTCTTGGCCAACCCAAGATTTTACTCCAATAAAACCCATGCTGGCTTGTGACTCAGATGAGACTGAGAGCAAGGGCTATTGCATGAAAGCACACTTCCCAAACTTCCTTTTGTTTCCTTGGCTGCTACTGCACTTAGCCAAGTTTCACGGTTAGGGCAGTGCACGTGTGTGTGCGTGTGTGTGTGTGCGCGCGTGCGCGCGCATGTACGTGCTTCAGGAGAAAGAAAAAGTACGCAGCCGACAACCTGCTACATAACAACACAACCACAGCAACTACAGTCAACTGAGGAATCCTTCCCAGCGGGTGACCGAAGGCCAAACAGTGCCACGATCATCTGGTGGGATCCAGGAAGCAGGACTCTTGGTTTTTTCCTAGAAATGGTTCTCTTTTTGCTCATTACGTTTTTGGTGGGAGGCGTTGGCAGAAAGGGCAATTCTCTGCAATCAGCGTTTAAGTGAATGTTTGTCCCAGTGTGTGACACCACGCTGTCAGCAAGCAGCGGGGAGCCCTTGAGTTGTTACTACATTTGATTTGACTGCCAGTAGGAAGCTTCATTTCTACCAACTCTTAGTTGCTCGCTCAAAGAATCTTCGTTTCTGGAGTGATTTTTTTTTTCCTCCTCTCTTCTATTTCCTTTTCCTTGACAGGTTGTGCGCCCAAATGCCACGTGGATGTGTCAGAGGCAACTTTAGTTCTTTTCTCCCGAGCTGGTCAGACCTGAGGGCCTGGCTGTAAAGAGTCCACCCAATGTGTTTGGAATTTCTAGTCTCTCATTTAGATTCTCTGAACTTTAATTCACATTTCCTAGATCCTCACCAGGTCAACACAGACGCAAGCTGGTTCGGCCACATTGTGGTCACATGTTTTTACTTGGTGGGGTTTATTTTAGCTGATGGAGCAGACATTTCTGCAGCTCTTATCAGCCAAAAAGAGAGAAAAAAAAAAAGGCTGGTCACTCACCTTTTCGTGCAATTTTGTTGAAATAACTGCTCTTTGGGTGACTGCTTCCGACACCTCTAAAAATTTTTCTGATTTGATAACTTTACTACTTCCCGTGAAAGCTTTTCTCTTTCCAAATAATGATTTTGGTAATTAGGATTCTCAGATAGTGTCTCTGATAAGAACTTCTGACAGTGAAAAGCATCTTTAGAAACAACAAAAGCATATGCATGAGTAAAAACGGTGGGGAAAAAAAGAGAAGGAAAAATCCCTCAGAGATATTATGAAAATTCAGGCTGAATGGAAAATTAATTAACACTAAAGAGCTAAAACTGTAATTAAGAAAAATTTCATTAAGGAGAGGCAGGTGAGTCTGTTTTTCTAAATATGACAAGGTGCTGTGTAAAAATAAAGTAGAAGCAGGTTTTGGGGAGTGGAGCACGAAAGCCATGTCTTTAACCAGATCAAATTCTCGAAATTGGCTGTCAAGACAGGATTGTTGTGATTTATACCCGTCTATCAAGTGCATGAACAGAGAGACTGAGAGAACAGAAACAAGCTGCTGTCGCTTCCATTCGCAAAGAACCTTTAATTTCCACAGCACCATCTGTTACCAAATCTAATTCACATTCCCCCCTAATCTGGTTTAGTCCCATAATACTAATTCTTCCCCAACCCCTAGGAACACAAACCACCAAAAAAAAAAAAAAAAAAAAAAAAAAGGCTGTGGTTCTTGGTGAGTGAGAAATTGAATATTACAGAGTTAAGGTGTAAAGGCTCTGGTGACTTAAGGGAAGCATGCTCTTCTCCATTAAAATGTCTTCCTGGTAAAGGGATTTGTTTTCAACCAATGCAGAGATACGAAATTGTTCATATTTGGGGTAAAAAAAAAAAATGCTGATATAAAAGTAGGCCGGGGACACGAAAGCAGAGGTTGTCATAAAATACAATTGTCAAGTTTAGTCACTTTCAGAACTGGCTATAAAATCACTTTGTCATGGTTTTCACATAGAGAAAGCCTGAAACTGTAATTTTGTTAAGGAAACTGAGAGTGATGTATAAATTCAGAAAAAGTAGAGAAGCCTGGGCGGGGGTGGGGAGGGGAAGCTGGGGGGAAACCTAGGAGGAAATGAGAATGGCAAAAAATCATATTTAATTTAAAATAAAGGGATGTATATGGGTAAACACACATCCATCTCTCCCAGTCCGAGATTCTATTAGCACATAGTTTTGATTCAACATCACTTCTGCTCTTAGCCAATATAATAACTGGCATTCACAATAATGTGGAGCTATAAAATTATAAAGTGCTTTCTGCATCAGAGAAAGATTAAACTACACTCAGTAAAGATTTACTGTTAAGTGTATTTTATTGCTTTCTAACTCTGTGAAAATTTGTTATCTCTAAAGGCAATAGTACACAAAGATCCACAGGCATACATTACAAAATGAGAAAAGCCATTGTTTGAATCCTAGGATGAGAAGTTTTGATTACACGTTTAGTCAACTAGCTTACTACCTAATTCTTCCATGAATATTAGAAGCATTACCCTTTTGATCTCTAACCCAGTCACATAGAACACTAGCTGGGTTACAGGATATCAACCCCTCAATGTCAGTAAATCACTGGAGAGGTTATGATCAAAATATTTATTTTCATGATAGACATGATTATCACCCATAAATACATTTTTTGTAGAAAAGACTTTAACTTGTAAAGTCCATCACCGAACTGGTAGTATCTTTATACCCAATTTTAAAAATCCTAAATCTGTTATATAAAGATGTATATTTTCAGGAAAGAATCTCTCATTTTACTGATATAATCCTCTGATTAACTAGGTACACAGATATTTTCAACTATTAGCAATAATAAGAGCCTGCTTTTTAAGAGACATGGTAGATTATGAAAGAAGATAAATCGTTCAGGACATTGTAATAAACAAGAAAACTGGAGACGAGAATAAATATGCATATACACACACACATGAGCATATATATATATATATATATATATATATATATACGCATCCTATAGAAACATCAGTGGGTGTCATACACACATATCAGTGATTAGGGATTCTAAAAATGGTAAAATATAAAATAACACAATATTTTCAATATTCATTAAGGAATATGCTAATTCTGATATCCCTAAATCATACACAGTAATTTGTACTGTATAATTTTTAGAGTTTCTAATACAATTGCAAATTAAAGAGACATTTTTGTTTTCTTCACACTCATAAAAATGGCTGACATTCCAAGACTGACAACACCAAATGCTGGTGAGGATGTGGGGCAACCAGAACTCGCATACATTGCTGGCAGGGTATAAAATGGTACAACCTTTTTAGAAAAACAGTTTGGAAGTTTCTTATGAAATTAAACGGACACTTACTACGTCACAACAATTCCCTCTTAGATATTTACTAAGAATGAAAACATATGTCCACAAAAAGAACGATACACAAATGTGTATCATCACTTATTCATAATGGCCCTAAGCTGAAAACAAATCAAATATCCATCACTGATGAATAGAAAAACAAATTGTTATTATATATATGTTTGTGTTTATGTGTATATATATGTGTGTGTATATATATATATATATCCTGGTCAACAATAAAAAAGAAGCAAACTGTGATCGTCCACATACAATATCAGAGATACCCTGGTGAGCAAAAACTAGGTAGATACAGAAGAGTACTTACTCCAAGATTCTGTTTATGTGAAGATCTAAAACAGGCAAAACTAATCTCTAGGGACAGAAATCACCAGTGGTTGCCTGGAGCAAGGGGTGGGGAATGGCTAGAGCCATTAAGGAAATTTTTCCTCCTAACACTTTTTACTTTGTTTATACTTATGTCTAAACCATATTTTTGTATGTGTTATATGGATTACTTTTGTCAAAACTCATCTAACCATGCATGGAAAATATGTGTTTTGTTATACGTAAATTTTATTGATAAAATTGATCTAAAGAGAAAATTTTGAACAATAAGTTTAAATATAATGGGAATTCCCTGGCGGTCCAGTGATTAGGACTCCGCACTCTCACTGCTGAGGGCCTGGGTTCAATCCCTGGTCAGGGAACTAAGATTCCACAAGCCACTCGATGCGGCCCCCCCCCCAAAAAAAGTTAAACATAATAACTTTATATTACTAGAAGTTTCTATCGATTCCTATGCCTTGTACCAGGTGTTAAATAGCCAGACCTAGAAAATTCTTCATCAACATCTAGCTGTACTTCTGATTTACACACAAGGACCCAGGGGATCAGGGAAGAGAGACAGATGACTTATTCAAGGACACCCAGAATTAGAGGTAGAACTCAGTCCAAATTCCAGCTTTCCATCTCTGAGGCCAGATCTTTTTCTAACCTATTAATGGGGCAAAGGATGAAATCAAGATTAGGCCCATAGTGAATAATAGTCTACTGATCTGAATGATAACCACCCCTCTGTATTCTGTTTTGAAAAACATGAAATATTTGTTACTGTAAACACCAAATAATTCTGTGCATATTTGGGAAGTAAAGAAAGCAAACCTGACTTAATTCTTCATTTTCTTCATCCAAACATGGAACATGATAGAATGGCTTTAGTAAATAGGCAATATGTAAGCAGCAATGTGGTCATGTGTCATTGTAAGTAATTCACAGTGGGCTTTTAAACTTTTTTGGTTTGTTTTGCTTTTGTATTTGGAATAAGGAAGTAGATATTATGGGAGATAGAATATGGAAACAGGATTTAAAACGTGGAAATCAGAAAAAGAGGAGAGTCACCTGATTTTTAAAAATATGGTTTAGATATCAGTATAAACCCAATAAAAATGTGTCAGGGGAAAAGTACAGTATATAAAACCTGAGGTGGTACATATCAAAAGAAATGTATAATTCTAAAGGAACTTCCAGGAAAGAAAACTTGCAGAGTAACTTAAATCAACTTAAAAATTATTTCATCACCAATTTACCAGCTGCTTCTCAAGTAGGAAGACAGGGATGGCATTCCTTAGCAGGAAAGGAAATAAATCACAGAGCACATTTCTTTCCCTTCTTTAACTTTCATACACATGAAGCTTACAGCATTTAGTACTTAGCTAAGGAGAGATGACATGATTATATAGCTAATTCATGTTTTCCTGAAAAGAGGATTCTACAGAATAATAAAACTGTGTACATTCCTGAAGACAAATCTAGCCAAACTTATAATCTCTCTCTTTCAAAGGCTCCACACACTCTACAGGTCGACAACCAAGCCCCTTAGCCAAAGAGTCCAGACCTTGCCCTCACTGGCTGGCCATCCTCTCTGACCCCAAATCTCACTCCTCCCTGCCTTGTACCTCATATATATGCAATGCTTGCCAACTTGTAATTCCTCCTACCAACCAGCTTTCCCTTCTCTCTGGGATGCATCTCGCTTTCCCTGTCCCCCTAACAACTAGCCATCTCCTATTCATTAGTAAAACCTCAACTGAGTTATCACATGTCCAGCGAGTCTTTCCAGACACCTCTTTCCCTAGATATTCCCATAATTCCGTGAGCCTATTTCTACAACCACACTTAACCCACTGTCTTTCCTGTGTATACTTATACTAGCGACCTTCCACTTCAGGAGGACCATGCATTGCTTTCTCTTCCTAAATTTAACCCTGTGCCCGGGCTGGTGAATGAAGGAAGAAACCATGAATTCACATCCGCAAAAATCGGTGAACTTTAAACACTGGGGCACAAATTTTCTAAATTAGAGTGTTGTTCACACAATCTTGAGCATCTGTGAGATACAGCATTAAACACGGAAAAGCTATTTTTATATCTCCTTAGGTCAAAGTAAACCTGCTAAGAGATTTGATCTAAACAAAACAAAACAACCTACAGGGTGAACTAGTAAATGATTATAAGAGCTTTAATTAGATGCCCTGGCTTTGAGTCCACCAACATTGTTATTACTTACTTAGTGTCAACTAACTGTGGGCGCTGACATGTTATCTACAAGCCTCAGTTGCTGAATCTGTTAAATGGGAACTGTATCTCATAGTATAGGAAGAGTGAATAAAAATTATCTGCAAAGGTGGCACTGAGTTCAGAAGGATATCAATGAGCAAGAATGAGAAAGGCCATTTTAGGATGAAGGAGGGTGACCCAGAAGTGGGCGCATGCAGGGGAGGCTCGGAGAGTGAAGGAGGGGGTAGCTCTGCAGAGCGCTATAGGGGATCTGGAATTTGCTATGGGTTCAGAGAGTAGGTTGGGGCCACACTGTGGAAGGTTTGAAATACTAGAATATGCAGATTAGATGTTATTTTGCAGGTGATGGGAAGCTACTGAAGATCTCTGAGGAGAACAGACATAACCCGGTTTGTGCCTTCATTAAACACAGCTGTGAGTGCAGCAGCGCCCGTGTACTCACTCATTCACCCCTATTATGTTTCAGGCGTATAACCTGATAAAACAGACCAGACCTCTGAACTCACAGTGTTTAAAGCCCAACTAGGAAGCTATTCTATCCAGCAAGATAAACGATGAGAAAAACCTGCAGTAAGAGGGTAGCAAAGAAAATGAGAAAAAGAGGAGATAGATATTATAAGCATCATCAAAAGAGGTTTGGGGCTTCCCCGGTGGCGCAGTGGTTGAGAATCTGCCTGCCAATGCAGGGGACGCGGGTTCAAGCCCTGGTCTGGGAAGATCCCACATGCCACGGAGCGACTAGGCCCGTGAGCCACAACTACTGAGCCTGTGCGTCTGGAGCCTGTGCTCCGCAACAAGAGAGGCCGCGATAGTGAGAGGCCCACGCACCGCGATGAAGAGTGGCCCCCCACTTGCCGCAACTACAGAAAGCCCTCGCACAGAAACGAAGACCCAACACAGCCATAAATAAATAAATAAAAATTGTATAACTTTATTAAAAAAAAAAAAAAAAGAGGTTTTTACACCCCCAGTGATCCCTAAATAATACATGAGAATCGGTCAAGCTAAAATTTCTTTGACGAAGTGTAATTTTTTATAAAGTGTAATATCAAAACAAACGAACACCTTATGATGGAACTGTTCTTGATCTTGACTGCGGTGCTGGACAGAGGAATCTACATAGACAGTAACATAGAACTAAACACACGAACTCACACACACAAGCACAAACGCATGTGCAACTTGTAAGATCTAAGGTCTGTGGACTCTATCAATGTCAATTTTCTGGTTGTGATATTGTATACCATAATTATGCAAGTGGTTACCAGTGAAAGAAACTGGGTGAAGAGTACAGCGTTTCTCTGCATTATTTCATACAACTGCATGTGAGTCTACAATTACGTCAAAAAAGTTTTTTTTTTAATTAACATTTTCCTTGAAGACGTGGGCTGTATACAGCCTATTTGACTTTGTATCCTCAGCACTTTGTACTATGCTGAACTCATATTAGCTACTTGAATTTGTCACTTAACAGACGTTTGTTGAATGAATAAATGACTGAACTGCAAGGCATTATGTCAACTATAGGCATCATTATTCTTTATAAACGTTGTTATAAACCTCATCACAATAATTTTCTATGTCTGACTTACATGTGTCTGACATTACTTGAAATACCAAACCTCTGACACTAGACACCAGTTAGTCAAGGACATGAAGCTGATGGCATAGATGGTCCTCCATTCTGCCGCTTCTCAAAGAATATGGTGAATTCTCAAGATAATGTTCTTAAGAAACATTGATATGACTTCATATATCCCAAGAAGATATCGGGATTTCTTTTCTTTTTCTTTTTAACAGTGAGAAAAGAAGTTAGAGTCACACACTGATTCTCAAGACAGTCTTGTGAGACAAGTGTTTTCTCCATTTTACAGATGAGGAAACAGAACTGTGATAGAACCGGAACTTGAACTTGAATTTTCTATATCTAAATTCTGTCCTCTGGGCTGCAAAATGCTGAACCACAAAGATTTAATAACAATACTTTACAGCAGCCAATTAAATATGCCAACTGTCGTCACACCTATAACTACTATCTTCTAAAGATTTTATTTTTCAATGCTTTAATTTTCTTAAACAACTGTATACTCAGTTAAGTGCTATGCTCTATCTGTGATGACTATTTGAACCCACAATACCAAAGATGGGACCAAGATAAAAGAAAAAGAAAAAAAAAGTAGCTCATTCCCTTAAATGTCTAAGAACAAAGGATAATAATGTTGAAAAGTCAAAATCACTAGCAACTTAGAAAATACTAGATTATTTATATTATTATACCATAGAAGGGATGATTATTATTTAATTGAGACAGGTTTAGAGCCTTCTAATAAGGAGAAACTAACTTATTTCACAGCATGGAAAATTGCAGCTAGATACTAGGTAGAACTTCCTGGCCAATTAGCTTTTGTCATTAATTAACTGTATCAATACATATAATTAATATACATTAATTAATTTGCTATGTCTCAGTTATCTAATAATTAAAATGCAGGTACTAATTAATGCCCACACCATCTAATGCACATGAATGTTGAGACCCAAAAGAGAAAATAAATACGAAAACCTCTGAAAAGCTTAAAGTGTTATGCAAATCCAAAGTGTTACTATAAATCTGTGGGACAAAATATTTTAATTTTTGGAATAAATCTGAACATAAATCTGCATCCAGTTTTGAAATATAAATCCATACTTACCTGGGCTTCCCACAAAAAAATTATTCAACTTTGGGGATTTGTTGTGAGTTACATTTGTTTAAACACTTTGATAATGCATTCTGACTTCTACTGATTTTTCACCAACATTAGCTCACACTATCACCCAAAATGAGCTCCTTAACTTCTCAGTACCTGAGATTAAGAGGTGATGCTAGTTGTTTATAGCAAAGCTTTAAATGAATCAGTTCACAAACTTTAGTGAGTATCTACTATGTGAGCATCTACAAACAAATACCGTATGCTAACACATATATATGGAATGGAATCTAAAAAAAAAAAAAAGGTTCTGAAGAACCTAGGGGCAGGACAGGAATAAAGACGCAGATGTAGAAAATGGACTTGAGGACATGGGGAGGGGGAAGGGTAAGCTGGGATGAAATGAAAGAGTGGCATGGACATATATCCACTACCAAATGTAAAATAGATAGCTAGTGGGAAGCAGACGAATAGCACAGGGAGATCAGCTCGGTGCTTTGTGACCCCCTAGAGGGGTGGGATAGGGAGGGTGGGAGGGAGACGCAAGAGGGAGGAGATATGGGGATATATGTATATGTAGAGCTGATTCACTTTGTTATAAAGCAGAAACTAACACACCAGTGTAAAGCAATTATACTCCAATAAAGATGTTAAAAAAAAAATGAATCCGTTCACAAACTTTAGTGAGTATCTACTATGTGCCAAGATTGATGTGGGCGCTAAATAATAAAGAAGTTTTTCCAAGGAAAATGTGATGCGTTTCAGAGGTCAACATACCATGCTAAGAATGAAGGCTGCATGGAAGTTACGCAAGAAAATAATGAGGTTCGATCCCCCCCCCCCGATTCCGCCAATCAGATTCCCCATGGATAACAATTAATCTAACACAGGTCTGGGGGAAAATCAAGCTAGAGATAACTTCTGAAACTGCTTAACTACATTGGACCACCTTAGACACTCACCACAAGAACAAGACAAGAGGGTGTAGATAAAGCGATTATGACCACTTCTGGGGGAAAAAAAAAAAAGTGATTCCTATAAATAGAGGCATAGTCTTCACGCAAGAACCATGGGAAACGTCTCTCTGGAGTTACATCAACCACGCACGACATTCATCATAATGGTTCTCAAGTCTCAGCAGCCGCTGGGTCGCACCCTCAGAAACCCAAGTCCCTGCCTCCTCTGTTTGCTGCTAAGGCAAGGCTGTCCTACGACAGCTCATACTTCCATCTTCCAGAAGGCAAACAGACAGGGCAGGATCAGTTCTTGTTCTTATCCGAAGTCCAGGAAGGAATATTGTGGGAAAACAGGAAAAGGGAACAATTAGTGGTGCCCATCTCATAAAACACTCAGTCATTCTTACCTAGTAGCTAACTAGTTAGATGTATAGGATTTCAAGACTCCTTCTGGAGCATCTATGTCTGCATGTGAACCCCACACTCACATCTAGGCCTATTTGTTTACCGGAAAATCATAAAACTCACAGTAACTGATGGTCAGTTATAGGCATGAATTTTTTTTTTTTTTTAATTTTATTTATTTATTTATTTTTGGCTGTGTTGGGTTTTCGTTTCTGTGTGTGGGCTTTCTCTAGTTGCGGCGAGCGGGGGCCACTCTTCATCGCGGTGTGCGGGCCTCTCACTATCGCGGCCTCTCTTGTTGCGGAGCACAAGCTCCGGACGCACAGGCTCAGTAGTTGTGGCTCACGGGCCTAGTTGCTCTGAGGCATGTGGGATCTTCCCAGACCAGGGCTTGAACCCGTGTTCCCTGCATTGGCAGGCAGATTCTCAACCACTGTGCCACCAGGGAAGCCCTAGGCATGAATTTTACAGACAAGGAAGCTAGGGTCCACAGTGAGAAATAAACTTGAATGGTGGGGAGATCCAAGAAATGGGAAATGGAGTAAGGAGTTTGGTTTCATCACTTCAGAAACCTCTATAGGAGAGATGGAGTGATACCTCTCTTCCATTCCTAAAGAACCAAAGATTCTGGTGACTCAGGGAACTGAGGTTTAGCAAAAATGGATCTCTTGAGAAATGGTCACTCCTGTCCTAGGCTTCCCCCACATGTCCATATTTCTCCCCACTCTCCAAAATTCTGCTGACAGGTTATCAGGCTCTGATAATAACACTGACTGACATTGGAAACTTTATTCATTCATCCATCTTTCTATCCACGGAACCTCACAAAGTTGAAGGCCGCATGCTGAGGTCATAGGTAGCACAGAAATAAGGTGATCTGCGTATCTACCTGCACTGCTGTATCAAATGTGCTGTCAAATTTAAACTAGACGGTCTACTAAAATAGCTGCCGCAAAAAACCCAAATAATGATAGTCAAATGATGGCGTATGATTGGTTAACTATACTGAGTACAGGTGGTTGCTACCCTAGTCGTTTCATTAAGTATGAAAGCCAAAGATTTATGTAATGGGTGATAAGGGCAAGAATGCTGTAAAAGTGAGAAAATACGGCAACAGTATGCTGTACATCAGCAGTGGGATAACTATTTATCTAAAAAGTTGGCATTCTTAGACTTCCAACAGGCAGCGTATGAAATTCATATATTCAAAGGAGACATCGTAATAACCTGCCGGCTGGTGGTGATGGATATGTTTTTAATCCAAATGGCCACAATCTTCAGTCTGCCTGTCATGGAGGGCCAGGAAAAAATGGAATTTTCCTTTCATAACGCTTGATGTTGAAAGAGGAAAAACCTGGAAGCATGATAAGTGGCTCATTCCAATGGACAAATGGACATGGCGCTGAGAGAATGACTGTGAATAAAAGTCATTGTTCCTGAACTAATGCCATTTTCAGTCGTTACACCAAGAAAACGGAGCAAGGGATGATTTCTGCCTCCTTCCCGTCTGGAAAGCACAAGTTCAAACTGCAACAAAAGCTGGAAAATCTTCAACACCGTGTGGATTCATTTACAAATTACCTCTTGCTGGAAAAAGTCAGGGGGAAGGCTGGTATAATATTTGTCTATTAACTAAAACTTATTGTACAAACACAGCAAGAAGAGTTGATGCTGTAGTGCTTTATTGACTCGAAAGCCTCGCCTATGGATTTCCTCCTTTGAGGTTTAAAGGAATTCCTATTTCTCATTCACAGTCTATCAGAAAAGGTATATGACCTGTATTTTTTAATTTATATAAATCCACTCAGTCAATCAGCCTGGCCTGAAATTTAATGGATGTATCAGTCATTGTTGGTCCAGGGAGAGAGAACAGGCAGCAGATTCCACCATTCCATCTCTCTTCTTCCATTACCTTCCTCCCCATCCCCCCCTTTTTTTTTTTTAACCTCACCAGCTCCGATGTCTCCCTTAACTTCAAGCAAGGAGTCTTTCAAAGCTGTTGTTTTTAAAGGGAGAAATTCAAGTAAATATAAACTGATGGAAATACAGGAAGACCCTTTGGCTATTTTGGTTTTAAAAAAAAATCTTCATTTTCCCCATCCGTGTTATGGCAATTTTATTACATATTCAGCAAATTTACAGGAACATGATGTTCCCCTGACAAATTAATCACTTTCCAAGCATTTTAACATATAAATAAAATATCACCACAGGAGAGTAAAATCATCAGCTCAACTAGTTGATATAACCCTTCCTTCAGGAAAACTGACCTGAAATAGATTAAAGACCACCTCCCAGACACACACACAGACACACACACAGACACACACACAGACACACACACACTCTCATAACTATGAGCTAGGCACTCAGACTACTGCTAACAAGGCTTTTAGGGACTTCTAACTTCAGAAGCCAGATTGCAGTGTTTAAAAGATAGGAGAAACGGAAGACAAAAGGACCTCTTCAAATATCTTTAACCTCACAACAATCTGCTAGAATCGATCTTCTCTCCTTCATAGTTTTATTTCTGCATTTCCTCTAATAATAATCATCAAATACTATATTTTTATAGTCCTATTCTTACCCTGCCATTCTAGGCAGGGAAGAAAAAATGCAAGGGGCTAGGTCTCTGTCTTTGCTTTGCGTTCCCCTCTGCTAATTTCAGAAAGTGAATCCAGCAATTATAAGTAGTAGGAGGCTGATAAGGAACCACACGTGCAGGAGAACTAGGTTCAATTCAAGCTTCCCTGACTAATCCTTATTATGACTCATTTCGACTTCAGAATTTGTCGGTTGAGGCAAGAAGCTAATTTGGCTTTGAGAAGTGAAATCTCAGTTTTGTACTTTCCTTCTACTGCTTCTAACAACCCATTATTAACAGCAAAGTAGGAGGGGGCATGAAGTATTTATGGAGTGCCCACTCTCACCAAGCTTTTTTTTTTTTTTTTTTTTTTAAATTTTATAGCTACTTTATTTATTTATTTATTTATTTTTGGCTGTGTTGGGTCTTCGGTTCGTGCGAGGGCTTTCTCTGGTTACGGCAAGTGGGGGCCACTCTTCATCGCGGTGCGGGGACCGCTCTTCATCGCGGTGCGCGGGCCTTTCACTATCGCGGCCCCTCCCGTTGCGGGGCACAGGCTCCAGACGCGCAGGCTCAGTAGTTGTGGCTCACGGGCCCAGCTGCTCCGTGGCATGTGGGATCTTCCCAGACCAGGGCTCGAACCCGTGTCCCCTGCATTAGCAGGCAGATTCTCAACCACTGCGCCACCAGGGAAGCCCTTTTTTTTTTTTTTTGGCATGCTATTTTATTAGATCATTAAACTTGACATACTTTAAGTAAGAGCATTAATTTCTTTGGCTTCCAAACCCAGTCTGTACCATTGTATCTTACATCCGAAAATAAAATGCATTATTTTTAAAACCGATACCCAACATGACTCTCAAACTCTGATCCTGAGATGAACAGTAGGACATTCTGCCAGATCAGGAAATAGGAGCGGAAAGGCCCTGGTAGATTTCTCTGAACTGCTTCATCGCTCTGTATGCACAGATGATGCGTCTTCTGTTTGCACTCATCAGAAGACCTGTTTCCTCTCTCATCACGGGTTCTCTCACATCAAATACAACCAAGGTTTAATCTATATTTTAAGAAAATAAAGAAATCTGGCATCATGCCTGGGCCCGTTGTGACACCCCAAAACAAAAGATAACCAGGCCATGTTGACTGTCTTCAGTGCTTATGTAAATACCATTCTATTTATTAGCTCTGCTTTGGGGAAACCCCAAATGGTCACCTTACCTCCCTACTTATGAGCCTGTAAAAATACTGGTGATTTATTATTACATCCTTCTTCTTCCCTATGAATGGGGTAATGAAGTTTTTTACGGAGGCTATTAAGAAGCAACTGGGATGCTACTATTTGCTACTTATCCCATATAATCCCATATAATAACACCATAACTGCTATCAGAGGGCAACACTTAAAGCAGCTAAGCGTTCCGTAACTATAGCTGATTTGACGAAACTGTCAATAGCAAATTTCAAGGATAACCACTAAAAGGAGATTTACTTTTGAAATACATAATGTGTTACACAAAGCCTTTTATTAACATTTATTTATTTTTTGGTTCTAATTAAATCATTAGACTTACCAATTGACTACATAATTACAAAGTCAGCATTCTTAAAAAGAAAGTAGTAATAACACTAATTAATTTCCTTCTGGGTAGTTCCTTGACAAATTATGAAATTTCTCTTTTAAATTTCCTGACAAATATTTGGGCACATAAGATTTCTTTAACAGTTGATGCTCATGTCTTTAAATAACACCTTCAGTGAAGATGCCAATCAAATAAAAATAAAATTAACATCCAGATTATGGATTTTCTGAGAGAAGATGAAAGAATACATCTGTAAAATGCTAAAAAGAGATGTTTAGAGCAAGTACATGTTCATTTACTAAGCTTCCATTGACATTTTATGGAAATAAGCATACTCTAAACTCTTCCTATCAAAATAAGTATACATTTTTTCATGATCTTAAGAAAAGTAAGTTATTACATATCCCAGGCAAAGCTGACACAGGTACATGATCTGATGAAATCATATGAATGTAAATTACTCAAAGATAATATAAAGCTGGCCCTGTCCAGATTAGATCAGAGATGTTCTAACACCCGAACCTCAGAATACAAAAGGAGATAAAACATGCTCAGGAAGCCTCATGCCTTAAGTCTTAAATAAGAACAAAACTTAACAAACAAACAGGCAGTCAGGGTGAATAAAAGCAATTAAGGTAATATGTAAAAAGCCTGTGTTCTTGTATAGATATTTACATTTTTTTCTAAAACATTTCATTACTTTGTACATTGATGGAGCCTAAAATATCTATAAGCGTTCCCTGAAGTTGCCAATTAAACACTGTGTCAACTCCTGTTCTTGTAGTTAAACCATTGCCATCACCATGTACATGTTATTTCTAATTAATTCATGTCTCTCTTAACTTTGTCCTTCTTTGCCTGTCAAAAGAGTAGGCATTCAATCATCAGCCAACAGTATCTAAGTAACTCCAGGAGCAATAGATTACTTCCAGGAAAAGATAATTTAAAAAGTTACAAATTCTGGGAAAATATAATCTTGGGGCGGGGGCTTTATTTCTATAATGGTATGATGCAAAGCTGGGGGTGAATGTTGTATTGTTCAGTGTGGGGCTGGGGAGAGAGAGAGCTGGGATGTGAGAGGAAGAACTGCGGCGCAGAAGAAGAAAGATTAGGGGAGAGGACAAACCAGGTATGCTCTAACGCTCCTGAATTTTATTTAATGCCTTTAAATTTTATGGAGTTACTTGGCTTACGACAAATAGCTCATTTTATCTGGCCCTGGAAAATGGATTCAAATGCAGATAAAAAGGAATCATCTCAAATACTTTTTGGAAAGTGACTGGTTATAAATACATTTCCTTGAAATAAAAAGTGTTTTATTTGAACAACTATGAATTGGGCTGCTGCTTATATTTTGAATTAGCAGTATGTTTCATTTTCATGCATATTTCCCTCCAAATAGACATTGCTTATTTAAGTGAGGGCTAGAGCTTTACTGGCTCAAAAAAACAGCTCCATTAAATTTACTTTGCAACTGAATTGAGTCAAGTGGGATGGAGTAAAGACACCCTAAAGAATGTAGTCTATTCTAGAACACAAACACCACATGCCTTTCTGGACAGATACAACCAGGGGAATGATTCACAAACACATTGTTTTTTTTCATGGCTCTATCATAAGCTTGTCCATTAAAACATAAAGAGGTTAGATGTAATATGTAACATTATCCATGTATCTGTAAGAATCTATACAGTAAAAATGAGGGGAGTGCATAAAAAAATCATAAATTAATTTAAATGAAGCTCCTACCCCCTACCCCCAAATTATATTACCCCCTAAATGATTCTCAGGAAAGAAAACAGGAACAGTTTGTTTCAGTCTCCATACTACTAATGACATTCATAGTTCTAAACCTTCACTTAGAATTTAGAAATCATTTTCATATAGACTAGCTCTTCCTAGATTTCAATGACAATTTCAGCCTGGTAAATTTATCTTGTTAGATACCAGGAAGTCTTTTAAAACCATTTTGTTAAAACTTTCCTTATTTCAGTATAAATGGTTTGTTTAAGTCCAGTTTACAATTTCTTTAAGTATTTAGTTTTTGCATTCATCAGGTAATTCCTAGAGGACATGCCTGTCCATAAGGTTTATCTAGACCCAAAACACACAGAGTCCTACAAAGATTCCTACGATTGAGGGCTTTCATTGCATATTTAGGATATATTAATGGATATGTTGAATTCCATAACAGGGTTTGGTATACAGCAACTAACCAAAATATTTTTGACTGGCCACCTATACAAATAAAATTAACCTAACATTTTTTTCTACTTGTTTTTATCTAGTAGAAAAAAAAGAACCCAGTATGTATAAATCGCAATTCACTAAAAACTCAAATGCATTATCCCCGCCTGCCCCCACCCGCCACAAACAAAATCAACAGTTTCAGAAAGGACAGAGTTGTTTTATTTCTGTTAAATCAATGCCTAAAAATATTACATTTCATCAGTTTCACTTATCCTGAAAAGTCCCCAAAGGTTCCCTACCCGAAGCCGGCCATATTTTCAGTGCAAAACAGGCTGCGCACTGCTAATCTAAATCTAGATAAAACTCATGGGTTTGTCATCTGCACGATGATCTATACATCTCTATGTTTATGCAAATCAAATGCTTTTCTGCGTTCCTTTGAGCATTCCAAAGCACCCAGGGCTAAGGGAGCTTGAGGTTCTCGCAGATTCTTCCCCTGCTCCTCCTCTCCTTTCCCTCTGTGGATTTACACTAGCTACCTAAATAATTCACACTGCCTGCTTTTCAGCCCGAATGTTCCTCGGAAGAGGCCTACAATGAGCTACTGCAGTCACCAGATGGACCCATGGATGCAGCAGGTGAGGCAGTTGGCAGGACGCCCTGTCTGATGCTGCTTGCTTCGGCACGGGCCGCCTTTCTTTCCAGGTACATTATCATCATCTGAACACTGAGCAGGAGTGCAGTTTGGGGGTGGGGTGGAAGTGGGGCACTGGCAAACCCTCTACAAGCATTCCTAGAGGAACCGTAAATTACCAGCTGCCCTCCTCCTCCCTGCCCCTCCACCTCCAGCAACCCCGGATTCTTTACGCTGTTGCTTTGTTAGTGGGTTTTCGAAGACCATGGTGAAGGTTTCACAGTGCCTTTTGGCCCTATGCATAAAGAAGGACGCATCCGTTTGAAAATTCCACCTCGGCTTAACAGTAAGTGAAGAAAAGAGGATTCAAGGGGATGGATACCGGAAAAGTCAGGAAAACTAGGAGGGAGAAATGTAGTCTCATAGACACTTTGCAAAAAACACAAATGAAGGGAAAACACAGGTGAGATGATTCAGCTCATGTCTGCAATGCATTTGTATCAAGGTAAGCTGCCCTTTGCATCTAGTGAGTGGAGAGAAAAACTGTATTTTTCTAGCTTTTCAGTGTTGCAGAAAATATCAGCTGTGCCCAAGTTTGAGACAGTTCTTTGTCTCATATTTCTAGTGCCATTTCCAAAAAGCGCAGCATTTCCCTTCCAAAGTTCGTAATTCTATAGGACTGGAAGACAAAAATTGCCATGCATATCACTTGAAATTGGAAGTTTGCAACCTCATGGTGCCAAGCTATCATGAGACGATCACTCGGTAACACGTCGTATAAATTTTAATTGAGTATAAACACTTGACAAAAATTCTCCTGAGTTATTTCTGGCATATTCAGATTGGTAATGGTACCATGACACCATGATTTTAATCTTTCTATAAACTTAACTGATGCCAGTATAAATCTTATTACCTAACTTCACTAATCATCTAATTATAAACATCCAAAACTGCGACAGAGAATCATTTTAATGACCTGAAGCAAACCAAGCTGTATCTTCCAAAAAATAAATAAATAAAACACTTGAATAAAATGCATTCACTGAAAAGAGGCTGCAAAGACAGAAAACTGCTTTGAATTCCATCATCGAGTCCTCGGGCAAATTGAAATCCCAGGCTTTGGGGAACAGCACTGGGTAGTTTTGCAGGACTGTTGGACAAAGACAGTAGCTGTGAGATTATCTCGAGATTAAGGGCAAGGTTTCCTTAGAAAAATTACCTTTCAATAGTCATTTACTTTGATTAGAATGAATTTACTAATGCACACCTTTCCCTCAAAGTCAAACTACACAAACCTTCTAGAGTTCAGATACATCCCCCTTCCTTTTCCTATGACCTCGGAAATATCTTTTCTTACCTGATCTTTTAAAGCATTTTCCCCCTTTCACTTCCAGTCTAAGAAACAAACCACACACAAGTCATTTAGAGCATTTTAAGATGTAATGGCAACTTTCGGGATCAAATCTTCAAAGGCTTCACAAGGAAGCAGGCAGGACCAGACTTGACTGCTCTAAGACCCCCAATCACACTTTTGCAATATTTAGGATCTAAATGTACCATTTCTAATTGTGTTCTTGGGGGCTAACTTCCTGTCAGCTCTAGAAGGCCCAAATCAGAAAATCAGAAAATCAGAATGGAAGCTCCAACTTGCTTAAGTTTTATGTAAAACCTCTGCTACCTAAATTCCTGAAATCATTTTCTGAAGATTGACCCAAGTATAAATTGAAAACTTAAGTATATAAAGTCCCATTTTAGAGTGTTTTTTTAATGCACTCAAGATCATTTTATATTTTTATCATTTATTTCAGGATCTTCGTGCCCAGGACAGGGCCTGCACATAGTCAAATATTTTGCAATGAATGATCAAGAAAATGCAGTTTAATGCACTAAATATTGATTACTTTAATGATTTAAAAAATTGCAAAGGAATGCATGTAATCATTTTGATGCAACGTGAGAAGTTACTATAAGTAATCAATTGGATGCCAGAGAGTTGGTTATAAAAAATTCACTTCAAAAATCAATTTTAAATTGGTATCTTCTAAACTCGATTTCATTAACTCTCATTAAGCTATTTGCCCACAACCTAATTAATGTACATAACCAAAGGTACTTAATAATACTAAACAGAAGGGACTGGACATTTCTTAGAAACACATGAAAAGGCAAATGGTAATAAACTAACATTTAAAGATAGTAACTGTAAAATTAAATATAATATTTAGCATTTATATATTTTATAATGATGTAGATGTGTGTTCAGATTGCCACAGTTAAACTGGCAGGCAAGATTACTTCTAAAATAAAAGTAGTAGCAAAGTCTCAGCTAAAAAATAACTGCCATTTAAAAAATTAAAGAAGAGTAAGTATAAGCAAAGGGTGAAGGAATGAGTGGGTAATTACAGTTTAAGCCCTGGATATAAAAGACAATACGGTAATGTATGGTATAAGATGCTGCTGAAAATGAATGATAATTAAAATTTTGATTTCTGACATTGCAAAATTATTCTTTTAGAAAGTCTATATGATATTCTCAAACAGATCCACCTTATATAAATATCTATATTTGAACATACTTTTGGAGTATCAGAAATTAGTGTCATACTATTATATACATATGCAAAAAACATTTGCTTTTCCTGTGTTTAAAGAAGAGTCAGTACCTGTGTGTGTCTGTATTTGTGTGTATGTGTGTGTGTGTGTGTGTGTAATACAATTTCTGTAACTGATTTAATTGTTATTTCCTTTATTTCAGATGCCTTTCTGGATGTGACTATCTTAAAGTTGCAAAATGCAAGTTAGTCTAAACCTAACAGAGAAAACATAGATATCTAAATTTTAGCCTGATATACAGTATATACTAGAATTAGCATAATTTAAAGAAAAACATATTTATAGGTGACCTTTCTCTTTCCTAAACAAAATATCGACAAAGTGATTCAAATGCCATAAATTCAATGCAATGCCCAACTGGTTAAACTCATGCAGTCCCCTATGTTAACTATGATCTTTTTTTTGCCAGCTTTCTTGCCACTATGTAGGTAGTGCTGACTGAAAAAAAAAAAAAAAAAAATTGGGGGCGTTGTGGTTATGATCTCTAATGAAATTACTTATTTTATTTATTTGTGGTTTACCTACCTAGGTGAAAGTATACATTGAGTCACATAATTAAACACAAAAAATATCTTAGAATAAACCAACCAACAATATTCTTAAGAGGTGGGAAACACAGCACCCTGAATGACTATGGACTTTAAATTTGAAGTCAAGACAGTATGTTTGCAAAATTCACCTGTAATCCTGGTTCAAGATTTCCCCAGACCACTTTTGCTCTGCTCTGAAAGTCTGAGAAGAAGTGTCGACATAAGTTTTGCATTTACAGTTTAAAAACAGAGAGAGAGAGAGAGAGAGAGAATGAGCACAGATCCCTAGCACGCCTCCTGGGCACCCAAACAGAAGTATTTGCATAGCCCTTGAACACTGTTTAGCAAACAAAGAGTGGACAGGACCAGAGTGGCTTCTATCTGCCAGTCCTGCCGTCCTTTTTCAAAGCAAGGCAGGGGTTCTGTTTTTAGTCCACACTCTGGTTCAGCGTTACTCCTGTTTTATGTTGTTCACACCTGCCGCTGACTAGCAGCCTGCTGATGGGTCGGAGCTCACGCTGCTCAGACAAATCCCACTAAACTGAGAAGCCGGACAAAAGCTACTGGACAGAGCTGGAAACAAAGCCTGATCAGAGTCGTGAATACAGGAGAAGCAGACCCCACCAAAATCTCTCCTCTCATTTGCAGACAAGCCTCCGATGTCCCAAATTTCCCACCCAACAGTAAATGCAACCAACTGGTCTTTTTTGAAAGCCTGAACCCCATTGGCTTATTTATATTCCTTGGCTTTTTATGTCTTTTGGTAAAATGAATGCCAATACAGTAAAAAAAAAAAAAAGAAAGAAAGAAAGAAAGAAAAAGGAAAAAGGATTGCTAGAGTCAGATGTACATGCTAGCCACTCTTTGTGTCCTTACCAAAAGAATCTGTATGTGAAACAAACCTCATTATTAATTTAAAATATCCTATAGCTCACCTCTCTAGTCATAGAATTCTACATCCAAAATGAACAGAGATAGAAAATATATATTCTGCCATCAGTGGCCACCGGGTGACCAAGACAGTGACTTGTATGCTAAGACGGCTCTGCTCCCTCCCCATCCTGCACTGCATGTGCCTAATAGCACACATCAAAAGGAATGAATTCTTTTTTGATCTTAGTACCAGCGATAAATCAAATTCAGTGACACAGACAGGGGGGAAATGCACCACTAAGGGAAAACTCCAAGACTGACAGTGGGACCAGTCGGAGGCATCCGCTCCATCAAGTTCCAGTAAACGATACCCACCCTCCCTCTCTCGGAAACAAGATGTAAGCTGTCATATGCTTACCCAGAGTGAGAAAAACTTACCCGGTCCTGATGCGACCCTAAGTCAAGATGAACTTTCTGCTGACATTTCCAGCGGTGGCCCCGGAGCCCCTCCCTCCCACCTAAAGAGTCAATTTCCTTCCTTTCTGGGAGCCGGGTTCTTCCCGCTGGTGGGCACCGAGAGCTCCTACTGGCCAGCACAGGGTGGCTCCAAGAGGAGCTGCACATCTGGGGGGGTCAAATGAAGACTCTGGGATCATTTTATTACATCTCCTGAAGCACCTTTCCTGCCTGCACACAGCCAATAAAGCATCAAGGGCTCCACTGCCGACACTCGGGGAGCTGCACATCTGCCTAACCCACAACGGTGCATAAATTTAATGGAGCACAGTTTTAATACTTCTCTGGGGGGGGGTGGGGGGGGAAGCACGCAAAGCGCTAACTAGCCAACTAACGTTCTGTTAATGGATGGATGTGGGGATGCCATAGTTGAGGTGTTGGCATCTTCTTCCCAAATCGCTTTCCAACTATTTACCCTGAGCAACGTGCTGTTTTGGAGGGTCAGTCCTCACGAAGCCTGACTCACTTGCGTGTGCCGTACTCTTCCTCGGCAGGTGAGAAATTTACAGGGCTGCTCAGAAGCAGCTTGGCTACCACAGGTGAGAAGCCACATAAACGCACACTTTTCCAGTGTGTGTAAGACTGTGTTCTTGGGAACTCTCTACTGGCGCTAAAGAAAAGAGTCGTCGTCAAAAAATGATACTGTAATATACTTGCTATGATTGCAGACAGAATTCATGTGTCTTTCATGATCGGACACAGCCCATCCTAAAATTAAAAATATAGTTTTTGCTTTCAATTTGTTTATGGGATATGGACAGTATAGGAATAAATTCAATTATTATGTGGAATCACACAAAATTGCTTATATTTGACCATTCCTTGACCTAGAAAAATGGCCATTTCATGGGGTTCAACCTAATTTAATTAGAATCCTAGTATCTCACTTTCATGCAAAAAAGCCTGAAGTTTTGTCAGGGCATTTCGTAACTCCAAACTTGACTTTCCTCCTCATGTTCCCTCAGAAAGCCACCTCAGATTCATTTTGGGTTTTTTTTAAACCCACTATGAAAATGAGAAAATTTATTGAAGTATATTTCAAGACTTGAGCCTATTAAGATTTGGGGTACACAAGCCCTAGCTGTCAAAATTTCACTGAAAATCAAGTTTTGCACGTTAGACCATCCACTCATTCAATGGAGTGTTCACTCTAAGGCTTGCCTTTTTGAGAAGCAACTTGGTAATCCCATATAACAAAAGAGTAAATGCTTCATCCCACGGACCAAGACTACACACTGATGGAATAGGATGGAAGATCTCATCCTTGAGGTCCTTCGCTAAAGGACTTGAATCATGGATGATCTTTTCTTCCCCCAGCGACTTTGTAAGTTTGCTCAGGACAGAAAGATTTCAGTGTATCAGCAGCAGTAGCAGCTCTCCGATCAGAGGATATTTAATGTTTTGCATGTAGTATTGGCGATGGGATGAATACCCTCCGATAAGACGGGGAAAAAAGGAGCCTCGGCTGTGCAATTGATAAAGGTGTGCTACCTGCCGCGGCCTCCCAGTGCAGCTCCTAAGTTTCCCCACTTCTGAAGAAAGTGAAGACCACCTTAGTTGGAGGATAGTGCTTTCCTCGGGCAGGAATTTTCATTTCAGTTTGAATCTTAAACCATTACATTGCCAGTGATGCATTTTTATGTTGACAATTGACATCTTCGTAAAAGAATGAAACCTTCTGAGCGACGGCTCAAAAGCATGAAGGTTGCCTGCAGTAAGTACTTAAATTATTTTACATCTAAATGGAGCCCAGCTGTTTTGAGTTAAAATTTAATAAACCTTAAATGGATGACCTTTCTTGCACAGAAAGGCCCAGAGTTGCAAAAACGAACTTTCCAATGAAATATAGTTTAAGGAACTAGTGCTGAACAAAGGGCTAGTTAAAGCTGAATGCTTTGTCAATTTATCAGCTTGTGAACATTCTGTTCCTGGATTCCCCACCGCTGCTGGATGTATAGAACGGTGGTGCCTTGCTTAATCGAATACTATTGATTCAAGTGTGTCACAGTGATCTCATGGAGAGTAATCAATAGTAATCCAAAATCAATCAATCTGCTCTTGCACTATCATTTATCAAATCTGAATACACCAAATTATTTGTAGGCATCAAATTACAAAGAAGAGAAAAGGGGAAAGCCAGGGAAAGTTCATGGTTTATACTGAAGCGCAAAACCAGTAACTCTCTTTTTTAAGGGGAGGTGCTTTAAAATGGACAACTATTTGGCCAAATGCATTTATCTTCTCATTAACCTATCCTAAATTTATACTGAATCTCATTCCATTTCTGGGGAAAAAAAAGTAAGATTTCTTGTTTAGGAGTTGGCTGCTTCAGCACAAGTGATAGAAACGTAAAGATGCCCCAACTTACATAGTAGGTCACACCAGCATTTTCCAAGTCTGATAAGCTAAGTTTCAAATGCCTGTCACCCATCTGCTGGTAAACAAGGAGACTCGATTGGCACAGGACATAACTGCATCTTCGAACATCAGAAATGATGGTTAATGGAATTGGAGTGGAAAAAGAAATACTTAATTTCTCCAGAGAACGTACACATAGATGCACCTGCTTATCAGAGAAGCTGCTGTTGACGCTGAGGGTTCCTTTATCAACAGATTCACCTGTAATTTCGTCCAGGTAATAAATCCTTCTATTCATTATAGCACACTCAAAAGCACCCCTACTATTTAACTTGAAGGAAAAAAGGCACAGAGTGTCTAGAACATTTACTTTCGCTAATGTAAAAGTGTTGGCATTTTACTTCATTCCCGATAAGCTGGTGCTAGTAGAGGTGATTATCCTTTTCTTATTCAAAGCCTATCAGCATTTCGAAAAGCTCTCTCCATCTTATCAGGTGTATGAACAGCACAGTTACTGAAAACAGTTTCTACGGCTCCTCTCTCTTTCTGCCAAGCTATCTGATAAACCCCCAACTAACTAACTGTATTTACACACAATCAAACAGAAGTTGTATCTTCCGCGCGCTGTGGCCAGATTCCAGTTTGCCATAGGTTTTTCTGCTGTGACATTAACTTAACAAAAATGTCAGTAGCAGTACCCCAAACTGACAACAATCAAGAAAACACTATAAAAGCACTCAACTAGAATGCACGACAAACAGAGACGAAAGAAAAACAAATACAAAAAGTTGAAGGCAATCTCTTTGGAATTCGGGGTGGGTTGGGGGAATAAAGCGTACTGTGTATGCAAATCGGCATGAATATCATGCACTTACCTTTCACTAAAGTAAATGGTCCTTTAGCAAAACAGATGAATAGAAAAACAGCAATTTTAAAAGAAAACGCTGCTGGGATGGAGGGGGTTCAGGAAAGTTTTTAAGAACTGAACGGGCACTTCCTCATATTTCAGGTTATTTCAGTGTGGGGCAGAGAGGTTCTATAACGTAAGCAAAGTAAGACAACAGACAGTATCATCGAACTTACCCCATACACTGAAGACAAGACAGAAAGCAAGGCTGTAACATATGGTGACCACATTCTCAGGATAGATTTTCCAATCATTAAAACCCTCATAAATGCTCTAGACATTAAAGTTTTGTTCACTATAAGGAAATTAAAAAATACAAAAATACAATTTGAGTGTTCAACCTCATCATTTTTCTCATTCTTCAGACTTAACCCACTGAACAGTTCCATATAAAGGTATGAAAAAAGAATCACCCTCCAGACTAACATAAGTGGATGATCTGCTCTCCATTTCTATCTGGTACAAAATGCTTACCCTAGTTCATGGTTCATACAAATTGAGAGACATCCCTAATCGTTTCTGGGTAGCTCTTTGGAGCATGAAAGACAACAGTGATATTTCTCGAACATAAGAGAAATATGAACTTTACTTCAACAACTGAATAATAAATTCCTGACCCTAGGAAAGAATCTCTGCTTGGGCTTCTGTGCATAAATTGCACATTTGTTCCTCACCTCCCTTTGCTGAATGGCTAAGAGAGAACAGAAAACGGCAGCCACACGCTCCCACCTGAGCCCAACTCCTGATTCTGTCTAGACTCCAAGAACAGAATGAGCCTTTCCTTAGATGAGGAGGGCAATAAGATGAATTAGCCAAGTGTGCAGCTCAGTACAATTCAGCTGATGGTTGCCTTTCCATCTGTGACACTATGATCCCATGACTGATGAGGCAGGTCTCATTTAAGTCTGTGGATAAAAGGGATGCTTCTGTCATTTCATAGGACCCAGAACCAACTGTATACAATCACTTTCTCATATACATCTTTCCCCTTCTTTGGCCATGAATAGTTGGTTATGGGTATGATATTCTTCCTCAAAATATCTGATCTGTTTTAATAGATTAATGGCTGTGAAGAAAGCATTGTTAGAGTATTCTTTCATTTATGGAAAAATGAATACAATTTAACATGGCCATCTTACGTTTTTGGAGAAGTGAAAGTACTACAATAATTTGGAATTATGGAGGGCAAAGGGCCATTGATTGAACAACCTCACATTTGAATTTTTCTCTTAAGTACCTTAGTCTCTATAATTTTTTATATGACTCACTATTTTTGCTCACTCTGAACATAACTTTAGATATTCTTTTCAAAGCAAAAGAAATTCTTATAAGTATGAACTGTAACAACATTTTAGCTGCCTTGAAAAGGACACCTTTTCAAACATTTTTACTCATATTGTATTAAAAAGAAAGTAAATGTTATTTATTTAACGAGTCCTTTGTTTAAATTCTCAAAAGCATTTTCAATGAGTCAAATCTTCCTAGAGCAGATGAAAAAGGAATTATCACATACAAAGATACCATCCTGATCATGGAAGAGAAAAAAAGAATTCAGTATGCTTCTGCCTATTTTCTGTGCCTAAGTTCTTGATTTACTTTTTTAAATTTCATTTTTTTTTTTTTTTTTTTTGCCTATTGAATAAGCCAGATAAAAAGAAAGAACAAGATTTTTTTTTTTTTCTTTCTCAGAAAATGTATGCAAAGTGCAACAAAGAAGAAATGTCCCTTGTTTCCAGCGGACTGGCAAGGCTGCTGCTTCAGACTCTCCACTTGTTAAAGTCTTTATATACATCACACATAAGAGCAACCGAGGCTCCCCACTTCAGACTTTTTAAAAAAGTAAATCCCATTATTATCCCATTACTTCCAAGACAGTAAAAAGATGTGAACAAGCTTCAGTTATACTCTTTTTTTTTTTTAACAAAACTCATTATCGTCTACGCTTTCTGTATTCCCACAGTTAGAGTTTTAAAGAGAAGTAAGCAAACACGCTGGTTTTCATTGCACTTCTACTAGCCATCAATCTCTAATACAATATGAGAATTTATTGGGTAGCTTCCCTTTTATTTAGTACCATCTTAAGCAGCTGTTTGCGGAGGTGTACGAGGAAGCAAAGTTAAATTGATATGTCTGTGATATGCCTGACAGCCCTTAGTATGGCTAATATTAATTTGTTTTCTTTGGCTAGGTAACTGCTGCCAAAGCATATTATACATAATGTGTACTTCCAATCAAAATGATGAAAAGTATATATGCAATTTTGTTTCACTCAAAGCAAGAGGAGAAGGCACAGAGGAATGTATATGACAGAGACTGCCTTTGATAATCAAAATATAAATTTGCTTCCAAGTTCATTTTTTACAATGTAATCTGATCTTAGGTAGGCTCTCCATGAGTTGAACACTTTAAACAACTCTTTTAATAGATTTTAAATGCCAAAAGCCAGTGTTTTTATTTATTATATTGTGTGAAAGAATTCCATGTAGCCAGAGGCTGCATTTCTAATGGCTAGTGTTGCATGTTATGTATTAATATTCAAATGCACATATAGATCTATGCCAGTATATTGAAATGGACTTTAATTAGCCCATGAGAAGCCAATTTATTTAAAACTGTACTTTTTCTTTTATTGCTTTGCCTTAGTGAGTTATCTTCCAAATATACATGCATTGCCATCAATTAAAATGGCAAAATATTTGAAAAATCAAAACATAAAAAGCAAGTTCCCTCCAAACATTCAAAAAATTTTTTTGAAAATTAAAAGGGGGGATGCAATAGTACACATACACAGCACACACACAATCTAAACCTTCTCAATCTGATGGTTTTGTATAATTGATTAGAAAATACATTTGGAAAATACTGAGAAATAGTGTCCAAATCAGAGAAAAAGAAACATCTGGCACTTCTGTAAAGAAAAACATAGAGAGGAAGGATGTGTTTGTTATAATTGAACGGAAATTATTCTTATTAGCTATGTTTCCCAGACTTCGAAAGTAGAAGTCTAAAATGAACTTGAAACAAGAATAAGATGCCAGGTAAATCCTTCAAAAGGCAGAAGGCTGTCACTTGACACCCTCAGATAATAAAGGAGCTAACTTTCAGCAGACGGATTGGCATAAAGAAACAGCAGGATTTTTTTAAAAACGAGAAACATTAAAATCGCTAAAGTACTCTACAAACAAATAAAGGTAGGAAATGAATCTAGGACTTTAAACAAAATATGAATTAGAACAAGAATTTGAATAGAAAGAGCATTTGGATAAGTGGTTTCTCTCAACACTCATTCAGATTCACTGAGCAAAATCACAGACCTTTAAACTTACCTCTTAGAATAAAATTCAGAAATTCAGAAATCTATGATGTACTTTATATGGATATAATACTTATTAATTTTCTTTATGTGTTTTTAGCAAAAACAAAAAGAAAATGACATTTACATAGTGAGGATAAGTGAAATTTATATTTTGCATTTATTTAAAAGCTATCATGTTTACATTTAGATATATTTGTCAGGCCCAACTGTATAAGAAAACAGTGTAGCCAAGAGCTAATTCAAAACTGTTTCTTGGATATGGGCCCAAACCATTAAATTATGTATTTAGTGCTAGTGGCTTATTTCCTATTTTACAAATTATTTATGATTTCTAGATATTGAATTTTAAAATGATAATAATTAACAATTTATAAAATCAGAAACAAATTAATGTATTAGGTGACCTGTTACCTGTCTGTTACATAGTAGTTAAACCAATTTAGTTGAAAATCAGACTTGGTAAATACCTGAAATACTAATTCCAGGTTAAAATTATGCATGGCAAATTTAACTGGACACTAACTGATTAGAAAAATACTTGAGATCTACTTTATTATATAAATATACATGATCACTCTCGCAGCATACCTATATTCTACATACATCTCTTCCCATGTATATATATGTATTTCACATGCATACTATACATGCACACAAAGGCACACACGTGTGTGTGGTATATTCTACTGACTGCTTTGGATTTTAAAGTAGCGTATGTGTATCTTTATTTATAATAATGGTATAGACCATGGGCATCCGTATACACATGGCTATGAAAACAATAATCAACAGCAAAACACACAAAATGCAGTAAGAAAAAATGTCAAGCGGCAGAGATGCTGGATGTCATCCCTGGGCTATCAAATACACACATAAGTATGATTGGAGAAAGAGAACCTAAATATTTCACTGTCAGAGAATGTAGAAAACAGCAATTCATTTCTATCTCATGTGCTTTAGGACAATGACAATTTAATACAAGGCCAGTGGATGTAAAAGAGATAAAAACTGAACAAACTGGGCCAGGGTAATCAAAGATTTTCTCCAGAGAGCTGACTAGGGCCGGAGCTCATATGCACTTATACCAGATCAACACTGTATTGTTTCTTTCTTCCATGAATTTGCTAGGAAGCAAAATTCAGAGCATAGCTTATCTGCTGCAATGACTTAAAAGTTCTAGTGAGATGCTGTCCTCTTATTTCAAAATGCTTGATAGGTGATTCTCAAAAGTTTATTTGATATTAATTGGTGTCATAGAAATCACAGCTATCAATTGCCACTTGTATGACAAAGTATCGACCATAAGCACAGATTTTAATTTATTTTTTGAAATAATATAAGCAAAACATTGAGTGCTGAAGAGCACTTTAGAAGTCAAACAAAGAAATACTTTGTTTAGTCACTAGGCTAAAACAAATGTTGAGGAATTTTTCACAAGTGATACAGACTTGAGGTTCGGCATTATGCCTACCTTCCCAAAGAATGGCCTCTTCTTTGTCTGCAGTTCTTGCAAGAGTGAGGTATTGTGAAAATATTGTTAAACAGACTCATAGAGAAGTTACCTGCCCCCTTTGATGAATAGCACCACGGACCTAAAATTAATTGCAAAAGTATGGCCCCGGCTAATGAGATGGTCCTTATCTTTTTTCAGCACAAGAAGCACAAGTATATTTCTGCTGGCTCCATATTTTACAAAAATGCCTAAAGTATTCTTAACTCAGTAGAAATCTGATTAAAAGACTTCAAAGGCACAAAATAACATAAATTCTAAGATCTGGAAAATTTGAAGTTAAAACTAATTTCCTGCATTATTTTCCTTTTAAACCTTTATTTTCTTTTTTGCTTTGAAAAGAAGAACAGCAAAAAAATCTTTTCTCTGGCTTCTATTAGCATTTTTTTTAAAGCTGAATTACAATACCATTCCTTATAAGGTGGCCAATATACATCCCAGGTCAGATTAAATCAAATAAATATATCAAAGGCCATCAATTTAGAATTAAAAAAAAGAAAAAAGAACAATGATACCGTATTGGGGGGAAAACACTGGAAAAATGGTCATCCATGCAAGAGAATTAATGGATATTCACAAGGGCTTTGCTAATAACATGGGTTAATTACCGCTGCAACACACTAGGCTCAGTAAATAAAGCAGCAGTGCCATAAACACATGAAGATGAGAAACCCATCTCTATAAGAACCAGCTAACATCATCACCCTTGCCTCTGACCAGGAAATGGGAAGCTGTTTTCCAGCCCTTTCTGTAAAAGGAGGATTTCTAAACTTACCACCCAATCTGTACAGGGTAATACATAAATACACTGACACAAAGGGCTAGTGAAGCATGGGGGTGCCCAGCACTTACTCACCACTCCCATCCAACATTGATTCCATTAACTCAGAACACTTGTTTTGCTTACTCCAAGGAGAAAAATCATATGTTACATAATGCACACTGTCTGGCTATTTTGACTATATATAGTTTGGGATATGTACAGTAGTTATTTAATTTTTAGAGAAATAGAATTAATCTGTTCACTTTAGTGATGTGATGGGCAAGGTTACGAGACTCTACAGCTTAGGAACACTCACCCCTAAGTGCAGCTGGTTGTCACTTCCAGCAATTCACAAAGAAATCATCTGAAAACCCCTACCTTTAAGGCTGCAGGTGTTTTCAACAGATTTACAGAGAAGAAACAGGAAGGAAAAGTAATATGAGCTCCAAGTCTGGAGTTTAAGGATTCCTTCTTAGAAAAATAAACTTAAAGACTCTGTTCATAGTTCTCAAAGAAAATCACATCTAAAGTGACGTAGGCAAGCTCCCATCTTTTTAAAAAAATTGCATCCACTCTGGTTTAGGCTTTTTGTCGTTGTTGTCATTGCATACATTTTTCCTTCCTGCCTATTTTTATCCCATGTATTTTGACATGATAGTATTACTTTTGGATAGTTGTATTTCAATTTACTTTTAGCTTTTAGCAGGGAGAGATGAGGCAGAGAAAAGAAGCAAAACCCTGAAAAAGAAAGAGCAAACCTTACAAAATAAAACTTGCATAGCTCCAAACAGGAATCTTAAAACACAAATCTGTTTAATTTTGGATGTCTGGCTTTCCATGATCAGGCTGAAATTTACTGAACCGTTCCCTCCTCGCCTTGCCTGTTTTGGAGTGTTTCAATTGCCTTTCCTTCTTCCAGCAGCTGTGACAACTGTTAAAACAGTCCGTAAAATTAAGTCCGCTCTATAATCCTGTAGTCAATGTTACATTTTCATCAGAGGTTGAAAGGGAAGCATGTGACGAGCACACTCATTTAGAATGATTAGACTGACACATACGTCAAAATGAGCAGATATACTATTTTCATCTATTTATGCTATCAGTTATTACTGCTATTAAATGTGAAACAAGCTTTCAAGTATTATTCTCTTTAATGTGCTAGCACATTTCCTAAAATAAAAAATACATAGTTATAGGTTAACATTTTAGGCTCTCCTAATGGTGGTCAATAAATGGCACGAATCTTTTTAACAGCTTCCAAAGCAGAAATTGTCCAATATTCTCCTCTGAAACTGCATAACTCTGGTTTCATTTCAATGTATACTCACACGTGATGGGGTTTAACCCAGCACATTTACTATGAATATTAATAGCATGTATAAATTCTGTGGTTTATTAATTGAGACAGAGAGGCAGATGCGTTACTAAGCATGAGATCTTTCTGTCTGTCCGGTGAACCACATAACCATCAGAACTGCATCCAAACAATAAATCTGTATTTTTTAAAGATGACTTTTAATTGAGCCAAAAAGAAAGCTAGTTTGAATCTTGCGCCAAAGCCAAAAGGACATGTGTCCTGATTTCATTTAAATGCGTCTGCTTTAAGAGGCTTATCTAAACTAATTATTCAAATTAGCTGTAAGAAGTTAAATTCAAGGAAACTACAAAGAAGCCTGGGGGTGGGGGTGGGGGGGTTAAAGTTTGTTTAGTTTATTTATTTATGAGAGAAAGTTTCGAATTGGGTGAGCTTGGATAATGCATTCTTCCTGACATGAAGACATATGAAATTCTCCAGTGGGACAGCCTCCGGCGCGCGCTCACCTTCAAACTTCACTTGAGTGGGCAGTCCTACCTTTGTTTATTTTTCATTTTTATTTCCAAACAATTTAAGGTTGTTTCTTCCTTGGAGTGTTTTCTACTGACGCAAGCACTGCCTTCCAACCTTTCAGTTCTTCCTAAATCCATCCCTCGGCTAATATCCCTTGCGTGAGTGTGTATGTGTGCAAGCATGCACACATACACGCGCACACACACTCACACTCACACGCACGAGGAGCCACTGAGACTGCAAGTCACTTTTCATCTCTTGCTTAGTTACAAACCAAGGCAATATGCAGTCACTAAGGACCGCTAGTGGACATCTACCTATAATGCACGACCTTCTCCTCTGGAGAGTTTTATATTTTCTTCACTGTCTATAGAGAGAAACGTTTGCCAAGAGCACTCTTTTCAGAATTATAACAGTTGGTATTACTGTAATGGGAAAGCAAAGCCATACAACTGACTCAACAGAAAGAGGAACCAGTGACAGCTCCCGTGATAAACTAATATTTCAACGGTGGGTTGAAATTAAGTTTATGACCCACTCATTTACACAAGAATGCCTAATTTACTCCTTTTACCCCCTACTCATATGTCCCCCACCTTGAGCGATCCAAATATGTATATTTCCATGTGCATAAAGATATTCATAAGTACCAATTAAACTGCATCTAAGGACAAAAGTACTTTTCTGCATTTTCTGGACACGATACATGAAACAAATCCACAGTCTCAGCATTGTCTATTCAAGGGGAAATTTAGAAAGTCACTACTGTTTCTTCTTTAGTGTTTTTTTTCCTCCCCTTAAATATTTATAATGTGTGAAAATCTCATGTTACTTAATGGACTGATTTGTCAGTTAAGTGCTGACTTAATGCTAACCATGCAAATAACATTATTCTAGCCCCCAGATGGCACAGGGCTAGTTTTTAAATTGTTCTCTGAAGGAGAATTAGTAAATGTGCAATTCTGCCTCTAACTCTGCGCGGTAAGAAATGACAGGGAGCTGAAAATATCTGTCAAACTGCAAATACATAAGAGGCACTCAATAGTATAAATCAGTTTGAATCCTGTATTTTAAAACATTTTTCCTTGGGAAAATGGGTCCTAGTAAAAGATGCATTTTAACAGTTCACTAAGCATTTGTGCCAAGTGCCTATTCTTAGCACCTGAATAAGAAGTGACTGTCACCCAGCTGTTTTACTGACAGTCACTGAGCTTTGCCTCAAAGGTAACATTGTAGTCAGAGAACAATTCTCGACTTACTGAATTAGGAGATCACCCTCAACACAAAAGGCACAAGACAGACACAAACAAGCGCTCGTGCGCACGACATACCCAGGGCATTACCTGAATCCGTGCGCCAAGATCCATTCCGTTCACCCCACACTCTCACCCCCAGGACGAGTTTTAAAAAGGAAAGAAAAAGGTACCTACTCTTCCTCGTAGTGCAGGGAAAAAGATTCAGGAAGGCAAAGTTCTACCGAATCCATGTGCGACCGGCAACCATTATTTGCGCACCCCCGCTATAAATCAAAGTTTCCTTGACAGAGCAGAGCGCAATTAACACAAATGTTCTCCTGGTGACAAGCCTATAGGCACAGCCAGTTGGGACCAGAGCTCTCACACTCTCCTAATCAAGGACTTAAAGCCCCGATTGGAGCTTATTAATATGAAGTAGAGCTTAACATATGCAGTCCCACCGGCCCAGGCGCGCAGCCGATTGGGGGGTCTCCGCCCAATCAGGACGGAGGCGACTGGAGGCTGCGAGGAGCCGCGGAGCCGGGCAGGTACTGAGGGTGCAGAGACGCGAAGGGGCTGGGAACGGAGCGGGAGAGAAAAAGAGAGCGAGGACCAGAGACCGAAACGCTGCCCGTAGATACTGGGCTCTGCCTTTTCTTTCTTTCTTTTTCTTTTTTTTCTTATATTTTTTTCTCCCTCCCTCCCCCCCCCCCCCACCCCGCTCCGGGAAGCGAGAAAAGAAACCTAACTAATTTAACCCTCTAGGCACTAGAGGGATGTGTGTTGGGTTTCTCACCTAAGATCTCTTTTGCCTCGCACAGAAGAACTCACGCAGACTCTCAGTTAATTTGGGAAAGGATTCTGCGGAAGGTAGAGAATGAAGTTTGTCCTGCCGTAGTCTTGTGTTTTATTCCACGGGAGGGGGGCTCCTTCTTATTTAGTGCTGTACTTTCTCATGGATCCGTCATCATGTCGTTGCCTGTTTCCCTAATCTCTACTGGGCATTAAAAAAAAAAAAAAAAAAATCCAAGACATGCTTTCTAAATTGTTCGGGCATGTGAAGTGGGATCGTCATCTTTGAGGTGGAATGCAGTTTTACACAACTACAGAAGAGGAAAGCGTACCTCAAGGCAATTTGCGAGAATGGCTATGTAAATTCTATGTGTAAACATTTCTTTACCTGCTTCTATCTCTCTACCTATAGATATACAATGCATAGCTTTTCAAAACAAAGGTAAACAACTGCAGAACAAATTGGCTGCTCCAGTTTCAGGGGTGGGACACTGAGGGCCGTAGGGTAAGTAGTACATTGAAACCATCTCAATGCATTTTGACAAAATAAAGACTGCTTTTTTTTTTTTTTTTTTTTTTTGTGGGGAGAACATTACTAAGTGGTGCACTAAAAGTGTTCTTAATCATATACTTATTTCAAGGTAAGCTTCCAAACTGGGAGACATATACAAGTATATATGATTTTTACCCAAAACGTCAGCTTTCAAATAAAATGCAGTTTATATAATTATAACATATAACACACGCTGTTACGTATAACACACGCTGAATGCTTTAAAAAAATCAACCCAGAAACATTTTGTAAATCATCACACAGTCTGGTCATTATAAGGACTAGTTTCAAACAGAAGTGCTTTTTAAAGAAAAGAGAATATAAGAGAAGGGTCTTTTTTCTCCAACAGTGTATAAGCCTGTTTTTAGTTTCCATATAACAAAGAATTTTCTTAAGTCCTATTTTTAAATACAGGATTTTTTATACTAGCAAATGTACAATGGAATAGCTACCAGCTATTTATAGCAAAGAGATAACTGCTACCTTATGACCCGAAATTTTGATATAATTCAGCTCTACTGCATATTAGTCCTACATGATATAAATAGTATAATCTTTGAGATCAAAATAAATTAGTTGAGATATCCAATCTGTGTTAAATTTACTAGATCAGAACTCAACTCAGTCCTTCAGCCTCTCAAATGTTCTAGGCCTTTAAAAAACAAAACACTAAACTAGAACAGCCACATTAACATTCAGAATATAAAAATGACAGATATGATTTGGTCCCCCCAACAGAAGAAAGCAATTTCCCTGCCATGTATTTAGCCATATCTAAGATATGGGCCTGATGCCTTTTATTTGTGGTCTAAATGCATACAAGTTTCTAGTGGAGAACTCACATAGCAAAAACTGTGCCTAAGAATACTGTACAAAAGCAGGTAGTAAAAGCTTAATTACCAGTAGCATTATGCTGTCTATATTGTTAAATGTGAACTCAGCAATGAAGATGTAAATTTGGTTGTGAGCAGTGAATTAAAAGAGCTTTGAGATGTAGAAAATCCAAGCATTCTGCAGACACCTCGGAAGGAAAAAAGAGATTTGTCTATTCAATTGAAAATGAGACATGTAATCATTCCATAATTTAAAAAAAATAAATAAAAAGGCATTTGAAAAAGAAGCATGATTTTTCTAAAATACAATAAAAGAAGTAGGGAAATATTGCTTCACAAAGACAGAAAAACATCTTTGGTTCAAAGATTCCTACCTTGATTTATGAATAAACTAAAATTCTCAGGGTAATTAATAAATCCATATACAGCAAATAAAAGTTTCATTCTTATTTTGTCCAGGGACATTAAAAAAAATAAAAATTATTGAATGTACTCAATGGATCTTAATGTACTCAGCACATTCAGATCTTGTACCTGTGCAGAATACTGTACTCTATTCAGTTTCTTTCCATTATCATCCTGTGACAGAACCTGCTTATTACTCCTTTGAAATGGCCTTTTAAAGACAAGATTTGTAGTCAGTTATTTACTGATGGACGTTAAGTCACCACGTTTCATGAGAGTTATCTTTTATTTCCTAGAATTTTCTTATTTCTCATAGGGTACTTATTTGACCCATTATGAACCATTTGACTGTGTTGGTATCTACTTTTAAACATATTTAGACTCATATTCATGTGTAAGTCTTTTTTCTGTGCTCACAGAGATCCATGTACAAACATACACGGTGTGATCCCCACAGATCTTTCGCTAACCGTATTTCATCTATGCAAGGTGCAGTGTCCATTGAACTAGCTGCTTTCTGAATGACCAAAAGTGCACTAGGTTTGTAGAGCTGGTTTATTTTCCCTCGGGATCAATGTGTCACCTCTACAAGTCAAGGACCTAAGATTACACCTACTGTCTTGAATCCAGTTTAACCAATTTAAACTAATATCTACTGCACTAAACTTGTGAGACAGCTTCCAGAATATTTTATAAACACACAGCATAGTCATCTCAAGAATCTTCCCTAGTCACAGAGCTTTTTTCACCTTGAAGGAGGAAAGAGTGGATAATCACAGGAAATAAACACACCATGTGCAATATTGAGCATAAGGCTTTAAGAATCTCAACTACAAAGGATTTGGGGGGGAAAAAAAAAAAGCGAAACAAGTGAACAGATAAACAGCCTAGAATAAACACTTTTGCCCACCAGTCTATACACTTCACAATCTTACCACAAGGAGTCTACCCAAAGCAGGACAAATGGAACCAAACAAAAGGATCCCTATGAGTGTTTCACAAAGAATATTAACAAATTAGTTAATATCAGCCTATTAGGCATCAGGCCCAGGGTCCACACGCATAGTTTCAATCTCTTCTCCTTTAAACAATGCAGCTTAATACCCAAACAACTTCATTCTCAGGCCCCAATGAAAGCACAGACACCAAGAAGAAAATATCCTTCATTTCCATTTGAAAGAATGAAATGGCAACAAACAAAACTCAAGTGGAAACAAAAGGTAAATTCCTGTTGTCTATACCAGACATTTTACTGTATTTGAGTCCGGAACCATTTCCTAAAACATTCTAACAGTGAATTCTTATGCTGCTAGAAGGGAATGAGAATGCTTAGTCCTGCTATCACTGCATGCTAATAGCTATTTTTAGTCCCCATCTTCCTTTTCTGAAAATTAACAAGACTCATCTGTATGAAAATGTTTATAGCTGCCACACTATTTCTGCAGCAAATCTTGATTTTATATTGCACATCTGCCATTTGTTAAATATTGCAAACTAAACAAGGCATCACAAATCTAGATTTTCAAATTGCCTTGTAATCTACTTTTGCGTATCTTTTCAAGACCATAAAACCTTTGAAAAGCTATTTAACTTTTGGAACCATCTTCCCTGCTGCCTGTGATATATCGTGTATAGTATAATAGACTATACTACAAAAAGCAAACCTAGACTTTTACAAACTACTATCTTTAACTCCAAAAGAAAACCCACAAGGAACATCCCTGGAAAAAGAACACTGAAGGACAAGCAGAGGCCTGGACCCCAGGTTCCCCTCTGCCCCCTCATGAGCTGTGTGCCTCTGTGTCACTAGTTTCCTCATCTGTGCTTTGGGATTTTTCTTTTTATGCTATAAACCTGCTTAAGAAGACACCTTCCCACTGGGAACATAAAGACATCTTTCGAAGTCAGTATGACTACTTTATATCACCACCAAACCTCTATCAATTCATCAAACCTCATTTTCTGTTGCCTTTCATTTCTAGGGCACAGGCTTTGATATTTAAATTATTGTCTCGATTGGCAAGAAGCAATCATTTCTACTGAAAGTGATCGCTTCCACAGAAACACTAATAAAAACCTTTCCTTTTGACAAATCTCTTGCCCTATAAATCCATCCCATTCCCAAATTACTGAGTCTATGTAAAAAAAGCCCATTCTCTGGGGAGCGATTACCTCACCTCCATAATACACCAAACTCTTTTCCCAGTGTGTTTGTGAAAGTGAGGTGGGGCGGGGGGGGGGGGTGGGGGGGGGTGGGGAGAGAATCAAAGGAAGACAGAGAAGCTAATAGAGGCAATTCGGTTTCTGTTTAATTAATTCAGGATTACTTCATTTTCATTTTGTCAAGCTAATCATATACATGGTAAAATGTCAGTAAAAATTAAAGTATAAACTACAGTAGCTCCAACGGGAAAACTGACTCTAGTTATGTTGTATTTCCAACATATTTACCCTGATAAAATACCAACTGCATTTTTTCGTATCCTACAAGCTTTCTATAATCTGCGTGGCATGTATATCCAGAGCAATAGTTAACATTTTGAGATTACACGTTAATAAATGAGTTGCAGTTGTATTCTTTCCTGAATGTTAAGCACCATGAGCTAAATGCAGAAAACATTCAAGGTCAATGTCCCATTTTAGACCTTTTCAGGCAGCTGTAATATTATGATAATCAAGCTTAAAATATTCCTATAGAAAGAGTAAATTAGCCTTTTCACTTGAAAGATGATTATGATAAACAATAAACCTAAGAGAGGACGAAATCCCTATTTTTAAAAGCCATAAATTGTTGACTCAATCATGTGTGTGATCGTGTTGTCCAAAATAAAGGGTAGCTTAGCTCTGAGAGGAAGGCAGGGGGAGGGATGGAGAGAGAACAGGAGCAGAAGTGGAACAAATATGACAGATTTCAGAGTAAGCAATACTTGCTTTGATGCTAGTAAAGCGATCAAATTATCCATCTTAATCACTCCATTCAATGCATATTTGAAGCTAAAAAATGGATCTATCCATGACACATCAAAAAAGCACAAAAGTATTTTTTTCCTGATGTATTTGAACAACAACACTGTTTGAAACTTCTCTTTTCATTATTTGCTTCCATGAAACTTTTTGTCCATATTTTCCAAGGACCAGCAATTTTTTTTAAAAAAAGTGAGATATTCAGCATCTGGTGTCCATATAAAGAGGCTTAAAGAGGTGATGATTATGCTTTTTTTTGGATCTTAGAACTCTCTGACACACTTCTGAGGTTCTTTTTCATAAATGAATACATTTGATAAAAATCTGCTTCCCCCAGCAAATGCGAATGAATTAGGGGTGTGTGTGTTTGTCATGCCTGGCAGAAGTCAGGTGACTGGAAAGCCTCTGGCCAGGTGGTAATGACCTACTCTGGAGTCATGCCTTGGCTTCAGATTCCAACTATGAGGGATAAGGCTTTGGACTTAAGAGTCACATCACCCACCTAAGTCTCAGTTTCTTCAGCTATTGAATGGGAGGAACAATAACAGCACCTTGTAAAATCATTATGGGGATTAAATGAGTTAAACCAATTTAGCACAGTATCCAGTCCTACTTGGGGGGACCAAATGACTCAGTGGGCCAAGGACATTCTGGCTTGGGCCAGTTTTCCTAGCTTAAAAATTTACAGTACTCACTCCCTACACTTTCAAAAGTGCAGGGAACTCTGCTCAATATTCTGTAACAACCTAAATGGGAAAAGAATTTGAAAAAGAATAGATACATGTATATGTATAACTGAATCACTTTGCTGTATACCTGAAACTAACACAACATTGTTATTCAACTATACTCCAATAAAAAATAAAAATTTGTAAAGAAATACCCAGCACCCAGCCAATAAATAAATCAATAAATAAATTTCTATCAAAAAAGAAGTGGCTCAGTTTAGAGTATACATTTTACTGTCATCCTACACACAGTAAGCCCTCCATAAATGTTAACCATATTATTTTTAAATCTCACTAAATGCAAAAAGAGATAGAAGAGACTGACATTGACAATTCATTTGGCCTTCATCTTTGACTAGTTCAAGGTACTTCATAGAGAAAAGAAAATGAAGTGCAAATATTCCTCCAGTGACACTATCAATAACTTTTGCCATAAAATGATATGAACTGCTTGCTATAATACTGCCACATATATATTGTTTCGATGTAATAAGTGGGAAAAATTAAGGTTGCTCCTTAAAGCTACCATCACGTTTTGGTCCTGAATATGAGGAAGACAGACTTGAAAAGTTAAGTCATTCTGCCGACTCGCCAAAGCATTCAGTTGTACATTGTTTACCAGCAAGAAGGGGAGAGAGAAATTGCTCCTACTCCTTTTCTCTTCCTTTAAGACCCTTCTTCCACAACCCTTCTCTCTAGCGGGTCCATCAATAACAGCTGTTGATTTTATTACTATCCCTGGTACAAGCTCATTCACCCAGGAGTTCCTTTGATCAGATACCCCAAGGACTCAATTTCTTCACAAGGCTTTGCGCTTGTTACATTGAATGGCCACTAATCTACAGCGGAACAGAAGGTCTGGGACACAGGGAATTATAGGCAGGGGGGTGGGGAGACCATAGGGATTTCAAGTTTAACCTGGTTACCTTACAGGTGAGGAAAATAAGGCTCAGAGTGGTTAAGAGCCTTAACCCAGGTTACATACCCAGGTAGTAGAAAAGCGCCTATTAGAAAAGATTACATTTTCTCCCCTTTCCAGTGCTAACATAGTAACAAGCTACTAAGGTAACTCTCACAATTGTTGACTATATACCAGTGCATAGAACTCTGGCTGAGAGCAGAGCCCTCTAAGGACAAAGGTCCCAAGTAAGAGCCAAGGGACATCTGATCCCAAGAGACAAATACCCAAGTGTATGTCCAAATTGTCCTCTACTTTCTCCAAAAGCTTAGAAAGATAAAAAAGAGTCACATATTAAAAAAAGAAGTGGGGATGAAATAGTAGAGAGAAATTCTCTTTCTTCTCCCCAGGTAATTAGGTGTCCTTTTAGAGAAAATTTGACTATCATTTCTTTTAGGGATTCAGTTTTTATTAAACGGCCACTCCTTTTCCCACTCTAACCCCTACCTAACTCTCATTAGTGGAACTGTACCAGCTTTGGTGGTGTCCCCAGGGCCAGTAATGGAACTCGGTAAACATTCCTGTCAGTGTTATAGGAACACAATGAATATGTTTTGGATGAGCGAATGAATGAATAAACTGATGACAAATGTTATTAGTCAGTTTATTATTATTCAGTTTAAAAGAGGCTGCCAAATGGAAAGATTAGTGGGCAAAAATGCATGCTGAGGAATGCTTTTCTGTACTTCTTGTGTGTCTTAATTCAGTTGGATTATTAGAGTAACGTAGGGAAATTTAAAGAGATAAAGTGATTTTAAAACAGTAAATGGAGAAGAGGGAGGTAGAAAAAGACAAAAGGGAAGAAGGGATGAGAGGTCACAGCCTGCTCTACCAACGTATTCTAGCGTTTCTTCACCACTTATTCTTCGAAGAGTTAAGAAGGGGCAACTTGGAATGATCACTTTCTTTCTCATCTTTCTATTTTTCTGTTTTCCAAATATTCATATCGACTAAGTACTGGACAGCGAAAAACAATATTTATTATCAAAACAAAAGCAAGCAAACAAACAAAGCTGCCATATTAGTACCTGAAACTGTGACCCTTACCAGGGTAACATGAAAACATTTTCTTATTTAACCTGACAGAAATGCATTTAGAAATCATGATATCCCAGATAGGTCCTGAAAACAAATACTTCTTTTATAAAAGCATTCAAAACTGGCCCTTGTATGCAAGATACAATTTTCGATATTAAGGATTCTAGGGTTTCCTTGGTTGGTTAAATGTGGACAAGGATCCCATGAAGGGCCACATATCTTCTATTTCTATGTGGTCTTATGCCGGAGCAGCGCAGAACACTGAATACTTTCAGCAAGGATTTCTCTTCTTACGGGAGAGGAAGAAGGGAATTAATTCATCAGCAGAAAAAGGCAAAGGTCTTCCCTCTAGGCCACTTTCTACCTCTCTTTGCTGCCCGTAATTCTTTATCCAAGTCCTGTGTGTTCTGTTTGGTGGTTTCATTCCAAGAGGAAGACATAGATGAGAACATACAACTTTGCATCCTATCAGGGAGAGCCAAAAAGAATCTTCTAGAAAACCACACTCTCGATGCAAAAGAGAGTGAGACAAAGAATTCCTTTCTCATCTGCTAGTAGATGATAATAACAGGAATGGTGACAGGGAGGGGGACAAGAGGACAATACTCACATTAAAACCCCGGGGGCTCTTATCTCGCCTGTAGTTTGTCCCTAAGTGCACAGCTATTTGTATCACAAGCTTTATCCAATCAAACCTTGTGTTACAGAAAAGCAAGTAACATAATTAAAGACACCATTTTTTTCTGGCGTTCAGTTACCACTTGAATTAGAAAACTAAATAAATCAAAGACGATTTTCATTAGTGAGAAAAGAAACAGATTAATTCGCCCTTCGATAAATTGGAACACCAAATAAAGAAGTAACATTTAACAAAGGAAGAAGGTTTTTCAATCTTCACAGCTTTAAAATACAGCCAGGTAGAAAAGTTTAGCTGTTTAGAAAATTTTCTAATATAATAGGTAGAATAGCTAATATGTTTGCTATAATTTAACATTAACAAAAGCTGTTTCACACAAGCATCTTTTGTTCCTCACAGCAACCCTGTGAAGCAGGGAGAAACTCTATTATTATTATTATCCCCATTTTATAGATGACAAAACTGAGGTCTGAAGAATTTATTTGATTGTCCAAAGACATTTGGTTGTTAGGCTGCAAAGTCAGGACCTGAATTTCTTGTTTTTTAACTTCTACATCTCTTGTGCTCCTAATCTCTGTTTCCCATAAATCTTGATGCATCCTCTTAAAAAAGACACGCAGAAAGTATGGAAAAGCATTCGCTAGTATGCATTTTTGTCCACCAACAAATAGTTTTGTTTTAGGAAAGTGGAATAAACCTGCTTCTACCAATTATACACCTTATTCTTCCTTTCTCACTGAGGAAACACACCTTTTGGATGCCTGACCTGTACTGCCCTGTGTAAGTTTCCTGGGATAAACACATATAATGCTGGTGAGAAATTAAAGTACAAAAAGGAAAACTGAAGTGTCATTTTCCCTTCTCTGTCAACTGGTTTCACTGAGAAAGCTTTGGTCTACCTCCTCATTGATTAATTTCTCTACCCCAAGTTTCACAGTAACGCAACCATAGTCTAATTCTAGAATATCTAAGCCAGGGAACAGAGACCTAAGAAGGAGCAAAACGATTCTTCATTTAAAAAGAAGCAACAACAATTTGTAAAGATTTAAATGAAGTTTAAAAATCACCTTACTTGCCTGGAATGTTTCCAAGATTTCCTCATTAGTAAAAAAGAACTGTGATCAACCTATATAACGTAATAGCTTTATAAACATCAGCGTTCTTTTCTGAATTATTCTATTTCATCTCTCAAATCTTTCCAGAATGCTGTAGAAGGGGACCGCATTGCATACTGCCAGGTGCTCCTGGGCCTGCGTACATTATTGCTAAGAAGATCTTGGAAGGAAACATGGCCACATTTTGTTTTCTCTATTAGCAAAGATGATTAAATGAGACAATCTTAGCTTTAATGGGCTCTTTCTGTGGTTAGAGCTTTCCAGTTCCGCCCCACCATTGGCCTCATTTCCATCCATTGAGCAGTTAGTCCTATTCAATTATTCAATCCCAATCAATATTTTGAGATGTACAGAATGTAAATATAAACATTCTGTTTATTTTCCACCAGACTTAATTCCTGTACTCTTACTGGGGGAGAAAGTTACATATTTATAAATAAACTCTCTAGTATTGCGAAGAAAGTGTTCCTTTCCTTTAATTCTGGTTCTCATTTGGTCAGCTACGGTGTTTAGCAAAACAATCCACAGGGTAGACAGAACACCCTTCCAGTCCTTTGAGGCTACCTGATATGCCTCGTCCTCTCTAAGCCTCCTTCAGGGGTCCCCAGGCAGAATCAATGGCTCTCTTCTCTGTGTCCCACAGTGCTTTGCACTAACGGGTCTAACTAGCTTGTATCAAGGTAGGTTGTCCTATGTCTCTATGCTTTCCATTTAGTAATCTTCTTGATGGCCTTTAATCATCTGGGCTCTGTCTAGTACTGTAATCCGGACATTTAAGGTCTCAATAAATATTTTCCCAAGAGATAGCTGATTTGGGCAAAAATTGTCACATTCATGCTGATTGATTTTTTTTTTTTTTGTAAATGAGTTTCAATGTTTCTCTAAAGAAATCCTGCCACTATTTTAATGGGGCTAATATATTTATTCTTCCACAATGAACTACTCATTAAATGAAACTGTATTTTGACTTATGAGGGAAGGAGTATTGTTATTGCTGAATTCTATCCCCCTCACTCCACCCAGTAGATAAAAAGAAAAGGTTGACGGTATTTTTTAGTATTCACTTTTTACTTAAGAAAGGATTGCACAGTGATGGCAAAACCCTGCCTTCTCCTCACCTTTGTCATCCACGAGAAAGCTTCTAGAACAACTGTTTACAAGTTTTGAATCCTTAAAAGCATATTGATAAATAAATCTACAACCTTAGGTGACACTGAGTGGTCTCAGTTAAATGAATTATTTACCTAAGAGCTTGATTCTCTGCGTCACTGTACTCATCTCTTCTTGAGAAAGGCAACAGGAAGAAAAATTCCCAAGGGGCAGTTCCTGGTGTATTAATGAGTCACCTTTCTAGACTGTATAATCCATCCAAAATCTGATGCTTCTAAAGCGCTGAAGAGAATTTTAACACCAATATTTATCCCCTCAAGTTAAAGTCAAGTTGAATTTTAGGGGAGGAGTAAGAAGAAAATCTCTGAAGTTCCCCCATCTTGCCCAGAGATGTGAGATGTTGTGGAAAGAACGCTTGAGGAGCAAGCGTTCTTCTCCATCATCGGTGACCTTGGGGTTGGCCTTTCATCTCATTGGGCTTCCGTGAATAACGGGATTGGACTAGTGCAGTGGTTCCCAAAGTGTGGATCCCAGACCAGCAGAATCTGCATCAACTGCAAGCTGGCTAGAAATGCAAATTCTCAGGCCCCGCCCTGGACCTACTGAATTGGAGATCTGGTGGGGGGGGATTGGACCTGAGAAATCCGTGTTGTAACAAACCCTCAAAGTGATTCTGGTACCTAAACGTGAGGACCACTGGGCTAGAGGATCACTATTGGATGCACTGAGCCTAATGAATAAAGTCACACAAAACAAAAGTCAAAATAAGCAAATAAATACACTGCTGCTGACTACTAAGGCTAATTCCCAGACATGACCGTGGCTCTTGAGCTTTTAGAATACGCTTAATTCGATTCTTTTTTCAGTTAGTATAGGTAAACTTTTTTTACTCAGCAGTTTACGCTGCAAGATCTGCAGTAAAAACCTTAAAATTGTGAGAGAACAATATGGTGACTCAGAGAGCTACAGACAGTGGTTCATTCCTTGCTTTGGGTCTGGCTTCTGCCATTCTTTAGCTGGAGGACTGGTGGGCTGCTGGATTAAATGCTTCTCTGCCTCAGTTTCCTCAGTTTTAAAATGGTGATGACTCTGACCTCATATTGGTGTTCAGAAGATTCAGTGGAAGGGTCTATATATATCAGTGGTTTGAAAACTCTTGATTCCCCAGGCTACACTTCAGCCAACCAATTTATAACCTCTGGCATCAGGAGTTTTTAAATCTCCTGGTGAATTCAATATGCTGCCAAAGTTGAGACTTGAGAACCACTGGTAAATTGCTTAGCACAGGACCTGGAATCATTATTTTACCATTACTGAACCATATAAAGGAAGTGTAAGTGAAAGCATCCAGTTGCCTATTGGATGGCTTAGGTGCAGTCCTGGTTCTTCAGCTTATGGGCAAGCACCTGAATTATTTCGTCTTAGCGTTACCACCTGCAAGAACAATTAATAAGAGGGGAAAGAAGATAAAAAATACCTGCCCTGCTTACTTCACATGGTTATTGTAAACACAGACGAGATCATGTAAATCCAAGGCCATTGTAAACTACGCACATGTAAGAAAAGATTATTCTGACATATACCCCGTAAACACTATTTCTAACCTACAGACATCTCAGTGGCCTACGTTACATGTCAAGTCACTAAATGCAAGTGACTTCTAGACCTTCAACTGGTCCTGCCGAAGAGGAATCACCTTTTTTGTTGTTGAGGCCACGCTAATATCCCAAAGCCCAAGGGTAATCATAGAATGAGAGAATCTGGATCCACACTAAAATCACCTGGGGGGTTGACAACTACAGAAGCTTGAGTCTCACCCAAATGCCCTGAGTCAGAATCTCTGAGGCCTGCACAGTGCTATTTTGGGGAAGAGGTCCAATGGTGATTCCAAACTGCAAGCAAGATTGAAGAAGAGAGAAAAAAAGAGGTGACATTAGCAATGGGAAAGTGGCTTAGGGTATGCTGAAAAGCATTTGCGGGCCTCGAATTTTGTGTGACGTAATGCTGAGGAGCTAAATTTTCACAGATCCATCCGTTTATGAAATTTAACTAAAATGAGTGCAATACCGCCAAGCATCTAGGAAAAAACAGTGAACCATGAGTTCTGTCACTGAGGTGCTCAGTATAATTTAAAAGTCTACCTTAACACGGTGCTTTAGAGTAAAAACAGATGTGAAACGCTTAAAATATTAACGTGGGATCATAAACAATAAAATTTATTCTTCATTTTCTTCCTTAAATTCTTAGGCATCATTTGAATGGTTTCACAGCAAATGTGGATGATTTTTCTCACAGATGATAACGGTCAAATGGAATTTAATGTGGGAGAAAAAAAGTAGAATGAGTGGGGGGCAGAGCAGTAAACAGAGATACCAGATGCCAGAGCTGAGAGGAAAAAAAAACAGCTCCCTTATAAGGAAAAAGTTCTAGAACTTTCAAACTCCTGGCAGATTCCTGAACATACAGCCCCATATCTCACTTCTCTCTGCTTTTCCCCAGTCCTTCTGTTTAGCAAAATCCTACTTATCCTTAATACTTAGTTCTCCCTGGGGAGGTCAGAGGAGGCTTCTTATGGGACAGAGACCCCACCATCCTTCTAGCACCTCCACTAACCAAATGCTATTGACTTTTTCCTTCTAGTTGCCTGATTTTCCCATGACTATAAGCTTCTTGAGAATAAAACTTGTGTCCCGTTCATCTTTATAAATAATCCCAGCTTCTTAGGACAAGTGCACAAAAGGTGATCTCCAAAGACTCATTAAACTGAACTAAAAAGCTGCCTGTCTGTGTGAAACATGAAGGAATTCCTAAAAAGGCAAGAATAAGATGTCATAAAATTATAGCTTTAATTTTTAAAATAATTTTTAATTATTAAATTAATAATTTTAAAAGATTTTTTTTGATGCGGACCATTTCTAAAGTCTTTATTGAATTTTGTTACAATATTGCTTCTGTTTTATGTTTTTTTGGATTTTTGGCCATGAGGCATGTGGGATCTTAGCTCCCCGACCAGGGATTGAACCCGCACCCCCTGCATTAGAAGGCGAAGTCTTAACCACTGGACCGCCAGGGAAGTCCCTAAGTTAAATTTTTAATAATTTATTTAGCAAAGAAGCTTCCTGTATATAAACTGCCTTCGGTGATCTTTCGGACTTTCTACTTGAGGTTGAGCAGCAGAGCTGCCCAGGGCCCTTGCCCAGTGGACTTAAATGGTAGGTGCTTTGAGATGCTAATTCTTGATTCTCCAGGGACTGGCATATGTGATCTATACAGGTGGTTCTCAAAGTGAAGCATCCCTGTTACTTGGAAATTGATCATGTCCATTTCAGACCCCCAACTGGAGAAACCCTGAAGGCGGGGCCCAGGAATCTGTCTTATCAAATCTTCCAGGCGATTTTAATGCATGTTCAAGTTTGAGACCCCCTGGTCCAAACGAAAGGATTTAGAAGAGAAATGAAAAAGCAACCTCTTTTCAAAGTCAGTTTCTATCTGGGCCATGGAGTCCCAAACTCAGATGAGCAAGTGTTTCAGAACAGATGAAGACACAGCTACACTTAAAGTTCCCACTTCTGGCCCCTTAGGAGAATGCAAATAACAAACCTGTCTCTTTTCGGCACTCTATCCAGCCAGCTGCCCTCATCCTTCACTATTTTTCCCTGTAGATTGTCTTGTAAATGTGGCCACATCTTAAGTCTTCACTGACTGCTGACCTCGGGAATGTTAGCCCCTTCCCGGCTGAAGAACACCCTTTGGATCACTGACTTGCTATATTATTATTCTATGTTTAATAGGCCTGACCTGTGCAATATTTTTTATCTGGCTATAGTCCTATCTCTAAATTCTCTATTTTGAATGAATACTGATTTTGTGACATGAAGTCTGCTATATAATGAAATGCAAACAATGAAAAGACTAAATCAGTTTACAAAAAATCTATTTGTCAAACAGTGTGGCAATGTTCCCAATTTAGCCCGGGCCGTTCATGCAGCTCTTGATAAGGGAGTTAAAAACGTAGCTGTTCGCCAAATGAAAATAAAAGCATCTGCACCACAGATATATTTTCCTTTCAAAAGTCTTTGTTGTAACTTGTAGCTAATTAAATGCCCTCACATGAGATGTACACGCACAGCAAAATCAGAGAATTTTCTTAACAAGGGAGCTTGGGTTAAGAAAGAGAGCAACGCTAGCTTGCTACATACATCCTTATATTACATTTACATTTCTATACAGTTTCATCAGCCTGACAGAAAAAAGCAGAAGGGGAGAGCTTTTTTGTTCAATTTTGGACTAGAGAGATTTCTAAGCCCTGCAAAGGAACGTGCTTAACATTTAAAAAAAAAAAAAGAAGAAGAAAGAAATAGTAACCCTGCCTTAGATTTTTGTAGAAAAATAATGCTTTCCACACACCTTTCTATATACTCAGCTGAGTAACTAAAAAATGATTGAGAACTTAAAGGGTTCAAATTTTTATTTGTAACTATCTTCTTCATTCCTAGAGCTTATTTGCAGGCAGAGGTGTTCCGTATTAAACTTGACATTTATTGGAGTGGTTTTGAACTTACCATGTCACACTTATCAATATGGGATTTAATATAGATTGACATTCTTTAGTTTTTCCACCTTCTGAATGTAACTATTTCATTGGTCAGAATTTAAAGTGTTAATTTTCAGTTGAAAAATATTTGAATCGTATAAAAAATGGATTCTCCAATATAACTGGCACTGAGTTATCACAGTTTCTAGCCTGTGCCTTCTCTCACAATCCTGTCCCCCTATGGGACGGCTTTCCCACATAACAGAATCACATGGAACATGAAAACAGAACATCATCCACACAGACAAGCTGTTCCTAGAGAACTGAATGCTCTTTGGGGTCAGTGTAATATATAATTATTTCTTTATATCTGGTCACCATCTTATGTCACGACACACGTGGATGCCCACAGCCCTGGCCCAACACACCTACACATCTTTTTTCATCTGGAAACTCAGAAAGATCACCTCCTCCCTGGAGGCATCTCTTATTGTGCCATCCTTCTGTGTTTTCATATCTGTTTGTACATAATTGTCTCTCTCCCGTTAAACTGTGAGCTCCTTGAAGGCAGGAACCCTGTCTTAATCATCTCCAAAATGCTTGGAACACAGCTCAGGGCCTGGCAGAGAATAGATGTTCAACAGCTGTCTATGAAATAAATGAATAAACACAAGCATAACAGGGCGCCTGCCCTTTGAGCTTTGAATTGTTACTGTTACGAGAGACAGTAATTTATACAACCCTTTTAGTCATCAAAAAAATACCACGATTTTGCATATGAGTGCTTGGAATAAATTTGTACGTTTGTTAAGACCTATTGGTTCTAACCTTAAATCATCTCTGTGTTCTCAAAGCTTTCTGCCTGAATCTCCTAACTAGTGGTTTAACTGATCTCCCTCCCTCCATTTTTTTACATCTTTCTAATCCAACTCATGCTGTTCCCAAGCATTGCACCCCATGTTATCCATGGCTACAGAACAATACCAAGATTTCTGTAACCTGAAATTCAAGTCTGTTCACAATCTGACCTAAATCCTCTTTCCTAGCATATTTCTCACAATTCTGCTTCTAGAAACCTAGGGATGATAATACCGGATTAACCCGGACATACGGAATGCACTCCTATTTCCAGGAGTTGTTTTTTTTTTCTTTTTTTAAAACTTATTTATTTATTTATTTATTTATTTATTTATTTATGGCTGCATTGGGTCTTCATTGCTGCACGTGGGGTTTCTCCAGTTGCAGCGAGCGAGGGCTACTCTTCGTTGCGGTGCGTGGGCTTCTCATTGCGGTGGCTTCTCTTGTTGTGGAGCACGGGCTCCAGGCACACGTGCTTCAGTAGTTGTGGCCCACGGGCTCAGTAGTTGTGGCACGTGGGCCCAGTAGTTGTAGCACATGGGCTTAGTTGCTCCGCAGCACGTGGGATCTTCCCAGACCAGGGCACGAACCCGTGTCCCCTGCATTGGCAGGCGGATTCTTAACCACTGCGCCACCAGGGAAGTCCTATTTCCAGGAGTTTTGCCCCAGCTCTTCCCACCACCCCTCTGCAATGTTCTTCATAGATGCACTACGTCTTTCCAAAGTAGGTTAGAGCCTTAGGAAAGGACATGGCCAATTCTCCTTGGGAGAGGGGAGAGAAGGTAGCAGGTTTTCTGAGCTAAGCCTTAAAAGATAGTTGGAGGAGGAAGGATTCAGGGTACGTGTCTCTTTAAAGACAGAAGAGAAGCATAGATAGAATCATAGTTCTTCAACAGACTGGAAGCTCCTTGAGGACACGAGATGCCTGGTTCATCTTAATAGCCCCAATAGTACCTATCAGAGTGCCTTGTATGCAGAAGTTGACCAACAAATATTTCTTTAATGAGCCTTTATCCATTCCTGCACTAACTCCCTCCAAACCTTAATATGATATCTTGCATATTGTAGGTACTCAATAAATATCAGTTAAATGAATGAATGACTTTGTAATCTTTCAGTTCTTTGAAAAATGCAAAAGTGGGGAAATGGACAGAGTGAATAAAACTTCAGTCGCTAGAAAAAATTCTTAAGAAATGTTAATGGTTAGGAACACAAAATATGTGTATTTTGTTTACACACCAAAAATAAACCGTATTTAAAAACTAGTTAAAATGTTGTATTCACATCGCCCTCTGGTGTTCGACTCTCCCAGAAAACAAAACAAAACAAAACCTCAAAATTATAGTTTAGGAAGATTTTTCTCTCAAAAAAAAGGGTTCTACCTTTCGTGGTAAATGCAGCACATAGCGTTGAATGAGAAGGGTAGTATCTTTCAACTTTGCTCCGGTTATGAATTCATAACTCCAGCAAGGTATGGAGCCTCCAGTATATTTACTGAATGGAGTGAATTCCTCCTTTTGCCAAAGTCACAAGCTTACCATGAGAGTCATTAGAGACCAATGGAATAAGGCTGCTAGCTGTACTACAGGGCTTTGCAGGAAAGGCGTGCTTTAAAACCCCACCAACCCCTTTCCTGGTGGCACAGTGGTTAAGAATCCGCCTGCCAATGCAGGGGACACAGGTTCGAGCCCTGGTCCGGGAAGATCCCACATGCCGCGGAGCAACTATGCCCGTGCGCCACAACTACTGAGCCTGCGCTCTATAGAGCCCGCGAGCCACAACTACTGAGCCCGCATGCCACAACTACTGAAGCCTGTGTGCCTATAGCCCGTGCTCCGCAACAAGAGAAGCCACCGCAATGAGAAGCCCGCGCACCACAACGAAGAGTAGCCCCCGCTCTCCGCAACTAGAGAAAGCCCGCGCTCAGACAAAAATTAAATAAATAAATAAAAATAAAAATAAAACCCCACCAAGACATGACTTTCCACCAGTAGCATACAATGAAAGTTTATCCCATTGGCAAATTTTGCCAAGTATGAGAAAAGTTGTTGGGCAGAGAACAAAAGTTCCAACACAGGCACAATCTATTCATCTGCTATTAGTTTTAGGAGAGAGTGCCAAGGTGGCTGAAATAAAACAAAACACCATCCTCAGAGTGACTCTTGGTATCACGAAAAGAACCCTGGAATAAATGTCTCAGAAGTATTACAACCATTTTTTTGGCTATGGCATAGAGTTCAGTAAATCCTTCATATTAAAAATATAAAGTTATTGGCCTTCAGGGTAATTTAAGTTGGAGAGCTGGTTTAAGTTTTCCCAAAAGTAAGAGGATATCTGAAAGAAGTCTTAGACCCAGAAACACAAACTAGAAGCAGATCTTAGCATGACTCCTTTTCACTGTTTGCCTAGGAAGCTGATCGCCACAAAGAGCTTTAACCATCCTTATCACCTGCACTGTCACCGCCATCATCATTACTGTGGGTACCGGCATCGTCATCATCATCAAAGTTGCCAAGTATCACAGATTTATGACGTGCTAGGACCACGCTCAACAACTGACATCATTTAGCTCATCTGAAGCTCACAATAATCTTCATAATATGCCAATTTTACAGAAACTGAGGCTGCATAACTTCCTGCAACTTCTGTATGAGCTAAGTGGCAAAAACAATTCTAACCCTGCTCACGGGACTCTTAACCTGTGCTATTAACCGTTCTATTTACTACCATTAGGTACCAGCCCTGCCTTTACTTGCAATGGCTCTGAATATGGTGCCAAGTGGAGTGTGGTTCTGTTCATTTATTTGCTGCATCCCTCCTTTTATCCGAGGTGCTGATAGGAAGGCTCGAAAGGGTTAAGTGCTTGAAGGGAACAAAGCTAAAGAGATCAATCTTGGGTGGACGAGGAACCATGAGGGAGTAAGAAATGCACTGTCTGCTAGAGTCTCTTTTACTTTGTGTCTGAACAAATGGCAATACAATAAAGAATACCAAACTTCAGGGCATCCAATCAATTTACTTATTTATACTGTACTCGGCAAGCATTTATCACATTGTTGTTAGCACTGCACTAGGCACTAAACAAAACATTTTCACACCAGAGAAATGCAAGCCCACATCCCTTCCTTAGAAAGTAAACATCAACAGTACTATATTCATAGAGTAACTCCTTGGATGTTTGAATCAAATCTTTGATCTCATCTGAGTCTGGTCCTGAACACTTGGGTATGCACACACACACACACACATACCCCTCTCAACATACTCCTGGAAGCAAACAATGCCCAACAATGCCAGGAATCCATAAGTTTTAGTCGAAGACTTTCAAAATACATGCAACAATTTTTAAAAAACCGAGTTTAAGAAATGTACACACATAGGACGTACAGAGGTTATTCCTACCTCTCACAGAGCATCTTTATTCCTGGCAATGCATGCTGTGTTACCTACGAGTAGTCTCTTTTTGGCTACAAATGTGTCCCATCTTCCATCTGTTCTTCTAGCAATGCTGCTGGCCTACTGCCACTGCAGCGACATCAGCCTTCATGATGTCATCTGACTAGGTTTTCTCCGGTACCCGTTTGTTTCACTCTCCAGGTGAGATCAGGCAAGTATAGTTGTCTGTCGTTTTCTGAGCAGGTTTTCATTGGGGTTCCATATTAGCAAAAGTTTCTGCTCTATTTACCAGAGCTTGCAGCCTACTTAGCTAGGGTCAAAAAGAGACTCTAAAGTTCCTCAAGAAATCGTTGGCTGAGCCATCAGAGGACTTGGCACAGGGCCTGAAGTCTCCTTTTATAACCAGATATCGTTTAGAGGTGTGTCTATTAAAGATACACCTCCCTGAATTGTCCCATCTTTTTTTGAATTTTGCTTTCCCTTCTTTCATTTATTTAAGACATATTTATCCAGTACCTGCTCTGTTCCAGACACTGTGTGAGACCCAGGGATCTCTACTCCCCTTGAGTTGAAGGCTGGGTTCCCCTCAACTTTCCCTCTTCAAGGATATCACTGCAAATAGTCGTGCAGGCTGGGTAGCCAATTGGTTAGAAGGTTCCTAAGTTTCCAAGTCAGCTCTGTTCCTTACTAGGCGTTTGTCCTTGGGAAAGTTACTTAACCTCTGTGTAGTTTCCTTACTTATAAAGGACATTTCTATTTCAGTCTTCCCTGTAAGACAGTTACCTGTGTATTAAACTCATTCTGTAAATTATAAAGAAGTATACAAATATAAGGTGGTATTACTATTTAATACAGGGTTTGATATAGGTTTAATGTGGAGTTTATGTTAAAGAAAAATGGAAAACGTTTGTCCAGCACCTACTATGTCTCAAGCACTGTGCTGTGTGCTTCCATATATTATTTTGGTCAACTGCAAAAAAGTTCAGTGAGGTCAAAATAACAACAGCCTTCTTTTATTGTGTGATTACCTAATTTAATATGAATAGTATATATATATGAGCAGATATTATGACGATTCCATTTTACGAAGAAATGAAAAGAAGGAAATGAAGCGCAGACATTAACTTAGCCAAGAAAACCCAGCCAGTGAGTTTCAGAACCAGACTATGACCCCAGGACCTCTGTCTCCAGAGACTATAATTCTTTCTGCTACAAAGCATGCTTATCCTGGATGGGAAAAGAATGTAAGGTAGGCCCAGGCTAGGCTGAATAACAGAAAAATAATACCAAACCGATAAAATGTTAATCCTTACAGGCAAAATGTTCTAATTGGCAAAATATTAATTTCACCTATACGGTGTTTTATACCCCAAAGAGTTTTGTATCCACGTAACTGCAAATTCAAAAATATCAAAGCCAACTTTTAAAATAATTCTTTGCTTAAAGTTCTTAATTTTCATAACATTCTTTCTTGCCTGATAATAGAACAAGAATTGTATCATTTGAAAATGTAGATAGATTAATTGTAAAGGTATCACTTGGAACATTATATAATTTATTTACATTCTGTAGCTGACAACTGGCCTATGTAAAGACGCCTGTGGTAAACTTCTGATGAAAGAATAAAAATTCCCAGAGTCCTCACCCTCTACTTTGGAGATCTTTCAGAGTTATCAAATGCTAATAAATAAACAAAAATTGGTCCCTAATTCCAAAAACTGTATACTTATCCAAAAAATGAACAACACACACACACACACACACACACCCCATTCTGCTTTGTTTCGTGTCATGCCTGTTTATATATAATTCTGAACATTTTCCTTCAAACAGCCTAATTTAACTTAAAATTTTTTCTTCACCATATTCAAAAGGCCTTAGATTATTAGCAATATTTATCAGTATGACTTCGCAAAGGAAACCTCATCTGAGAACCCATAAAAGGAGCTTAATGGAATTGATACATTTAATAGTCCTAACGTTTCATTTCATTCATTTCTAGCACAAACACATCACCTTAAACTTTCCAAAATCCTTGTTCACACATAATCTCATTTAGTCCTTTTCCCTATTTGTGAGATTCACAATGTTAGTTTTCTAGATTCTGCAATAAATATTCTGAGAGGTTATTTAAATTGTCTTGGAACATACCAACCTGTAAGTGGCAGAGATGAACTCCAAGGTAATGACCCCGATCCCATCAGGGTCCCCCTGTCTGCCTCCGCACCCCCTTCACGCTTCCACCCCACTCTGTGGCAAGACCATGTGATAAAAATAAAAATAACGACAATGAAGTATACCTCTTTGTCCCAGTGCTGAGTCCCCACAAGATCATCCACACAGCTCCGTTCCTTTGCAGGGCGCCCTTATATCATCACAACGATGTGATGCAAGGCTGAATCCCTTTCCCCTCCCCCCACCAACCTCACACCTACCGGCACAGTTTCTCTCTGATTTCTCCAGATATGTCTGATACAGGAATGTGGAAGAACTGGACCTTTGGGTGCAACCATTGCACTTCTTTCTAAACTAGATATTATAATTTTGTCAAACAATTTATAAATGCTTAATACCAAAATATCTATGAGTAGCCTCTCTTTAATTCTGGTTCTACTATGAACAATTTGGGTGAGTTTGGGCAAATTATTCAATCTCTTTAAGCCTCCGTTTACTGACTTCACAGTGAGAAAAATGGATCAATTTAGACTAAGAGTCTAAACCCCCAAATATTATTAGTCTTTGAAAGTATATTTGGTATAATTCAAGAAACACCAGTGCTTGGGAGGCCAAAAAACATGATGAATGAGAAGAGTCCAATAAATGTTTACCTTTACTTTGTGTATAATGTTGCTTAATCCATCAACCCCATTTTGCTTCAGTTTCCTGCAACTGAACTAGAAAGGGGATTGTATAAAGATTAATTCTATGATGTCGGTAACGTGCGCTTTGAATAATAAATACTACTAAGATACAGAGTCGTTACTCTTCAAATAAGAAAAACTTAAATCTGTGCATTGGAAGAGGACTATACTGGGGTACAATTATTGATTTATAAATATGGGTTAGAAACGAAGAAGTTTTTTTGAGGCAGAGGGTAAAGCTGAAATTTATCATAAAGAATGAAGCCTCAATTCCCCTGTAAATGTACATCCTTGATCAAGGCCTGCTCAGAACAGGTTACAAGTATCACTTTTTTTAATCCACATTACCCGGATAGGAAAGAAATGGCCATACTGTGATACCAAAATGCCAAACTACTCTAATTTGACTGGGACCTTATTTTTTTTTTATCCAGAATTAGCAGAATATGGAAAACATAGAGAATAGTCAAACGTTTTCCCAACTGCAGAAGTAAACATTTTCCCAGTAATTTCAAAGAATTTAAAATGTGGCCTTGCTTCTCTTGCTCTATTTTTTTTTTTTTTTTTTTTTTTTTTTTTTACTATCAGTACCAAACCAAGAGTCTGAACATTAATAGAACTATTTATATAGGCTGTTTTCCAGCTTAATGCAGATTTTTTCAAATTTCTTCTGCACTGTGCTCTATCTAAACACACAGGATCCTCTAAGTTTTGCTCCAGTGCTTGCTTAGGGTATGCATGTTAAGTTCATGAACTTTTGGCCAATTCACAATTTCCTCTTCCTGATGGGAAATACAAGTTGTCCCTGGATTAATAAAGTGATAGGATTTGGCCAGATGCTGTAGTATCAACCAACTTTTTCAAACTGACTTTAATCAAGTGTTGTTAACATGGGGAGGGGTGATCCCGAGCTTGGCAAGGAGAGCAAACCCACGAGTAAACAAAGTGGGGCTCGCAAACTAGAAATAATCATGAGATGTACCATGCAAGCATCGTCCGCTGGGGCGAGCCCCGCATTCCTGCAGACGAGGGCAGAACCGGACAGTGACACATCCAATTATGCCTACGCTTATGCGGTGGCAATCTTCAGCTGCCTATTTTCAAAATAGGAAGGCACCTGCTTAAATAAAATCTATCATCCAGCCCTTCTAATTCTGAACGGGTCCACAGTCCTTATTCCAATCTGTTCTGTTTCTAGCATTCTACAGAGCAGGGGGGAGCCGGCGACAGACATCCGACCACAGTCTGTTTGCAGGGGACTTGCGCAGCTAAGGTGTCTAAACATTCTTGTGCACTGTTACGCCATCACTTAAGGATCAGTGAACTGGCCTCTGTGGGGAACTGCTGTTCAGCGACTGATGCCACCCCCTGCACCGGGGCAAAGAGATGCCGCTGCCCAATGGCCTCCATTGTTTGTCGTGTCTCTCAGGTTCCCTAAGACCATACCGATGGCACCTGTTAAAGCTGCTTCTGCTAAGCTGTTCTGCATTTGTCTGGCTGGATTTGGACTTCCTGGATCTCTGGCTGAATACAAAGTGATTAGAAAGCCCAGTGTTTGGCAACAAGCACGACGGGGAGGACACTGTGTGTGGGTCTAAAGGAGCAGGATGTGTTTTTCAGAACGTGGGGCGTGGAGCACCCTGCTAGAGCCCTTGCTGGGGGATCACGGTGCTCTCTGTTGCTGTCAGCTGTTTAACAGCAGCTGTTTCATGTAATTCCAAATGATCCGCTTGAATGAAGTTGTCATTTTTGCCTTAATCTTTAATTTAGTAAAACACATAGCTGAGCAACGTTAATTTGAATGTTATTTGAGCTCCCAAAAAAGTTTCCAATGCCTGTATTTTTCCATGTCGACACCAGGTAAAAATCATTACTGAGAAATAGAAATTGTGCAAAGGAGAACCCTGGATAACATCAGTATTTTTCTCTCAAAGTTAGTTAAATGCTGATGTGTAGGGAGTTTGGGATTGACATGTACACACTGCTATATTTAAAATGGATAACCAACAAGGACCTACTGTATAGCACAGGGAGCTCTGCTCAATATTAGGTGACAGCCTAAATGGGAAAGGAATTGGAAAAAGAATAGGCACATGTATATGTATAACTGAATCATTTTGCTGTACCCCTGAAACACAACATTGTTAATCAACGAAATAAAATAAAAACTCAAAAAAAAGTTGATGTGTAAATAGAGGTTTACCAAAACAAACAGACAAAAAGTATAATGAAGTTAATGGAAGAACTTTTTTTCTATTATTAACCTGTCTTCGTCCATTGCTTGATTAAAATTGCACCTTTCTTCTAAGGAGTACTTTCTATGTTAATAAACTCAAATAGCTAGGACAGAAACAACATCTAACGCAGTTCATGTTTTAAACATTAGACAATCGTGAGTGCTCGCATAATATAAAGGTGACCACAGATCAATCAGTGTTTTCCTTTCCTTCCTTCCTCTCTTCCTCCCTTCCTTCCTTCCTCCTTTCTTACCTTCCTAACTCTACTGCTTTTCATCAATCAAGGTTTTCAGAAAAGTCTGTTTACAAGGCAAAGAAGCCTGGCCGGTTCTCAGACAATTCTGCAATTCTCTTGCGGACAATAGAGGGCGCTGATGCTTCTGATCTGGCAGATGTAGCACCTCAACGAGAACAAAATCGCACCTCTGCTTGTGGCTTGCCTTCCAGCTTACCTACCTCTCCTCTGCAACCACATTCCATTTGCTGTAGACGTTCCCTCTCTCCCAAGAAAGCTGCCTTTATTCTTTCTCTATTAGTCTATGTTCTACTTCCCCTTTTCAAAGCACTGCTTCAAAAAGCTGTTATTCGGTAATAGCTTGTGATCTTTTTTTAATATCTCTCGGCTTTTCTGATTATAATAGCATTTCTTCTCAAAGCATTTCTTCTTACCTTACTGCGCTCTTCCTAACCCTATTTAAATGCAGTTCATTCAGAGTTGATGCTATTGCTGGTTTCTTGGATTAAAAAAAATGAAAGCTCCAAAGACAATGATCCTTTAGTATATGTCTCAGCAGCCTACTGTCCGGTGACAGAGTGGTTACCAAATGTCACAAATCGATACACTGATGGGCACCAGCCCCCCCCCCCTGCAGAAGAACATACTGGAGATACAGTTCTTTACCAAAGAGAGCTATTTCCTTTTTTTAAAAAAACAAAAACTCAAAGCCATAACAATTAAAACTGTTTCACTTGGATCAAATGAGATACATCATCTATTTCCCTGATGTGCTTTCAGTAAAGAGGCAAAGCATTCATAGAAGATATACCTTTGGAGAGTGCTCTGTGTTTAGCCATTTTCTCACCATAAAAGCACAAATCACCTAATCAGAAAACACTCTATCATTTTACGCTGAATGGTTCATAAGAACATAAAACTCCATTTAGCACCACTGCTTGCTCTCATCACCTACCCTTTTAAAATGCTTACCCATCTTTCTCATTGCTATTCAAAGAAACAGATTTATTTCTCACCCTGGAGTTGGGAATTTTGGCATGCCAGATTGAAAATGTACCCAATGCTGAGAAGTGGATGGGTTATTCTTAGTCTCCTGACACGCTTAAGAGAAAATGGGGCAGGGTATGTCTCTAAATCAAGCGAAGTTCTTCGGAAACTATGACTTCAGCTAGAGCTAGATTAGCGAGGCCGTTGTCATATTAGAAAAAGAACTGAGATCGCGAACGATAGGAATTTTAGCTCCAGGAAGAGAGAGGAAGGGGCAAAGTCATACAGATTGAGAGCCGAAGTTGCAGAATTATCACCGTATTCATTGTACATCTGATTTTTTTTTTAAGTTTTGGTTATGGAAATGAAAGGAATTTCTCCAATGTCTTTTTGATGTTTATCATTTATAATGGAAAAGGCGGCAACTGACATTTGCTGGGGGTATTTTGCCTCAGCCCAGCTGTGCAAACCCCTTTCATCGTTTCTCTCCTATTCCTTTCAACCATCCTTTATTCTTTCCCCATTTTTCCCTCCCTACATAAGCATCAAGGCCTGGGAGACACAAGTTACGAGTGTGGCTAAAAGGGTTGCTGCCTCTCCCTTTAGAAAGCCAGGGGGAAAGTTATCCCTGGATAGCCACAGCCTAGCCCGTATCTTCTTTCCTCAAGGTTTCTGAAATAAAAATCAGAATGGTCTTTGTTAATCTTGTGTTTTAGACTATTTATCATACGAAGAAGACGACTGGGTTGATGATATTTTTTTTCTCTTTGGAAGAAGCTGTTTCCATGCTGTGGCGGAGCTCTTTGGCAGCCAACGGAGCCTCTGATTAGAAGGCTACTTCATAAATTACAAACCACCAGAGTGAGAGTCATTATGTAGAATGGGCTCTGCCATCTGGTCGACCACTCTCTACATGAGAAAGGCCATCATCTTTGCTCCGTGGCTTGGTTACTTCAAGGAGCCCTCAGCCACAGCAAAAGACAAGAGATTTATCTTCATTCCAAACTCACTTGGCCTTTTAACCCTAGAATATCCAGGCACCTGGAAAGGCTATAATTCCCATTGAACAGATGGGGAAATTGAGAAATAAGAGTGAAGTGTTTATTTGTAAGTAGCCTTTACAAATCAAGTACAAAGAAAAAGAAGGCAGGATTTGCTCTTTGTTTCAACAGCAAGGGAGCAAAGAGTCCTCTTTTTTTCCTGCTCTCTCTCCATATAAGAAATTTCACATCTATTTCATTTCCATTTTCGGAAAGGTTCTATCAATGGAAGTTACAGTGTATGTGACAGGACAGAACAGATTTCTTATTGAACAGGTAGGCACTCTGCAACAATTCATCCCAGCTGCCTCTAGGGGAAAAAAAATAGAAGTTTTTAGTGAAGTTGATAAAATGCCAGCCAGGAACTACTTCTTTACTTTTATGTGTGTTTCTTTCCTGAAGCAAACAGGAGAAACACACCTCTCTTTACCTCTGGCAAGCAGTTCAGAATACACTGCCAGAGGTCCTATTCTCTTCAGCAAGAACTGAAGCATTCAGTTCTTCATTTAGTTTGGGCATTCAAACTAAAACCAGCCAAATCAAAAAAGCGTTTAGCCCAGCATGGATTCAGTATGATGGAAATGACTAATTCAGTCTTTCACCTTTCTTCCTTTACCTATAGCTTTCCTGTATTATAGTATTTTAGAAGCAGTATAGCATCGTGATCAAGAGCACGAATTCTGGAACCAGTGTCTGGGTCCCACCTATGCTGCTTATTAGCTGTCTGGCCTTTGGCAAGTTATTTAAGGTTGCTGTGCTTCAGTTTCTCCCCCCTGTAAAATGGGTTTATAACAGTAATGACCTTCACTGGGTTGTTGGAAGAATTACGAGTGAAATTGCTATGATGCTTAGAACAAAACTGTTTCAATGAGAATATTTTGTGGTCTTTTCACTCCATTGTGTTTTTATCTAAAGATTGAAAAGAAAAGAAAGGCAAGATCAGGAGCTAGAGGTAAGTTTATACCAGGATGATGTCTCACTTTTATTACTGGAAATTATGTATAATATTTGTTTTTGGTCTCAAAACCTATGGGCATTACTTTTTTTTCTTTTTTAAGTAACCTGGAAAAATTTATTTTATTTTTTTAATCTTTATGGGGGTATAGTTGCTGTACAATGTTGTGTTAGTTTCTACTGTACAGCAAAGTGAATCAGCTATACCTACAGGCATTACTAATTAGCATGGGCGAATAACTGAAGGCAAAGGGACACACACACACACACACACACACACACACACACACACACACACACACCACAGTATCATTAGAAGTTCCTATGCATAAGCATGTTTCTTGTATGAAGAGTTTAAAACTGTACACTAATGCTTATAGATATACTACTTTGCAAAGATGTTTTCAATTAATGTGCAGATGTTTGCCTGGTCTGTAATATCAGACTTTTCTTATGATCAGAGGAGACTGGTATTTATGAGATATGGCAAAAGAAAGCCATCAAAGGATATTTTAAAAGTCTATATTAACTATTATCGTTGCCTTCCTTCAAAAAAAAAAAACAGTAAAAGAAAATATCACTAAAGGAATTCAACAAACTAATACTACTGCTTACAGGTTTCCTTTTATCTTAAGTCGAAGTTCTATTTAAAAAAATTAATCTCAGATGGACATTGGGTCTTCTACATATTTTATGATAGTTGTGCAAACACATTAAAGTATATATAATATTCTTATATTCATGTACTGGAGTCCTTTAACAAAGGCTGTAGGTATAGTCTAAATAACCTGAAAGCATACATAATTTGTTAGCTAAAAAACAGAGGCTGGGCTTCCCTGGGGGCATAGTGGTTGAGAATCTGCCTGCTAATGCAGGGGACACGGGTTCGAGCCCTGGTCTGGGAAGATCCCACATGCCGCGGAGCAACTAGGCCCGTGAGCCACAACTACTGAGCCTGCGCGTCTGGAGCCTGTGCTCCGCAACAAGAGAGGCCGCGATAGTGAGGCCCGCGCACCGCGATAAAGAGTGGCCCCTGCTTGCTGCAACTAGAGAGAAAGCCCTCGCACAGAAACAAAGATCCAACACAGCCAAAAATAAATAAATAAATAAATTTAAAAAAAAAAAAAAACAGAGGCTGTTTGGAGATGTTCAAGATTATGCATTATGACTTCATGTCAGTATGTAAGAAACCCGGCTGCAAATCTCACAGGAAGGTGAGGGTGGGAGTGAGGGTGGGGAGTGGTAGGAAAGAAGGCTAGGTGTGCACGCACTGTCTCCATTTTCTTTAGAGCAGGAATAAAATCAGTCACCAGGGATCCCGTACGCAACATAAAGCTGGGTTCCCTGGGCCTGCACCGCTCAGCCACGACCCTCCTCGGTGTTACCAACTCTGCGTGGCATTTGGGTATCCTACCATTGCCGCTCGTGGGGCTTTAGTCAGAAACCGTGCTGATTTTACTGCCACTTTTTTCTTCCCAAACAGTAAGAGCTTTCAAAAGTAACTTAATGGGAAGCAGCTAGACATTTTAAAAGAGAAGAAAAAAAAAAATCCTTCTTCCCAAATCTTCTGAAACACAAGACCAAGAATGAACGTGACCTTCAACAGAGATGTCCCACCCTAGAGGGGCACGTTCATATACACACCACCTGCACTCCCCGCCCCCCAAAAAAGAAGAAAAGAATGAATGTGACCTTGACACAACAGAGTCACTTCCCCAAGGGGTCTAGGCTCTAGGGAATCCCAAGCCTTCCCTCCAGGGCACACATCCACATTCACACACACAGTCCTACCTTGGGATTTACCTTTTTTGAAATATTCACAGAAATAGCTCACACTTTACCCCAGAGTCTAGTATCTGAAAGTACTCCCTGGAATACTGAAATTGTGTTTTCCCTTCTCTATCCCCTTGCAGATGGGACAGTCAACTTTTCTTGTTCAAGATCCTTTTGAGGGGCTTCCCTGGTGGCGCAGTGGTTGAGAATCTGCCTGCTAATGCAGGGGACACGGGTTCGAGCCCTGGTCTGGGAAGATCCCACATGCCGCGGAGCGGCTGGGCCCGTGAGCCACAATTGCTGAGCCTGCGCGTCTGGAGCCTGTGCCCCGCGACGGGAGGGGCCGCGATAGAGAGAGGCCCGCGCACCGCGATGAAGAGCGGTCCCCGCACCGCGATGAAGAGTGGCCCCCGCTTGCCGCAACTGGAGAAAGCCCTCGCACGAACCGAAGACCCAACACAGCCAAAAATAAATAAATAAATAAATAAATAAATAAGAAAATCCTTTAAAAAAAAAAAAAAAGATCCTTTTGAGGGCATCTTTCCTCCTGCTCCCTGAGTTCAAGTTTACCAACAACTCTTAAAAAAATCCTCCCCTGAACTCTACATAGGGACAATGAATTAGGCCTAATTTATCGGTATGATTATTCAGAGATAATCTTCCAGCCTCTGGGCTGTATCTGGATACTTGAGTCCTTAACTGAGAATTTTATCCTTTAGTATCTAAGGCAGCAGACCTAGGAAAAAGAGAACTCACGTGTAGCCATTTTCTGCCACATTTTCATCAAGTTGGGTAAAAGATTTGGTGGGAAACTTTGAAAGTAATGGCTCACATGAACTTTCTCCATGATTTGTGGATTTCATTCTCCAACGTTCCTTTCCTATTTCGACTCCATTATAATGGGTAATTGAGAACTGACTACACAGATGGGGAATGCATCCATCCATTCATTCAACAAATATTTCAAGACAATGACAGGGACATCAAATTTGCTAATATGTAACAAGGCCTCCTTAAAAGAGGCAGATTATGAGGGAATATGGAAGATGGACAGTATATCTTTTTTTGTTTATGTATTTCTGGTATTCCCTTGCACATGTTTACAAAGAACCAAAAAGAAAGGGGGCTGCATTAAGAATACTTTTATGGGTTCCAAAGCAATTCATGTCTTTTATCTCTTCTACTGTTTTTTTAACATGGTAGGATATTTTAAAATAAAATAACTTTACTTTTTTGAAAGCAGTAAACTGGTGAATTTTTGATGTTTTGTGACTTCCTAAATGATGGTTTTATATTAAAATCTCACAGTGGTAGCAAATTCCATGACTTGTCTTCAAAAGAGAAATTAATTGGGGAATTTCAAGTTTGTCTTCATTCTACCTAGACCATAACCCTAGATCTTAGAGCCCCCAGAGCTCAGGTGCTACATCTTATGTTAGGAAAAGGGAGCATTTGGTTAAATAAATGACTAAGTGAATTGCCAGAGTGACTACATCATGCATGTTTTATACAGAATTTCTTATCTTGAATTATTGGTTCTATATATATTGGGTTGGCCAAAAAGTTCATTTGGGTTTTTTTCTGTAAGACCTTACAGAATAATATATATATATATACCTTTATTATATAGAACTGCATATTACACTATTGTTGGTGAAAATCAAATTCATTTGTAGCCATATTTACTTATATTTGCCTCACATGGTCCCCACATATCAGGGAAGAATGACCTTGAACTCAGCCTCTGCAGTCAGTCCTCCCACACCCAGTCTCCAAGTCAGTGGGTCCTCTGTGGCTCTATCAGAGCACACCCTCGGTACATGTTGTTAGAACCAACTCTTCTCTTTAATGTAAAATGATCAATGGCCTGAGACAGCAAGAAGCAGTATGCAATTTTATGCTAAGGATTTACTTTGCAAAACATCATGTGAAAGACAAATATCCTATGATATTGCTTACATGTGGAATCTAAAAAAATGGTACAAATGAACGTATTTACAAAACAGAAATAGAGTCATAGATGTAGAAAACAAACTTATGGTTACCAGGGGGGAAAGTGGGGCAGGGGGCAGCAGTGAGGGATAAATTTGGAGACTGGGATTGACATATACACACTATTACATATAAAATAGATTACTAATAAGAACCTACTTATTAGTACAGGGAATTCTACTCAATGCTCTGTAATGACCTATATGGGAAAAGAATCTAAAAGAAGAGGGGATATAGGTATATGTATAACTGATTCACTTTGCTGTACAGCAGAAACTGACACAACGTTGTAAATCAGCTATACTCCAATAAAATTAAAAAAAAAAAAAAAACTTTGACCTGAAGAGCAATAAATACCATGCTAAAATTTGTGGGGTACAGCTAAAAAAAATGTTACATGGTAAAAAGCTTTTGGACTTCTGTGCCAAGGACTATTTGCATCTGTTAACTTCAAGGATTCTAGTTAAGTAATGAGTACTTTCCCCCTGGATAATGGAGTCCTATAAGTAGCAATCTAGAGAGGCTTCCTGATCCTGGGCCACTGCAGGTTACAGGGAACTAAGCAGACTACCTTGCCCCAGAAACCTGAAGGGGTTCGGATCCCTGAGTAAGACGCCTTCCCAACTCTCATATACCCCAGGTAACTCTAGCTTCATGCTGCCAGGTCTTAAGGAAGCCTGTGTGCTTTAATTTTCTCACCTGAACAAAGTAGAGAGCATCTGCTCTAACTTACAGGCATGTGTGGGAATAGATGTCATAAAATGGCATTCAATACAATCCATTCTCCCCCAACCCCATCAGAATTGAACTACTAAGAAAAAGTGAGGTATAAATAAGGTTTTTCTCTCTTTTCCTCTGTATTCTAGGATATCAGAATGGTATGTTACAGTAGATGGGTTCAAAGATCTCTGGAGATAAGTCCTTTCTTGGTCCTGGAATAAGAGAATGATTTGGAGTCAGGGACTTGAGATTATTTTAACCAACAAAACATCCCCCCTCATGTCTCTGCATATCACCACAACTTGGACACAACAAGAGCCTCAACAAGAGGAATTTGTACTTATCAGAATCAAGAAAATCAGATTGTTCCTCTTTGACAGATAGAGCTCTCAGAATGGGTCTTGATAAATCCTTTCCCCTGCCCCCCCGCCCCTGGGAATTGAGAGATAGCTTCTTTTGGATATTTCAAAGAGGACAAGGCAACAAAGGGGAGTATGGGTAAGATTTCCAAAGGTAGACAACCTGCAAATATCTACAGAAGCCAGTATTTATTTCGAGAAATTCAAGAGTGAAATAATCACAACTGAAATAACAAAGTTAAAAAAGAATACTCATTGTAGTCTACCATCACTTTAAATGTATACAATTTTCTATATCAAAAAATGGTTATAATTTTTAATTTTGAAAACCAACTTGGGGGGCAAGAGGAAGAGATGTATTAGGGCAGAGATTGAAAGATGCTATCACAAACCTATATCTACTAACTGGTGGGTTTCTAGGGTATCCACCCCTACATCCCCAAGAACAGAGAGAAGCAGGTACCCAAGAGCCCTCCCCCTCCTCATAAAGGCATTTCTACAGCTTCCTGAACTCCCATCTAAAGGTTGTCATTGCAACTTCGTGCCATGCTTGGCTCTAAACAATTCACTAATTCAAACTGTAAATCTTTATTATAAAGATTTCCTCCTCCTAAGCAGTAATTCTCTCTGCTCTGGTGGGGAGAGGAATGATTTGTTTTTTCGTTACTGGTTATTTCTAAGATATCTACTCTAGATTAGTCCTGCTTGAGTGACATCCTAAATGCCTCCATTCCCCAGCAGTACTTTACTTCTGATGGGAGACTGACAACCGCTACTTAGAATGTCTTTCATGGTACACAATGAAGTGTAAAACTGCTGTGAAAAAGCCCATGTTTCAAAACAAACCATCTCTATAATAAGCACTTAAAACACTTTTCATTAATATATTTCTTTGTGGGTAAAACAAAAGCTTAATGCTGCAACGTGGCCTTTGACAATTTAAAAAAAAAAATAAACATTATTTCAATTTTTAGCTGGCTCAAAATAATGGAAATGCAAGTGAGGCTTGTTTGAGATGTTACCCACATACATCCTCTTAATGCTGGGGCAAATTGTGTTGTTTTCAACCAAAACATTGAAAGTTCAATAGAAATCCAAAGGTGCAAGCCTGAATTGGTAAATACAGAATCTAACAACCTCTGTATCTCAGGTATTAGCAAATACCTTTGGTGGAGAGAGATACAGTCCTGTCTAATCTTTATCCGAATTTGCAATTAAGACTTCAGAGCGGCAGATATCTGTACACAGTTCTGCTCTCTTAATTTTATTTGGCTGGATCCAAATCAAATCGGGCTTCAAACAGATCGAAAAGTAAATGTCTAATGTCTAATTGAACTAATAGACAGCACTCTTTAATACAGCTAATGTTTAGTGCCAGCTTAAGGCTGCCAGGAGCTGGAGGGGTAGGAGAAATGAACAAACAAACAGCATTTAAAAAAAGACAGACAGACAGAAAATCCTCCTTGGAAAACTTGTCAGGAAATGATTACTTAATTCCTTAATATAAATATAAAAGCCAGCCAATTCACACTGATGCTTGGCTGCGTTCCCCCCCTCTTTCCATCTCTGTGTGCTCTGAATTAGGTCTCCACTCACTCCCATTCACTGTCACCTCCCATAGAATATCGTAAGAGCCTCAAAATGATGCACTTATGAGTTTTCTTTTTCAATCTCTCGTGAGCTTCTCTCAGTTTATCGCAAATGAACAATCATGTTGGAAGGGGCCCCGTCTGTTTAATGTCATTAGCGATTGTTTCATTAAACAAACAGCTGCTCCACCGTTTGGCTGCAGTTAATCTTAAATCTAAATGTGGCAGCACTCAGGACGGGTTTGTTCTCACCAATGCAGGTCTCTTAATCTACTTCAAGTCAAGGCGCTTATCTCTGCTCAGTTCAGGGATTTCTTTGTCCAAATACTAAACCAAACCCAGTGAACATTGGGAGTCCAGAATTTTTTTTTTTTTACCCTCTGGGCAATTTTTTTTAAAGCGACTCAAAGTCTACAGTATATTTATTTATTGACTGTACTATTTTACAAATATTTTCCCAATACTGACAAAGTCAAATACTTTTGCAGGTTGGCGCCTAAGAGCCAGCCTAATCAGTGACTTTGGGAATACTGATAAAAGGCTAAACTGAGAACAAAAACACATTTACCGACCTGGGAATGATGGGTACTTGGAAAGTCAAAGACTTCAAGTGGTGATATACTCGTGGAAGGGTCTGATTATCTCCAAACATTAGGCTAATTTATTATTATTATCTTAACAATATTATTATTTAGTATATATTTTGTCACAGGCGTGGTCCCAGGATTCACTGGATGTTCATTTTTTTCATTGACTCAGCCAAATAACCCTTAAGGAGGAATTATTATCCCCATTTTCAGATAACAATATTTTTATTTAGTGTATATTTTGTTACAGGCGTGGTCCCAAGACTCATGGGATATTAATTTTTTCCATTGACTCAGCCAAATAACTCCTAAGAAGGTATTATTATCCGCATTTTCAGAAAAAGTAACTAAGGCTTTGAGAGGTGAAGATATTTGCCAAAAATCACACTGTCGGTACCAGCAGACCCATTATTTAAAACACGGGCACACTGGCTTTAAAGACTATGTTCCCAGCCATAAGGCCCCACTAAAACTGGTCATCACATCAATTTGAAAATTCATGTCTATAATGATCATATATTCTGGAGTTCCTGGGAGGGTTCTAACTTACAAACTTTTGTACCTCTGCCCAACAATGTGCCCGAGATTTTTAGTGGAAATATTACCATGGTTCTAGGCTAGAGTTTCCAGGAGTAGAAAGCTACCTGTGGGTGCTTCAGGCCCAGAGAGTGAAGGTCACTTTCAAGTTATAACAAATTACCACCCAATTTCCTTACCAGAGCTTACTTAACAGAGGGGCTCATGACCAAGTTGACTTAATCTTCATAGGTGGAAACTTTCAGGTCCCAGTTACAGCCCTGTTCACCACACCAACCCCACCCGCCCCTCGTGTCTCCTCCACTCACTACTCGGCCATCCACCCACTCAGGCATTTAAACCCTCCCTGCTTTCTGTTGACTGCTTGTACGATTTTTAAAACCCTTTGGTTGTTTTAAAATTTTTCTCCAATCCCATAATAAGATGAAAAGATACTGAAAGGCAGAAATCAAAGTATGAAGCTCTTTACATGGTATCGAACAGTCATTCTCGCAGCCAATCAGCCAGAAAATGTTTACTGAGTACCTTTTATGCTCCGAGCACCAGGCTATACATGCCAGTATCCCAATATTTGCTGCCTAATACACCTCCTATACTAATATAAGCATTTTCCCTTGCGGTAATAATTTGTCAAAGAGAATTTGAAGGTCATCCTCATTCACATCGCTCTGCCCTGGCCTTTGGGAATTCCCTTCAGGTCCTCAGAGAGGACAAGCACTTTTGCATCTACACGTTCACACCTACAGTTCCCCCAGCCTAGTATGTTATCACCCCTCTCCTCACTTGGCTCATTCCTGCTCGATCATCAGATCTTAGGTCAGAAGGCACTTCTTCAGGGCTATGTCCCCATTCAGTGCATCCCTGAATGGGCCAAGTATCCACGGTTTCCATAGCATCCAGGGTTTTCCCATATCATAGCACTTAGAGCCTATGCACATCCCCCACAGGACTGTAAGCACCGCGAGAGATGGGGCTGGTCTGCCTTGTTCACTGCTGCCTCCCCAGCATGAAGGATCATGCCTGGTATGGAGGTGATGCTCAAAAATTTTTGCCTGCCTGGATGGATGGATGGATAGATGGATGGATGGGTGGGTGGGTGGATGGATGGATGGATGGATGGATGGATGGATGGATGGATGGGTGGGTGGGTGGATGGATGGATGGATGGATGGATGGATGGATAGATGGATGGATGGGTGGGTGGGTAGATGGATGGGTGGGTGGATGGATGGGTGGATGGATAGATGGATGGATGGGTGGATGGATGGATGGATAGATGGATGGATGGATGGATGGATGGGTGGATGGGTGGGTGGATGGATGGATGGATGGATGGATGGATGGATGGATGGGTGGGTGGATGGATGGATGGATGGATGGATGGATGGATGGATGGGTGGGTGGGTGGGTGGGTGGATGGATGGATGGATGGATGGATGGATGGATGGGTGGATGGGTGGATGGATGGATGGATGGATGGATGGATGGAAGGGTGTCTATTTTAGAATAAATTATTTTATTCTCATAACCAATCAAAAATATCTCAAATCTTTTCAAAATTAAATATATATCCTCTGAAGAATGGCAGTTAATTGAAATCCATTGGCTTTTGTTGTTTTAAAATTAGAATTAAGAGCAAATAAAGGACATTCTGAATGAAGTTTCAAACTTCCCCAAGAGGGTAAGGTAAGGACAGACTTCAGCAGAGGGATACAGGGATCAGAAGACAGAGGACATGAACACTCCTTGTGTTTTGCAATTTCAACCAAGGAAATTGATATTTTATAAAGATATGTCAATTCATTTGACAAATCATCATTTGGTCTCAGCTGATAGGACAAGTACACCAGTAGGCATTGTGAGGTGATCAAAGATGATAAAACATTCTAATTCTACAAATGTATGAGCAGACAATATTGCTGATCATTAGAGAAATGCAAATCAAAACTACAATGAGGTATCACCTCACACTAGTCAGAATGGCCATCATTAAAAATTCTACAAATAATAAATGCTGGAGAGGGTATGAAGAAAAAGGAAACCTCCTACACTGTTGGTGGGAATGTAAACTGGTGCAGCCACTAAGGAGAACAGTATGGAGAGTCCTTAAAAGTCTAAAAATAGAATTACCATATGATCCTGCAATCCCAACGCTGGGCATATACCTGGAGAAAACTCTAATTTGAAAAGATACATGTGCCCCAGCGCTCACAGCAGCGTTATTTACAATAGCCAAGATGTGGAAGCAACCTAAATGTCCATCAAAAGATAAATGGATAAAGAAGATGTGGTACATATATACAATGGAATACTACTCAGCCATAAAAAAGAATGAAATAATGCCCTTTGCAGCAACATGAATGGACCTAGAGATTATCATACTAAATGAAGTAAGCCAGACAAAGACAAATATCATATGATATTGCTAATATGTGGAATCTAAAAAAGCGATACAAATGAACTTATTTACAAAACAGAAATAGACTCCCAGACATAGAAAACAAACTTCTGCTTACGGTTACCAAAGGGGAAAGGAGGAGAGGGATAAATTGGGAATTTGGGATTAACGGATACACACTACAATATATAAAATAGGTAAACAACAAGGACCTACTGTAGAGCACAGAACTATACTCAATATCTTGTAATAACCTTTAATGGAAAACAATCTGAAAAAGATTCCATATATATATATATATGAATCAGTTTGCTGTACACTTGAAACTAACACAACATTGTAAATTAACTATATTTCAATTTAAAAACAAATGTTTGAGCAGAGTGAGAGAGAAAAAGGCACAGGCAGGAAAGACACATAGAATTTCCCTTGAAGGGCTACAAGGATGTTACTTGTTCAGTCTCTTTTGTTCACAGCCTAGCAGCTCCAACCCATTGTTTCCCCTTCCAAAACCCACTTGATCCTCCTACTAGGAAGAGACCATAAGGTCCAAAAGAGGGAAAAAAATAAGATTTGTAAAGTAAGTTCCACCACTTCATACACTTTCTTGTCTATCAATACCTGACATTCCCCTTTTGCCAAGTCTGTATCTTTCAGGATCAGCTCTGAGTAAATTGATTATTAATTTATTCAGTTCATGCAAAGAGTACACTGGTCTTCAGAATCAAACAATATTTTAAATTGGCAAACTTCACTAATGAAAACCAGGAAATAAATTAAAATCTTACGAATAATCTTGATTCCTGACTTAAATGTTCATTGAGTGAATGAATGATCTATGATTTCATATTCATTGCAAATGTCTACAAATCTTTAAAGCAGGATGGCTACAAATAACCAAATGCACTGACTTGGATTCATTGCATTCTCCCTGCCTCGGCCACTGCCTACTATCTAAAGGGAACAACACTTAAAAACAAGAACAGTAACAATAAAATATTTTGCAAAGAAGCAAAATTAATCCTTTACCTGTATTTTCAAGCCCTGAAAAGCCCAGGCTTTCTGTAGTAGGCTTAAGTATGACCACCATTTGAAATACTTTAATACTTGTCAAGTAAAGGAAGAAAAGCAACTGCACTCATTTACAAATCCTTTCTTTGAACTAGCCTGCAAGCTGGTTCATGACTTGAGGTTTACAACTTGGAGCTGTACAGCTCTTCAACGCATTGCCCAGTTTTCAGGGAATCAGTTTTGTGGCTTACAGCCCAAGGGTGTATATCCATTTCTCCAGCTGTCTGACTCTCAAGTACTAGATAATGACCCTTTGTAGTGGCTGTTAAGGAAACAATAATAATACCAGCATTCTGCCAAGTGCCATAGACCCATTGCTTTATTAATTCCCACAGTAACACTAGATCTAGGATGGGTTGTTATTCAACTCCCCTTTTTCCTATAGATAAGGAAAATGAAGCTTGGAGGGCTATGTAATTGCCCAAGGCCATGAGTGAGCAAGAACTAGTGCCCTGTAGGAACTAATCAGGTCAGGGAGGACTTTTTCTACAACAATTCTTAGGCCTACAAACTTGACATAATTCTTGAGCTCAAGACACTTTCCCAAAAGTAAATACTGAATGACAACATATAGTATAGAAGTACCTTATACAAATAGATCCTTGGATTATTATTCAAGTGAAATTCCCAAGACGGTAAATTTTTGACAGCATATGCGGTAGGCATTTAATAAATGCTTTTTGATTAAACTCACAAGTTACCTAAGAGCATCAACTTTTACAGTAAATTTTTTCTGATCCATTTTCATTTATAGTCTACAAAAAGCAATTAAAAATACATTAGTGGAGGCAAGAAGGGGGAACAATTATATTGGGGACCATTTTCACGGGGACATGGCATTCATGTGAGAAAATCAGTTAGCTCATTTTCCTCATATCTTCATTTTGGTTTCTTTCCTAAATACATTGAATACACTTTCATATAATACGTCATAAAAAAATTGGCTAGAGTATGAATACTTTCAGGCCCTAACATGTTCTCGCTGGTCATGGGGCCTCTTCAGGAAGTACTACAATTTTCAATAAATCACTAAGAAAAACAGGATCTTTATTACTTGAAAAAAAAAATCCTTTGCTCTTAATTGCGATGCATATGCTTATTTTGAGTACTTTCTTTTTACAAATCACATGTTAGTCCAGATTTCTGATCAGTAAGGTATAGTGGATAAACAGTAAGGGAGAGTGAGGGCAAAAAAAAAGAAAAAGAAAAAAAAAAAAAGAGGTAGGAAAATGAGAGAGGAACCTGAAAAAAAAATCATCAAAGAGTGGTTACAAAATTATTGTATGCCTAGCATTTTTGGCTGCTTAAAATCAATTATTTCTTCCATGGGTATTGTAAGGCTGAGTTCAATTCTATGTTTTGATTTGTGCTTCTGCTTAAATTCGCTCCAACATTAAGTTGGCAAAGTTTTCACCATGCATGGATAGTAGCACACCCATGAGATGAACAAAGTTTTTGGATCCCAACAAACGTAGAGGTGGATTCATCTCAAACAATTACCATCTCTGAGTATAGGGCTCAAGGTATCCTTAGTTTTGTCATCTATAAAATACGAAGAATAATGCCTTATATAGGTTTGTGATTATTAACTATAATAAATGTAAAAACTAGCACATAGTAGCTATTCAATGCATTACAGTCTTGTAGAAAGGACAGATCTGTAAAAAAATTAAATTCAAAACATTGAAATAAATGCCAGGATGGTTAAAAGTAATGTCTTCTAAGCCATGGTACTTCTACAGGTATCAGAATCCCCTGAGGCTCTTACGAATCATGTAAATTTCTGGGTCCCATGTCAGACCTGCAGGGCGGAGTCTCTAGGGTTTAGATTCTGGAATGTGTAAATTTGCATTTTCAAAACACACTCACTCATTAATTCCTATGTTCACACATGTTTGAGAATTTCTACTAGGTAGAAAGAGGAAATATATTGGTAAGGGTCCAAAAGGACTCAGATGACACACTCAACCTGGATGATTCCAGAAGGCTTTACTGGCAGAGGGACCAAATGTAAGGGAACTAATGACAGTAAGTAGGGGAACCACAAGAGATCACGCAGAAACCCAGGGCGAGGAGCAGTGGAGCTGTTTCCACCCCAAGGATGGATGCAGACCCGGGAAGAGGGAGAGTTGTACGGAGGAATATTCCTTTAACAGAAGCAGTGACCTTAGTTGAGGAAGGCAGCCAGAACAAGGCTGGCGGGGAGTGGTCTTTCGGAGAATAAATACTTGTTCTCGCTTCTCTTCCTCCCTCCAATCTCCTGTGGAGCCTCTGCAATGACCAGAACCTACTGGAAGCCAGAGAGCCCAGGAGCCCTGTTGATATGGTCTCTAGAGGTCACCTCTTGGAGCAGAAACCAGTGGAAAAGTCGGAGGCTGACCTGGAGTGGAAGATGGATGACAGCAGGGACGGGAAGACTTGACAAATGAAACAGAGCTTGAGTTTGAGGATGACTAAAGGTTAACAGGAATAATGATGATTGTAATAGCCATATCAATGGAGTTTTCACTGTGCATTACTTTTCGAAGGACTTTACATGTATTCAGTGGTTTCAGCCACACTACAGCCTTGTAAGTCAGGCCCTGTTAACATCTCCATCACAGATCAGGATGCTGAGACACGGAAAGGTTAACTTGCCAGCCTAAGATTATAGCTAGTTAACAGGAAGCAGAGTTTAAGGTCGGCCAGCTGCCCCCTGGGACTGAGCTGGGAGCGCTACAGCTCTACTATTTCAAAAGGTGTCTCTGAGGCAGACTATTATCTATAGAATGGATAAACAACAAGGTCCTGCTGTATAGCACAGGGAACTATATTCAGTGTCCTATGACAAATCATAATGGAAAAGAATATATATATATATATATAAATATTTATTTATTTATAACGGAGTCACTTTGCTGTACAGAAGAAATTAACACAACATTGTGAATCAACTGTACTTTAATCAATTTTTTTAAAAAAATTAGAAAAAACAAGATGTCTCCGAGGGAAAGTGGGATCCAAGCTATGGGAAGAACAAATGAATAAGAGAGATGAAAGTGCCCGGTCCGGCGTGTAAGGAAACCACAAAGAGGGTGGCGTGGCCATACACTACGGGATCTCGAGAGGGAGGAGAAAGCCTTGAACATCGTCCCTTGACGTTTCTTTTTTTCATCCTGGCAGTGGGGAGCTCCACGAGCCTACAAAGCTTTTGAACATGCTGTTCCTACAAGCCGGGCACTGAGCTAAGCCCTGGGCTTTCGCTGAACTCCGCGTGCTGAGGTGGAAGACAGCTTTATTGTTACTCACAAATGGAGTATTACGGATCCCTGGTTCTTTTTCACCTTTCATTGCTTGCTCCTGATATAACTTTTTATAACAGGAGCCATAGAAGCACAAACTCAAAATATCTCAAGGCAGTAGAGGTAAAAATAGAATGTAACAGTAAAGCCAAGCAATCTTCGAAACAAATCTCATAAAGCGAACCTGTCGGGTTTTGATGTCTTCATTCAGCACACTTGTCCTCACAGAGGTGCACTCAGATGTAAAACTGTGACAAAAGAACCCGATCCTTATTATTCTGTTAGTATTATGTCTCTCTCTCTTTCTTTTGCTCCATCAATTCTCAGCCCACCACAAGGATGAAGATAAGTCCTCCCCCAGGACATATGAGTTTACAGCTGCTCCAGTTTGGGGCACCCAGGAGGTAGAATTAGGCAAAGAAGCTGTGTGTGTATGTAGGGGATGACCTGCGGAGGAGAACTGAGGGAAAAATGTTACAAGAGCAGACAGAAAACAATCCGGACTTGCTCTTCTTGGCCACTTAATTCTTATTGGTACTCCTACTCCAGTCCAAATTTGGGGATTACTGAGATGAAAAAAAAAAAAAAAAATCAGAAAGCTTTTCATTCATTCCCTGGAACTTTCCCAACACCATATATGAATTGTCCTGGGACAGCAGCCCATTCTGTGGTTTCAGTGCTAAAACATGTTGTCACTTTGAAAATCCGTATCTGACGTAGGAGGAAAAGTAGTGTGATATTTGATGGGATGGCAATGAGTACGTCATTAAATCTCCAGAAGAAGTTTATCATTGATATCAGAAGTCACACCATAGACACTGACCTATTGTCAATATTTACATAAAAGGAGAGTCATGCAGCAACACGGATGGACCTAGAGATTATCATACTAAGTGAAGTTAAGTCAGAAAGAGAAAGACAAATACCATATGTGTCACTTATATGTTGAATCTAAACTATGACACAAAGGAATTTATCTATGAAACAGAAACAGACTCACAGACATAGAGAACAGACTTGTGATTGCCAAGAGGTGGGGAGTGCAGGGGAGGGATGGATTGGGAGCTTGGGATTAGCAGGTGCAAACTATTATATATGGAATGGATAAACAACAAGGTCCTACTGCATAGCACAGGGAACTGTATTCAATATCCTGTGATAAACCATCATGGAAAAGAATACGAAAAAGAATATATGTATGTATAATTGAATCATTTTGCTGTACAGCAGAAATTAATACAACACTGTAAATCATACTTCAATAAAATTTTAAAAAAGAAAAGAAAAAGAGAGTCAGAGTCTCCTTAGAAGCCTCTACTCTGTCCATCCTGATCTCAATAATTCTGCCCTCTCGGGTCAGACATGACTCAGACCAATATGCCTCTGGCCGTTGATTCAGGGTTCTCTCTCCATTATTTAGGTAACGTAGATGTCATATATTTGATTGTGGTTATTACATAATCTCTTTTCAGATCTAAACCAATTTCTCTTCCACTGCAAATAAAACTGGCGAAGCTCAATCATTTAGAATCATTGAACTTAAGAACTAGAAGGGATCTTCCGATCATATAATCCAACTCCTTGTTCTAACAGGTAACTGATGCCACGGCAAAGGGAAAGACACTTGTCCAAAGTCATAAAAAGTGGTAAACCTGACTCAAATCGTTGCGTTTGAGTCTGCTCAACATGCTGACTCAGCAAACTGTCCCCGTTAACAAGATTTTCCTTTCTTTCCTTGTTCCTTATATTTTTAAAGTCACATTGGCTTCTAAAAAAAGAAAAGAATAAAACACACAAAGGAGTGGGTACTGGCCAAAATTTCAAAGACATGATTTCTGAAAAATAAGGGCATAAGGAAAGAAGGGGGGAATTTTTTGTGTCTACTGCCTAAAATGCCATCCAGATAGGTTAACCATAATCTAATCACCTGCAATGTTTATCTTGGGTTATGGTAACAGTGAGTTTAAAGCTATCTGAATAACAAGATACTGGGGTTTTGTCAGCTCTAGCTCCATGATGTCTGTAATTTTCAATATATCTCATGATGGAAAAAATATAAGCAATCATTAAGCCTGTGATTGCTGCTAGTACAGTTTACTCAGATAGATACATAACTTCTATCACGCCAAGCAGACAGCTGAGTAACTAGAGAGCAGTCACATGCGTATGGCTGTGTGAATGTCTAAACGGCATGGAGAGCCTTTGGCGTGGTTTTCCTCTTCAGATGATTTTCTCATTATGACATTTTATATTTATTCTGGGCTTTGTTAGGTATGCATTTCGACAAGATCTGGGGACAAGATAGGCAAACAAAGTTCGGTCTATTAGAAAAAGAAGAACTGATTAAATTGTCGGTTGACTTTATTGGCAAAACAGTATTTCCATGAGAGGCTTGTAAGCTGTTAGGGAATTACGCCTCAGCTTACTGGTTAAAATAAAATTTTGAAAGTCAAGGTCAAAAGTCAGCAAAGCCTTTGCACCTACCCAAATTGTTGGCCGGCTTTATTATTGAAGGTGGCCCATGATATGCTCGGCATTTAACATATATAGATATATGTATATGTATAACTGATTAACTTTGCTGTACACCTGAAACTAACACAACATTGTAAATCAACTATGGTCCAATATAAAATAAAAAAAATTTTTAAACATATATTGTCTGTGGTGTGATGAATTGGGAGATTGGGATTGACATGTATACGCTGATGTGTATAAAGTGGATGACTATATAAGAGCCTGCTGTATAAAAAAATAAATAAAATAAAATTCAAAAATTCAAAAAAAAATAACAAACATATATTGTCTGTAATCCTCACAAAATTCCTGTAAGAAAGGTATTTTAAGCCCAGTTTCCAGTTGAGGAAACCAAAGCTCAGAACTATCCTATGACCAGAGCCAACAATTCCAGAATCTACACTCAAATTCAGGAATGTCTGACTCCAAAGTCCAAGCTACATCCTTGAAATGTGCTGCCCCCATATTGTCTATAAAATACCCAAGCACCATTAAGGAAGGACTGGATTGAAATGACTTCAGGTGAACCAGCTATGCTTTAATATCCTAATAATATTCTACAATATCCTAATATTATCCTCCCTTAAAAACATTTATTTTGGAGAAAGGAGGAACCACTGTTATTTACTGACTGCCTAAAATTATCCTGAGGTAAATATTATGTAAATAAGTTCAATACGCAAGGAAGCTCAGTCTCAGAAAAGTTACTATCTCCTCTAGGGTCGCCAGAACTCTGCAAAGAACAGAAACCAGGATTTAAATCCCACCACGTCTGCCTGACAGCCTATGTGGCAACTACTGAATTTTAAACCTCAAAATCTAGCATCAAAATAAAACCCACTTCTTTTGGTAGGGGTGGGGGCTCCACTCCCAGCTCTACCAAATGACCCGTCTAGTTATCTTCTCCGAGCCTCATCTATTTGATATAGTTTGATGTCTACAATGTACAAAGCCCTGTGCTTAGCGTCTTAGATTCTTCAGATTCTCTGACAATTACATGAAATGAATGTAAAGTGCTCAACATAACACCGAATATACAGTAAGCCCTCAAATATCTATTATCACGTATTAATTCTGACGTTTATTTTTTATTGTTATTATTATTTTGCAGGTCATACTCTCTGAGCCTTAGTTTCCTATATGCAAAATAAGTACTCTTACTTGGCAGCATTATTGAGAGCATTAAAGGCAATGTACTAAAATACCGATCACGCTCAGTATATAGCCATATAGCCAGGGCTTAATGAATGATTAGCTACTAGTAATCTGTCATAAATACTATATTATGGGATAACAGAGTCTGCTCAGCCAGCCTTCACGCAGAACTGAAAATCCTAAGATTTTCAGGAAATATGCTCTTAACAATAAGTGCCTTACGTAATGAAGTACACCAGCTCAGATGGGGCCAAATACTTCATGAAATCTTTTATTTCCCCTGTCTGCAAGAGTCACAACTACTCTGTCATACTTTGGTTATCTGTTCACCTGTCGAAGGACATCTTGGATCCTTCCAGGTTTTGGATATAGTGAATAGAGCTGCTGTATATATTTTCTTGTCCTTACTTTTAATATTCAAATTTATTTAAATTAAAAAAAAAAAGCTAGGGGGTGCTTCCCTGGTGGCGCAGTGGTTGAGAGTCTGCCTGCCAATGCAGGGGACACGGGTTCGAGCCCTGGTCTGGGAAGATCCCACATGCCGCGGAGCAACTGGGCCCGTGAACCACAACTACTGAGCCTGCGTGTCTGGAGCCTGTGCTCCGCAACAAGAGAGGCTGCGATAGTGAGAGGCCCGCACACCGCGATGAAGAGCGGCCCCTGCTTGCCGCAACTAGAGAAAGTCCTCGCACAGAAACAAAGACCCAACACAGCCAAAAATAAATAAATAAATAAATAAAGAGGCTTTCATTAAAAAAAAAAAAAAAAAAAAGCTAGGTCACCCATTTCTCCCACCCACCCCCACCCCTGCCCTCTGGCAACCAACGATCTGTTCTCTGCATCTATAAGCTTCATTATTTATTTGTTTATTTATTTAGATTCTACATATAAGAAGATCATATAGTATTTATTTTCTAAATAAGAAGGGACTTATTTTAAACCACATTTTTACTTCCATTTTTACATGAAATACTTCCAAAAATGCCTAATATATGCATTGACATGAGTAACAAGATATAGATGTTTTGGGAAATGGAGACAAAACAATGATTAAAACATTGCCTCTTGACCTCAGAGAGTTTAAAATTCGGCAGGAGAACCGAAGAAAGTGATAAAAGTCACAATGTTTGATTAGGGTCCCGTGAGAGGAATAAACCAAGTGTAGTTCCATTTCAGAGGAAAGACCACTCTCAAAGGGAGTGATCAAAGTCTGCTTCCCAAGGATGTCCTCTGAGGTAGTCCTTGAATAATGGATTTTGAAAAGACGTTCCAGGTACATGGACGGGCATAAGTCACCAAGGGTTAAGAGGGAAGTAGTGATTGGGCGAAATTAGCTTAAATATGTTGTGTATGTAAGAAAATAGTGTTGCATGACATTGGAAAGATCGTTTATGGCCATCAAAACTCTCTACTGCCAGGCTAAAAAATATGGGCATCATTGTAGGTCTTTTTTGTACATAACTATTCAATAATTCCTACCCTTTCTGAAAAACCTGATGATAGATCCACTGTCAGGGCCCTGCTAAAAAGGCCTGTTCATCCATCCACTCATTCACCCGTCCATTCATTCATTCATCAAAGATGCCTATTCTGTGCCAGGTACTGGATAAGATAAAGCATCAGCCTTGTTTTCTCATCGCATTTTGTTACACACAACTTCAAAAATATAGTTCTTTGTCAAATAAACCAAACACCAGATTTCAATTAATGGGAATTTCTAAAAGTCCAGACAAATAAGAGAAGAAAATGATACTTGCCTTTTATATGAATTTTACTCATCTAATAAAGATGCTCCACAGTTCTTTAACATAAATACACATATGCTTATAGCAGTATGAAAAAATTCAATTGGAAAATTTAAATTAGGCACATTTCTAATTTAATGCCTTATTATCTTTGCCATAGCATGTGCAGACAGTTATCTAATAAGTAAAATATGTAGAACAAGGAAGAGGAGCCCTGCCCCAAGGGAATTTATAATACATTCTAATGTATTCTAATAGTGTGTGAAATATACATCTAAAGTCAGAATTTGTCAAAATTTTGTAACTGGGACATGCTGATAACTATGTCTAAGTATGCATCTAAAATATTCCTGCCACAGGAAAAATGTCTTATTCTGTATTTAAAAGCTTCCTTATGTACTGCTAGAAAAATAATTAATAGGCCTATACCTAGAAATATTTTGAGAAAATAATGTGGGATAGCCCTCTTGAGTTTATTTACTGCACTGTGTTTTTTCCCCTGTGATATCATTAGTTATGCAGGTGGTAAATTTATTTATAGTATTTATTTTTAAAGCTGTGTGTTTTCTTTTTTTTTCATTTTTTTTTAAATTATTTATTTATTTATTTATTTATTTGTGCCTGTGTTGGGTCTTCGTTTCTGTGCGAGGGCTTTCTCCAGTTGCGGCAAGTGGGGGCCACTCTTCATCGCGGTGCGCGGGCCTCTCACTATCGCGGCCTCTCTTGTTGCGGAGCACAGGCTCTAGGCCAGCAGGCTCAGTAGTTGTGGCTCACGGGTCTAGTTGCTCCGCGGCATGTGGGATCTTCCCAGACCAGGGCTCGAACCCGTGTCCCCTGCATTGGCAGGCGGGTTCTCAACCACTGCGCCACCAGGGAAGCCCTGTTTTCTTTTTTTTCAAAAGACATAGCTAATGAAGTAAATTTAAATTTCAGACCCCAACCTTTACGGTGAAAATGACACTGCTCTAGCAGTCAGGGGCCTGAGTTCTGGTTTTAGCTCTACATGACCATAGGTGAACATAGCCTCTGAGACCACACCTTTATAAAAAAGAGATGATGAGTTTTGGATTAACAGATACATACTACTGTATATAAAATAGGTAAAGAGCACAGACCTATTGTATAGCACAGGGAACTATATTCAATATCTTGGAATAACCTATAATGGAAAAGAATCTGAAAAAGAATACATATACATGTATATGTACATATGTATATATATGGATGTATAACTGAATCACTTTGCTGTACACCTGAAACTAACACAACACTGTAAATCAACTATACTTCAATAAATATTTTTTTTTAAAGGAGATGGCATCAGCATAAAATGATGGCTGTTTCATAAAGGTGGTAGTTCCGTAAACTCTAATGCTGATAGGGAGGGGCCAGGTTGGTACCAGGCAGGTGAAAGAATATGTAGTAGTAGGATCCATAAGTGAACTGGGGAAAACAGGCCCCATCTAAATGCATTCAAGTTCTAATAACACAGACCAAGACACAAAGAAAGAAACAATGCATACGTGCAGCCCACATACAGCAGCCGGTCAGCAAGATCTGCATTGGATGAGTGCAAGGGTAAGTTCCAGGTCAAAACCGGGGGCCTATGATGTTGAGGTCCCCAAAGAACACTGCCCTCTTCAAGCCCTCACTGCTCTCTCTAACATCCCAGAGGAATTTAGCAGCTCTGGTGGAAGCTGCATATGATGAGTTCCAGAAGTTCTTCAACTTCACAGCATTTCAAAAACTTGTGGAGTTATACAGTTCTACCTTCATCCGATAGCTAGAACACAATGTGAGAAAGACAATAATTCTGACACTAAGATATAAACTCTGAAGTACTTAAACTTTCTCCAACATAATTTTTTCAACTATCATAACATATTCTTTGTCATTCTTCTAAAGGCAAAATCTTTAGTTTGAAAGGTATGTGCTATTTGCCAACAACCTCAGAGAAAGTTAGTTTTATAAAATAGAAAGACATACTGAATTATTTTTCAGTTACCAACACCTTCTGGCTTTGGAACTAGATTCCCAAATAGCTTAGTGGATCTGACCCAGTGTCAGATTACCCAAAGAGAGGTTCAGAAATGTGCTTGTGCAGCAGCAAATCTTTTTTCTGGAAAGAAGCTGATATTTGATATTTTCAAAAAAGAACAAAAAAATTAAGTACTCTTTGCTGAATAAAATCAGAACGTCGTTGATTTCTAACACTATCTTGCAGTTTGGTATTGCTTTTATTTCTAATTACCTTTAGGTAGGAGATGAAGAGGTGAGCGTCCTTTTTAATGCCCAGCAGGATTTTCTAAAGGTCTTAACCTGCCCTGGGTCTGAGCATTTGGATGAATAGAGAAGTCAAATAAGCAGATGATGGTATGGAAACAATCAAGGACACTGTGATTTTAAGTACAGAAAATTTGGACTTAAACTACATAAGCTTTTAAGCTTTTCTGTAATATTCATAGTAGAACAGTGTAAACTGTTTTTGTTTTCAAGAGAGTGGATTAGAAATTTGGATGGTTTACCATGCAGATAAGATTTACCAATGAATTCATGGATTTTCCACAGAGTTATAGCTTGCTTTTGGTTTAAAACTTCCACCAGAAATACAGTGATGTAATTTAAACAACAAATTGTTTTATTTACTCCATAGACTGCTCTTGATGTAGTATCTTACTTAGGGAATTTACTTCTGCCTTCCTTATTTCACTGACGAGTACCAAACACCTTAAGGATCTCCCCATTCTTGATGAAATTGTTAATTGTGGTTAACTATGAAAACACTTTTGTATAAGTGGTATTTGATAAACTTAGGAGTACAAAAAGAAAAAAGGAGACATTAGGGTTTTACTAAATATTCAAAGGGTTAAAAAAAAAAATTCAAAAATCTCCAACAGGCAGCCTCTAAGTTCTTTCCTGAAGAAAAAAGATAGATCCCCCTAAGGGAAAAGAGTCAGACTTGGATCTATTTGAGTAAGCAGCTGCAGATCGAGGCTAAAAAGGATAAAATGAACAATGCAGGGTAAAGGCTATGATTAGGCTCATGAAAAGCCTCATAAACCATGAAGCAGGAGACCCTGACAGCTTCCTCCCCATGGATACTGTTTCAGTCATAATACACCACAGTACTAAAGGGATTTTTGTTTTGTTTTGTTTTTTGTTTGTTTTGTTTTCTTGTTTTTATCACATCAAGTTTTTTATTATTTTTATTGGAGTATAATTGCTTTACAGTGTTGTGTTAGTTTCTGCTGTACAACAAAGTGAATCAGTTATATGTATACATATATCCTCTCCCTCTTGGACCTCCCTCCCATCCCACCCCCATCCCTCCCATCTAGGTCATCACAGAGCACTGAGCTGATCTCCCTGTGCTATACAGCAGGTTCCCACTAGCCATCTATTTTACACATGGTAGTGTATTTATGTCAAACCTAATCTCCCAGTTCATCCCACCCTCCCCTTTCCCCACCGTGATACCTACAAAGTACTAGATGATGATAATAATAAAAATAATGACACGTAACTAATATTGAAGAATGATATCGTTTATATATTATTTCATTTAGTCTTTATAGCAATTCTGTAAAAGGATATTTGGCCACAATTTAAAGATGGATGCATTCACAGCCACCAAGACTGTATAGCTTAGGAGTGGTCAAGCCAAATCTGAACCCACACACAAGCTTTCTGGCATAAGGACCTGTGCGACTGGACCCTGCGTTTCTTTAAATACCTTGGTCAGATTTTGTGCTGAGAGGCAACAGAATCGGCATTTTGTCGCTCTCCCTGTCTCCCATTCCTTTGGACTTTGGAAGCCGACGGTGTAGGGAAGCACGAGGGAACATTTCGGTGCCTTTCGAGATGGTGATTTACCCCATGTCACACGGCTGCGGCAGGGGCCACAGTTTAGGCTGCACGAGAGCACGGCTCACGTCACGGGTGTGAACGCACACGATGTTCCATTACACAGTGGGGTCGGAGGTTATGAATTGCAAAAGCAACATGAAATCCTACACTCAGGTCTCCTCTGTGCGTCGGTCATGCTGTGTCATCATCCTATTACCCTCTCACTTTATGAATGAAAATCTTCGCTGCTAAACCCTCCAAATCCGTCTCTTTTTCTTCCTCCTTCATGTGGAGTACCGTGCACTCTCCTAAAGGCACTGTCGTGTTTCAAAGCCATTGCTCGTAAATGAAGCCTCCGAAGCAACGTGAAAAATGCTGGTAATATATTCATGAAAAGGGCTAGAATGCGGCATTAAATCCACACTCTGACTGAAGGTGTGTGAAAACTGTGAATACGTGTGAATGAGATCTACAAAGAAATGTGGAAACAATTAAGGTCATGGGACAGTGAATGATTTCTCTATTCTGGTTTTTAATTGTTGTTGAAAATGTTATTTGTACCGCAGTAAAGATGTGAATGCAGAAATATTGCCTCATTTCCGGTTTGCCCTCTCCCACCTGTTGTTCATTTACTTATTGTGTAACAAGCATGTTTTCAGGGTCCCAAGATCAGTCGCCTCTCCGTTTTTCCACCCTTCCTGTGTGAATCCGTCCACCCCATCCCTTTAATTACTTTGTAAAATGGTAGTGGTCTTTTGTTTCTCGCTCTTGAGCCCTGCAACCCTGTAATCAGTGGCCTAGTGGCTAACACGACTCGAATGTCTCATAAGCACCTCACCTGTACACATCACCACCCTCTCCCCCACCTGTCCCTTTTCCTGGGGTCCTCAGGCTGGTGAACCCCACCATGCTCCTCTGATTGCCCAAACCTGACACTATGGAGCCTTTCCTATGTAAATAAAATGTCATCTCTCTTTAAAAAAATATCCACCTCGGGCTTCCCTGGTGGCGCAGTGGTTGAGAATCTGCCTGCCAATGCAGGGGACACGGGTTCGAGCCCTGGTCTGGGAAGATCCCACATGCCACGGAGCGACTAAGCCCGTGAGCCACAATTGCTGAGCCTGCGCGTCTGGAGGCTGTGCTCCGCAACAAGAGAGGCCGCAATAGTGAGAGGCCCGCGCACAGCGATGAAGAGTGGCCCCCGCTTGCTGCAACTAGAGAAAGCCCTCGCACAGAGACGAAGACCCAGCACAGCCATAAATAAATAAATAAATACATTAAAAAAAAAAATCCACCTCAACTTATCACTCATCACTTTTCCCACTGTCACTGTCAGAAATAAGGCTACTCTCACCTCCCACCAACGCCAAAAAGGCCCAATCTCACCTTTATTCTCTCCAAGGAAGCCAGAGTGATGATCATTTCAAAACAGGGAGCCCCTCCTGCCACTCTTCTATGTAAATCCCTGTAATAGCTCCTTGTTGCTCTTAGGATTAAGGTCAAACTGCTTAATATGTTTGATAAGGTTCTTTCTGACATGGCCTAAGCCTACATTTCGACCCCTTTCTCACTGCTATCACCTCTCCTTTTCCCTACCAACCTTACTAATAACTACGACAAACCCTAACAACCACAATCACTGGGTTACGGTTCTCCAATAACACTCTCTCCTTTGAGCAACAGGGCAACCTCTCTGCACCCCAGTGCAGCACAAATTTCCCGTCTAATCCCAGTGTCTCTCCTTTAGGACTTTTCCAGCCTCCAAAGGCTGACGTAGATGCACCTCAGCTGATCCACTCAGGACCCTGGGCCTGTCCTCATCCTAGCACTTACCACACTCTGTTATAATTGCCTTGTTCTGGGTCTACAGTTCCTCACTGTACTTCAGACTCTTTGAGGGTTGGGACTGTGTCTTATTTTTCATTGTGTATCCCTGGTGCAGTCCCCCATACAGCTTATTATAGCATAAATAAATGCTAAAGGTCAAGATCTATTCAAACATCCAATGGATTCCCATAGACAATATTTAGATACATTTATATTATACATATTTAGATATACATAATATAGGACCCCCTTAAATATGTTAGCAGTGAGAGAGTCTATAGAGTTTAGTAGGTAAAGGAACATTCCACGACTTCCAAAAAGATATTACGAGAGAAGGGGGCAAATTCTCCAAATCCTGCTGAAGTGAAAGGAGAAAGGGTGACAGTCATGGATGTTACTGAGGAATGAGAGGCAGTACTAGGAGCCTGGCTAGCTGGGCAATGAGAAACCACGTAACGTTCTTATACTAAGCGATATAAACTCAAAGCAGACTGTGAAAAGTTAAAAATGTATATTGTAATCCCTAGAACTACTACTAAAAAAATATCAAGAGGCATAGCTAAAACGTCAACAGAGGTGATAGAATGGAATACTAAAATGTATTCAATTAACCAAAAAGAAGATAGGAAGGAGGAACAAAACCATACAGAAATGATAGAAAAAAAAAAAACAAAAAACACAGCAAGATGTAGGCTTAAAACCAACCATATCAGTGATTACATGCAAAATAAACAAATCAAACATTTCAATTAAAGGGAAAGATTATTATATTGAATTAAAAAAAAAGCAAGACCCAATTATATGCTGTTTATAAGAGATTCACTTTACTATTTTTTTAATTTTTAATTTTTTTTTTTGGCTGTGCTGTGTGGCTTGCGGGATCTTAGTTCCTTGACCAGGGATGGAACCTGGGCCCAGGTAAGTGAAAGCGCCAAGTCCTGACTACTGGATCACCAAGGAAGTCCCAAGAGATTCACTTTAAATATAAATACACACACACAAGTTGAAAGTAAAAATACAGAAAAAGATATCCATGCAAACACTAATCCTAAGAAAGCTAGGGTGGCTCTATCAACTCAGACAAAGAAGACTTAAAGACAAGGAGAATTACTAGAGATGATTAGGGTCATTTCGTTCACACCAGTTGGACAGAGCTTGTTCTGAGGAGATGAAGGCGGAGGTAAAAACTTAGAAGATAAAAGAGGGCACCTCTAGGCATTTTTAATGTAGGTTTGTCTCCATACCCAGTCATCTCTTAACCTCTTGAAGCGCATCCATCACTGTTGTGGATTTATCCCCCTCTCTTCCCAGCCAGGTACCACTGGCACGATCTATGGGAAGGGGCATAATTCACCAGCGCGGCTTGCCCACACGGGTTGTAATCAGCAGTGAAGTATTTTGTGACAGTTCTGTATAAAAGATGACTAACATAAATAAAACACATTGTATATTATGGGGTAATAGAATATAAAGCACCACAGATATACTCCCCTAGCAGAGAGGATCCGGGACTTAAGTCTGTGAGAGACAGCATTCCAAGGGAAAGTTAACATTCTGCCTGGCAGCTCACCCCATCACCCAGTGGCATCCAAGCAGTCCAGCTATGTGAAGACCTTCTCCACAAGAGGCAACGAGGACTTTCTACAGATATTTATGACCTCAAATCAAGCACCCAGAGTGCAATTTTAGTTATCATTCAACACATTTTGTCATAGAGGCTTTTCTTTTTAATAGGTTACAGAGGACTGAACACAATTGAGAAGAGCCTGCAAGGTCTTGCGTAAAGGACAACAGTACTGGAGTCAAGTTAACGTCTGAATTCTGACCCCACAGCTGACTAAATTATGTTCCTATTGGATAATCATGGAAACAGTTTCTTAATATTTAAAATGGGGATCTGTCATATTCATTTCTAAAGTCTCAATATCTAACACGATGAAGTGGACCTATTGAAAATAGTTTACATCCTCTCTCTCGTCTCTTTCTCTCTCTCTCTCTTTTTCACATACACACACACACATACACACACACACACAAGCACACACACACCCCTTTGCTCTTGTGAATGCCCAGACAGAAATGTTTCCCTGAGATCTCTAACTGTGGAATGATACATGGACTTTCTTTATGAGGATTATTATTATTATTGGAGTAGAGTTGATTTACAAGGTTGTGTTAGTTTCAGGTGTACAGCAAAGTGATTCACATATATATATATATATTCACACATGTGTATCTATTTTTTTCAGATTCTTTTCCCATATAGGTTACTACAAAATATTGAATATAGTACCCTGTGCTATACAGTAGGTCCTTGTTGGTTATCTATTTTATACATAGTAGTCGGTATATGTGAATCCCAAACTCCTAATTTATCCCTCCCTGCTTCCCCCGATACATGGACTCTCTATTCCATGATCCCTCCTGTGCTGACGTAGGAACCAAACCAGGGAGGCTTTCAACAGTCAAGTCCAGAGTTGCCTGCTGCCTTAAATTTGAACCATAACTGCCTTCACCCACCTGGTGCCTGTCACTGCAAACTAATTCTCAAACGAGCAACACACTGGGACTCATATACATGAGTAAGAATCTAGGCACCACTCAGGGAATCTGGTCTAAGATCTGTGGAAATTATAAAACTGACATAACAGAGCAACTTGTAGGAGGTGGTCAGAGCTTGGCTCCTTGAGAAATAGATTCTGGGATCTGTATTCCAGAGGGCTCGTAGGAGGTGCTCTTAGGAGCCATGGGGGTGCAGGAAGCAGAGTGGGCAGAGGGAGGAGGGGAAGTGAGATGATGTGGATCCCACCAGAATCTCGGAGCTCAAAAAGCCCTTCAGAGTGTCTCTATTGCAGGTGAGGGAGCCAGGCCTTTGGACCTCTGCACACACAAATCATGGAGCCCTGGGAGAGTGATTTCCTGACCAAGGAGTGCTTACCAGGCCACAGGCTGCAGACACACAGGAGGAGCTTGCCTTTGGCCAAAACATATGGCATACCCACTGAAAAATTTAATACTTGGATTAAAAAGAATAAATCTTCCTCTGCTTTAAGGGACATCTACATGGGATTAAACCCATAAGGAAGAAAAAGCTAACTTCATTGTTCTAAAAGGAGGAAATATCGACAACAGAGGCTCATTACTCAATCCTGATAAACACACTGGAGTTCAAAGAGAATGTAAAAAAAAAAAAAAAGAGAGAAGCATGAAGAAACAGTTCTGTAGCCTGTCAAATGAAAACCACATTCACAGAAAGATGGACAAAATGAAAAGGCAGAGGACTATGTACCAGATGAAGGAACAAGATAAACACCAGAAAAACAACTAAATGAAGTGGAGATAGGCAACCTTCCAGAAAAAGAATTCAGAATAATGATAGGGAAGACGATCCAGGACCTCAGAAAAAGGATGGAGTCAAGGATCGAAAAGATGCAAGAAATGTTTAACAAAGACTTAGAAGAATTAAAGAACAAACAATCAGAGATGAACAATACAATAACTGAAATGAAGAATAAACTAGAAGGAATCAATAGCAGAATAACTGAGGCAGAAGAACAGATAAATGGCCTGAAAGACAGAATGGTAGAATTCACTGCCACAGAACAAAATAAAGAATAAAGAATGAAAAGAAGTGAAGACAGCCTAAGAGACCTCTGGACAACGTTAAATGCAACAACATTCACATTATAGGGGTCCCGGAAGGAGGAGAGAGAGAAAGGACCTGAGAAAATATTTGAAGAGAGTATAGTCGAAAACTTCCCTAACATGGGAAAGGAAATAGCCACCCAAGTCCAGGAAGTGCAGAGAGTCCCAAGCAGGATAAACCCAAGGAGAAACACGCTGAGACACATAGTAATCAAATTGACAAAAATTAAAGACAAACAAAAATTACTAAAAACGAGGGAAAAACAACAAATAACATACAAGGGAACCCCCATAAGGTTAAGAGCTGATTTCTCAGCAGAAACTCTGCAAGCCAGAAGGGAGTGGCATGATATATTTAAAGTGATGGAAGGGAAGAACCTACAACCAAGATTACTCTACCCGGCAAGGATCTCTTTCAGATGCGAAAGAGAAATAAAAAGCTTTACAGACAAGCAAAACCTAAGAGAATTCAGCACCACCAAACCAGCTCTACAACAAATGCTCCAGGAACTACTCTAAGTGGGAAACACAAGAGAAGAAAAGGACCTACAAAAACAAACCCAAAACAATTAAGAAAATGATAATATGAACATACATATCAATAGTAACCTTAAACATGAATGGATTAGATGCTCCAACCAAAAGACACAGGCTCGCTGAATGGATACAAAAACAAGACCCATCTATATGCTGTTTACAAGAGAACCACTTCAGACCTAGGGACACATACAGACTGAAAGTGAGGGAATGGAAAAAGATATTCCATGCAAATGGAAATCAAAAGAAAGCTGGAGTAGCAACACTCATATCAGATAAAATAGACTTTAAAATAAAGAATGTTACAAGAGACAAGGAAGGACACTATATAATGATCAAAGGATCAATCCAAGGAGAAGATATAACAATTATAAATATATATGCACCTAACATAGGAGCACCTCAATACATAAGGCAACTGATAACAGAAATAAAAGAGGAAATTGAAAATAACATAGTAAGAGTGGGGGACTTTAACACCTCCCTTACACCAGTGGACAGATCATCCAGACAGAAAATTAATAAGGAAACACAAGCTTTAAATAACACAATAGACCAGATAGATTTAATTGACATTTATAGGACACTCCACCCAAAAACAGCAGATTACACTTTCTTTCCAAGTGCACACAGAATATTCTCCAGGATAGATCACCTCCTGGGTCACAAATCAAGCCTCAGTAAATTTAAGAAAATTGAAATCATATTAAGCATCTTTTTGGACCACAACGCTATGAGATTAAAATGAATTACAGGGAAAAAAACGTAAAAAACACAAACACATGGAGGCTAAACAATACATTACTAAATAACCAAGAGATCACTGAAGAAATCAAAAAATACTTAGAGACAAATGACAATGAAAACACGATGATCCAAAACCTATGGGATGAGGCAAAAGCAGTTCTAAGAGGGAAGTTTATAGCAATACAATCCTACCTCAACAAACAAGAGAAATCTCAAACAATCTAACCTTACGTTTAAGGGAACTAGAGAAAGAAGAACAAACAAAACCCCAAGTTAGTAGAAGGAAAGAAATCATAAAGATCAGAGAAGAAATAAATGAAATAGAAACAAAGAAAACAATAGCAAAGATCAATAAAACTAAAAGCTGGTTCTTTGAGAAGATAAACAAAATTGATAAACCTTTAGCCAGACTCATCAAGAAAAAGAGGGAGAGGACTCAAATCAATAAAATTAGAAAAGAAAAAGGAGAAGTTACAACAGACACTGCAGAAATACAAAGCATCCTAAAAGACTACTACAAGCAACTCTATGCCAATAAAATGGACAACCTGGAATAAATGGACAAATTCTTAGAAGGGTATAACCTTCCAAGACTGAACCAGGAAGAAATAGAAAATATGAACAGACTAATCACAAGTAACAAAATTGAAACTGTGATTAAAAATCTTCCAGCAAACCAAAGTCCAGGACCAGATGGCTGCACAGGTGAATTCTATCAAACATTTAGAGAAGAGCTAACACCCCGCCTTCTCAAACTCTTCCAAAAAATTGCAGAGGAAGGAACACTCCCAAACTCATTCTATGAGGCCACCATCACCCTGATACCAAAACCAGACAAAGACACTACAAAAAAAGAAAATTACAGACCAATATCACTGATGAATATAGATGCAAAAATCCTCAACAAAATACTAGCAAACAGAATCCAACAACACATTAAAAGGATCATACACCACGATCAAGTGGGATTTATCCCAGGGATGCAAGGATTCTTCAATATACGCAAATCAATCAATGTGATACACCATATTAACAAATTGAAGAATAAAAACCATATGATCATCTCAATAGATGCAGAAAAAGCTTTTGACAAAATTCAACACCCATTTCTGATAAAAACTCTCCAGAAAGTGGGCATAGAGGGAACCTACCTCAACATAATAAAGGCCATATATGACAAACCCACAGCAAACATCATTCTCAATGGTGAAAAACTGAAAGCATTTCCTCTAAGATCAGGAATGAGACAAGGATGTCCACTCTCACCACTAATATTCAACATAGTTCTGGAAGTCCTAGCCACGGCAATCAGAGAAGAAAAAGAAATAAAAGGAATCCAAATTGGAAAAGAAGAAGTAAAACTGTCACTGTTTGCGGAAGACATGGTGCTATACATAGAGAACCCTAAAACTGCCACCAGAAAACTGCTAGAGCTAATTAATGAATATGGTAACGTTGCAGGATACAAAATGAATGCACAGAAATCTCTTGCATTCCTATACACTAATGATGAAAAATCTGAAAGAGAAATTATGGAAACACTTCCATTTACCATTGCAACAAAAAGAATAAAATACCTAGGAATAAACCTACCTAGGGAGACAAAAGACCTGTATGCAGAAAACTATAAGACACTGATGAAAGAAATTAAAGATGATACCAACAGATGGAGAGATATGCCATGTTCTTGGATTGGAAGAATCAACATTGTGAAAATGAGTATACTACCCAAAGCAATCTACAGATTCAATGCAATCCCTATCAAATTACCAATGGCATTTTTTACGGAGCTAGAACAAATCATCTTAAAATTTGTATGGAGACACAAAAGACCCCGAATAGCCAAAGCAGTCTTGAGGGAAAAAAATGGAGCTGGAGGAATCAGACTCCCTGACTTCAGACTATACTACAAAGCTACAGTAATCAAGACAATATGGTACTGGCACAAAAACAGAAACATAGATCAATGGAACAGGATAGAAAGCCCAGAGATTAACCCACGCACCTATGGTCAACTAATCTATGACAAAGGAGGCAAAGATATACAATGGAGAAAAGACAGTCTCTTCAATAAGTGGTGCTGGGAAAACTGGACAGCTACATGTAAAAGAATGAAATTAGAATACTCCCTAACACCATACACAAACATAAACTCAAAATGGATTAGAGACCTAAATATAAGACTGGACACTATAAAACTCTTAGAGGAAAACATAGGAAGAACACTCTTTGACATAAATCACAGCAAGATCTTTTTTGATCCACCTCCTAGAGTAATGGAAATAAAAACAAAAATAAACAAGTGGGACCTAGTGAAACTTCAAAGCTTTTGCACAGCAAAGGAAACCATAAACAAGACGAAAAGACAACCCTCAGAATGGGAGAAAATATTTGCAAATGAATCAACGGACAAAGGATTAATCTCCAAAATATATAAACAGCTCATTCACCTCAATATCAAAGAAACAAACACCCCAATCCAAAACTGGGCAGAAGACCTAAATAGACATTTCTCCAAAGAAGACATACAGACGGCCACGAAGCACATGAAAAGATGCTCAACATCACTAATTATTAGAGAAATGCAAATCAAAACTACAATGAGGTATCACCTCACTCCTGTTAGAATGGGCATCATCAGAAAATCTACAAACAACAAATGCTGGAGAGGGTGTGGAGAAAAGGGAAACCTCTTGCACTGTTGGTGGGAATGTAAATTGACACAGCCACTATGGAGAACAATATGGAGGTTCCTTAAAAAACTAAAAATAGAATTACCATATGACCCAGCAATCCCACTACTGGGCATATACCCAGAGAAAACCGTAATTCAAAAAGACACATGCACCCGAATGTGCATTGCAGCACTATTTACAATAGCCAGGTCATGGAAGCAACCTAAATGCCCATCAACAGACGAATGGATAAAGAAGATGTGGTACATATATACAATGGAATATTACTCAGCCATAAAAAGGAACAAAATTGAGTCATTTGTTGAGACGTGGATGGATCTAGAGACTGTCATACAGAGTGAAGTAAGTCAGAAAGAGAAAAACAAATATCGTATATTAATGCATGTATGTGGAACCTAGAAAAATGGTACAGATGAGCCAGTTTGCAGGGCAGAAGTTGAGACACAGATGTAGAGAATGGACATATGGACACCAAGGGGGGAAAACTGCGGTGAGGTGGGGATGGTGGTGTGCTGAATTGGGCGATTGGGATTGACATGTATACACTGATGTGTATAAAATTGATGCCTAATAAGAACCTGCAGTATAAAAAAACAAACAAAACAACTAATACTAAACTTTCATTGGGTTATTTGTATGGAAATATGTTAATATAAATGTTTCAGACATTACATGAAATTTCTAAAAATCTTGTATTTGTATGGAAATATGTATGGAAATATGTTAATATAAATGTTTCAGACATTACATGAAATTTCTAAAAATCTTATATGTTCTGGTATAATGTTATAAGTCATAATCCTAGTTATTACTTTAAAATGTATATCTCAGAAATAACTAATTTTCTTGTCAACTGCTTTATTATGAACTTTCATCAAATCTTGAACCGTGGTCATTTTTAAGTCTTTTGTCATTTACGGACAGTTCTGGGTGTACTCTGATGATTTTGCAAATATGTTCCTATAAAAGGGTTTCATCTTCAAGAAATTCATGGAAAAGACTCTGACAAGTACAGGTTTCTGGTAACTGACTGTACTGCTGAACTGAATGAATAAGCATTTTCAGAACTCTAATGAAAAACTGATGAACTCATAAAAAGTGCTAACAAAAGATCAAGATGAAAAAAAAATTAATTACATGGGACGGAGTGAACTGATGAGGATGAGTATAATTTTTGTGACTTTCTGTCTGAATTAAAAAAAAAAAAAATCCCACAAGGACTCAGAGGCAAAGAATATACAAATCAATTTTCACTGCAAAGTAAAGGAGCTGTTACAGTGGAGGATTACTGGACTGAATGTCAATATTATGACATAGTATGAGTGTGTTTCATGTTTGGTAATTGCAATCATTGTTGCTTTTGTTGTGGTCATCCATGTACAATGCTTGGTGTCAGTCTATTTATCTCTTGTAAAAATAAAATACAGTGTGTGTGTGTGATAAAAAAAAAAAAAAGTAGAACATTATGGTATAAACATTGATTATAATAAACACATGAAATAAGTAAAAAAAAAAACAATACATAAAATCATTTTAATAGAAATAAATTTATAAAATATAAGAATGTAAATATAACAAATATTAAAAAAGAAAAAGCAAGTTTCAGCAGATGGCACTAAATTGCTGGGTCTCCACATGCCTGCACCCCTGGCTCTGCTCCAGAGTACAGCAGGGAGCTGGGAGAAGGACCATCAGCCTTCACAAGACCTTCATAACTCAGTGGCTGGGACAATGTCCCCTGCCTCATTTCCATCCCCCATGAAGCCCTATGTTTAATCAACGGGTGAAGCAGACACAGGCCTCCCAAAATTGTAAGGAGTCAACATGTGTATTTACAGCTTGCAAACTCCAAATCACCACCCTCTCCCCCACTAGAAGTTGGGCCCTTCTTCTCCACACAGCTGCCACTAGTAAGTGACCACTGCTATCCTTCCCAAAGACTGCAGCTCAGATATGACAGGTACGCGTCAGATAGGATCGAAGGCAGGTGGGATTCAGGACGCTTCTCTCCATCCTTGTCTGTATCACACAGATGGGCTCCACAGTCACCCTATCTCTAACATGGAGCTGAGGAGCAGGGCAAAGGTGGCAGGTAGGTGTCCCCGCACTAGGTCCTTCCTGACACTGTCTGTTCTGAAGTGCAGAGAGAGGTTAGGGGGTGGGGTGTCTTGGTTGTCCCCTGTCCAATTACGTGAACTCTCGAGGTCAACCCAGCCCGTCTATCAAAGGGAAGGGTTCATGTATGAAGGGAGATGTCGACCGGGGGCTGGGATCCCCCGTGGAAGAAGAGCGGAGAAGCGTGGGCTGGGGGTGGGGTTTGGCCGTGTCCTGGAGCCACAGAGGAAGCAATGACAGGATCAGGGCCTGCGGGAAACTGGAACATCGAAAGCTGAAAAGATGCTGGGCATCTGAGAGGCTGCGCAGCGTGAGGCTTGGAGTGAGAGGCAAGAAGTCAGCCTAGGTGGCAGAGCGAGAACAGCTGATGCAGGACTTTGTTCTGTGCCCCGCTGCCCCAGCCCGGAGGAGCGGCTGGCTTCAGGGAGGCGGTGAGGAAAGGAGGGGAGCCCCGAGCAGGGCGGGGACCTCCGCCAGCTGCGCCCCGGGCAGGACGCACAGGATGCCCTGCGACCCGGTGGAACAGACCTTCTTGAAGAATGACTGGGTCACGGTCCTCCTGGAGCCATGAAAATGCAAATACCACTGGGAACAATGAGTGAGCGACTACAAGGTCACCCTCAAATCTAAGTTAAAGTCTCTAGGCAAGTTTGAGAAGAATGATTCGGATATCAAGGAACTATCTGTAGAAAAATGAATCGACGCTTAACAGTTCTTTGTGGCTCACGAATTAAACTGTGGACCATGCAGACCTCATAGAAGGACACAGGGCTGGAGAGTCCCAGCATCTGAAGCTCTGGGACCACAAGGATAGCACCTGCTCTCCGTGGCTGACACCCCCAGCAGAGGGCAGCGCATGCATGCTGGCTAACCAGGACCCCTCTGCATGACTACCGTGTAAGTACAGTTCATTCCTCCCGCCCCAAAGGTCATCAGATCTTATCACGGAAGAAGCCCTCAGAACTGAGAAGCACCCTCCTAGGCTCCAGTTTTCAAAGAAATCACCTTCACCAGCAGCACCATGGAGTACGATAACCTGGGCCAAGTTTCAAGTAAGTGACGTTCCACACTTCCCCACTCTGCGCTTCATTTAAACTGTTCCTTCCACCTAGGATGCCCTAACCTTCCCCATTCCTCCCCAAGTCTCTTACTCATTCTTCAATACACAGCGAGGGTTAAACTGGGTCAGAGTGACAAGCAGGTTTTATCCTGTGTGATATTTCTCAACTACTGGTGGTGGCCATGTCAGTACTGGGAGACAAAGACAGATGGGGATAGAAAGAGCCGGGGAGAGGGAGGAGGGAGAAGCCTCGTGGGAGGAATACTGTGATGAACAGGAGGAGGGTCACAAATGCCACCACATAGCTGCGGTCTTTGAATGAAAGGATTTTAAACAAGTCACGTCAACACGGCACACCTCAGTTACTTCACCTGTAAAACAGATCATCTCGAGCTTACTGAGGAGCAAAAATGAGATGACATTTTTCTTTACAGCTCAAGCAAGTACCTGCCATATGCTCAGAAAATGCTGGTTCCCTTCTCCCTCTTTCCCTTGCCTCCATCTCACTGGGAAAGGTGGAGGAGTCATGAAAATCAGAATCAGAGTAAAAATAATGTGACATTTAAAGGATACACCCATCAGGCTGATCATCTCCCTGCAAGTGTTGATGTTGAATCCATCGAATTTGACGTCTGTTCCTAAATATTTAAATAGAAAAGAGGGGAGGGAATCACGATCATTTGAAGGCAGGGGAAATAATCTCCCTGGTAGGAAGCCACCAAGGACGCCAGCCAGAGTACGGAGCCAAATGTGAGCGCCACAAAAAGGAGAGAGCATGCCGGCGGGCTCCTGGGCAGGGCCCCCTGTGGGTGGTACAGGTGGGCACCAGCGTCGGGGTTCAGTGTCTGAACCCCAGCTTTGCTACTCACAAGCCACCGGGACTTCAGCAAACTAATATCTCTGAGCTTTGGTTTCTTTCTCCGTCAATAAGAACAGTACTTGCCCCCAAAGCTAATTGGGGATAAAATGAGATAATGTAAGTGAACTTCCTAGCACAGGGCTTGGTATATGGCAAGTTCTTAATAAACCAGCTAACTTTTTATTGGCTAGGTATTGTTCTAAGCACTGTACTTCTACTCCTCAAAATAACCCCATGTGGTAGATACTTTCATCCCTATTTTATAGATAAGGAAACTGAGGCTCAGAGAGGTTAAATAATTTGCTCAAGATCACACGACCCAGGCAGAGCTGGGATTTAAACGCAGGCCACCCGTCTCCATAGCCCAAGCTTTTAGCCATAACAGCCTCTCAAACAGCAGCTGTTATCCTTACTGCTAAATTGCAGGTATCTCCTGGGAGCTACAGCCATCCCTGGCTCCGTACTCACCTCGCCCTCACCTGAGCGCCAAGGCAGGAAGGAGCCAAAGACCCTGCAAATCCTCTCCTCTTCCCTGGGCTCTTTCTCTGCAAGGCAGGAGGGAGAGCGGGAGCGGGGCGGGCTGTCTCTGGGAACTTTCTGGAAGTTTTTTTTCAAATATTTTCGATCTGTGGTTAGTCAAATCTGCAGATGCACAACCCTCGGATATGGAAGACTGACTATACTCAAACTTCACTGTACTGAGCTGGATATCCTTGCTAATATACATTTGTAACAGAAAAGTGTTCAAACTTTCAGTTCTTAAAGTCGTAAGCATACCATTTCTCCACTTTTCTTTAGTATGTTAAGTGCTGAATTAATATTCTTACATAAATGATCAATTGCTTCCTCGTAGTTTTGCTTCTGTGCTGGCTTTGATAGTTTCCCTGTACTAAAACATAGTCAAACCTCACAGTTCCTGCTCAGGAGCCTGAAGATCTCAGCACAAAGGGAAGGGTTTCCCGTTACACCGCTCCTGAGTCTTTGTGTGAGCGAATCAGGCTCAGAGAAAACAATTCACACTATAGAGTATTCATGAAACAACGGGCTGCCGGCCATCAGTGGATGGCACAAAAGGGCCTGAGAGTTTGGGTCTCTGTTCCCCGGAGAAAATATCACCTCGTGTGCTGCGGGAAACCAAAACAGAGCCATCATCAGAAAGGAACCTGTCACACCAGCCTTGGGCCAGCCCACAGGCCTGGGCAGCTGAGCACCACTGCCCTGCGGCCAGGCCTCAAGGGGACTGGATCCCCGGGCCCCAGCCCAGGGAGACTCAGGCACACGGACAGATGAGGAGACAGAGGGGGGCAAAATGACTCACTCATCTTCCCAGGGAGGTGAAGTGTGAAGAACAATAGCGTATTTAAATTCCACAAAAAACGTGCCAGGCTGATCTGAGTGTCCCCTATAACTCTAAATGTATTGGAGGGAAATTAAAAAGAAGTACTTAGCAGTTCATAAACATATGAAATACATTACCCAAGACACAGGGGGCAGAGAACCTGTGGAAGAAGGGTTTTAAGGGAATTCATGGAGAACAAGGTTCGAGGGAGGGAGGGAGGGAAGGAAGGAATGGCAGAAGCAATCGTGGCTAGCATTCACTGAGCTTCTGTTCCTGGCCAGAACTAGTTACAAATGCTTTCCCGTTAAATGCTTTTCTCATTTAATCCAAATAACCCCCAAAAGATGGGCCCTATTGTTATAATCCCTCAAGTGTCTGACGGACGGTGAATGATGTCACAGAAAATCCCCAGCAGAGAAGAGACTGGGCCCTAGGCCTGGCTGTGCCAATAACCAGCTGTGAAACCCACAACACACCCTCACTCTGGGCCTTCATCTCCACACCAGCAATTTAGAAAACCCGTAGGGCTCTCCAGTTCTACCGCTGCTAATCCAAAGCCCAGCCTGGGTGGACCACACACCTGAACCACAGGAACGGCCATCATGCTCCCAATATTCATTATGGCAAAAACATAACCAAAAAAACTTATTTTCAGGAGCAACTAAACCATCCGCGTATAACACTGGGAGCAGTAGCATCGGCACACTTGATGCTTCAGTACGTCACGACGACGTGCTGACTTACAGAGATAAGCGAGACAAAAGCATTGCTTTTGCCTGTTTATTGGACTATTTCTCGTTCTGCCCACATTTTCAGGGAGAAAAAATAAAGATGACTATTTCTCGCACATCATGTCCTATGACCCCACAGGCTCCCGGGTCCCGCCTGTCATTCACCTCTGCCTCTCCCACCCTGCCTGGCCCAGAGCCTCGAACACATAATAAAGGCTCCGTAGATGCTAGTTGAGTAAATGATCACCCCACCTCTTCTCTATTTATTCTTTTGATATTTATAGAGCAACCACTTAATAGCAGAGAGTTCTTCTAAACCGCACAGCGTTTGTTTGCCACTGCCAGGGCGGAGGAAGGGTTAAGTTAAAGGGGCAGCTCTCCAATCACTGCCAGTCCAGATGAATTTGTCAGCCTCCCTGTCTGCTGTTCCTCTTCACACCCTCTTTCCCCAGCATGCCCTGAACCTCAGCCCCTAGGGGTTTAAGACCAAAACTTCCAGAGAAAGGCACTCATAAGGAGGAAAAATCATTTGCCAGGCCCTTGAAAACGGCTTCCTTCTCTGCACCATTTCCATCAGGAGCTTGCTAGAGACTCACTCCCCAGCACTCTGTACTGAGCCTGTGATTTTTTTAACCCTTTCGGGTCATGAACCCATCTGAGGATCTGTGGACAGCGACACACCCTCTTCAGAGAAATGCACACACACGTCTTCAAACACATGCAGGGCCTGGGCAGGGACGGTTCCCAGACCTCCATAAGCCGGTTCACAGGTCCACAGGCACAAGGCCGCAACTCCTAGGCTATGGGGATCAGAGAGGGGAGGGGGAGCTAGGCCTCAGTTGACCTGGCACTGCCTTCTCGGTTGGTCTGGACGACACCTCTCCTTTAACCAAAAGGGATTAGGGTCTCATAACACAGGCCCCTCAAAACAGCACCACAACCCAGT